>NC_051225.1:29903257-30513257 GCF_015220715.1 Pygocentrus nattereri | reverse complement strand
CAAATGTCCGTGTTTCAGTCAGTAGTACCGTCAAACCCAGGCTTGATCCCAAACGGCTCTGTACTTCCTAAATAGTGTTCTAGCTATGAAGGTTTAGAAATTCTAGCCTCTGCAGCCAAATAGTGCATCATTTATCGAGTATGGATGTGTCCGAGTCCCAAATGATTGTTTCTTAGTTGTATGTCACAAAGTTGTGGTGAGGCATCCAGTATTTAATTTCCTACGTCGTGCACTATGTAGGGAGCAGGGAACCATTTGAGATTCAATCCCAGCACAAGAAGAGGGGCGCCGCTGGATTTGTGCTAAATTAGACTCAATGGTAACCTGGTTATCAAAAAGTACTTATAAGGCAAAGGTTTTTGCATTAAACAGTGCTGTGTTATGTTATGTCATATCACAGCCTCTTGTGGCTTATTGCTTTAATAGCGCACCTTTCATACTGGTGGCAACTCAAAGTGCTTTACAGACAGGTGATAATGTTTAACATCAATAGAATACGTTAAAGTTGACTATAATTTTCTTCTGTTGTAGTTACTGTAATTTGAGTTAAGAATATTCATTAAAATCATAGCAATGGATTATATTTAAAAAAATTAAAAGCTAAATTAAAGAGATACTTTTTCAGCATGGTTATGCTCAGAAAAGTGCATCATGACATAATTTATATCCAATTTCTAACCATATTGTAACATTATATCTCCCACCTATAGTGAGATACCCAGTGCATCTGAGTGAGATTTGGCTATGAAAGACGAGGACAAAAAGCAGTTTTTAATTATTTTTTTAAATTAAATGCTTAAACACAGTTCATTAAACACAAAAGTTGAAGTAAACATAACAAAAATAAATTAATCTTTATAAACAATGTTAAATAAATTTCTCTTTCTCAAGGCTGCACAATCAGGGTATACTAGCACATTGCAGTTATACATACTGTGATTGCGATGTGCCTCGGAACATATTACAACAAAAGCCCCTTGATATGACATCATTAAAGATTAGCCTACATTACTTTGACTAAAACTGTTTGAAATTTGTTAGAGAACTCGTATGAATATTGTAGCTTTCTGCTGTAATCAGCAAACGCTGATATCACAGTAGTGTTTCACAGATCATCAAGGTTGAAAATAAAACAGGTTCCTCCAAAAAGCAAGTTGAAGTAGAGAGATTTTACTTCAAGCAACCTGGGAGCATTTCTATTAGTCTGTTCATCATGAAAGTTTCACACAACATAAAGGACAGTTGCTGTTTTCAAATAATGAAGAAAAAAAAGAATATTAGAAAAGAGATGCATGTTTGGACGGCATTGAGATATATTGCGCTGTCCTAGTGTGAACGAACTGTCTCTTCTTGCTGTGAAATAAACCTCTAAGGCCTATTTCTCACTTTTAAGATTCATCAGTCGCACAGTATGGCTTCAAATTAAATATCAGCGAGAGCTTCTCATGTTTTTTGGCTGCTACAAGAAACCTGAGGTTCTGCGAATGTCTGCGACTGTCATAAGACTCGTGTTCACTGTTCTGCAAATGTCAGAGGAAGCTGAGAAAAGTGAGTGAGAGACATTCAATTGGGGGAGAGAGAGAGATGCAGCGTCTGGATGCAGTAGTGTCACTCTGCTCTGCTCTGCTGTGTGTCCTGCTGGCTCTGTATCCCGTGTGCAGGAGGGATGGGGAGTGGAGCTCAATACAATAGATGTATTTTTATAGCAGCCGGACGGCTTTTTCACCATGACCTTGGCTTGCTGTGGGGACTGTTGTTATTATTATCTTGACTGACGTCAATCCCCCTCTCTTCTCTCCTCTCTCTGTTTCTCTTTCACTCTCTCTCTCTCTCTTTCTCTCTTTCACTCTCCTCTGTCTCTCCCTCGCTCTTCTCTTTCCCTCTCTCTCTCTTTTTGCTCTCAGAGGGTGCGCCCAGCAGGGTGAGTTACAGACCTGTATGTATGCGTATGTGTGTCCACTCCAACGACTTTGATGAATGACTCCAAATATGGAGGGTTTAAAGAAAGGAACAGTCTTATATCAGTCCATTCTTTCTTTTTACATTTAAACGTATGCATGTTTCTCTGCAGCTCAGATTGTTTAGCGCTTATTATCAAACACAAACTGATTCACAAAAATAGCAGAGTAGCAAAAACACTCTCATTCCTTGTAAAAAAAAACCCAAAAAAAACTTTATTAATACATTGAAGGGTAATTCCACTCATTTTTCAAAATTTAAAGTGGTTAAGATTAAGCATTGTCATTCAGTGTGGTTTGGTGTGAAAAGCTCAGAATTGTTCACAGTGGTGGTGATGGGAACCAGATGTCCGAAGCATTTAATGCCTCTGAAAGCTCCCTCTCAGAAAGTTATTCTAAGAAATGGTAAGACATTGTTTTTTACGATAGATTTGAGATGTAAAACATATTTTTTGTGTCTGATCATGGAAGAAAGTACTCTTTTTTTTTCAGATTTACTACTACTTTGCCATGATCAACATACATAAACAACTCAGAGAACGCATGTAGGTTCACTGGTCATTTTGGACAGTGAGTAAAATGGCTAAACAGATGTGCCAAGACAGTATCTCCTGCCTAAAATGCTGGACTAAATGACCTTTAAAACAAAACATTACCAATAAATATGGAGTTGTGAGGTGGAGCCATCCCACAGATACTCAATCGGATTGAGATCTAAACTCTCAAAAAATGTATGAAACTGTCACTGGGGCTGTTCCCCTCTTGCCACTGGGGTGGGACCCCAAAGGGTACAGCTCAGTCCCTTTAGTCAGGGAACATAATTGTACCTTAATCTATATAAATTATATTGTCTAAGTTATATTGACTCCACACACCATGTCTCATTTATTATTTTATTGCCCACACATACCTGGCCGTCCCACGTCATGTAAAAGAAAACAGGACTCATCAGCCCACAAGATGTTCTTCCATTGCTCCACTGTCCAGTTACGACTCAAGTCCTTTGTAGATGCTTTCGAATGTGTATGGGGATTAGCATGAATGGACTGACTGCTGCCCTTGAGCACCCCACAAACCTCGCCATTTCGAGATGTCGTCTAGCCATACTGATTTGGCTCTTGTCAAAGTTGCTCAGGTCTTCATGCTTGCCAGTTTCTCCCACATCCAACATGTTGACTATGAGAACTGACTGTCATAATACATCCCAGACCTCAACATACTCTCAGTAACTGAGACTCCAACACGTTACGGCAGCCCCCATACAATTAGCCCACTTTATCCTCAAAATATCTAGTCAAGTTTATTCTTGTAACTTTACGACTTTATTATGAAAGTATTACAACTTTATTATCAAAATATTAAGATTTTATTCTAAAAAGGACGACTTTATTCTAGAAATATTACGACTTTATCAAAATATTATGACTTTATTCTCCAAATATTATGACTTTATTCTCAAAGTCTATTATTTTTATATTTGCCCCAAAATGCTGTCAGATGTATCTAATAGTTCTAATTATGATCAGCTCAGTTTTGTCCTATTGAAAGGCCTGACTCTATCAGTAATAACAGTATTCTTCCCTCACTAACTTGTATTTCGGCCCTGTGAGTTCGGTTACTGCCAAGAATTTTCTTTTCAGTGTGGCGCTAATTAATAGGGTTTTTTACGAAGCGGAAAGTGTTTACTCAATCAGAGTAACAATAAGAGGTGACTGAAGTCTGAGAGAGAGAAAGAGAGGGGGAGAGAGACTATATGCAACAGAAGGAGACGAGGGCAGTGTATTAAGTATTGTCTGTGTTGACAGCACTAGTGCACAAAACTAGCATTTTTTAGAATCTGATTGCCAAAAAATGTTTTTCAAAAGATGGTAAAGTACAGAAAGGAAGAGAGAACAGAGCTGCAGTTAGCTTTTGTTCTGTGTTTTCATGCCATTGAATGAAAGAGCAAGAGAGAGTGTGCAAGACAGAGGTAGAGTGAGAGGGAGAGAGGAGCAAAAGAGAGCAGGGGAGAGAAGATAGAGAGAGAGAAGGGAAGGAGAGTGGGAGAGGACGGGAAAACATGCGAGAGAGTGGGAGAGAGAGAGAGACTAAGGAGAGAGGAGAGCTAGAGAGAGAGAGGGAGAGAATAGAGAAGGGCAAGAGGGTGATATAGAAAGAGAGAGAGAGAGAGAGAGAGAGAGAGAGATGTGGGAAGAAGGATTGTTGAGACCCCTGGGCTTTTTTCCCTCATCTTAGTCCAACACACTTCCTGTTTGGCCCAGAAAGTGCACACAGTTGCAGAAAGTTCAGTGTTTGAAAGGGCAGATTTGCTGTCACACACACACACAGACACACACACACACACACACACACACACACACACACACACACACACACACACACACACACACACACACACACACACACACTCACACACACACAAATTTGGAGAAGACACTCTTAGGCTGGGTTTACATGGTGAAAATAAACACAACTTGCTTGAAATGTATGTAAAACTAAATTTCACTGGCATTGCACAATGTAAAGCCTGCAGCTGCAGCCATCTAAGCCCTGAGAAACAAGTTATGTCAAACAGCCAATCAAAACTTTCTATGTGATAATGCCAAACAATATATTGTTTATTGTATATCCACTGATTGTGGATCAGATAACGTTCATGTACCCACGAGTGCTAATGCTGATTCCGCTACATTAAATTCAAGAAACTGGGACTAAATCTACCTGAGTTAGCATTACAGAGAAACAGAACATTAGGTTACAAATGCAGTAAAATGAATAAAATTCAGACATTTTACTACAGTAGCCCAGCATCACACAAATGACAAGTAAGGCCTTTAAAATAGTAGTAAAAAAGTATTGTATTTCAAAGGTTTTTACCTCCACCATTTTTCCTAATAAATTGTAAATAAACATCATAACACAAATGATACTACAATTACATGATTTTTTTGGGGTCACATCACCTGACAAGATAAACTGAACCAGACTACCAGCTTATCCATTACTCAAAACAAAAAAAACAATTTTTTCCTCAAACATTGCACCATAAAGATCACTTGGGGTCTTCATTATGGTGCAGTATCTTACCCAGTCTTTCTTTTCTTTTCTTTTGATTCTTTTTTCAATGAGTTGAATATTTTTCCAACTTGCCTAATTTTTCATCATGTTACAGTTTTAAATGTTTCAGATTATTGTGACATATGAAATGTCTATATTGCATTGGTAATAGTAAAGTAATTTATTTGGACACAAAAATGCTCATATTTGAGTGTGATGTCAGTATGTTTTATGTGTTGTGTGAACACAGTGTTGTCACAGGGTTTTCTGTATGTGGTTATGCATTAACTCTCTCTCTCTTTATAGAGTAAATCGGTGTCATCGACAGACAGTCAGGTGGTGGAGGAGCGTCAGGGCCCGTCCGGTGTTTATCCCTCACAGAGCAGCAATGACGCCAAAAGGAGGCGCTGTGACGACAAAGACGGCCCGTCACATTATGTACGTCTGCCTCACGCTGATGACCTCAGTCTGACCCCTAATAATAACAGGCATCTTATTTCAGCACAGTTTTGTCAGTTATTATAGATTTAAATTACATTAGTATTTAATACATATGAAACAATAATCATTAGTCACATTCATCATACAGTCCCATCAGGCATTTTCTCCTCTTGGGCTTCCAGATGTGGACAGCTGTGGCTTTTCTGGGTTTCAAATTCACAATCTCCTGTTGTAATGAATTATTAGATTATAAGACAGGTGCATACCATGTGACCCGCTACTTTCCACAGTTAACAAATAATTTCTTCAGTTTATTAAACATTTATGGACATAAAATCTGAGTAACTTTGGGTGCTTCCAAGTGGTGCAAAGCACTAAGCCCTATATGTCAAACACAAGGCCCGCAGGCCAGATCAAGCCCGCGATACAGTCCTATGCGGCTGGCAAATAATTTAATTCTCTTTCATATCAGTCGGTTTATAGCAGCATATTAATTTAAAATGAAATAAAACATGTGTGCTCTGGCGCACAGACTTGTTGAAATATTTTTATATGGCCCTTTTAGTGGTTTAGTTTACACCCCTGGACTAAGCTATCACTTCATCAGGATTGTGAGTTGAACCCCAGTGATGCCATAGCCATCAGTAAGTGAGTATTCCAGAGGATAAAATGTGTGATAAAGAGTGCCAACTAGTGGGAAAACTGAATAATAACACATTCTGTATTATTTACCTAAGTGACATGCAGAACTAAAAAATTAAGAGAACTTTTTGACTAAGCTGAGTTGGATGAAATCCAGTGTCTTCAAGTTGAGTTAACCCAGGGAAAGGGGTGTAATCAGTTGCCTTGTAATTTTAAGTTGAGCTGACTTATTTTTAACAGTGCAGTAACTCAGTGTTGACCAGTTCTGTCTTTCTCAGAGTGAAGCAGCTGGTGGGTTTATTTGAGTGTGCTCAGAGAGCTACTGCTTATTTGAGCGTGCTCACACATAGGCAAACACATGAGCACATGTGTACAAGGACACACACACACACACACACACACACACACACACACACACACACACACACAGAGGAGTCCGATTTGGACCCCATCAGGCTAGGTATAATTAGGTGATGATGTCACAGCAGGATGATGTCAATAAGAACATCGGGCCATGATCACATCAAAGCCCTGTTGCCATGGAGACTAAGTGCCAGCGTTGTCACCTCCTATTCCCAGAGATGGGAAGAGAAAGAGATAGCAAGAGAGAGAGAGAGATAGAGAGAGAGAGAGAGAGAGGGAGAGAGTGAGAGAGAGGGGGAGAGGCGGAGGGATTGATAAGAGGAATAAAGGCAGAGAAAGTAATGGGCACATCATAAGTTTGGGGACACCTTTCCCTTTTTTTGTTGTTTATTTTCTTTGTTTCTTTTCTCTTAAGTAAGAAAACAGGTATGCATAATGCAGCTATGTGCTAATCTTTTGATCTTTTTTCATGAAAGTGTTTTCCTTTTCCTTCAGTGTTTTGCCTGAATAGTGATTTGACAGTTTTCTATTAAACTATTTTTAAAAGCACATTCTGAATCTTATTTGGTGTAAGGTTGCTTTAAAAGGTTTGTGTGCTGGCGAGTGCTGCCATCACAACAAGGAGCTAAAAGGTGTTAGCTTCTTGTCTTGTGCTAATATTCTCTACCTCGCATTCTTCCTCTCAGGACAGTGATGGCGACAAGAGTGAAGACAACCTGGTGGTGGATGTCTCTAATGAGGTATGTTTTCATTTGCTAACAGTACTTACATATGGTTTTGCTGTTGTAGTAAAATTTGTATCTCTGAAATGATAAGAGTATAGGAGACTGAAATGCATGATGCATGTTGATGTAACAAGATTTTATTTTCAAGCAATTTTGGGCCATTTGTGTTGGTCTATTCATTATGAAATGTTCACACAATGGAAATGGGAACTGGTGCTTTTATACAAAAAGTGAAAATTGAGTGATTTAGTCTGCATGTGTAGACGAGGGTAGAGATGATGAAAACCATGCTCAGGTTAAAGTCGTGTTACTTTTTTGTTGTAGATGTAAAAGCAGCTTAATAAAAAAACTATTTGAGTTAATATCAGTTCTCAAGCCCCTAGTCTCAAATACTGAGTTGAGCATCTGTTGGATGGAAACTTGTTTGCTGGGCTTCATTCTTCACTTACTTAGATCCTTTCAGTCTAGAATAAAATGTTAAAGCTCAGAAGTAAGAGGTGTGGGCAACAGAGTGTAAAAAATACCAAAAAAAGAAGCACCTAAATATGAAGGTCAAAAATGTACTTACAAGGTGTCCCAAAAAAGTGACGTCATTTGAGATGTAACCGATTTCACAAAGCTTCACAAATGTTCAATCTTCTGATACTGGTGGCCATCCAGATCCCTTTGCCCTGCACAGACAGCCTTCCTCTTTGATTTTTTTATGCCATGTCCAAATCTGCTTTCCAATTGGTGCATTTTTATGGAATTTTTCTTGAAAATGCACGCTGTTTGACTGTGTTCGAGCGTATTCTAACACACAAAATGCCTTTTCATTTCTAGTGAATGCAGTTCTTCAACCTAAATAAAAACAGTAAAAATTTAACTTGGTTAGATTTTACACATTTTGTTTCAATTTGAGATCATTTGAGGGAGAATTGACTATGTTATTAGACTACGAAATTATGTACATTTTTGGGACACCCAATACTTGAGCCAAAGTATCATTTGAAAATACTCAGAAATATTCAAATACATTGAAATTGTTCTTAAGTAGGAGGAGTAAACAATTCAGCATTGACAGTTGTCCATCAAAGATATTTTATGGGGAAATAGACTATTTTAACAATGATAATGCTGTCACAAATACATAATTTTTATTGAAATAAATCTTAATTAAATCTTTATTGTACACTATTGTACACATGTATACATAACTGAATTCACAGTTGGCCACAGCTTTGCAATAACACAGTATAGTATTTAGACGTCTGGTTTAGCACAGTTTACAGTACACATGATACCTATAGATAACATTTATACTTATACTCAATTCACTTTTAGGGTGTTTAGAACACATGATAAAACTTGACATAGCATACTTAGTGGTTTTCTTTTTGTTAGTATTATTCTATGTTTTTTCCAGGGTTGTTTTCTTTTATTTTCTTTGTTTTTTTTCTTTGTTGTTTTTTTTTTGAGAAAGAAAACTTTGTAAATTTGTAGAGCCTGTATGGGAGTCGTGTAGTTGTGCTTTTGGGACCAGTCGCACAGCGTTCTCAAAATAGCTAAGCAACCACCTGGAATCACATAGCAATGGCCTAGCAACACCTTAGCAACCACCTTGGATAACAAAGCAATAGCCTAGCAACACCTAAGCAAATACTTTAAATGACATTACAAAGGCCTTACAACACCTTAGTAAACACCTAGCATAACATAGAAACAGCCTAGCTACAATCTCAGATACCATTGCAGTAACCTAACAGCAACCACCTGGGACAACATAACAACAGCCTAGCTACACTTACACAACCACCATGGATAATAGGAATGGCCTAGCTAGGCCTTAACATCCTTCTTGAAGCCAACTTAAATTTTGTACAATCATTTTCACTTCTAGCTTATTATTATGGCATTAATTTTAACACTTGATTTTTTTTTACTGTTTTGCAGCATTTCAAAGAATGGAGTATTAAAAAATGTTAAAAGCTAAACCTATGAAACCAATAACTACTCAGTAATGAAAAGGCTCTCAGAAATAACATTAGCATATTTGTGTGCTGCTGTAAAGCTGACTGATATGACTGATTTCTATGTAGTTGAATAAATAGTAAATTTTATTACATTAATAATTCACCATTGACTTCCATCACAGCAAGGCCCTTTCTCGGCTGTTTAACGAGGCCACTGTGTATTACTATCACTGTTCAGCACAAACGTTGCGTTATTCGTTTAATCTAAACTCTCCCCTGCTCTGAAATATTTCAGTCCTTGAAATTCCTCATGCCCTGTACAGAAATGTGTTTCCTCTTCATGCCCTGCCTTACAGACACAAAACAATAAGCACACACTCCTCCACACACAGGCTTGCATAATAGACAAACATCATTGAGCGGAAAAAGACAGAGGGAGAAAGAGAAGGAGTGTGTTAGGAAAAAAGAGAGAGAGCTATTGCCTGATGTGAGACTTTATGCTGCAAGTGTCCATGCTAGAGCTGAATCAGTTTTTTTTTTAAGATTAGATTAAGTGACCCTTATTAGTCCCACAACAGGGAAATTTTCACTTCCGCATTTAACCCATCCGTGCAGTGAAACACCACATACACACTAGTGAGCACACACACACTAGGGGGCAGTGAGCACACCTATCCACAGCGCCTGGAGAGCAGTTGGGGGTTAGGTGCCTTGCTCAAGGACACCTCAGTCATGTACTGGCAGCTCTAGGGATCAAACCTTCACAAGGCTGGTTCCCTAACCTCTAGCCAATGACTGAAAATGGAATTGATTGTGTTTTAATAAATACTATGTTTCTTAGCTTTCTCTAATTACATTTCTCTCTCTTTTTCTCTCTTTCTCTCTCTCTCTCTCTCTCTCTCTCTCTCTCTCTCGCTCTCTCTCTGCAGGAGCCTTCCTCTCCCGTTGGCAGCACCCCCCACTCTCCTCATGGCAATGGTTTAGATAGAGCCCCCATGCTGAGGAAGGAGCTGCCTCGATCCCCCAGCCTGCCCCCTTCTCACAGCCCCCCCACCCACAGCCCCCCACCGGGCAAGAGCAAGGACCCTACACAGGTATCCTGCTGCCTCAGGCTGCTGCTGGACTGCTGTTGTCCTTTAATCCTTCTTTTCCTCCCATTTAGATAGACGAGCCCACCATAATTGGCCCATCAGCTATCTCCCAAATGATTCTTTTCTTACTCTTTACTAAGCATTTTTAATAAGCATTTCATTTTTTTCCATTTCAAGGGTTCTTTAACCCTTCCAAAGGTTCTTCATACTAATATATCTCATTTACAAGAATAGTTCATTATTCTTTATGGAACCAAAAGTGGTTTTCCTACATGACTGTATGTATGTTTTGTGTGTGTGTGTGTGTGTGTGTGTGTGTGTGTGTGTGTGTGTGTGTGTGTGTGAGAGCGTGTGAGCGTAGAACAGGGCAGCTTTGTGTCATTTTAATGAGTGACGCTAACTAGCAAGCAAGCTAACTAGCTAGCTAGCTAACAAATAACCAAGAAGGCAATTCATTTGGAATCTTTATGGTGGTTCCAGCTGTGGAAATTGAACTACAACTAGAATTTTAAGTTCTGCTGGCTCCCGTTTAGCCAGTTCTTGTTTGTGAATGTGGAAAAAATAATGACAGCCGACCGTCAGCACTGCCAACAGATAGAGCGGCCCGTCAGGAATTCTCTCAGTGGTCCTGATGGCCAGGCTGTCCTTGGCAGTGTATTATGTCTGTCTATGTCTATGACTGTTCACATTTTATAGAACAATAATTGAATTAAGGATTTTTTGCTGTTTAGCAGACAGAGAAATGTCCCCAGTCCCCCTCCTCTAAGTCGGGCAGTAGTTCTCCTTCTCACCGTGAGGCTCTTACCCCCGGACTCCCCGGGCCCAGCACTTCCTGTCTCCGGCTGGTCACCAAACCTGCCTCCTCCGCAGACCCCCTGGGTAAGACACAGCTGTTCTATCCTCCAGCTGTCCTTTCACCCTTTCTCAGGCCTACTGACTACAGCACACAAAATGAGCATGGGGGAGGAGGTGTGTCCTCATAGTTTTAATGTGGACTTAACTATATAAAGTGGTATAAGAGGTGATGAGAACCTTTATGTACTTGAATGAGTTTTGCACGTATGTTGATTACCTTTGTTATCTTGTTCTTTGTGTCGTTTCTCATGATGTTTAATTCTTAAATGTCTACAGGCATTGTCTTATTGGTGATTGATTTACATTCCGTAGTTATTTCAATGTAATTACATAATTAAATACATAAATTGCATAATTAGTTAGAAATTTAATTACACTTACATTCTATTGACATTATGTGTCAAAAGGTTTCAGTCTACACTCCGATATCCTGGAAAAAATAAGGGGCCCAGAGACTTTCTGGGCCGCCACAAAAAAGTAAAACCTTTAAGCAAAATGAAATCATTCTTTTTCTTATTACAGACCCAAGTATGTCATCAATTTAAAGTTTAGAATCTGCAGTTCCCTCCACATTTAAAAAACCTGAGTGAAAAATGATGAACACAATGTCAGAAGAAGCTTTTCAGTTAGGGTTGACAAAATATGTAGGTTTTGTGACTGTAACTGATACCAAAAATCAAAAATATTTGATAATAATATTAGTTATCAGATATGTTTTTATAATGTCTGTGTATGATTGTGCACATATTGCTTGTAATTCTCCATTGAAAAGCATTGCCAGTAGAATGAGAGGCTCTGAGCAGATGCACGAGCCTGAGGTCACCCTGCCCAATGCAGCACTGGGCCATGGAGCAGTGGGACTGTGTTCTCTGAAGTAATGAATCTCCATCCAGTACATTTGGGATGAGTTGGAGTGATCCAGAACTGACCATCCCACTTCAGTAAATGATCTCAGTAATGCTCTTGTGACTGAATGCAATCAAATCCTCATATCAATGTTTCAGCATCTAGTGTAAAGCCTTCCCAGAAGAGTCGAGGCTGTTACTGCAGCAAAAGGAGAACAAACTCTATATTAAGGAAACACTAAATGAGCAGATGGCTACAGACGTTTGAATATATAGTGTGGATCAGCATATGTTACTGGTCAACAGATACATCAGCTATGGAGAGAAAACTGCTCATTTGAATGTGTTGCTGTGTTTATGTTTTTTCAGCTTTGCGCAGTCCTCTATCCATGACCCCTGCTTCTTACCCGGCTCATTTCGGGGTAGTGTCTCATGCCGGACTGAACGGAGAGCTGGCCAGTCCAGGCAGTTTTGGGGGCTCACTTACCCTCTCGCCCCAAATCAGTACTGCAGCCAGTGCCTACACACGCAGCCCCATGGTGAGTACATACATATAGGCTGTATACACTGATAGTTCTGTTATGGCGCCCTTTCGCACTACACAGTGTCTCCTCTGAGACATCAGATTCAATTAATAGGATCAGTAACAATTTGAGATAGTTGTGTTAGAGCAGAGAAACGTAAAGATGCTGGTCATTGGCTTTTCAGGACTGGACTGAGAATCACTTACACACCACAAAAAGCTTGCAGTGTTTACTAAGTGCCATTTTGGATCAAGTGCCTAAAATATCCCTATACTTCTATGTCCTGCAGGTGGCGTATGAATCGCGCTCTCACCTCAGGCCCTCAGGGCTGTCCTCCTCCCTGCCTGGCTCCAGCGGGGGCAAGCCGTGAGTTTCTGCCTTTAAGGCTTTTCCTTCAGGCTTCCTTCCTTAACGTCCTTTTGGGATTATTTTACACAGCTGGTGAGGTGTGGACCATGGACCGCTGAATGGGGGGGCACCCGGGCTGTGGCCAGACCTGTGTCATGAGTCTATTGTTGTAAAAAGTCAGTGTCTATCCATGTACAGTACTGTGCAAAAGTCAGAGAACACAATTTATTTACTTAATTTCCACTCAGAACAGCTACTAAGCATGAGTTATTCATTGTCCAGAAGATTTCTGAGATTAGATAATCCACTTAAATAAGGAAGAAGAAGGCTAAAGGAAAGTAAGTACAAAAAATTGTTCCAAAATTGGACATAGAGAGAAATTGAGACTCCTATAAACCTTGCACGACCTGGTAGACCAGGGGTGTCAAACTCAAACACTAAAAGGGCTATATAAAATTGAAACACTTAGAAGCTCTTGCTTAAACATTACGTTGCAGTTTATGATGGGGATTGTAGTGCAGCGCACTGGGAAATGGCCTTATATTAATAGAAAACTGAAATGATATGCCCCCGCGACCCTGAGGGAGAAGCGGCTTAGAAAATGTATGAATGTGTGAAATGATTGGTGGGTAGGATAAGATTGTGCAGCCCTTGTGCTTGACCACCAAAACTGTCACCATCAGATAAACAGCACTTAAAGCTTTCATATTTGAGTGAAAAGAGAACATCAAGCTCCACTCTCACTTCAGATATGTAGATCTTTCTATCCATCCTTCCACTGTGAGAAGACAACTCAGCGCTATGGGTCTGAAAGAATGTGTAGCTCTCAAGAACCCTTACTGAGTAAAGAAGGGAAGCTATAATGTTGCCAAAAGCTTGGACACGCTAAAACTGACTAATGTCATGTCATATTTTATATTTTATGTCAATTTTATGTTGCATTTTTGTAATAAATTGTACATAATGGCCATTTTGATTGGAAATTAAAAAAGAAGGGTGTTCTGTGGCTTTTACTAAGTACTGTATTCTCAGTATGAATGTGTTATCCTACTCATTCTGTTGCATGAAAATACAGACACTTAACAGAATTATATAATCCTTCTGAGCCTTCCTGTATCACTATACACACAATAAAATTAAACATTTCTTTTTCTTTTCGACTCTGTTTCTTTATGATTTACTTGTTTAATTGTAAAATGATTTGAATTAAACTGGTCATGCTGCTCTCTACACACAGTAACAGTCTAAAACAGAAATGTGGAAGCTGGTTATATGGATGTCTTCATACACAGGAAGCAACAGAATGCCCTAAACTGAAACCAGCTTGCCTGGCCTTACCTATCAAAAATACGTTCCACGGTCCATGGTCTGGATAACACTGTTACTTGGAAAGGACGCTAACATTTGTTGTGTTTATAATGAAGTCTTTTCTTAAGCACTTAACTAACGACTATTGTGTGAATCACTTGAGTTAAGATAAGCGTTCTTGAGTTGTCAAATTGTGTTTACACGCTAAAACAAGTATGTGGGCAAGATTGTGGATACACACATATACATATACACAAACACCTACACAAGAACATACACTTGGAATAATGATCTGGTGTAGTAGGGTTTTTTTTTTGTTTTGTTGCTGTTTAGGCCTTTTTTTGGACACAGTAGAAACACTCAGTGCTGTGTATTGTCTGTAACTGGTCATATTATGCTTAAAACAGCAGAGCTCCTCTCTCTCACCTGCTGACACTGCTGGTGTTCACAGAATGCTGTTTGTTTTCTTACCTATCTAATTGTGATGTTGTGTATACAGCTATGGTTGTTGTGTCATTCCTGTGTTTCTTTATCACTAGCCAATTTACTTGGTGTAGTGGGACATTTTCTCTGGCTTGATTTGTGTGCTTTTTGGGCTGTTTTCACATTGCACAAGCTGTGAATTCCAACAATGCTGAAACAATACATTGCCAACTTGGTTTGCTGTGTCTCCAGGGTGTGTTACTTGAGGGGCTTAAAAAAATCTAATATAAACTGCATTTTACTATGGATTTGATTCAGCACAGTGGATGATTTGATTCAGTACAGTATGGGGTTTGATTCAGCACTGAAAAAGATTTCTTTCAGTAAAGTACACAATTTGACTCAGTATAGGATTTGATGCAATACGGGATTAATTTAGTGTTAGGATTTGATTTATTGCAGGATTAATTCACTAGAGGATTTGATTTAGTATATAAAGGACTTAATTCCGTACAGGATTTGATTCAGTACATTATTTGATTTAGGACAGTACAGAATTTAATTTAGTATGTGCGAGATTTGATTCTGCGCAGGAGAATTAGATTCAGTACATTATTTGATTTAGGACAATACAGAATTTGATTCAGTACAGGATTTGATTTAGGACAGTACAGGAATGGATTTAGTACATAGATGATTTGATTCTGTACAGGATGCTATGAATCATGCGATGCAGTGCTTTTAAAATAAGTCATTTATCACACAAGTTTGTCACCAGACACTCTAATAAACTTTAAAAATAGCATAGTACGTTTATGTAGTGGAAAACTGGGGGGAAAGTGCAAATGAATGAAGGCACTGATACTGTGTTAATGAAATAAAAGTCGTGTGAGAATGCAGCACAGGGATCACTGGAGCTCATTATTCATTAAACGTGTGTTCAGAGCCAGAGTGGTGCCTCGACACACAGTTGATTGATGACGGTCAGTTACACTGGACTGGAGCTTGGTCTGTCTATTCTGTAAAGCAACACAGCATGCAGAATAACTAGAAGAATTCACTAAATAGCACCGTGGGGGCGCAAAAATGAGATACATTGGATTTGATTAAAAAAGTAAAAGAGAAAGTTTTTAAGTTATACCTTGTGCTAATGAGTCCTTGTAGACTGGTTTATGAAGGGTTCTGGAGCAATGTATAGTGGTGTGTAGAAGGACTCCATGATATGGACAAAGTACTAATATTGTGAAATTTTTGCTGCATACTCTGAACCTGAAATATATTAAAATGCCTTGATGAATGGGTTTTGACCTGGTTAAAGACTAGCCTGCTTTATTTCAGTCAAAACTGTTTGTTTATTGGATTATTATATTATGTGAATACCTTGATTCATTCAAGCACCCACAGAAACACTCATCTGGAGCTGTGATTGGTCAGGATGCTCACTGCACACAGTAAAAAACACTGGTTGGTGGGCTCAGTTGTGTATTGCAGACATCTGCAGTTTCAGTATCACAGAAGGCCAAGATTGAGATTAACTAATGATATGTTGTGCAGCCCTAGTGCATAGCTTACAGTCATATTTACAGGCAAAAGTTTGGACACACTGTTTAAAATGTAATTTCACTGATTTTCTAAGCTAACACATCAAAAGAAACACACACTTCTGCACATTTTAATGCACAATTACTTTTTATTTATTGAATTTAACGTGCAGTGTGACCTGTGTAAGAGTTATGGCACAATTGTTTTTTTAGTTTTTTTTTACAATATGTTAGCAAAAAATTGAAGTTGTGTGCTAAAATGAGCAAATGGCATTTTGAAGTTATCTGTAGAGGATATGTGAATGTTTTTTGCATACGACTGTATACACACACACACACACACACACACACATATATATATATATATATATATATAAAGGCAGGGTTTCTCAACCTGTGAGCCTCTATTGGCCCAGAAGTTTGTAGTGGGCCTGCAACGTCACTGTAAGCCATAAGTGTACAAAAGATTAACTTAATAAACAAAAATCTGAGAATTAAATGTTTTCACAGTATAACCAATATGAATATTAATAGAGACATACAACTGAAAACGTCTGATTAAATGTCAGAGACAGCACAGCTGCGAGTGCGCGATGCAGTGTTGGCCAGAGCTGGAGTTTCTCAGGGTGCTTTGTTTGGTGTGGACATGACGTGTGGACACTCCACTCATATTCGAGTCTGCAGCGGACAGATGAACCAGTCCGGCAGAAACCTGCGGGTCTCGGTCCACTTCAAGCCAAGGCCTGTTCAGTTCACTGCTGATGGAAACATTCTATGATTAAAATGAATCAATTCCTTCTTTTCTAGAAGAACATCAGCACCATACACTCAGATACTGTTTTAACAACTGGCTCTTTACAGACTCTCAGCATGAGCTGCTGTTAAAAACAATAGACATAAAACACTAAGAGATGCTTTTCATTTCGGCTCATGGATTGCGGAGTGTATATATTTGGCTGAGCATTAGCGACCTGAGGGGTTAAACTCAAATTGCTCAACCAATGAGAAAAAAGCAGATATCAATCAAGGTTTATCATTATTGTTAATTGTGATGACGCTAATCCAAAAATCTCAGTGAGTGGAGTGTGGTTTATTTCAAACAAATCGCAAAAACCCTCAAAACTACAGAGAAATCTCGAGACCAAACAATCACGCTTTTGGGAAAACATTTTGAGTGAAAACGCAATGGACTGCAGCTTCAACTCACCAATCTAAGTCATGTATTTCTTTTTTTTTTTCCTTTTTTCGCCCATTTTAGCATCACTACAACTGTATGTTTTACATTCCTGCAAATTTTACAAACCTGCTGTCAGCTAGAATAGCCAGTCCTTTTCAGGCCTTGATTCGCTGGTTTTCAGTGTCAACGTTTAAGAAAAGAAAAATAAAGCTGTATTTAAAAAGGCTGATTTTAGTTTTCCTGTGAATTGCTATGCTTTGTAGTTATACATAGGTGGGCAGTGTATAACTACAAAGTGTATAACCCCTGTACTAAGGGACCTTAGACATTGTTTATTGTATGCATTGCTCAGCTACCTGTTAGTACAGCATTAGAAGTTTAAATCACTGCTACAGAGCCATCGAATGCGCTGACACAGTCCTTTGTTGTAATCCATTGAAATGACTTCTGAAAACAGCCAAGTTTCAAATAAAATGTGCGTATCCTCTTTGTCCCTCCTCAGCTTCTTTTCTTTTTTATTTCCATGCACTCGTTCGGGTTTACTCATTATAACTGGCTAACTTGACAACCCAATTTATAAATCCTGTATTTCAAAACTTGGTGTTTTGTTCAAGTAGAAGGCTGATTTAACACAATGGTACTCCTGTCAGATCACCTGAAGAATGGAGCTTTAAAAGCCATCCATCACTAATTTTACAGCCAGAGTGAGAGGCACAGATGGGTCACACAGAAAAATGTGAGTGCTTTTTGAAGAGTTCATTTGTTGCGAAAGATGTAAATTTGTAATTTAGCTCTAAAAATAATCAGCAGGGTCTAAAAAGTACACCAGAGCCTCTGAGTTCTCACATTTAACTAAACAGCATGCCCATTACTGAAGTGTTTACAGGGCTCATCTCCCCGACTAAGTATCTATACACACGACAGATGGTTCATGTAGAAAACTCAGGTGTTTATTTTCTCTCTCTTTTTTTTATCAGTTCTTTTTGTTCAGCCTCTCACACGGTAAATTTAAACAGGTGATCCAGAAGTGCTAGTTCATTCTATAAAAATGTGGTGGCTTAAATATTTATGAAAACAGCGAAGTCCAGTCTTTGTATTCATCATGAACCATGTGGCGTGTCTGTTGTCAGTAATAGAGAAACAGTACAGCTTATTATTTTTATCTAATGTTAAAATTCAGAGATGTAGACTACTGTGCAGAAGTCTGAGACCACCCGCCATTCAGTTCATTTCCAATCAAAATGGCTGTCAAGTGAGCTGTTCATTTTTCAGCATCAGGGAAAAGGCAGAAAACGTATATTAAACAGAGAATGATGCAGAGGCGTCTACAGCTCAAATAGTATTTGCAGTGCTTAGTGTGTTCATTGTGTGCCTTTATAACAGCTTCCATTTTATTCAGGAAACTTTCAGTTTTTGAAGAAATCCAAAGGAATGTTTTCCCACACCTCCAAAGTTCAGTCTTAGAAGTTGCATTTCCTGCTTCCCGTGATTCATGTATTGTAAGCCTTCCGGCTCAGTTAACACCTGTGCTTTGTTCAGATCTGAAGTAAGAGTGGAGCGTGATGTTCTCCTCTCTCTCAAAGATGAAGTGCTGGGCGGTTTTGGTGGTCTACCTGGTCTTGCCCTGTTGTTAGGAGTCTCATTTTCTGTTTCTTTGAATTTTTCTATATTTTTTGAATTCCAGTTTTGAAAAGTCCCATTTCTTCGTGTACTTTGCTCTGACTTTCTCTTTCTGTATGCTGATGTTTAATCTAATATCCTCAGAAGTATCTCCAGAAAAATCAATAGCGTAATTAAATGAAATTAAATTAATCAAACGAGGGCCTCTGATTTTTGTGCAGCACTGTGGATGTTTCAGGTTTTAATTGACTCTTTTTATTCCACACCTCTCTTAGAACAGTTTAAACCTGTTCATTCATTCTACCTTTCTAGTTAGCTGTATATGCCACAGACTTTTATTCGTACGAAGTGCTCTTGCTCCAAGGCTTCAGTGACTGAATTAAAGCTTCACATTTTGTGAAGCTTTAATTCAGTCACTGAAGCCTTGGAGCATTTATTGTGTATTAAACCTTTAGAATTTTGGATTTGTTCAAGGCAAGCCGTGTTCTTGTTGCAGTTCTGCTAGGCTGTGTCCTTGTTTTCCCAATACAACAAACTCTTGTAGATTGCAATTGATTGGTAAAGAGCTTACCAGCATTGCATTCTCCTGCTTTGGTATGGTCTGTCTTGTGCATCCTGTATATGTTGCAGTAGCTTTGTATGGAGTAGAGATGTTCTGTAGTACAACATCCCTAATCCATGAAGTCCATGTATATATGCTAAGCTGCAAAAATAGCCCCATTTTAGTTCATCATGGTTGTGATGTCACAAAATGATTAAATGTTGTGCTGTTCCTGGCTGTTGCCAAAAAAAGTGTGTCACAGCTGCCTTCCAAAGCTTCCAGTAGTTAGAAATGGTCCAGACAGCTTTTAGAATGACATATATAACAGGGAACCCAATCAGAAGCCAGAGGCCATTTTTATATACCAGTCTTAAAGGTATGGTAACCAAATAACCTGTTGAATTCTAAGAGATTAAGAGAAGTTGAAAATGGTCATGTAAAAATTAATTATGAATGTTTTGCTACATAAAACCACTCAAAAGTTATAAACCCTCCCTCACTCTTTCTTTCCTCTATCTCTGTCTTAACCTGTGTGTCTCTTTCACATTCTGTCCAGTGCCTACTCGTTCCATGTGAGTGCGGATGGGCAGATGCAGCCGGTGCCCTTCCCTCCTGATGCCCTCCTGGGACCTGGCATCCCTCGCCATGCCCGCCAAATCCACACCCTCAGCCATGGAGAGGTGGTGTGCGCCGTCACCATCAGCACCTCCACGCGGCACGTCTACACCGGCGGCAAAGGCTGCGTCAAAGTATGGGACATCAGCCAGCCGGGCAGCAAAAGCCCAATGGCCCAACTGGACTGTCTGGTCAGTTCACCCTCTCTCAGTCGCTCTATTTAGGGGGAAGGGGTTGGTGGAATTAATTTAGGTACAGCAAGTGAAAAGCTGAAATTCTAACAATGTATGTTTGTTAGTTATGTTCAAACAGGTTGTATGGCACTTAAAGTTACATAATTTTGCTTTTACCTCAAATGTAGTACATCACCTGAGATGTAAATCATACAGTGCAAAAACTGTTTATATTTGAATAACTTTATTGTTTTAAATTAGCATCTGTCAGTCACTGGCAAACCGTGACTATTGGAGCTAGGCCTTCAGTTTGGGCCTTATATTTCATATCTCAGTTAAAACACGAGAAAAAAAAACAGGTCTACGATAATGCTAACTTCTGCTAGCATCCCAATTGAATTCAAGTAGTTAGTTGTTAGCACTAAACTAGCGCCAATACACCTAATTTTCTGCACTTGGAAAATGTTCGATACAAGAGCGTCACTTATAAGAACAGACAAAAACAAACTAAAAAACTAACTAAATAAGAAAAGAAAAAGAATGACAGACCATTCAATATACAAAACATTAACTAATAAAGCCCAACCAACCACAAGGGTGGACGATGGACGGTGCCAAAGAAATAAACCAAAGAAACAGATCTAACCTACCTAGCCGTAAACCTAATCCTGTCCCAAAATACAGCAGGTGGCACTCACCCCTTACCTAATGTGTCTAAACAATCCAGCAACTATAATGTATGCATATATGCATATAACTTGGAGCTTGTGACAGACATATTAGGATGTTTTACATTACAGCAGTTTCAGTGGCAGAGCTGCCGCTGCTTTTTTTTTTTAAATCTCACAGCCCATTGTTTAGGCTGCTACTCATATTTACTTTCAGTGATGTATCTAGAACTTTCAGAAGGCCTAGCGTTGCTTTTTTCTCAAGTGGGTCCTGGTGATTGGAAATCAAAATGTGATTGGTTGAATCCTGTGTCACTTCGTAATTATGATAATACGCATTTGGCCTTCTCTTCAGCTCCTGAAGTCCTAACCAGTAGAAAATCTCCCTTAGATAAATCTACTGAGATACTACAGAGAAAAACTGTTCCTGATTGGCCAGTTTTCTTTGTGTGTTTCAAGAATGCCCTTTGTTTCCTTCCAGAACTTAACAATGAAATGAGTAGTAAACCTTTAGAGTTTAAATATAAGAATGATTCTACTGAATGAAAATCAACTGAAAATCACATACATGTACTTTTTAGTTCCCAGAAATCATCAGAGCTTTTTCTGTCGCTTCATCCAATCAGAACAGGGACAACTACATTCGCTCCTGCAAGCTCCTCCCAGATGGGCGGACATTGATAGTTGGAGGTGAAGCCAGCACTCTGTCCATCTGGGACTTGGCTACGCCCACTCCACGCATTAAAGCGGAGTTAACATCCTCTGCTCCAGCTTGCTATGCACTGGCCATCAGTCCAGACAACAAGGTGTGCTTCTCGTGCTGCAGCGACGGCAACATCGTAGTGTGGGACCTGCACAACCAGACGCTCGTCAGGTAACCATGGAAACATACATAGAGGGTTTAGCACTGCAGTTTCATTACAGTGAAGAGACCCTCTTCCCTTGCTGAGTGTACAGTCCAAGCCCAGTGAAAGACAAGAGGTCTAATATTGTTTTTAAAAATGAAAAACTTTTAACCGATGCTTCTGCGCACCTGCTGACTGTTCATATGTGCTTTTTATTTTATAACTAAGTTTATTTTACTCATTGTACTTGTCTCTCTTTTAAATCTTCTCAGTGCTGATTTGAGTCTGTAGCTCGTTTATGGGCATGACGACGAAATTCTAACCTCATCACTTTTCTGCCTCCACTGTCAGAACAAAACTGTACAGGCACATTTTTGTTCATTAAGTTACAAACAACATAAATTTATCCTCAAAGGTGCAACAATAATCTTAAGCCTCAGGCGTGTGTTATAAGTTTGAAGGTATGCTACATTCGCTTTGCCAGAGAAAGATGCATAATAACAATTACATAACAGTCCAAGAGAGCAGGCATCCTTTCTCCACTGTGAAGAAAATACAGCACTACAATGTGGCGGACTCAGCCAGAAACTCCTGAGTTACACAATAGAGTAATTAGTGTCCACATCGTTTATTGTTTATTGTTTTTCCTCGTCCACAGGCAGTTCCAGGGCCACACAGATGGAGCCAGCTGTATCGATATCTCCAATGACGGGACTAAACTGTGGACAGGGGGTCTGGACAACACAGTGCGCTGCTGGGACCTGAGAGAGGGCCGGCAGCTCCAGCAGCACGACTTCACCTCACAGGTACTGCAGCACCAGGGAACTGTGGGAAGCTGAATCATACTAAAAACACGCTTGAGGTTTTTTAATCATATAGGTAACCTAATTTCTGTCCATGTCTGTGTAGATCTTCTCTTTGGGCTACTGTCCTACAGGGGAGTGGCTCGCAGTGGGCATGGAGAGCAGTAATGTAGAAGTGCTGCACGTCTCCAAACCAGACAAATACCAGCTGCACCTGCACGAGAGCTGTGTGCTCTCTCTAAAGTTTGCCTACTGCGGTACGAGCAGCCTAACACTGGCACCGCCTCTTTCTTTTGTTCGAAAGAATATGTATAGAAGTGCACTGTGATACACGCTGAGCTGTTCTTTGTGTTTCACAGGCAAATGGTTTGTCAGCACGGGAAAAGACAATCTGTTAAATGCATGGAGAACACCGTATGGAGCCAGCATCTTCCAGGTAAGAGAGATGAAGGATAACAGAGGAAAAAAATCAGAGAGAGAATAGTTAGAAATCATCAGAAGACGGAGGCCAAGGCCCATCCGCTCTCCTCATGTTTAAAGCCATTGTAAAATACTTGTGCATACATATGATTGCGCCCATTGTTTGAACTGTGTATTAATACAGCAAGTTATTAAAAACCATTGTACAGTTGCTCTCATGCTCTCATATGTGGGCAGTATGGGTAGCAGGTGACTTTGCTGAACTGAGTAGATTAAGTTTGAATCAATGAATCTATATGCAGTTTGAACACCCCTGGGTAAATTGCCTCTATGGGGATCAAACTTTATTGTGCCATTTTTCTGCACATTTTCAGTGTACAATTTCTGTTTATTTCAGTTTAAGATGTTGGAAAATACAAAATACAATATGTGGCAAAACCTGTGTACAGACCACCTTCTAGCCCCCCCCCCAATATGGTAAATTCAGCAAACGAACATCAGTGGTGCATTAAAATGTGCCAAAGTTTGTTCTCTGTAGATCAGGGGTGTCAAACTCCACTAAAAGGGTCATATTTAGAAATATCAGCAAATCTGTGGACCAGCTGTGTTTAATTTTTACTTAACATTTTGCCGTGAGCCGAACATGCTGGTAACTGTAGGGCATTTCAGGGTTAAACAGGCAAAAAATAAAAGGGAACAGACAATTTCACAGGCTGAATAAGACAGTGTCACAGGCTGACTCTGACTCACGGGCAGGTCTTGTGTTTGACACGTGGGCTTTAGAGGATGTTAACTTACTTTCATTCAAAGAATCAACAAAGTATGTAGCTTGACCAAGTGCACCCAAACTTTTGCATACAACTGTTGTGTCCAAAATAGCAGTTTCAGACTAAATAAAATTCTTTTTGTCTGCTGCACTGTAATCGCTCCTGCAGTCACGTTTTCATATTGAGTGTATGTTTAGGACTAATTGTGAATCGTACTGACTTAATTGGATCAATTCATGATGAAATCCAACATTTCTTGATGACTGAATCGTTTCTTAAAGAACTGTAATCAAAATCAAGTGAGGCTCAGCTTCCTTGCCTTTGAGCTCACCTTACCATGCGTCTGATGTCTCTCAGCACCTTCCTTTGATTCTCAGAGTCATTTGTATGACTGTCAGAAAGACCCTCGGCGCATTGCCGCGAGATTGATAGCCCTTGTTTGTTGAGAGTGTGTGCTCTGTGTAGAATAGATACAGCTGTTCAGAGAGACCGGCAGGGCTGATGACTTTATCGGCGGCCGGGAAGGAGAGAAAAAATGCGGCCTGCGCGATTAATATTTTAAATGAACCCGCTGATGTAGCCAACTAGGGTGCTATTTATTTTGGCTCAGCCTCATCATTGTACGCAAGCTAGTCTGACATGCGCATTTTTCACCTCCCTTCCTCCTCTCTCTCTCTCTCTCTCTCTCTCTGTAGTCCAAGGAGTCCTCGTCTGTTCTGAGCTGCGACGTCTCGCCCGACGACAAGTACATCGTCACAGGGTCCGGAGATAAGAAAGCCACTGTGTATGAGGTGGTGTACTGAGGCAACAGGGCAACAGGAGAGAGAGAGGGAGCGATGGATGAATGGATGGAAGAAAGAATGAGTGAATAAAAAGTGGGCAACCATGGGCAACAATGCATCCTCTTCCCAGACAGTATTTCCTGCTCAGTACCTGCAAGTACCCCCCCTCACCTCCACCAACCCCATTCCATATCCCCAGAGAGAGAGAGAGAACGACAGTGAGAGATAAAGAATGAGACAGAGAGGGAGAGAAAGTAGCGAGAGAGGGAGGGTAATTAGCGCAGTCTCTAGATGAAGAGCTCAGCAGAGAGGAGAAAAGCCCACAGGAGACAGTGAGCACTTAGGGAGCTGCAGCTCACAGAAAACACACATACCAGACAATCGATTCATTAGTCCCAAAAGAAACTCCACTGTAACGAGCCTCAACACAAGCAACCCCCCACGAAAAACCCAGAGACAGCAGAATGAGCAAGCTGTGGCCTGGCCTTGGCTGGATTTTAAACCCAATTTCCTCTCTAATTTAGTCATTGCCTGTTCCTTCCCGCTAGCTGGGTCTCCCCCATCACACAATAGGTACCAGCCTGGGAGGATATGAGCACAAGCAACATCACTGCACTGCACAGATAAATGCACTTGGTGAAGAGTAACAGTGCATTCTGACACTAATCAAGTTAGATATTTGGAAATTTGGCACATCAAACCACCAGTCATTTGTGATTTTGCCTCTACACTTATAGAAAATAATATATAGCAAATATGAAATAGAAGTGTAGAGGATGCACTGTTTACTGCTGTAATGTTTGTTGAGCGGGGGTCTACAAACCTTAAGATGAAATTTTTTTTTGCTGCTGTCGGCACAAAAACTCGTATCTCCATTTTTGTTTTTTTTTGACATAATTTCAAAAATTCATGCATTCAATGAACTGACCAAAATAAATAGCCCAAAATGACTTACTTTAAAAAAGTCTGGTTCTGTTGACTCTGTGATCTTGTTCCGACAGCAGCGATACATACACACATACATACACACATACATACATTTATATACAATACTGTGTAAAAGTTTTAAACACCTGAAAAAATTGCAGGTAAGAAGCTCTTTATCTTAAGTAAAAGTGTGTTTATTTGCTCAGAAAAGCCGTATTAGAATAAATACAAATAAGATTAATGTGACCTACTGTTATTTACAGTTAGAGACTCAGTGGCTGGTTTGGCCCATCACTACTTCATTATGGTAATTCAGGTTTGCTGGTGATGAAATTTGACAAATCCATGTGAAAGTTTGGAGGGATACTTGTATAAAGTGATAAAGTCAGTGTTATGGTAGCTGGAAATAACATATCAATAGAGCCATCAATAAAACTTACCATTTAAAAGCTGTTTTTGATTGAAAGGACAAGAATTACTTGTCAAAAAAGTCATTGGCTAGTTATGGGCTGATGTGTGGTGCCAGACTTCTCCTACACTACCCACAGCCATCATCTCGCACAGCAAATTGAGGTTCCTTGGTTCCTGATGGGGACGTGCGTATTCAGTAGCGTTAGGTTGTCAGTCATTTACAAACACTGAAGTGTTTACTATATTTAGTTGACCATATTGGTGCACTGTTTGCCAGTCAGTGTGTTAAAATAGAATATTCATGCTCGTAAATCTGGGTAACAAAGAATTATGATCTGTATTTACAGAAAAGTTTGTGGTAAAATCTGAAAATTTTCAAGTTTGATGTCTGAACGTACCACAGCTGTCCAGATTTTTATACGTGGGCTAACCAGCACCTGCACCGTACTGCGCTTAATAATGATGGGAAACAAGGCTGTCCTTCACCACACAGAGCACAGGACTTATACTCTTCAGATTAGAACTAGTGTTCCAGTTATGATGTGTTCAAAAACACAGTATGCTACTTCCCTATATATTCCAATTAAATATTCATATGGTGATTCCCAGCTGAATTCTCCAGCCTGCGTTTTATTTTCATCTCCCACCAGAGACTTCCCCGGAGTCTAATGAGGAGCAGGTTGATCTCTCAGTAGGTTTCATGCAGCAAATACTGAACAGCAGCACTGTTCACTGTTATTCCAGTGGCCCAGTGCATGTACACATCACTTAAGACCACATTGTTTTGCTTTAGAGTCAGTTAAAAATGTACGCTGACCACTGGATCTCACATCACTGCAGAACATGGTTGGTTGAAGCTTGTTTGATTGAGGCATAAAACATAAAAGCAATTCAGAACTTTGTAACAGTGCCAGAGAAATCCACTCTCCCTGCAGCCAGACTCAGGTTAGCTTCATGCCCAAGAGGCCCTAGGCTATAGCCCTGTTGTACCTCACAGTTTTAAAGAGCTGTGGTTGCCCACCCAATCTGTGATGTTTGAAGGATTAAGTCAAGCGATCCACGCACCACGAAACCCTGCTGGGAGCAAATTTTGTTCTTTTGTTTTCTTTAACATGTTCCGTTTCTTCAACTTTATCTGATCTGTGAACCAGAGGGCTTCTCTCGGAATCGCAAAAAATATATATAAAAAGGAAGGAAAAAAGAAACTTTTGGATGGACTGAAAACGGAATCTTTTGCTTGCTACCTGTCCAAACACAACAAAGAACTGTATGATTTTTTTTAATGGAAATTAGTAATAGTGCTACAGTGTTTTGTTCAGTCTGTTATGCAGAAAGTATGGTGTATGTTTTCCTTTCTCCTTTCTATAAATTGCTGAATCTATGGCTGCCCAAAGACAGTGGGATTTGTCTTGTGTATGCCAGACCTTCTCCACTGCCTTATCATCACAGCCTATCTTTAAATGTCATGCTATTGGAATATCTGTATCTACTGTTGCCTAACGCTTTGTTTCTATACTGAAAAACAGTGTCCAGTGTCAAGCGCTCACTTTCTCTCCCTCTCTCTGAAGCCAAGGACTTTTTTTCTGCAAAGGCACAGCTGTGATATCCCTCTGTAGCACTTCCTGTGTGATGTACCAGACATGCATACATTGATTAATTAAACTTGTGGTCATATTTTGAAGCTCTCGTCTTTGTGGGGCTGTTTACTACATCTGTGCAAAATGACTACGGAGAGTAAAATCTCATTTAACCTGAATGACACGGCAATATAACAGTCATTCTCAATGAGTTACTTTATGTACTATGACGCAGTGTTAATTTGATGGTACAAAAGTCAGAGACCATTCTTTATTTATATTCAGTTAAAACACGGGAGTTCAAAAATGATTAAAAGATGCAAGGAAAAAGGGGCTCCTGACAGCCAGACAAGACCTGGTAGACCACCACTCAGCCACTATCAGATAAATAGCACTTTGATAAAACACATCTTTGATAGGAGAAAAATCAAGCTGCCCTCAGTTCTTAAAAAAATCCAGGTGTTTCTGTCCATCCGTCCACTATGAAAAGACAACAATGTGCTGAGTTACTGAGAAAAAATTAGCAGCTCAAAGAATCTGGTGTTCAATGGACTGACCAACCTAGAGTCCAGACCTCTGCATCACTAAATGTGCTTGGCATTATTTGGATTTTGAAAAAACAGAAAATGCACCCAACTTCTAAGACTGAACTTCAGAGGTGTGGAAAAACATCCCTGCAAATTTCTTTGAAAGACAAAGTGAGTCTCTTGAAAAAAGTAAATGCTATAATAATAAGAATAATAATAACAACAATAATAATAGTAATAATAGGTAAAGGGTGTAAACACTGAATACCATATAAATGATATTACATTAATTGTTAAAGATTCTGTGTAATTTTCTCTTTAATGTTTTCCGCTTTGTTCTTGACACAAACATGACTGGTGATCTCTGCCTTTTGCACAGTAGTCTATAGACAAACTAATGCAGTCAGTGTATTAAACTGGGTTTTGGTTTGTTTTGCTTTTAAGGAGCTTTATTTACAGTTCATACATAAGAAGTATCCAACGAAAGTCAAAATACTTTTCATTGTGACCCAACATACAGTATACACGAGAAAACGCGCTAATGTGGAGTGTCGATACAGCCATTTCCCTGAAATCGTAGAATATTAAAATCACGACCCTAGATGGGACTGTCATCTTATCATTACACAATCATACTGCTGCTGAATTCGAGCCATTTGGATCTGTCTGAAGCGCCAAGCTGCACAGCTGAGATGAGCCGAGTCTCAAGAGGCTCAGCACAGACTGGATGAAGAGGGCAGAGAAATGGCCGCAGTCTTTAGTCCTTCCTCTGAAACCGGCCCAAACCTGCTCAGCGTACTGCTGCTCCCCCACTGTCCATTTCCACATGGAAAGAGAATGTAAAAAAGAAAGAAAAAAAAAAAAAAAGAATTTCTTTGCTATTTCATTCACTACAGAGGTTTCATCTTGTTAAAAAAAGAACAAAAGGAAAAACAAAAAAGGAAAGGAGAGGTCTTTGGAGGAATCCCATGTCTCTGAAGCTAGACTACCAGCTTTCTCACAGCATTAAAAAAACAACAAGGTCAGTCCTGTTCTGGAGCTCCACTGTCTCCCCTCTACGCCTGCCCCTAATGGAAGTCAGGGAGGGGAAAAAAAAAAGAAAAAAAAAAAAGTATGAGCTTTTTCCAAGTCTGTGTCCCACTGCTCTGCTGCGCGAGTCACTGGCCAAATCAAAGGCGATTCTTGGTTTCCGCTCTGCCGTCCGCTTAGCACTTCTCTCGATGAGGGACTGTCCAGTCTGCATTTGTTTTAGTAAATGACTTCATACACAGTGGCCTTCTTGTCTCCGGAGCCGGTCACGATGAACTGGTCATCAGGGGAGATGTCACAGCTGAGGACTGATGATGACTCTTTCGACTGGAGGCAAAAAAACAGGAGTTTGAGAGTTTGCCCATCAAAATGAGCGCATCTATTTCGGTCTTTCCTTCAACTCTAAAGTGACCTTAAGAATGAATAATTATGCAGCAAATGATACAAAACATTAGAATGATACTGAAAATTGTAATTAAATAGTTAACTGTGACCAAAATAAAACCGAAACAGTACGCTACCTGGAATATGCTGGAGCCATAAGGAGTTCGCCATGCGTTCAGTAGATTATCTTTACCTGTGCTTACAAACCATTTACCTACAAAATAGAGTAAGAAAAGAAGTGAAGCTCATTTTAAAAGGTCCAAACTATTCTCTGTATCAAGCTACACACAAAATATTAAGGAAAACAAAAGGAAAAATGCATTAAGAGGAAGTAAAAGTCGTACCGCAGTAGGCAAACTTTAGAGAGAGCACACAGCTCTCGTGCAGGTGCAGCTGGTATTTGTCTGGTTTGGAGACGTGCAGCACTTCTACATTACTGCTCTCCATGCCCACTGCGAGCCACTCCCCTGTAGGACAGTAGCCCAAAGAGAAGATCTACACAGACATGGACAGAAATTAGGTTACCTATATGATTAAAAAACCTCAAGCGTGTTTTTAGTATGATTCAGCTTCCCACAGTTCCCTGATGCTGCAGTACCTGTGAGGTGAAGTCGTGCTGCTGGAGCTGCCGGCCCTCTCTCAGGTCCCAGCAGCGCACTGTGTTGTCCAGACCCCCCGTCCACAGTTTAGTCCCGTCGTTGGAGATGTCAATACAGCTGGCTCCGTCTGTGTGGCCCTGGAACTGCCTGTGGACGAGGAAAAACAATAAACATGAACACTAATTACATTATTATGCAACTCAAGTTCTGACTAGAATCTGATGAACTGCACAAACTAAGTCACTCGACTCTCACAGCTGGTGCCTCTGTGGTTACCTGACGAGCGTCTGGTTGTGCAGGTCCCACACTACGATGTTGCCGTCGCTGCAGCACGAGAAGCACACCTTGTTGTCTGGACTGATGGCCAGGGCGTAGCAAGCTGGAGCAGAGGACGTCAACTCTGCCTTAATGCGTGGAGTGGGCGTAGCCAAGTCCCAGATGGACAGAGTGCTGGCTTCACCTCCAACTATCAATGTCCGTCCATCTGGGAGGAGCTTGCAGGAGCGGATGTAGTTGTCCCTGTTCTGATTGGATGAAGCAAGAAAACTTCTATGAAGTTTATAAATGTTGGTTGCGGTTATGGTCGCTAGCTATGTGACGCACTGCTTTCAGTGCCAACTAGTTCATAAGCATCCACTACTTGTTAGCAACATTTGTCTCAAAGCTCTAGCTCAAAACTAAAAACAAACAAAAAAAAAAAACGCTATTTGGACCAAATATCCTTACTGATCTGCTGCCTTTAGAATGAACAGGAAATAATTTAATTTTGATTTTCCTCCAATATATTATTACAAACCCAAAAAAAGTGTTATAAAAGCTCTTCCGACCTGACTGTTTATAGGTTATTGAAATTTTTGTATTTTTACAAGCTGTACTGTAATAAGAGCGTGAGCAGAGAGGGTGAACTGACCAGACAGTCCAGTTGGGCCATGGGGCTTTTGCTGCCCGGCTGGCTGATGTCCCATACTTTGACGCAGCCTTTGCCGCCGGTGTAGACGTGCCGCGTGGAGGTGCTGATGGTGACTGCACACACCACCTCTCCGTGGCTGAGGGTGTGGATCTGGCGGGCGTGGCGAGGGATGCCAGGGCCCAGGAGGGCATCAGGAGGGAAGGGCACCGGCTGCATCTGCCCATCCGCACTCACATGGAACGAGTAGGCACTGAGAGAATGTGAAAGACAGAGGATGATGGTGGGAGACTTCAAGACATCTCTTGTCAGGAGCCAGATGAGCAAGTAGATAGATGATGAATTGCAGAGGGAAGGATTGTAAAAGTTGGAAAACTCACGGCTTTCCTGAGGCCGCTGGCTGAAGGCTAGCAGGTAGGCCCGGGACCCTCATGTGGGGGTGAGGGGATTCATAGCCCACCTAAAGGACGCAAAGACAAAGCTTAAAACGCACACTGAACCTCAAGGGTGCAGGCAACACTTTTACAGGTAGCTCAGCATTTTCATGGGTTACGTTCAGATTCTGTAGGGTAATGCAGATAATGCATACACCTAATAGATCAGGTGTGTCCAGCTCTGGACTTCGACGGCCTTAGTCCAGCACGGTTTGGTGATTTTGATGCTCCAATAATTCTGATTCAAATCAACAGTGAGTTACCAGGTTTAGTAGATCTCATCAAACGAGAAAGCTGTGCTGGAACTGGACAGCCACCAGTCTACAACTTTGTGCTTTGGACATGAGGTGCATTAAAAAAAGGTCAATCTAACAAGAAACATCTATTTATATTGTAAAAATGCAAAAACAGCATCTCACCCCAGGTGAGCGTCCATATCCAGCAGCGGCGGCAGCGGCAGCAGCCGCAGATCCGTTCATGTGAGGGGAGACGAGGTGCAGACCAGCTCCATACCCTGCAGCCCCCGCCAGCTCTCCGTTAACCCCTGGAGGAGGAAGGCCAAAAGCCCCTGTAGGATATGCTCCCTGCACAGCCAACGGGTTCCTCAGACCCAGAGCTGATTCACAAGAGATTCACAACACACAACAGTTTGTCAACAGGACAGTCTGTTTTTATTACGGCAGATATATAATAACAACAACAAAAAACAACAACGGATATAGATGACGATTTGAACACTCATATTTTGTTCATTTAAAGTTAACACATCCTCTAAAAGGATCAAACTAAAATATGCCATTTTCTGCACATTTTAGTGCACAATTTCTATTTAGTTGCTGTCAGAAGAAAATCTCTCATCTCCAAAATGGCAACTTTACAGGAGAAGGAAAATACTTGTTTTATTTTTAATCCAAGTCAAAAGGAACCAGATGTTTTTCCAAGTAATTCTGAGCTGCTTCTTTTGATCCATTCATCATGAAATTTACACACAATGTAAAGGGCAACAGGTATTTTCAAACTGTCAAAAACGGGAAAGCAACAAAAATGGAGATACATGGTTTTGTTCCTACAGCAGCAATTTTTTCTATAATCTACAATTCTACAAATAAATATAAAATGTGCCTCAATTTTTGCACATTGTCCACCGCCCCCCCCAATTAAGCAAATAAACACTAATTCTGCATTAAAATTTAGCAAATGTAAAAATTGTAGTAAAGAATACTCTGTAGATTATATGTAATTTTGTAAACAACTGGAAACTCAGCAGTGCATGTAACTTGACCAGGGCAAACCTGCATACAACTCTATTTCTAGGTGTTCACAATGGTCTACATGAATCCTTAACTGAACCAAAAATTCAAAAACATACACACTCATCTGGAATAGCACACAGTAAAAAAGTTTGATTGGTTGTAGGACTTATTTGCATATTGCAGCCTTCTGGAACTGTACTGCAGAGGCCAATATCGCAACAAAGATTTCAAAAAATGGTACACTATCACTACAGACCCTCACCATTATATCATAATATTTGAGATATCATAGAGCTCTGGTGTGACAGTGTGTGAGATCTGCGATAACATTATATGAATATAACAAAATATATTTTTTTCTCTATTATTCTTTCAAAAGAAAACATGTATCTAATGGATATTACACTTCATCTCAGTTCGCTCTTTTCACTTTCTGAAGCAAAACAGACCTGTGAAGTTAACGTTCAAATTAACATTCACAAAACTGTACATACATTTACATATTTGGCAGATGCTTTAACTTGTGAAGCAGACAAGCAACAGACTTTATCCTCGTATATTTAACAAATGCTGTTATCCAGAGTGATTGTAAATGTAAAGTTACTCGCTCAGTGACCGTTTTCGATATGCTGTTTCTGTTCGCTCCCATTTTTCCCCTGAGAGGGCGAAAGTTCAATCCACTACACTATCTAACTTCCTAATAGATCCACTAACAGAAACCTGGGCCTCACCAGAAAGAAACAGCGGCACCGCATGGAAGGACATGCATTATGTTGATTTATTGGTCTAATGATGGGCTTAATACACATTACAATGGTCACAAATCATTCACAAATTTTTTGCATATTAAATGTTATATGTGACCCAGGAAGATGAATGACTGAATGAATGAATGACCGTCGTTTCCTCTGAGCTCCATTCTGCAGATTTTTACATTTAATATTTTAAATACAGTACATATATATTTTTATATTATTTTTGAATAGAATTGGATTTCATTTTCTGCCTTTAATCACTTGGTAGAACACATTTGGGTAATTAATTATTATTAGTATGCATCGCGGCCAGACACTGGAGACATTGAGAGCAGACGTAGTTTGAGCACCTCAAATACCTGCTGATTCAGAGTTCTGCAATACCAGCTTCTCTGTTGTAAAATCACTGGGCAGTATTTGAGCCCAGCATCAATTAACCTAATGCTTTGTCCATCAGCCTGCAAGTCTGCAAGCCGTGTACACAAGCAATAATTCCTGAAAAAAGCTATGACACTAAAGACCACTACTGCCCTCTGCTGGCTCCCATGGCACAGCCCACAGCTCCACTGATGAAGACATCTTTCAGACACATGGATTTTGCCTTTGACTATATGCTTTTCAGGCTCTTACCGAGAGGGTCCACACCTGGCTTGCCTGGGACAGGGCGAAACTGGGGTGGGCCACTGGGGCCTGGGGTGGACGAGTCTTGGGACATAGGTGTACCTGGCTTCAGCACTGGAGTACTGGACTTCTCTCTCTAGGATCAGGGAGACAAATGTACATGTGGTATGATTGGCCTTTATGTGGAGCTTCTGCTATGATGTCATATTCATGGGAACGTATCTGCATGATGTGTGCTGTACACGATAACTGAGTATGAAGGAACTGATGCATGTTAATATATGATGAGACACCAAGGTGTGTGAACTAGAAGTGTGTGAAGGCATGAAAATGAAGCCCGAACCCAAGTCCTATCCATGACAGAGACTCTGCCTGACTGCTGCTGCAAAAGATGAACCCAAACCCACCCGGAACCCACCCGCAAGCGCACTGGGATGTATTATCGCCGACATGGTGTTACAGTGCTTTGCATTTTAATTAAGCACTTGGGTTGATCAACATAAAAAGTAAGAAAAGAAAAAAAAATGGAAAGTGAAACTTTTGCCAAACTTTGACTAGGATTTGTTTTCCGTCTAGGAGCTGCTAAGGAACTGCTGTATCCACGACAAATCAAATGTATCTTGCATGCTTTTTATCAGATATAATGACAGGGTCAAGATATTACTGCAATGAAGAGTCCTTGACTCGTTTGGAATTTATCATCATTTCCCTTCTGAAAGCATTCTTTTTAAATTGTCCATGACACAGTTTGCTTCAGTCTAGAGACTGACTGTCACTTCAGAGACTCACATAATTTAAATCTCACTCATATATATTTATAAATGTGCTCAAAAAGGACCTGATAAGTTGAAGCCTTTTACATATATATCCCACATTCATTTAAACTCAGTTTTTCCCTGACATTTAATCCTAGTACACATTCTAGTATTTGGGTCAGTCAGGATCACTTTAAGAAATGTGAAATTTACTTTCATCACATTCCCAGTAGCTCAGAAGCTTACATGCTCATTGTTAGTATTTGGAAGCATTGCCTTAAATTGTGTAACTGGGGTCAAACATTTCATGTAGCCTTCCACTGGAGTCTCACTATAAGTAGCTGGTATTTTGATAGAACTGGTGTAACAGTCAGGTTGGTTGGCCTCCGCTCACACATGCTTTTCAGTTATGCCCACAAATTTTCTATGGGACTGAGGTAGGACTTTGTGCTGGCCACTCCATTGTCTTCACTGTGTTGTCCTTTGGACTTACTTTGGAATTATGGTTAGAGTCATCATCCATTTAGAAAATCCATTTGCATCAAGGCTTTAACTTCCTGGCCGTTTTGAGAGGCCACTTCAATATGTTCGCATAATTTTATTTGCTCATAATGCTTATTTATTTTCTCATAAATCTATTTTGTGAAGTGTACCAGTCCGTCCTGCAGCAAAGCACCCCCATAACATGATGCTGCCACCCCCATGCTTCACTGCTGGGATGGTGTTCTTTCGTTTGCAAGCTTTGCGCTTTTTCCTCCATACATAACAATGGTCATTATGGCCAAATAGTTTCATTTTTGTTTTATCCGACCAGAGGACATTTCTCCAAAAAAGTAAGATCTTGTCTCCATGTGCCACTGCAAACTGTAATCTGGCTTTTTTATGGTGGCTTCTCCTTTCCTGATTGGCCTTTCTAGTCATGTTAAGGACAGGTTTAGGTAATACACACAGGACACGTTTTACTGTTGATACACATACTTTTGTACCTGTTTCTTCCAACATCTTCAAAAGGTTGTTTGCTGTTGCTTTCGGATTGATTTGTACCAGAATATGTATAACTGTAGGAGTCGCGTCTCCTTCTCAATGGTACAATGACTGTGTGGTCATTATCAGAGGCCATGATATAACTTTCTAGAATTTTCCATGCTATTTAAAGGCAAAGTCAACTTGGTGTATGTGAACTTCTGACCCAGTGCAATTTTGATATATTGAATTGTACTAAATTAACCTGTATACATTTGTTGATAAAAGTTGCTTGTGTTATGTACAAAGTAAGTTCTAAACAACCTGCTAAAAATATAGTTTGTTGACATTGAATCTGAGGGGATAAATGTGAGTTTTAATGACTCTAAATCTAATGTAAAGTCTAAAACTACAGTTTGTTGACATTGAATCTGAGGGGATAAATGTGAGTTTTAATGACTCTAAATCTAATCTAAAGTCTAAACGGATGTAAACTTATGACTTCAACTGCATGTGAAAAATTGGCCTGAACCCATCCTGAAACCTGATGTATTATCAGGAAGAAGGAAAATTTCGGGGGTGAGTGATTCAAGATGTGGGAGGATCATGTGGATACTTTAAGGCTTTTGCAGACAAAGCATGAATTATTTATTTGCATGTCAACAAATTAACAAACATGTATAACTGATGATATTTTGCAGAATAAACATGGCTAATCGTAACATTTCACTCACTCAGTCTGACTTCTGAAAACTTTTGCAGACAACAACCTCACTCAACTACTCACAGTAGTCTGTCATTGGCATGCCGACACTAAGATGACTGATCGTCTGTATCCTAGCAACTAGAACTTTTTGAGAAAAAAGAAAAAAAAAAAAAAAAGCCAAAACGCCTAAAGGATTACTGCTTTGTCACAGATGGTGTTAACACCTCCAAATGCAGCCCAAACTGGGTTATGGACATTTGAGCTATATGGTAAACACACTCAAAGTTTCAGTGCCTGAATAAAACAATGAAGCTCTCCACACTACTTTCACTACTCCAAAAGGGAGAGTAGCTTGAAGGAATTCTGCCTGTTTGTTTGTTTTTTGTAGTGCGAACAACACAGCTTAATAAATAAATAAAGGGGGGAAAAAAGAAAGTTATGACAAGAAAATGTATCCCAATGTTTTGCATTTCTGTAGTATATTCCCGTTGTGTTCAGTGTGTAACTGCCTTTAGGACGGGGAAAGAAAAACATTTTGTGTGCTTGTGTGTGCGCGCGTGTGCGTGTCAGGGAAGGTAAAAAGAGAAAATGTGGAAGGCTCATCTGGTTGTTTCAGGATGGAGAAAACTCTGCTGTGTGGGCTGGAAGTGGCTTGTGTTGATGCCTTAGGATGGGGAACAACGTGTGTGTATGTGTGAGAGAATGTGAGTGCACCAGAGGAGGAGAAGTGTGTGTGTGTGTGTGTGTGTGTGTGTGTGTGTGTGTGTGTGTTTGGGGTGGGGGGATGGGGGTGCTTTAGGATGAAGAAGAACTTGTTATGAGTGTGTGTGTGTACTGTGGGAGACTCGTCTTGTTGCTTTAGGGCAGGGAAGAACGCGCACAGTGTATATCTTGGAGGTCTGCAACTCGACCCAAGCCCGACGAGGGCCAAGAAAATATCACATTTTGAGAAAGCTTTTCTTGTGCTTCATTGGACCTGGGTTTGTTTTCTAAACAGTGATTTCTTTTATGGAACAGATTTTGTATATTCAGTCTATATCTGGGCTTCCAGCCACAAATTTTGAAAATGTGTATGTAAAAAAACTGGACGAGAAGCAAGAAAAGAAATATCACAAAACATAGTTTACGATTTAAATGCATCAATAAAATAAAAATGTGAAAAAAGTGACTTCGCGATTTTACGTTCTCAGAACTAATTGCCCTGGTGGCATTTGCCAGATTTCGGTGGATGACAGCAAAGTGATTTAACTGCTTCGCTCCTTATTAAAACCACTGTCTACTGTGCCCAGCTACTTTGAACGCTTAACGCTACTGCTATGTACAGCTGACAGAGGGCTGCTAAAACTGCTCTGCTGAGAGCTAATCAAGGTGTGAATCCCTCCATCGTATATATCACGCATGGTGAGCTAGAAATGTCATGTCATCTTCAGGAATTTGCATAGAACAGCTGACGGAAATACTAATTATGTTCCGTTTTCTTTTACATGCAACTTTGCTTAAAATTTCCAAAAACATTTAAATTGAATTCCTCTTTCACACTTGCGCACTCTAATCTCTGTCATAATGCTAGCTGCACCAGGGTTCAAATGAAACCACAGATGATCAGGAGGGTGTGGTTGGGTTATCGGAAAGGTCACAGCAGATCATCCTCCTGGCTTGTGACGCTCTCCTGAAATTTGTTATTAATTTTTGCAATAGCAGCAGTAGCGAGAGGAACTTGTGTAGTGAGAGTAACAGTTGATCAGAGGTCAGTGGATGCTATTCTCAGTCAGATGGTAAAGACTGTTGATGGTAAAGACTGTGTGTAAAATACCAGTTTATTCCAGAATGACATTTTGTTGTTGTTCAATTCAAGCACTTAACCGCAAAGCACTATAAAAGCATGTCTGCCACAACACATTTCTATTAGTGCAGCAGAGCAGGTTCAGGTTTTAAATTATCAGTACCAGTCGGGCCTGTTTTGGTCAGTCTCAAAGTCGAAGGTTTGGGTCAGGTTTAAGGCCCCATGAAGAACCGCAGTGTACATAAGTGACAGAAGGTGCATTTGTACCGGAGGAGGCTCTTTGCTGCGGGACGGTGAAGCAGCGCTGCTTGAAGAGGCAAGGGATGTGGGACTGGCCTGGGGCAGGGGCTCCTTTCGGGAAGGAGGAAGCTTATCTAAACCGTTCTCTCTTGAAGAGTAAGAGTGAACGCTCCGTGGAGACGAGGGGTCCTGTGTGAAGAAGTGGGAGACACCACAAGCTCCTTTTACATCAGCTCTCTTCTAAGCCAAGTTCAACACAATCTCAGTAAGAAACCAACCTCATCCACCACCAAGTTATCATCACTTTTATCTGCATCGCTACCCTGAAAGAGAGAAAAAAGGCTCAGTTTTAGAAACCGAACAGTTTATTCACTTTCTGAAAATTAAAACTTCACAGCTTACTGCTTTAAGGTGATAAATCATAAGAAATCATGTTATAATGTTTAGCAATAGGACACATTCTATAATATTCAACCTCACAGAAAGAGCCCCACTCACGTAGTCTGTGAACTCCTTCTCATCTGCTTTTCTTTTCTTGCCATTGCTGAGGTAGTCTGACGGCCTGCCTTTGTCTCCATTTGATAAGGAGCTCTGAGAGAGAGAGAGAGTGAGAGAAAGGGTGCGAGAGAGAGCGAGAGAAAGGGTGCAAGAGAGAGCGAGAGAAAGGGTGCGAGAGGAAGAGAGCGAGAGAAAGGGTGCAAGAGGAAGAGAGCGAGAGAGAGCGAGAGGATAAATCAAATCAACTCCATAACTGCTGGACCCAGAGGCAATAAAGCAGCCTAATGCATGGCTGACTGCTCTAAAGGAGCAAGGGTGAAAAAGAGGGAGAAAGAAAAGGAGAGAGGAGAGCAAAGAAAAAGACAAAAAGCAGACAGAGGATGACTGACCAAAAAAATGAAAAGAAAAACAAAAAGAACAAAGGAAGGATGAAAGTGCAAGAGACAGACAGAAAGGAATGAAAAGGCAGGGGGAACTGCAAGGCTGGGTGGGGCTGGGTGGGGTGGTGGGTTTGGACGAAGAAAAAGGATGAAGAAGTGATACTCACTGGTCCAGCCTCGCGATCTGTGTGGAGCAGAGCAGGCCCATGTCCCCGTAGCCAGTCAAAACAACCCAAACAAACACAGCATGAATAACATACTCAAAATTAGTCTATTACAACAAACATATCTAATAACAGCACATATTTAAAGGCTTGAATCGTGAAGAAACAAGTTTTTATTTTTAAGTAAGTGGTTGATGTACTTTGTAAACAACTTTAAAGTCTATAAAGTCCATCAGTGGAAACTATTATTTTGAAATCACCATGATTGTCATTACAACTATGAAGCATTTCCATACAACAATTCTTTTAACCTACAGCTGTTTAGCTCATCCATTAACAAAGTGGTGAGGAGCATTGTTACTGCAGACACATGCCAAGTTATTTCACTGATGATGCAAAGTTACTGGAGCTGAAAGTGGTAAGGTAATAATGTTCTGTTTAATACATCACGTTATCAAAGGATTCTGGGACCGTATTACAGAAACTTCTTAAGTCTGCAATCTTATCTGTTCAGTCACCATGATAAGCAACATGAAGCTATTACAGATCAATAGTTCTTAAGCTCATAATATTATCCATTAACTCCAGATAAGGAAACAGTATTACAGAAACATCCTAATGAATTGTAAAAAACATCCTAATACGAATTGTGAAAAATCTAACCCATGAGATCTTAAGTTAAGACAAAAAGGTAGGTTCGGTAAGTTTCGGTAATACGGGCCCTAATCTCTGAAAACAGTAAGGTTTCTGAGGCTTTCATCTCGAATGCAAGTTACTATTTGAATCTGGTGTGTCTGAGCTCACTTGCGAAGCGAACAGCCAATCAGAAGAGCTCATTTACCGACAGTCTTGCAAATCGTAAAAATAACCTACAAATGTTTTTGGTACATCATCAGACCACAAGTATAGAATAAGGGCCACTTGCCATATCATACAGCATTACCATTTACATCAGGATAAAAATAATGCATCTTTTGGTTTGTGTCTCAGAACAACCCAGGAAATCATCGGTTATCTAATTAGTTTGAGATTAAACAGTAAATGTGACTGAACGGCAGAGGTGCAGCTGTGTCCAGCTGGACATGGCTTTTACCTCTGTGGTGCTCTGCAGCCGCGGCTGCCGCTGCTACAGCCTCCAGATGGGCTCTCTCGTCCTTGGCGGCCAACTGGGCTCCCAGTGCCCCAGATAGGGCCAGCAGGCCAGAACTGCCCCCCAGAGCCAGGCCAGGGTGGGGCAGGCCTGACGGGTGAGGGGCCATGGGTAGACCCTGTGCAGCATGCTGGGAGAGGTGCTGAGCCTGCAGCTGTTGCTGAAGTGAAAGGGGAGAGAGAGAGAGAGCGCGAGAGCAAGAGAGCGAGAAAGCGAGAGAGAGAGAGCGAAAGAGAGAGAGCGAGAAAACGAGAGAGAGAGAGCGAGAGAGAGAGAGAGAGAGCGAGAGAGAGAGAGAGAGAGAGAGAGAGAGAGAGAGAGAGAGAGAGAGAGAGAGAGAGAGAGAGAGAGAGAAGAAAAATAGGAAAATATATATTTGAGTTAAGGGGACATGCAGGGCAGCCACAGGGCCTGAAATAGAGGGAGAGGGACCATGGAGCTCAAGGTATTTGGGGAGGGGGAGGGGGGGGTAACTTCAGTGCAGTTCCAACACTGCTGTAACACACATGCACAGAGACACTCACTATGTTTAAAAAAGGAAAAAAAAACAAAAAAAATCATAGCAAACAACAAATAATCTTAACATAACTGAATGACAAGCTCTCTGATCTGGGGGAAAACCAAGATGTATTGTAAATAAGTAAACAAATAACAATGACAACAACAAAACCTTCAAAACCAAAAATAATGATTTCTGTAAGAAAAGCCACCCCATGCCTACATGCCTGAAATTCTTTAAGTATACATAAAATAATGCTGTGGAGGTTTTTGGGCCAGCAGGATCTCTCAGGAAACCAGACTACTTAAAGTGTACATATCCTACATTTTTCGTGTGTGAATTCCAGAGGTCTACTTATGACAGTGTGAGATAATTTACAAAATTAATTTTTACATGAACACTGTCTAAGCAAGTATCATTGACACCGTTTACATGCACTTAATAATCCGATAACTGCAAAAAATCTGATTTTATCACTAATCTGATCAACATGTCTACATGCACTTGGGTAATCAGATAACTCCAGGTCTACAGTCAGGCAGGAATCGGATGTCTGCTTTACAACTACAATCTCACAGAAGACGACGTGGCATAAACTTTAAGGTAAAACTTCTGATGCTGCTTAAAAAAAAAAAAAAAAACAAAAAAAAACCACAACAACACATCACACAACATCTCTGATAGCTTGTATCCGGTACTGCAACCTGTTTCGTACATACGCAAACTGAGAAATCAGAGTAACAGTTTATATGCACTGAGAAATCTGATTATTGACCTAAAATCCAGATATATAATAAATCGGAGTATGCCGTTTACATGACCATTTGATTAATCAGGTAACTGCAAAGATGAGATTATGATCAGATTAAGTGCGCGTAAACACACCGCCCAGCCCTAAATAACCTCCTGGCTCATTTCTCACTACATGACTAAGCGCCATAAGGAAGAACAAGTCCACATGCAACCCAGCTGCTCAATCTGACCTACTAATCGGACAATACAGATTAACAACCAATCCTCAACCTGACAAAAATAAATAAATTAATAAATAAAAAAAGGGGGGATGAGAAGATGGAAGTACACACTGTGGGAGGCAGAGGGGGGAGTCCACGTACCCCTATCGATGCATTCAACTCCCCCATAGTCACCTGTTTGGCGCGTTCCATGGCCTGGACCACCTGCTGCTGGTGCTGTGGACAGGAGTCAGAAAAACAAACCGTAAACAACAAACAAAAACAAATAAACAAACAGAACCTAGACGTATCAAACTATTGTGCAACTTAATCTAAACACTAGACCTGCATACATTAAATACAAGCTGACCATTTTCTCTTTGTGGGGGCAAAGCAACACTTTTGGGGTGTAAACTGGAAATACTTTTGTGGACGAGTTTGAGAGAAAAAGATGCAGCATGTGAAAAAAGAGCAAAGAAAAAAATGCAGGGCAAAAAAAGACTGAGAAGAGAAAAAAAAAGTCAGACTGAGTGGGTTAAAAAAAAAAAAAAAAAACACAATATGACTCACTGCAGTGTCTGTGTTTGTGTGTGTGTGTTGCTCTTTGTTTCACCTCCTGTGAGAGGAAAGGGATGAGCTGTGCACAGATCACGTTCAACCGCTTAGCAATCTCCGTCTGCAGAGAGAGAGAGCACGAGTGAGAGAGAGAGAGAGAGAGAGAGAGAGAGAGAGAGAGAGAGAGCGCGCATGAGCATGAGTGAGAGAGCGCGAGAGAGAGGGCAAAGACAAAGAAAAAAAGACCGCAAGAAAAAGTAATGAAAGAAAAAGAAAAAAGGGCAAAAGAGGCAAAAAGAGTGAGCAAAAGAGCAGGACAAAAGTAAGGAAGAGGCGATTGCAAAAGAGAGAGGGAAAAAGAGGGAGGGAAAGAAGAGAGTGAAAGAGCAATGAAGCAAGCAAGAAGGAAAAAAGTGGGATGTGGGAGAGAGATAGAGGCAAATGGAAAAAAAAAAAAACATACAGGAGAGTAAGCAAGCAAGAAAAAGGAATGATGGAGGAAAAGTGTGTGTGTGAGAGAGAGGGGTGGGGGAGAGGGAGAGAGATATTATCAATCAACACAAGGGATAGTGACTTGCTCCCTCCACGTGCACACACGCACACACACACACACACCCACACACCTAGTAAATATTTCAGTTCTCCACATCTGGTTAATGCTAATGACTGTGTAGTGAGGAGGGGGGATGGAGGGGTGAGTGGAGTGAAATATTCATGCCGAGCATCTGCTGTCCTGCTCCAGCCACAGAGAGCCGATCTGCTCTCTGAGAGTCTCTCAGTGCTGAAGGTCAGAATGGAACAGAAGGTCAGAATGGAACAGAACCTGAGTGACTGGACCGCTGGACAAAGCTCTGGCCAGTAAACTGAAGGTCCATGCTAGACACCTCATCATCTGTGCATGTAAGTTTATATGATCATTTATCACACACACACACACACACACACACACACACACAAAATGAAATTTCTATGGCAAACATTTAGCACAGCGTGGTGCGATATCATCTATACCAGCATACCATGATATTGATATGGGACATCATGTTCCAATTTTAGTGACATTTTTATACTTATATATTTATACATTTCACAGATACGTATTTTTTGATGTAGTTCACTCATTGCAAACAAGCCCTGGCAGATGACCATGTCATCTGCTGAAAATCAATAAAAACAAGGACACTGATTTTTTCCTTTTGAGACCTGGAACACCCAGCCAACTTTTTTTAACCTGTGCACGCAAAATTCGGCCCCACACCTGACTTAAATTGTTCTTTCAGACTTTATGGGGTGGCTCACACAAGCACATACACCATATTTCACAATGTAAGAGTTGAAAACATAACTACTGAATTTTTTGGGAGCCGTCCAGCAATAATTTAACATATGGACAACTTAGCTGTTCTGAGAAGAAAACATGAATATTGAAATATTAAGGCATCACAAGCACACAAATAATAAGTCAGAATGAAGTTTAAATGAAACGATTGGCATTTTGACATTTTTATGAATATCTGCACCAGGTTCAACGCTCCAAACTCAGAGAACACACCTGTTATTTTGCCCACTACATACATATTCTGTAAAAAGCCTACACATTTTGTTTTGACTCCTCCGTCATCCCACGTTCATGTGCAAACGTGTCCATTGATTTTATTTGTAAAGTGAGGTTTAGTGTTTTGTCAAAACATAGAACACAGCCATATTACTCATATGGACATCATGGTATTCAGACGGACTCCGTTCCGCATTTTACTACATTTAGCTACATGATTTTTACATTTAAAAGAGTGATTTAAGAGTAGTGAGAGTCAGTTCATAACTAAGTACCCAGAATACAGAGACTGTTTACTGAGAGCACCTCAGCGGTTTAGCTCATCATTTCTTAATGTAGCTGCAGTGTTTGATGTTTGTTTAGCCGAGTGCAGTGAAGAGCCTAGTTATGCTAGTCTCAGTCTGAGGCATAGGAGCAATGTGCTTTAGCTCTTTAAGTAGGCTTTTTAATTCATCTTCTCCAGTGTCTGCATGTGAAAACATCTGCCTCAAAGCTAGCAGCATGCACATTCTGAACGCTAGCTCCTCGGTCAAATAAGATACATGTCAGTAAATATTAGTAAGACTCCCGTTAGTAAAGATTCAGTCTGTGTCCTGCTACATCAGACTCCGGCCTCGCAGTGTTTTTTGGGTTTTCTTTTTGTGATCTAGACTCTTAGTGTTTCAAATGTAATTAGAAGATGAACCACATGAGGGAAAAATCCAGGAAACACCATTACACTTATAGGATTTTCATGACTATGCAAACCGGGACAAGATCTGAAGGACTGTGTGTACATAAATGCAGCATTTTTCTCTCTGATTCGTAATCTCCCTCTCCCTACGTACTAGTATAGTCTAGTACAGGGGTGTCAAACTCAACCATTAAAAGTGCCACATTGAAATCTCAACAAATCTGTTTGCGTCGTTACCCAAACTTGCCACTGTTTATTCAAAATATGCAAAAACAAACAGTAAAATACAGACACTTGTAGAAGACATTGAGACATTACATGAAAACTTGAAATATTTAGAATTTAAATGTTTTCAGGAGCTCAGTCTTTTAAACTTACCTATTTGCCTAACCAAGAAACGGGTATCCTTTCTTTTCTGCGCATTCATTAAGAGTTGGGCTCAATTTCTGAGCTAATGTTAGGTATAAATGAAGCCAGCGTTTGGTGATATGACTGGTATAGAACTGTGTAGAGATGTAACTGCTGTCCCATAGACTGTTGTTGATGTAGTAGAGTCAGAGCGCATATTACACTGCAGTGCATGCTGGGGACTGTAGTCCAGTGGATCGCAAAATAGGCTAATATTAATGACAAAAAACCTTATATACTCCTTCATAATGTCTCTGTATGTAATCAAAGCTGGTCTTACTAACCATTTGCCATGAACAAAATAAAAACTAAAGCTTGCTAAAGGGAAACCTTCAATTCCATAGGAGTCAGGGACGTCTTCATTGTTGAAACTTTATGATGGTCAACACAGCAAAAAACGTATACGGGTCACATACAGTTTGGAGACTGCTATAGTATTCTGAGCAATGATAGCAGGAGGACCAGCACATCGTCTTCTGAGCAATCCACAGCAGCTACTACCTAAAAACAGATGTCTGTGTCAGAGTCCTTCCAAACGCCACTTAGGTAGGTGTCGGCTGCAGCAAAACCTTTGTTTTTTGGACAATCTACTCAGACTCTTAGTAAGAAAGCAAAGCAGATTGTAAAATCATGTGTGTGATAATCCATCTGTCTCTTCAGAGCTACAGTAACACAGCTCAGCATGAAGTCTACCCCCCACAAAGTGCATCTTCATTCCTTTCTCTTTATCTGTCCATCTCTGAGAGATAAACAGAACCTCCCATCTTTCTGCTCTCGTCTAACCCTTCCTCTATCCATCCATCCATCCTTCAACACTCTTCCTGGGGAAGCACAATGATTTCTTGTTTGAAAAAATGACAACTAACATCAGGAGAGGGAGAGAGAAGGGAGGGGGGGGGGAGAGACACTGGAAAAAGAAAAAAAGAATGGGGAGGAAAGGAATAAAAGAACAGAGCAGGATATAGGAAGAACAAAAGAAAAAGGTGGCAGTATGAAGGTTGAGGGGAAGAGTAGAAAGGTTTGATGGTTTTACTAGAAGAGGGAATTCACAATGTGTATGGAGGGAGAGAGAGAGTGAAAAAGAGCGAGAGAAAAGATGAGGGAAAAAAGGGCGAGAGAAAGAGACGAGCAAAAATTTGAGCTACAGGGAGAATGTAAGAGGAGAGTGAGAGAAGGCGATAGTGAGAGAGCAGGGAAAGAGAGAATGAGAAAGAGGGCAGGAAGAGGAAGAGAGTGATGAAGAATATGCAAGAGAGAGAAACAGAGAGCATAAGAGAAAGAGCATAGGAGACAGAGAGAGCAAGGGGGAGAGAGAGAAACAGTGAGAAAGTGCGAGTGAGGTAAAGGGATAAAGAAAAAACGAAAAAGAGTGAGTAAAGGGAGAGAGCGAGAGAGAGAGCGAGAGCGAGAGAGACAGCGAGAGAGAGCGAGAGCAGTGACCTGATTTAAAGTAAAATTCAGCATGGCCCAAACGTCTGCAGGAGATGGGGGGGCTGGGCGGGGGAGGGGCAATAATAAAAAAGCAAGGAAGGTCAGGAAATGTAGATGAAACCCACACACACACACACACACACACACACAATCCTTCAACACACCACACGAGTGTGTGTATGTGTGTTCAGCAATCATGCACTGTTTGCAGATCCAATCAGTTTGTTTATTGACACATTTCTAAGTTCAGCCTGACCAACTGCACGCTGAGCTCAATTACTTCAATAAAAGACCAAAATCACTCCCCCTGGAGTGCGGACACAGCGAACCACCACACACAGACCTTAACTCTTCCACACCTAAAGTCTCACCAGTGCTCTGTTTAACTCATTCAGAGCAGTCGGCGTGCACGTCCACTGTGGTCACAGTCATGTTGAACTGGAGCTCTGTGTGTGCAGCCATGTTCTCATCACTGTATAGAAGAAGCTCCATGCTGGCTTTGTTGATGGGTGAGGTGTGAAGTATTTTCTTGGAATGAGTCTAAATTTTTAAAAGTCAATGAATTTAAAAAACAAATAAATCAAATCAAAACAGTAAATTACGAATTCTGGGACCTTATTACAGAAACATCTCGAGTCTGAAATCTTATCTGTTTAGTCACCATGGCAACTTTAATTAAGACTGAATTTAGGACAGAAACTATTACAGAGCAACAGTTCCTAAGTTCATGATCTTATCCTACCTCCAGATTAGAAAGAAGTATTACAGAAACATCCTAACTAGACTAAATCTAAATTCTATCCCAACTTCAAGGAAACCTCAGAGCTGTCTTAACCTCCGTTTTACGGGTTTACATTTCAGCTGTGCAGGTATGATTGGTTGCTAGGTAATAGACATGACAGTTGATTTTGATCGAGTAAGTTAAGACTTCTTAACTTGAGATAAGATGCCACAAGATTCCTAAATCTAAATCAGATTTGCTTCTGTAATATGAATGTGAAAAAAATCGTATCTTGACCTGCAATTTGTTATAGATGATGTGCAAAATCCTCTAGATTCTCAAATATAAATATAAATAGACTCCAGAGGGCAGTGTGGAACCTGAGTGTTACATTTTGGTCACTTTTGTTCTTTTAGGTCCAGTGAAGGAAGCATAGAAAGACTACTGCAGCCATCTAAAGGCCATCACAAGCTAATGGAGAAATGCTGAGTCACCCTGCACAGCAGATGCAGAGCAGGTTTAGTAGCAGAAAAGTATAGATAAACGAAAAGTTCAAACTCATTTTACACTCCATTTCATTTTTGAAGGAATAAAACTTTCAGTTAAATAATCCTTCACAAACTCAGCTATTTAGTACATTTCAAATAATGCTTTACTTTGCTGCAAGACTTGGGCTTTCTGAACTGCTAAGCTAAGATTAGGTGGTTATGTTGGTTGCACTGCAGCTGAAATGCATTTTGGTGATATGACTGGTGCAGAATTGTGTAGCATTATGCACAATTGAGGTGTAACTACTGTCATAGATTGTTGTTGAGGTAGGAGAGTCAGAGCACATGAAGCTGCAGTGCATGCTGGGGACTGTAGTGCAGCACATTGTGAAACAGGCTAATAATAATAATAGAAAATTAAAATACTTTTGCGGGCCAGATAGGATTATGTGGCAGGCCTGCTCTGGCCTGCAGGCTTTAGACTATTGACATCCACAGTGAAACTCACCTGTTTGTGCATCTCGATGTTGAGGCCGTAGGACATCTCGTAGTACTGAAAAGCAGGAGAACTTCATTAGACCTCAGCTTTTACGGAAGTGATTTTCAGCTAAATACTTGAAGCCATTATTATAGTACATGATGCGCATTATATTTAGTTTAACCAAGACTTTATAAGCCAACACACCAATGGTGTCATTAAAAACTGCCACACAAGTGATAAAACTCAATATTCATATTACTGCATTAAACTCAACTGAACAGCACTTTTACAATGATAAAATATAACTACTGAGCAGTGTATACCCCATTTGGGCCTGGTTAGCCCCTTAAACTGTAGGCTTATTATTTGGTAATTAACCTTAGGACGCATCTAGTAACAAAAGTTATTTATTAGCATCTGCTGTGAACCTCACATGTAAAGTGTGTTGATGTGAAGAGCTGAAAGTGGGTCTGGACTGTCTGACCAGTTCTTTTGAGTTTAAGGGGTTAAAGTGGTTGCTGGTCCACATAGCTCTCAGCACTGCTGGAGTAGCCAGTGCAAGGACCTGGACCCAATCAGAAATGGGCAGAGCTGTCAGAACCACCTGCAGTGTGGTCAGCTGGCTGTTAAATAGTGGCCTGGCATGGGCCAAGAGGAAGAATGAAAGCAAGATAGAGTGAGGGAGAACAAGAGAGAGCGAGAGTGAGAGTGAGAGAGAGAGTGAGAGAGGAAAGGAGAAACGAGACAGACTCCGAGAGAGGGACACACACACACACACACACACACACTCAGAGAAAGAGTAGAAAAGTAATTTGAGAGACAAAGGAAGGGAGAAACAGGCAGAAAAGAAAGACAGATTGACTTAGATAAAGAAGAGAAGAAAGGGAGGAGAAAGAAACAGGCAGATAGTAAAGGAAGCAGAGAAAGATATTGAGAGAGAATGAGAGAGACAGAGAATGAGAGAGACAGAATGAGAGAGACAGAAAATGAGATCTTGCAGTAAAAGAAGCCATCCTGACAGCTGCCTGTTGTATTCTGTAGCCTTGCCAAGAAAGAACCCACACTGTTGCTAGGCGACTCTCAGACTCCAAAAATTATGAGCCAAAGGGGGGGGGGGGGTTAGGAGAGAGAGAGAGAGAGAGAGAGAGAGAGAGAGAGAGAGAGAGAGAGAGAGAGAGAGAGAGAGAGAGAGAGAGAGAGAGAGAGAGAGCGAGAGAGAGCGAGAGAGAGCGAGAGAGCGAGAGAGAGCGAGAGAGCGAGAGAGCGAGAGAGAGCGAGAGAGCGAGAGAGAGAGAGAGAGAGAGAGCAAGCGAGAGCGAGCAAGCGAGAGAGCGCAAGAGCAAGCGAGAGCGAGCAAGCGAGAGAGCGCGAGAGCAAGAGCGAGAGCGAGCAAGCGAGAGAGCGCGAGTGCAAGCGAGAGCAAGAGCGAGAGCGAGCAAGCGAGAGCGAGAGCAAGAGCAAGAGCGAGAGCAAGCAAGAGCGAGGGAGAGAGATACACACAGGGAAAGAAGGACAAAGCACAAGAAGGCATGCAAGAACGAAGGGGCATAGCCATCTGCAAGGAGAAAATGCCAGACCAGGTAACACAGAGCAGCCCTGACCAGGAGGACCACTGGAGCACTGTGCGTGTGTGTGTCTTCGTTTTGAAAGGCTGGTTCTAATGCTCTCTGATGCAAAGCAGAGAATGATAGAAATCTTGATTTTCTCTGCAGGGGCCAAACAGATCAGTACGGCTGATAGAAGACGACTTGCATTGATCTGAGAGAAAACCTTCCACAGACTGGCTCTCACTAAAATATGCTTCAAAGCAACTGTGTGTGTGTGTGTGTGTGTGTGTGTGTGTGTGTGTGTGTGCGCGTGCGCGTGTGTAGACGACTCTTACCATCACATAGTGCCTCTGGATTTCTGTCTTCTCTGTAGCCAGTTTCTCACACTCCAGCTTTAGGCTGTAAAATGAAACAAAGAAACATTTCAGTTCAAATGTATCTGTTTACATCTACTTCTGATGTGCCCAGCTTTTAATAGTTTTAGATGTACATGCACTCAACTGAGCTTCTGTCTTAAACTCAGTTTATTAAAACACTTCCTTATATATACAATTTTTCTTGATTTATTTGCTATATTTTCTTCTTTCATTGCTCTCAGTTTCCATTGCCTGTTGGAGGAATCCATTCAGATGGAGTCTCTGATGAGTACACACTCGGTCTCATTAGCATTCATGAGCCAATAAGCATGCTTGCTAAACACTGGCTAGCTAAAAACATTCCATGTGTGTGTGTGTGTGTGTGTGTGTTACAACTTGTGTGTGTGTGTGTAAACCTTTTTCCCCCTCACAGCAGAGGGTTCATTGTCAGAAGGAAAAAACTTTAATTGATTATATTTAATAGAAAATATCAAAGTTGATTTCCATTCTTAACCACTTACTGACTCCTAAGCAACACTTCCTAAATTCCAAACTTTAAACTGGATGTGGCTTAACCACTTTCTGCAGGTCCCCTAGTACAGGGGTCAGCAACACACGGCTCTTTTGCTGCCCTGTTGCGGCTCCAAAGCAGAATTAGATTTTTAGGTAATAAAAAAAATAAAATAACCCTCCTTAAAAAACCTTACAGTAAAATAAAGCTTTTTGACAGTAAATGGTCTTAAACTATTCTGAAGGTTGTTGCGCAGACTGTGGGTCACATAGGTAGCAATGCAGCCAACAATCTCGCCTAGCTAGTAGCTAACAAAAAGGTAAAGAGAGAGATTTAAGACATATCAATAACAAATTACTTCAATCACTCCAACTGGTTTCCTGACATGTTTAGTCTGCAAGGAGGAACTATCAAACACCAAAAATCACGGCGCTGAAATCAGCTTCTCATTCACCAGCTTCTTGTTCAAATTTTCATGTTCCACCTCAAATGGTGCAACTTTTAGCTACACACTGAGCTACATTCTGGTGCCTCAAGCAGCATTTAAGATGGAAGAAGAATCAGGCAAATGAGAGACATTTTACAAGACACTGTTCTACCTTTGTTGAAAAGTGTCCTGCTGGAGTCGCGAGAAAAGCAGCTACAGCTGAGCTTAAAGCAGAGCAAAGTAAGCCTGCATTTTCATTCATATTTTTAGCCTATACTAGTACATTAGCACTTACTGAGACATGTTTATAGCAAAGATGGTGAAATGCTACTTCAATAAAATGGACATGAAATTTTGTGGCTCTCAAGGTGGTTAGGTTTTTGTTGAAACCTGACAAAATGGCTCTTCTTAATATTTGAAATGCTGACCCCTACCCTAGTCGTACGTGGTTTGCAAGATACTAAACTGGTGGCTCCAAGTCTCCAATTTTAGTTTACAGCTCCAGTGTAAAACTAAAGAAGCTAAATTTGAACCAGAAGTAAACACATCTTGGCTGATCGACTACATTTTGGGTAAGCGAACACATAAATGTCTAGCTGAACCATTGCATTAAGACCAGACCAACATTTTCACTCAAATTCTCTCCAAATCCTGGAGTCGTTTCAGGAGAGACAGAGCAAAACTAACTTTCTGCATGCTGTTCATGTTAATCAGGAACGGAGAGAGAGATGGATCCTTTTGGTGATCATTTAAATTAGTTTCAATTAAAAGGGTCCATTCCAGCCTCATTTGCTTGGTTTTCAACTCAGTATTTGAGCTGTCCTTGACCATCAAGCCCTGCGGCCATAATAACCCTGAGAAGGAAAACAGAAAAAGGAATCCCAGCAAAGTCATTCAGTCAATGTTCCGAGACAAGCTGCATGACCCCAAAACCCCGCCGCTCTGCAAATCCTTCACTGGGTGACATCTCATCGATGTCCTCTACAGCACAAACTGCACACACAGACACACACACACACGCACACACGCACACACGCACACACGCACACACGCACACACGCACACACACACATTTACACCCACGTACACACTGCCCTTGCTGTATTTTAGCAGCTCTCCTGACGTTGCTGACTTGTTTGCGAATGCTAGATTTATGCGTGCCGAGAGCGAGGGCCTGAGAAAATTAGAATATGATTAATACTGCGACATTACGGCACTGCAACAGGTAATAACGGCACATCCGCTCCCCTTCTGCAGGGCTGTGCAGACGCCGATAATTGACTCATTTATCACTACTGTTGGGGGGTGGGGAGGGGGCTGGGTAGGGGGGTGGGCGGAAGAGGGGAAAGGGGGTTGGGGTGGGGGGATTAAATTCATTCCCCTGATAGATTTTATTACTGTGGAATTGCCTTGCTGTAGAAGTCGCCCGCGTCGCAGGATTTCCGCGAACTGACAAATCTATCGGCACGCGTTCACACACTGGCTTTCCTTATTTATTCCCTCTCTCCCTGCATTAGACTGTCTCTGTAGTGCTGTGGTGAGGGCACATTCCACAGAAACATCCGAACACAGCAAGGCTGTAACACACATACAGACGTCAGCCTATCAGGCAAGATCACAAGGCATATTTATCATAGAATCTATCGCAAAGAACATACAGAGGCCAGAGTGATGTAAGGCTGGTGCAGATTTAGAAAACTAACTTAGATGGAAGAGAACTGTTTAAAATGTGGCAGATCTGCCAAGCCGTGTTAAGTGTGTGCGTGGGAGCTTGCATCTTTAATTTCCACTGGAGCCAAAAGGCTAAAGTAGCTAACAAGAAGTGGAATTTTATACTTGAGCACTGTGCAAACATTACACTGAAATCACAGACTCAGTTATCTTGAATAGCCTTGCTTGCTCACAAAGGCCCAACCCCATTTCTTCTTCTTACCCCTACCCCTTATTTTTGGGTGTCACTATTCCCCTTGGAAATTAGTTACAAGGGGTAATGGTTCAAATCTTCCCCACAAAATGGGACCCTCAAATGAAAAAATGAACATTACTTCATTAACAGGCTACTAGCAGTGCTCTACAGACCACCCTGCCAGTCTGCAGTGATAGCAGAGGAGGGTAATTTCAGCTCCTCACTGCTGGGCTTTAGTTCCATTTAAGGCATCATATGCTTTCAAAGAGGGGAGATGTGAAAATGATTTATCATCACCCACCCCTAACTCTTTGATGATATGAAGCTGAAGTCAGCTTATCCATCAGATATTGTTCGAATTTTCCTGTATCCACCTTAAATTGAGCAGCCATATTCTGGTGCTTCAGGTGTCAGAGCTGCTGGACTATTTAAGGTGGAACCGGAAATTTAGCTAGCTAGCTACGGAGACATCAGTGTATTTTTGGTTAATTTTTATGCTTATAATGAAGATAACATTTACATTTATGGCATTTGGCCGACGCTCTTATCCAGAGCGACTTACAATTTGATCATTTTACACAGGTAGGCCAAGGCAGTGTTAGGAGTCTTGCCCAAGGATTCTTATTGGTATAGTGTAGGGTTTTTGCCCAGGTAGGGATTGAACCCCAGTCTGCAGTGTAGAAGGCAGAGGTGTTAACCACTACACTATCCCAAGATAAGGACCATAATAGTACATTGAAATTACAATAAAGACCATACAATGATTAGCATATTTTTAAATGGAGAAAATACATTTGTGTGTTTCTTTGGTCACTTGTGTAGCCATCTTGGCAGTTTTCTTTTTTCCCCTCTCATAGTACTCTGTTTGGATTGTGCCTCTCAAAAATGTCTGTTTGGAGGTCCATGTAGCCCCAACACTTCATCCTACCCCTCTCTCTCTCAACAAAAATCAGGACTCCCTAGCCCATAGGCGTGAACGCAGAAAACCGAGTATTAAGTAATAAGTGGCAGGGGCGAGGGGTGAAATGGGACTGAGCCTAAAGCTGCATTATGTACTTTTTTAAAACAAAAATTAAAAGCAGTGCCATTTTATTATTTTTATGTTACAGTTTTGTTCATATTTTTGAAGGGTCAAACTCTGCCACTCCAAAAAAAAAAAAAAGCACACTAACACAAGCATGTTACCAAGCATGCTTTAATAAAGACGTGAAAAGGCAGAAATAGCGCGACTATAAATATCTAGGCTAACTACTCTAGCTAATGTTCACGAGGTCCAGAAACCATTGTCCACAGTGGCAAGATGCCAAGTACTCATCAGCATCCAGTGTTGGCTGTTTTAGCTCACATCATTCTCACACCATTCTCCATGAGTAATCTTTCAACATTCTCACCATCGTCAGATTCACCTGCTGGAGGAAGGGCTCCAAAGCACAACTGATGTTCTTCTGCACGCTGCATGCAATTATACATTTCCACCAGAGAGGTCTCTAAATCCCCTATTCTTACACAGTGTAGCATTAATAATGTAATTCTTTGTTTGTTCACCGTTTACAAACTGTTCCTCTTCCTTGTTAGTAGGCCCCGACTGAACAAACATTACTCACCACTGCCCTCTGAATGAGTTGTAACACCAGGCAGAAGTTAAAGCTTCCATTGTTTTTGTAAGACTCTTTATGTGTCTCAATAAATGCATTTCCTACCTTCATTTACATCATTCAACTGATTTACAACACACCAAATTCATGTTATGTTGCTATGTAAATTCTGAATTCCAACAACTCTGAAAAATGAATGCAACCAGATAAAATTACTGCGATCAAATAACTGCACAATAACTGTGATAAGCCTATCTCTGATACTGTATGACATACGCCCTGCGATGGACTGGCAACCTGTCCAGGGTGTATCCTGCCTTCCGCCTGATGACAGCTGTGATAGGCTCCAGCCCCCCCACCGTGACCCTGAGGGAGAAGTGGCTTAGAAGGTGTGTGCGTGTGTGTGAGAGAGACGTACTGTTATCTTCAAAAAATGAAGAACAGCATGGACAAAACTCAGGTCTCAACATAATCATGACCACTGTTTTTAGATGTGTGACATACTTTCATGCAAACTACATTAATTTTGCTCTATAGCTGCAAGGTTAAAGAAGTTGACTTCAGACAAACATGTCTTAACTGATCAACCATATTTGTGCTAAAGAATAAAACTGTCAACTTGATTTTTTTGCTCATTGTTTACTGCACCATCACTTAATACTGCAAGAATCAAACATGTGAAGATGGAAACGACGTCATCAACAACACCGCTAGAAGATAATCCGAAATCTCCACAACACACACAGACTGATGAATATTTGCACACTGGGCCATAAAGAGCCCTTTGGGGGAAAAGCTCTTGTGTGGCTTGGCTGAAGCTCATTACATTAGTGTGTTAGTCACTGTGGGTGTGAAAAAAAAAAAAAAAAAAAAAAAAAAAAAAAAAAAAAAAAAAGTGTGCCCCAACAGCCATATGATTATATGACCAGGAGAGCGTGAAAGAGACTGATCGAGATGGAGACAAATGGATGGACCAAAAGAGTGCGTGGGGGTGCATGCAGCAGACACACCCCCTTACAACTCCCCAACCCCCAGCCTCACACACACACACTCACACACAGTATCTCATGTAGAAATGACTGCATATAATAATTAGTCTGAGACTCGGGGGGGTTGGACTCATTCTGCTCTTTCAGTTTTTCCAAAGAGGAAACTGTAGTTGCTTTTATGTAAACAGCATGTTTTCCAGCAAAATGTCCTCATGTCCTGTCATCTTGAGTAGGGATGCATGATTTAAATCAGCCAAGTTTAGACTTAGCAGACTCTTGGCTTTAAATCTTGGATTATTACATATTACATTGATTATTGGCTGATTTTGTATTTCAATGCTGCTGCCATAGCATAATTAAGTGTAACTCATTGTGATAAACCGTTGTCTTTTAGCCTTGTGCCACTTTGCTTTGAGAGCGAGTGATTCTTATTTTAAGAATTTTAAACGCCTGTTTGGATCATGCAAGCAAATGTTCTTTATATTGTGATACTGGCCAAAGGAAAGCACTGGAAATAGTGCTAGTGTGTGTGTGTTTATTTAGCCCACATAGTCTGAGCACTGGCTTTTAAAAAAAATAAATAAATAAAGAAATCTCAATGGGTCACAAAAATTCATGACTCCAAAGACATTTGGTCCTCACAGGGTGCTAGAGACAAGTACACATACACACACACACACTTTGCCAATCTTTCTCTGGTATTGACAGCAGATAAGACGTGATCATTGGAACAAATTTGCAACCTGCCAGCACCATGACAGCTCTGTCAGCACAGCACTGTTAAACACACACACACACACACACACACACACACACACACACACACACATCAAAAGCAGGAGCTGATCAGTAGGTTATTATGTCTCCATTAGGGCTGTGCTTGTGTGTGTGTAATTTTTTATATATATATATATATATATATATATATATATATATATATATATATATATATATATAAATTTCACAGAAGAAGGAAAAACCTACTTTACTTTTAATGCAAGTCAAAGGAACTACATTTTTTTCCAATTAATTTTGGGTCATTTCTTTGAGTCCATTTCACAATGTACAGTGCATATAATGCAAAAGGTAAGAGGCATTTTCAAATTATGTAAAAATCTGAAAAACAAACATGAAAGATGTGAGTTTTTTTTCCGATAGAAGCGAGATGTTTTCCTCTGCTTGCTGCTGAAGTTTTGTGCTACTGATTTTCTTTACCTTCTCAACAGCAGCACCAACACTTAGAAGAGTAAACCATAAATTCATTTCAGCCCAAGTATTTATCATTTCATTTCTTGAGCCTTTCTTCATTACCTGTGGTTAACCTGCTCATTAACTCATGTACACTCAAATATTGAAATGAGTCAGAATGCGCATCCCTAGTGTTAGAGTGCCCGCTGTATTGATATTTATGCATTTACTTTTACACAGCATGTTAATAACGACATTCAGCTCTGAAAGCACTACATTTTACATTATCCAACATATTAGAGCACTTGTCTGTGAAGGGTATGGTTTACTCTTTATGATGTGCAAAAAAAGCTCAGTTGGAAAAGAACACGTTTCTTTCTGGTCCCCTTAGAGAACATATACACACAGTTCTTTCATTAGTTTACAGTCTGTTGTTGTGTGAGGGAATGAAGTAAATCTCTTTTACTAACCATTGTTAAGGCAGGTTTGAGCCTTGCTACGCCTGGCTCACACTACAGCATGATCAAGCCAATCTTGGGACCAATTTGCTCCTCCTGACAACTGGAAAACGTCTCCCGATATCGGGGTGATCTTAAACGACAACCTTTATTCCTCCAATCTACTTCCTATCGCCCCAATCGTGAATCGTTAATATTAAACATGTTCGATATTTACGATGCAGTATCCTGCAGTGTGGGGTGGATACCAAAAACACGACGACATTGACGTTATGCCTCAAAAGACCCTCAACTAATGAGAGCTGATCTGAACAGAACCTGTCAGAGTGTAAGGCAGGAGTTGTAAGCATGGCGACTGAATTGAGAGCTAAGTGGACTACAAAGGAGGAGGATAAACATGAGTTGTGGCACCAGCATGAATGTTTGTAGAATGTGTGCAATAAAACACAAAAAGCAAACACCACTAGCACAGCAACAGCCTCGGTCATCAGTCATATTTGTTTAGATCTAAAGTAATGTTAGTTTACGAGAAATCCTGCGATGTAGTTCGCAAGAAACTGCTTTCAGAATCCAAACCATTTCTTGGGACTCTTGTTCACCTGTATCTGAAAGTGTGTGATGATTCATTCAAGACAAATTGTGTGATGTGGGGACTCTGACGACCAACAACAATCGAGAACAAAATGTGTGAAGATTTCTATAATCCTGCAGTTTGGGCCACACTGTCGTTAGTTTAATTGTGTACTTGAGTTCGTTTCACTTTCACAAATGTAGTTTACTTCACGGCTATAGTGAGTTATTTGTTTGTAGCTGCTGTGATTAGTACGTAGCAAAAGCTGTATAGTTTCTTGTAAAATGTCTCTCAATGTTCGGCTTTTTATAAGGCTGAAGTTGCTTCTCATTCACCCACTATTTGTTCAAATTGTCCTGGTCGACCTTAAATGGTGTCTGAGGAGCCATAATGTAGCCGCTGCACCATTTAGGGGAACTGAAAAATTCAGACGAGATTCTGACTACAGTTTCATGACTTTAGCGTTTGACAGTTTCTCGTTGCAGATTAAACATCCCAGGAAATCATCTGGAGTGATTATAAATGCAATTAAGTCAAGTTGACTCCAAATTAGCGATGTTCATCTTAAATCTTTCTCTCTGCCTTTTCATGAACTGCTGGCTAGGCGAGATTGTTGCCATGATGACGAGCAGTCTGCGCGCTAACCTTCAGGGTTAAATTTGAATTTTCTTAGCATTACATTGTTTAAAACTGTGCATAGCTTTATTTCATTAGCAAAGGATGATTATTTTATTTTTACCTAAACATCTAATTCTGCTGTGGCGCCACAACAGGGCAGTAAAAGAGCCGCGTGTTGCTGACCCTAATATAGCTTAGGGAAAATAGTCTAATATTTTATGAACATTGACCAATTTTTTCTCCATTGAACTTTAGTGGAAAAACTGTATCGATACCTGAATACTGCAGAAACCTACACTGAAAAACAGACTTATTCATATATTTAGCATCACATGACAGATTTCCTTCATGTGCCTCTTGCATGAAACACAAACAGCATGGTGGAGAGGCAGAGTCAGACTGAGGAAGACACCAGAGCAGAAAAGACTACAGCCTTTCTAAATGGAACATGCTCAAACAGCTCTACATGGCAGAGAAAAGGCACGCAAAAAAAATCTAAATAATAAAAACAATGAAAACATTACCAATAAGCCAAAACGAATGTGATCTTTTGAAGGAAAAAAAGTGTTACCACTGAAAGTGAGTGATGCAAACAATCATTTCATCACTTGTAATTTCTGCAGACAGTGGATGGAAAAGCAGCTACTGATGGTGTTAGTCACACACACACGCACTCAAATACTGACTTCTGGCTCACAGGCTGCCACCTCTGTGAATAAAGTACAAAAAACTTCACTCCTCTGCGCTCTGACCGGCTCACCAGACAGAACCATAGTTCTCAGAAGCGCCCCCACCATAATTTATTCATTTATTCTTTTATTTAAAAAAATAAATAAAATAAGGTAAACAAATGAAATATAAAACCTTATTTACATAATCATTACTAATGTGGCCACTTTGGGAGCCACAACATATTTAACCGTCTTGGCAGTAAATATGTCTCAGTGTGTGTTAATGTACTAGTACAGGCTAAAAGATATAATATAAACAAAATTCCATACTTATTTTTCTTTTCTTCCAGCTTTAGCTGCTTTTCTCGCATCTCCAAAAGTTGAACAGTTTCTTGTAAAATGTCTCAACGTTTTACGAGGCTGAAGTCACTTCTCATTCGCCAGTTTGTTTGATTTTCCTGTTCCACCTTAAATGGTGCCTGAGGTGCCAGAATGTAACTGCTGCACCATTTAAGGTGGAACTGGAAAATTTGAATAAGAAGCTGAGGAAAGAGAAGCGACTTCAGCTTCGCAAATCTTTAGGTGTATGACAGTTTCTCATTAGCAGTTAAACGCTGTTAACGTAGCCTAGAAGAGGATTTATTGATAAAACTGTTAGAACAATCAGCAGAGCTTTATTTTACTGCAAAGGAGGATTATTTTATTTTTACCTAAAAATCTAATTCTGCTGTGGAGCCACAACAGAGCTCCGAGCCACATGTAGCAAAAGAGCCACGTGTTGCTGACCCCTGAATTAGGCCCGCTCACTCCCACCCACAGCATTGATGATGATACACAACAAAAACCCCATTAACCTCTCAACGTTACAAAAGATGTGTTCAGGAACAAATGTAATTAAATGACTGACCCTTTCCAAATATTTTACTGATCTGTTTAGTGTTTCAGAAAGTGGCACATAAACCACAGCAGGATCAGTGACTAAACCTTCAGCAAATTAACAGCGACACAATGACTGACTACACTACATATAATGGATAAAATGGATCATTCCAAAGCACTCAAACTATACTGACATGTGCATAAGTTTGGGTGCCACTTGTGAAATGACATGTTTGGTGCATTTTCTAAGGGATAATAAGTTACATCCTCTACAGAGAACGCACTCCTGTTTACCACACAATTACTGTTTATATGCTGAATTTAACACAATGCATAAAACATGGTCAAATGTGCAAAGTTACAGCACATTTTATAGTTTTCCAATATGTTAGCAAATCTTAGCAAATAAACAGACATTGTGCACTAAAATTTGCAGATAAATGGTATATTTAAGTGTGTTCCCTGTAGAGGACGTATTAACTTATTTTCACTTAGATCAACAAAACTCGTTCCCTGGTGATGCTACAGCTATCCATGGCCAAGAACAGCACAACTGACCTCGCTCTATCTGGGTGTGTAGGATGGCCCTCCCTATACCTCATCACTCAGCATGCTGCTAGCCAGCGCAGGCATCCGTTAGCTGACATAACAGACCTCCGAGCGCGCTTAACTGTCCAATGACGACGTGTGAGCAACAGTTCGAAAAGAAGCGGTAGCACTTCACAGGTCTCATAGGAAGCCTGTGCCAGCCTTCAGCCACCTGATGGGTGGCCATAACTAGTGGGTGGAACTGGATAGGACTAAATTTGTGGGGGAAAATTGGAAGAAAAAATACATAAATAAATAAAAAACAAATAGAAATCAACAAAATGTCTTTTGATCAGGGTGTTCAAACTTTTGCATTCGACTGTCACTGATAAAATCAATTAAATGTATTCCAGAGTCCCACCCATGCCTACAGGCACGAGCAGCTAAACAGCCCGAAACAAGTGTGAGACCTCCCCCTCTCTCTCTCTCGCTCTCTCAGACATACATTAAAAAATGTTTCCACATAACCACTGCTTACACATGTTGCAAACACACACTCTCAGAGGAGCGCCAAGGCAACACACACACATACCAAACACCAACCACAAAAACTCCACGTTTTACAATACAGACGTCAGATCGTGCACTTACTCACATACAGAAACTCTGCCAAAGCGTGTGGAAGCATGCAGGACTCTCAGGGGGGGTTCTGCACAGAGTGTGTACGTCTGTGCACATTCACTCACGCGCACACACACGCACACGTGCAGTCCTTTCTAAGCCAAAATTGCGTGTGTGTGGTGGGATGGGCCGACTGAGGATCATTACAGTAATGAGAGCCTCCTGTCTGTAGTCTCTCTCTGCCTGCTGATTAGACGGCCTCATACAAACACACATGCAAAAAACATGTGCAGCAAGAGGCATGCGACACCACTTGGCCTTGTTCTCTGTTTTAGAGTTAGGGCTGTGGTTCAGGTTTCTCCTTTTTAGTTCATGGAATGAACCAGGTGGTGGTCTCGTTTATTTGATTATACAAAACTCATCAATTAAAATTTACATTCTCAATGAATCAGCAATGCTAAGCTGGCACTTTTCCTGATAAAGCATATTCTAAAAAAAGTCATGCTGCTTTCTCTTACACCAAGGGTGTGTTCACACTTGCCAGTACCTCTGGGAGATTTACCAGTTCATCTGGTATGCAGGCTGAAAATCCAACCTTTACACCAGCACAACACAACATACAGACAGTGAAAACACCCATGATAACCTGTTAGTCACACTTCAAGTGAAAATGAAAATGCAGCAGTTCTTCCATCATCTCTCACTGCGCAGTCAGAGTTAGCGCAGTAGGTCTGAAAGAAATATGAAAGAAGTAACCAGTACCTTAGGACTAGCCTTTAGCCTAGCAAGGACAACAGATTTATTAGCACATTTCTATTTCTTCCCACAGTGTCTGCCTCACTTGTCCAGCTGTATCAGGCAGTGCCATGGCCTCATGGCCTCAGGTACTGATAACAGGAAGTTATACAAGTAATATTTTCCAAATTTCATTGTCCACTGGTTGTAGACGTAAGCACGTATGCAGAATGCACATGAAACAAGTGACTTGAAACAAATATAGGCCATATACACACACACACACACACACACACACACACACACACACACACACACACACACACGACTGCATACAATGATCTGATCATGCATTAATGCTATAAAGGCAGTTGGGCCACTTGAGGCTGTGTGTTAGTGATTTTACTTTTATTTGTTGTGGAAAAGCAATGGCAACGCTATGCCCATGGAGACTTAATGGTTTGCAGCAATATTACAACCAAAAACGTAAAACATGATCACAAAACAAAATGTGTGCTCAGCTAGGCCATTAAATATTTCCAAACAGTTTAGACTTTTTCTGTATACGACTTCTCTTTACAAAAGGTAGGCCCGATCCCATCTCTTATTTTTACCCCTACTCCTTGTTTTTAGTGTCACCTTGCCCATTAGAACAAAGTTAAAAGGGGTCACTGTTGAAATCTACAAAACAGGACCCTCAAATAAAGAAGAGCATTACTTCATTAACAGGCTACTAGCAGTCCTCTGTAGGTGACCTGGGGTGAAGTTCAGTAACCTGATTGGCTTTAGTTAATTTAGGGAATCATATGCTTTCAAAGAGTGGGATACGATTATTTGTTATCACCCACCACTAATTCTTCAGTGAAACGAAACTAAAGTCAGCTATTCTCCAGCTTCCTGTTTGACCACCTTAAATATAGCAAAACCTTAAATCTAGCAGCAGTTAAATTTTGGCACTTCAGACGTCAATACTGCTGGACTAAGGTTTAGCTAGTTACCAACCAAGACATTAGCATACAACTAGTAATCCATTGAAATGACAATAAACCAAGATAATACATCATCATTTTTAATAGAGAAAAGACTAATTTCTGGGATTTTTGGTTGCTTGTGCAGCCATCTTGCCATTTTTTCTCTTTTTTTCCCTTCATAATATTCAGTTTGGTGTGTGCCTCTGAAAAACCACCGTCTGGAAGGCCCTACACCTCTATCAAAACAAACAAACAAAAAAAAAAAATTCTGGACACCCTACCCACTAGATGTGAACCTGCAAAATGGAGGGGTAAATGGTAGGACCGAGGGGTGAAATGGGACTGGGCCCAAGTTAATTAGACCCACAGTGCAACAGGATCGTTTCCTGCTTTGGTCACCAAGATGAAAATTCTTGGCTCTATCGAGACAAACTCTAAATCCAACCAAAATCTAAAAAAGAAAAAAGCAGATAGTAAAAAAAAAAAAGTGTAAAATACTTTTATAAAGTATACATACTAAAATACGTACGTGCCAATAAAATCAAACATGCTCAGAAACAGAAAAATGGCTGGTCATACAAAGCCATTCATTTTAATTCATACTCATTTTTTTGTAAATTTTTTAAACGTTCTAAAAACTGTGGTTGTGCTAGCAGGAACCTTCATTTTTGCTTCTGTTGTTTTGCTGTATTCTGCTTGCAAATGGTATATAGACTATGTAAGGCAGAACTTCTAGGGTGTTGTAGCACAGCTTGATCCCTGGCATAAGCAGTGCTAACTGAACTACAGATAAAAATGCACTAAGAAAAAAAATTTGGTGGACAAACCCGATTACACATTTATTGCCATACACACCTAAAGTGAGGTCTTTTAAAAAGCTTGTATTTGTCTATACAATTTTACTGTTAATTTTTCTTGGTTTTTTTCAGTCTGGTTACTTCATTAATAGTCAAATTCTTCAGTAGATTATTCCATAACTATAGGAACCAATAGCAACAGCACTAGCGCTGTATCCTCACTAAATTACGACAGCACACCCAGTACTCCTCCAGCTCACCTCACCAAATCGCTTTACCTCGGTCTCTTTCCTGTCCCCTAATCCAACAATCAGACTCGGGCCTCAATCAACAGAGTTAAAATTAAAATCTAAGCCAGGCTATGTATAGCGGAGATCTGGCAGTGCCAGTGCCTGTGTGAGTGTGTGCGGGGCACGTTTTATTTAGGACATTATCAACACCCCAGGGGGGCTTGGTTACGACACAGACAATGTGAGCTGGCACTGGAGCCGGGGATAAAATGAAAAGCCAAAAGCAGGCAAATGGTAATCTGGTTGTCTGACCTAAAGGAGAGTGGATATTTTGAGAATTGCTTCATGTCCACTGCAGCTATTAACAGTTATTTATCTAACTATAAAATATTATATATATATATATATATATATATATATATATATATATATATATACATACATATATATACATACACACACACACACACACACACACACACACACACACACACACATACATATACATATATATATATATATATATATATATATATATATATATATATATATATACACACACACACACACACACACACACACACACACACACACACACACATACATATATATATATATATATATATATATATATATATATATATATATATATATACACATATACATACATACATACATACATACACACACACACACACACACACACACATTATTTACTACTTACTTTTTTTTATCAAACCTGCACTATGTGCACAAGCACATTTCAGTACTTTCTATTAGTCGCAAATACCTTCCAAAGTCGCAGTATAACAAACATCATGCTCTATAATTAGCCAAACTGACATGTTAAATAAATGAATAATCAGCTGCCTATTTAAACAGCACGAATCATAATGAGCTTCATCAAAAGTAAGAGTCACTTGGCTATTTAGCGCAATGAGTCACAGATCTTACGAAAAAATCCTTTAAAGTACAGGATTTAGCAGCAGCATTCAAATACAGTGTGACTGTACTGACTCAGTTCATGTTATTTACATTATGAATTTGCAACATTGTTGTTCGGAACAAAACTCGTCAGATTCCAATCATGGCCGATTTTTAACATGCATCACTGTCATTGAACTCAGTTTCAACATTTGATATGCTATGTTTGTACTATTTTCAATTAAATATAGGGCATAAATTATTTGCACTTCATTAAATTTTGTTTTTAATTTATTATTTTGCACAGCATTGCAACATTTTTGAAAATGGGATTGATATTAAACAAAAAAGTAAAAATAAACAGGCAAAGCAAAAAGGGAAAGATTCTGTTAGCCAACAACAACATTTATCTGGTTAGCTTGTCATACTTATGAACTACAGACATTAAAAAAAATTGGGGGTGGATTATAGAAGGTGCTATCAGGGCTTTTTAGGGATCCTTCAGGGCCATTTCAGCCTTCTTTTTCCATTGTTAAGCTTCAAATAAAAGCAAAAGAGTTATATAGTTTAAAAATGCCCAGCACAAAACTGACCAGTCAGGAAATGTTTTTCTCTACGGTATTTGGGCAGATATAGCTAAACGAACGCTCCTATTGGCTAAGACTTAAAGAGCTAAAGACAAGTCCAAACATTTTAAATGAACCATCATTATAGTTAAAACACGGCAGAAGAATCAACCAATCACATTTTAATTTCCAATATTAGGCGGGACCAATTTAGTTGAAGACAAAGAATGTCACTCTAGGCTTTCTGGAAGTCCTAACTACTGTAAATGAGCTGCAGCCTAATAAATGGGTTTTTAGAAATGAAAAACAATGGTGGCAACTCTTGATCTCTACTGAAGCTTCAAATGCCTGCGTTTAATCTAAAGTTCATGTGAATTGCCATTAGCCAAACTACTAGAACTCCATAGGGATGCTAGCAGAAGTGGAGGCGTTTCGACTGGGTTTTGACATTATGGCTTGAGTTAAAGGCCTAGCTCTAAGTCAGTGGCCACCACTGGGAGAAGCTCTTGGCAGCACCAAATTTGGTGCAATTCAGCACCAAAAGTTTGACAAGTTGTTCCCAGACACATTCTCGTTTCAAGATACCGTCAATGTACTTCTGTAACAATCCGTTTTTGACCAAAAAGATAACCGAAGAACTACAGCCAAGCAACCAAATCACAGCTGCATATTACATTTAAATAATTTTTATAGTCAATGTTAGTGAGAGCATGGCTTTGAATGTACAGCAGATTGAGTTTGATTGCTCCATCTTTGTGCTTTGGCTACACACCAAGGCCAAAAGGTAATACTTCTAGTAGAATTACAGCAGAACGATGGCCAGAATCAAATGCCTGAACAAACGTACCACTTGGAGAGAACATTCTATCGAAATATTTGATTGAATGAGTTATTCTCTGGATGTGTGAATGACCAGTTATTTTCAAAAGTGAGAGAGAGAGAGAGAGAGAGAGAGAGAGAGAGAGAGAGAGAGAGAGAGAGAGAGAGAGAGAGAGAGAGAGAGAGAGAGAGAGAGAGAGAGAGAGAAGACAGGGGACTGACACAAGTGGCATTGGAAGATATGCGCAAAATCAGCAACCATTAGCATTGCTGGATGGCTATTTGGACAGAGAGCCTTTGATTTTATTTGGCTGAGCTCTCAACGCAGGAGCAAAATGAGCCCCAACAATGGGAGTCTGGGGAGAGGGTGGATTTGCCCGCTCTGGCTTGAGCACTCAAAGCAGCGAGTGTGTGAAGGTGTGCCAAGAGAGAGGAGGCAGAGAGCTGGGGGACTGGGGGAGGGGGTCGGGACACCAGCACAGTCCCACATATCCCAGCCAGTCATGTCTGCTCTGGCCACATTCCTCAGCTTCAGAGTGCACATCAAACATCCACCACAGGCCTGCAGAATCAAAACGTGTTTGTGTGGGTGTGTGTAAGACTGAGGGGTGTAGAGTCCCATCACAAAGATTTACAAACAAAACCAAACCCACAATTCCTAGAAACTGCAGAGATCTTCTAACTAAACCTAAACCAATAAACTCTCTATTCAATATTCACCCATTCTTTCCAAGCCTTGCCAGACTTCGTGGAAATATGCCGTTTCTGAATTAGAGCAGTTTAATCTAATAGGAGTGTGGTGTCCCATCACAATCATCAGAGGTCTTCTAACCTAAGATCTATGAATATAACCAAACCCAGAGGTTCTAGGATCCTGGAGATTTTCTAATGAAAACAAGACCAAGGTAGCGCTGTAATCAATTACTCAGGCTTTACTACCCTTGCCAGGTTATTGGTGGAAACGTGCCTTTCTGGACTAAAAGCAGAAAAAAATAAAATACTCAGTTATGTAAAGAACATTCCCCTGAGAAAGACAGTGACATGTTCACCAAAGGCATTTTGCGATTAAATTTAATAGTAATTTCTGCAATGTATCAATTTCATCTCTGGTGGGTTTAAATCAAGTCAAGTCACTTTTTAAAACAGGCATTGTTGCAAAGCAGCTTTACAGAAAATCCTGATCCAAGCCCCCCGTGAACAAGTCAAGGGCAACAGTGTCAAGAAAAAATTGCCTAAGGGTAAGAGGAAGAAACCTTGAGAGGAACCAAGAATCAAAAGGGCAACCCACCCTCCTCTAGTCGACACCAGATAGCAAACAATAACAAAGAGTAATATGAGCAGGAAATTTTAGTGTAAACATTTGATGATAAAAAAAAGATTTGCAGTTAACTAACTGAGAATAATCAAGGTCAACTACAAATCCCACTACTAAGCATAAAAACACAAAATAACGGTAACATTTCTTTTATGCACGCTGACAAAAATGGACGTATTTACTTATTATAAATGTATCTTGATAATAGGAGTGCAACAATTAATCGAGTTACTTGACTAAAATACTTGACCTCAAAAACAAAAAAGTATGGGACCATTTTAATCTAACTGTTCATTATAGAACAAGTTGCCACAAATGTTCGGCACCGAATCTGAACACACCTCATGCTTCTGGCTGTAGATAGTATTGCTTATAGATATACATACACTGATGCTGCAATGGGTTCAGCCAGGCACGTCAACAACACTGCCTTTTTGGGGTGGTCAACATTGCTGCTGGACAGCATTCAGCGCGCTCATTACAGAGCAGCATTTTAAGAAAACTACTGTCCGAAATTATACAATTTCAAGAATATTAGACTCAGAAATAGGATTTTATGGCTGACGGAACGCAGCGATCCACACTCATGCTTCTGTGTTGTTCGTTTGTGTTTTGATGTTTATGTGTAGTTGTCGTGCGGTTGCTAAAGCACAGACAACCTGCAGGTGTGATGAAGGGAATACTCATTTAGTTTTGTTACATTTTATAGCTGCTACTTTGCAGTCTTAATCACAACAGCTGATTATTCCTTTCAATAAATCGATACATTATTTGAGTATCAAAATAGTTGTCTGCTGCAGCCCAACTTGATACGTATACCACACTTTTGTTTTTCACTACGGACAAAACAAACAACACAAAACACAGCTAGTGCAGAAGCATCTCTCACACTGCATTAAAACAGCATTTCAATGTGTTATTTTAAATAATAATGAAAAAACACAATCACATCTCCCATTTAAAAAAAAGAAGCAGTGTTTATTTCACATTTCATTCTTCCCAGTCGTTGTAATTTTAAAACTAAAAGTTTTCAAAGTTTGGTCAGTGGGTGCACCAGTGCTCTCACTGCTCGATCTTCCCGTGAGTGACTAAATGCTGTTGTTTTATTGGCACCCTACCAAAACACCTGCGTGATTTAGTGTGTGGTTCATGTAAATGATGTGTAAATGATGGACAGGTAGGTGTGGGCTTGATTTCATGCACTGAAGCTGGTTCATTTGCACTCAAACCGTGTTTCAACATACGAAAGCTTCATGAGTCAAGCGCAGTCATGTGTACGTCATTAAAGGCAGGCAAATCTACACTCATGCAATGAATAAGGGCCAGTGTGGTTTTGTTTATACTCTCATTTCCCACTGTTTTTCATGGAAGAGATGAGTTCTGCTGTTTTTGTGTGTGCGGCGTCTCGTGTTTGTTTACACTTCGACTAGGGGCAGTGCTTCCCAGCCCTGAGACAGACGGCACACTGCCCTGCACATTGTTGTGCTTTCACTGAATTAACACACCCACTGCCAGTTAGTAAGGAGCTGTTAACAAGCTGATTAGATCAGGTGTTTTGGATGCAGTGACAACACTAAAATGTGCAGGGCAGTGTGCCTCCAGGACCAAAGCTAGGAAACATTGACTAGGGTGGTGTTCATACTGTACACTGCAGCAATCATATCAAAGCTAAGGCATTCTGTTGTAGTGGAGGAGGGATTAGTGTTTGCATTTCTTTATGGACCAAAAAAAGCCTGTTTTTGCTAGCAGTACATTTGTTAGTTTATAGTAACTTCAGGGAAAGTTCACTTTTCAAAACTTTTGTATAATTCAATGGTAAAGATGTAACCAGTCATTTAGAGTAGTTTGATGTAAAATGCACCATTCCTGAGAGATTTATAAATCAGAATTGTTTACAGTGGCGATGACAGGAACCAAACATCTGAAGAGTTTCGTTCTTCACCAAGTTATTAATTATAATACTTACGAATATGCTGCCTGAAGCCTAAGATATTGGCCCATTGCCATTTCTTACTTTTCCCCCTACCCCCTGTTTTCGAGTGTCACTTTGCCCCTTGGAACAGAGAAATATTCCTCTACGCAATGGGACCCTCAAATGAAAAGAGCATTACTCCATTAACAGGCTACTAGCAGTGCTCTGTAGACCTGCCAGTCTGCAGTAAAAGCAGAGGTGGGTAAAGTTCAGCAACTTCACTGCTGGGCTTTAGTTACATTTAGGGCATCATATGCTTTCAAAGAGGGGGGGGGGTGCGACAGTTATTTATTAATTACCGCCCACCACTAATTCTTAGGTGATATGAAGCTAAAGTGAGATAATCAACAGCTGTTTAAATTTCTCCTGTTCCATCTTAAATGGAGCAGCAGTTACATTCTGGCGCTTCAGGCATCACTGCAGGACTATTTAAGGTGGAACAGGACATTCAGCTAGCTAGCTACCAAGACATTAGCATACTATTAGCAATTTTTAATGCTTGTTATGAAAAAAGGACCATAATACTCTGAAACGACAATAAACTAAGATAATACAATGGTCATTTTAAATTTTAACTGAGAATATATTCACATTAGTGGGTTTTTTTGGTTGCTCGCACAGCCATCTTGGTGATTTTCCTTTTTTTCTCTCGCATAACACTCCACTTGGAGTGTAATGCAAAAAGCCCAGTTTGGAGGGCAACGTAAACCCAACACTTCGCCCTACCCCTGTGTCTCAACAAAAATCGGCCAAGTGGTTTGGGCAAGGGGTGAATTGGGATTGGGCCATTGTTGCAAAAGAGTTTTGAGATAAGATTTCGGCCTTAAACCACCTTTTTAAAACACATTTCTTGGTGGAGAGGTACATGTATAGGGCTGTAAGGCAAACAGGACTCAAAGAAAACCTTTTAGCAGATTTTAGCGAGATGAACGTTACATATAAAAACTCAGTGCAGGTTCACTGATAGTTTTAGACCCCCATATCACAACCACTATAAACACATGTAAGGCGATAAGGTTCTCTACAATGAGCCTCTCTATGACTGAATTAGACAAAATTGTACACATCAAAATGACAGCCTGCTATCACAGCTGAGTAACAGTTACAACACTGGCGCTGCTTAGCAACGGAGCGACTCGCAGTCAAAAGCAGTGTTCAGATAAATACAGCATGAATGCCCGAGAAAAAAAAAAAGTGCACCTCATGTGTTTACAGAATGCATGACATCACCACGAACCACCATCACGTTTCCTCAATGTGAACAACATACTTGTAAGAGAGAAACATGCAAGACATTAAAATAGTATGCTGGATCAGAACCTGTGGTACTGGGTCTGCAGGAACTGGAACTCCTCTTTGATGCGGTCCAGCGTCTCAGGGTAGGTGAGCTTCAGAGACTGGGCCGTCCCAGAAGCCGCAGCGGCGGCGGCGGCGGCCGCAGCTGCTGCAGCTGAGGCTGAGGACCCAGGGGGTGGCTGAAGAGGTGCCTGTGAGAAAAGTACAACTGATGTTAGACTGATGTCGGAGACAGCAGGATGGACTTCAGATCACATGGCAAGTAAATGTGTAACAGTGGTACATTTAGAACCTAGACATGTTTTACACACCTGATCCAACTAAACAGGTCTTTAATAAGCACTTTATCAAGTGAAGTGGGTATGACGGTGCAGGGAAAATACCAAAGTGGGAAATTCTAGGATTACTTGTGAACTAGGAAATTTAGAGTCAGTAACTGTTTTTAGGCACACAAGAAGCTCAATTTTAGCCTAAGACTGCCAGTCTCATTCAAATTTGTCTGTGTTAAGAACACAAAAGTCATGACCAAATTCGAACGTTAAGTTAATGTAAATGAGACAATAAACAGAATAGTTTCTTATACGACTCATGCGTGCTGTAGCCCTGTCCAGTTTTTCAAGTGGGCAGCTTCGCATGGCACGGTGCAGTTAGTAACCTGTGCCCAGAACTATTTGCATGCAGGTCGAGCACCCGTATCCATTTACTATAGTACAATAGAACCGTGAACTAGACAGAGCTCTCCGGAGCTTTGTGATGGCCACAAGATTTGATTTCTTGGCGTGATTCAGAGGTTCAAATCAAATGAATCATGTCATGTTTGTCACATCACATTTACACAGGTGAAAAGTGAGTGAAAATCTTAGGTCCACAGCCCCCTTACAGAAAAAAAAAAAAAGTAAAAAAAAAAAAAAAAAATAATATATATATATATATATATATATATATATATATATATATATATATATATATATATATAAATATAAAACCTAAGAAGAAAAACCAAATACTCTGATTTAGCTTTTACTTGCTCTTAGGTTTAATGTGTAGTATCAATGCAGGTCAACTAGTGTTTCATTTATTTATTAAAAAAATAATTTAAGCCTATATGTCAATGTGTAATAAGTCAGCTTAACATTTTCATTTTTTTCTAGCTTTGCCCACATGTCCTAGTTCAGTACACTCAATACCCTGGCAAAAAGAACAATTCACCCCTTAAATGGCCATGGCCTGCGAGTGGGTCCAAAGTATTATTACCCACCCTATAACCTAAGAACAGCTCAGTCAGTTTGCATTGAAATCCTTTTAGTTACTGTGTAATAAGCCTTAGTATGTAATAATCCTAGGAATTTAAGGGGTGAACAGTGCCAAGTACCTGTGCCCAGGTACTCCTGTCTGGTATGGTTCACATGGCAGAGGAAATGACAACAAAAGGAGTGATCACAGGTTTGTAACAACTAAAAGAAGGGAAACCCTTGACAAATATCCACCAAACAGAAAATGGTTTGGGGCATTTTTATTGCATCCCATTCCAAAACTCAAACCTCAACTCGGTTATTCTGTATGCCTTCAAGTTCAACCTGTAACAGATGTATTAAACAGAACTAACTTCCAAAAGCAGTGCAGTGAGGACTGTGTGCATGTGTATACACATATACTGTGTACAAGACAAGACTGAAGGACACAGATGAAAGACAAGCTCCCCACCAAGAGCTCTAATGATGTGGGGGGGGGGTGTGTTCTGACACAGGGACCATTGTTAGGGGATAAAGCATTAGAGACAGATGTGTGTGTGTGCGCAAGCATGCATGTATGTGAGTGTGAGTGTGAGTGTGAGTGTGTGTGTGTGTGTGTGTGTGTGTGTGTGGATGTGTGCATCCAAAAAAAGAATTGGGGGGGGCAGAGCCTCCGTTCAAATTAAGACATTTGCTTAAAATTAAGCATGGATTAGAAGGGGGCGAAAGAAAGGAGACCCCATGAGGGATCCACTCCCACCAGGCTGCCTGATCCCTGCCAGCCACAGCAATTAGGACCCCAGCCTCAGGGTAATGCAGACAGACAGGCAGACAAAAGCCCCTCCACAGTACTGTAAGGCCTGTCCGTCTGTCTGTCTCACTGCGTCTCTGTTAACAGAGGCCTTCTCGCCCGCTCCTGAACGCTGCTGGGGAGCGTTTTTGTTCGCACAAGATGTTTCTTCTTTTAATGAGCCGAAGAAGAGAGAGACCATCAAGAGGACGCAATTAAGCGAAACGTGACCAAACGACAGTCATGAACGTCACAAAGTTCAACTTTGCACCAAAGTAACGTTACAGCACGACCTATTCAACTAACGTTAAATGCTTATAACACAAGGCTTTATAAGCTTTTATGATGCACTTTGGTCAGTGAGAGGCAGGGAGTTGAAGTAATAATTTGGAGAGAAATTAATTTGGATCGTTTTCCCTCTAATCCAAATGCAGTTGACCTGCTGAGACACATGAACTAGAGCCATAACACTAATGTAGCTAACAAGTAATGGAAGCTTGCGACCAACAATAAGACATGGTTATGACATTATTTACTACTCAAAGTGTTCAAGTTAATGATTATACTGCTTGAGGTATAACAAAAAAAATGAAAACTTCACATAGAAAACATTTCCTCTGAAAACATTCATTCCTGTTCACATAAAAATTGAGAGAAGTTAGGAAAAGCATCTTACTCACAAGTGTACAGTAGCTTGGGGCTAACATATTAGCTTAAGACGAATAATTAACACACTTTTTTGCAGTGCTGAATGCTGTAATAATCTGAAAACGGTAACAAACAAACTGAGGCAGATTTTCAGGCACTCCTTATTGATGCTGTATCAAAAAAATCTATCAAATCGGGAAACCGCCATATCAAAATCATACAAATTATGAATTGAGAGTTGTTACAGTACTAACACTTACCGTAACAACTGATAAAAGTGCAGAAAATACGAAGACCTCAAACCTGTGGCGGCTGAAACGATAATTTTTCTTTGGCAAATGTTTGATTCAAGCCTCTATTCCTTGTTAGCTACATTAGCCTTGTAGCTTCAGTGCAAAACTAAAGAAGCAAACATCCTGGTGGACTGACCACATTTGAGGATAAGTGACAGAGGATAAAAGTGAGGTTTGCATTGAGATTGGTCTTGAGGTGTTACTTGGGTTGGGGGAGTTTGGGAGTAATGATCGGCGGGGGTGGGGGGGTTGGGGGGTGTGGGACGGGACGGGACCTTGGGGGGGGGTTACGTGGGACAGAGCCCCTCGGCTGGGGCTCAGGAGAGGGACGGTGCATTGTTAGAGCCCATAACGAGCTTTTCTCTCCAACCCTGCAATTCAATCTGCCATCCAGATGCCTGGGCTCACACAGCTCCAGCCTAGCAGGGAGCGCACACACACATCAATTACTCCTCCCAGCCCAAAGAATGGAGCCCGAGGAACAAGAGGAGGAAGGCCATTTGACGGCAAAGAGAGAGACGAGGATGAGAAGGATGGAAAGAGACAGGAAGGGAGGGATGATGACACTTGGCTCTGTTCCCTTCTTCCTCTTTATATCCACCCCCGCCCCCTTTCTCTCTCTCTCTCTTTCTGATATTTACCTCCTATTGTGTGCCGCCGAGCACAGGTGCAAAGAGACTTCCGGAAAAGGACTGTGGGCCTTTTACTGAAAGGCTGGAGAGTGGAGTGCCATTTAATAGTCTGGAGCTTCTCGAAGACTACTGGGAATGTTGGTCAGTACTGAGAGGGAAGCAAATAACAATTATTTCTAAAATCGATTAATCTGCTGGCTGTTTGATTTAATTGTCTAAGAAAAGCAGCATATGTTCAGCTATTTCCAATAGAGGCCATTTCACTTAAAGACGGCACAATACCCCATTTATTTTTCAGTTACTGAAACCTTGAGTGTTAGTTGAGATTAGCTATTTTTAAATGAAGCACTTCACTTGAGATGAGCATCTAAAACTGTACTTCAAGATATTTTCATGATGAATGCTTAGCATCATGATATTTTGTTTTTCCGAAGATTTGAGGGAAAAAAAAGCAGGAAAAAAATACTATTAACTTTGAATACAATCCTTTTATTTTGCATTTCACCTACTGCACTGAATCCAGTTAATCCATGGTAATTAAGCATTTTTAAAATTAATTTCATGTTTGAAACACTCATTTCATCTCAAAGTTTGACTGTAATCACTCAAATATCAGCCAGATGTAGAGCATTCAGTTCCATTAATTAAAACACAGAGTGAGAATTTGGTGTGTCTCCCATTTTGGAATAGCACTTTTCCATTTCAAAGCAAGTGTATCTAAGAAACAGTATCAACAGTGGATCAGTTACATCTGGCCAACATCTGATTTGTTGTCCCCATCAGTGCTGATCCCAATTCAGCATTTCGGATCAGTGCATTATGTCATGTAACAAATTCTGATGATAATTATAAACAGTGATAAACATTGACTATTTTCTAACCTCAAGTGTGCGAGAGTGCTATTTCAGGCTAGGCTAGTTATAGGACTGGATCCAATTAATTCTTTTTTTCCCTTCCAATATCCAATCAGCCTATACTGATAAGTATACCCCCAACGCTGTAGTCTAGCGTACGTCAGAATGACTGCGGACATCATATGAACCACATTGTTATAGAGCACGTTTAAGTAAACAAATCAATGTCATCAAATACTAATCAACTCAGTCAGGTTGCAGCTCCAACTGGGGAGTCCTCTGCTACACCATAACCAACCTTTTTGGATCAATGATTTTTGCACTAGACCTGCACAGGACTTCTAGCACATTGTCAGTAACATGAAAATCTGTCTGGTCACGTGTTTCTTCGTCACTTTCCAAGAATCTGAGGCACTGTAACCTGCACAGATGACTATCACCTGTGCCCATTAAACCTTCCCTACACCTACAGAGTGTAGCTGGGTCAGCGTGGAAAGCTCCAGAAAGCCATCCTGGGGCAGCAAAGACTTAAAGCTGTGATAAATCGAGCAGCACAGGTCTTTAAATGGAAATGATGCCCAAAATAGTCTATGCTTTATCCCTCAACACGCTACAGTTAGTACTGACCTGGCAAGCTAATTGAGAGGCATTTGATAAACACCAGTATTGGCTGATTCTGAGACTCAAACTTTTTTGTGGGGGGGGGTTTAAAACCAACCTTTTTCACCTCTAAATCAAGCAAAAGCTACTGTCATACTTTCATGCAATGTAAATAAAGTGTCATTACTGTCTAATGAGACTGAGGCCTCATGCCAACTACAGCAAGGTAGTTCTATTATCTCACAGCTTAGCACTCCCTGTATTACAGCTAACTACTCAAGTTTATACATGATGCTTTTCACAACAGGCGTTGTCAAAAAGCAGCTTTACAGAATAACCTGGTTCCAGGCCCCCATGAGCATCGCCACTGGTGAACATGGCAAGGAAAAACTCCCTCAGAGCAAGAGGAAGAAACCTTGAGAGGAACCAAGACTCAAAAGGGGACCCCGCCCCTCCTCCTCCTCTGGTCGACACCAGATAGCAAACAGCATTAGTATGAAATATTAACATACAGAAAGGGGGGGGGGGGGGGGGGGGGGGGGGCAAGTGAAAGTGTAATCATCTCAGTATTGGCAGATGTTTAGATGTGGCTGACGTTTCTACACAAATCTGGCTACTCATTTATTGTTATAATTAACTCATTATCACTGAGCAGCTGTGCTAAAATGTTTGCATTACATTCTTTCTACTGCATCTCTACTCATACAAGAAAAAATAGATGTCATGTAACAACGTAATGCTAATCTAGATAGATTTTGGTCTAATTTCTACAATGTGAGATTGTAGAATGTTTTTGAATCAGCCTCACCAGATATGTACACAAAAACACCGGATATCAGCATGAAACCAAAATTACACACACACACACACACACACACACACACACACACACACACACACAACTATATCTACAGTCTTTTTGATACTGTATGTATTTAATCTGGAAAGCTCAGGAAGACTGAGAGCCCTCCTCTCTGTAAGCACTGATTATTTACGTTGTAAGTCATCCTAATAACATTACAAATACTTCTGTCCACCAACAAAGACAGTGAAAATGAGCAGGAGCACAGAAGTGCACACACACACACACTCACAGCCCCCTGAATCTGCTGTTTTCATCTCCACAGGGTTCCAAACCACAGTTCCTTTCATTTTGTCTGAGGTCTGACTGGGAGAAATGTGGTCCCTTGTGTACACACCCTGAGAAACAGTGTAAAGCCCGGGGGCTTCTGTGGTAGGCCATGCTGACCACGATTCCCAAACTTGTCAGCAAGTTCGCCTACACTTCGGTAAAGAGGTTTCTTTATTTTCTTTGTTTTTCAACACAAATTACTGAAGATAACTAATGCCTCACCCACTAACTAGAGGCCTTAAGTGAAATGACAGAAGCTAAAAAAAAAATCTGTAATAATCATATATGATGACATGGGGGTGGGGGGGCTAGAAGTGATGGTACACAAATCTAATAAGAGACTTTCACATGCAGCCAGTGACATCATCCGTTACATGAGCCGCTGTGGCACCCTTACCACAAGATGCCCTCTAGAGTCAGCCTACTAATTATAATCACGTTTTCCCAGAAAATAAATCGTTAGCATTACCGTTAGCATGCAGTCAGGTTCAAATGAGACCACCTAAGAGCACGGATATGAGGAGCAGCATCTGAGGAACAACTGAAGAAGGATCTGAAGAACAACTCCTTCCTTTATCCTGAAGGTGTACTGCTCAAAACCAGAAACCCACAGAAACACACAACATGGTGTCCCTACATAAAGCGTTTGAAGTTCAAGACCCTATAAATCATTCAAATATACTGTCAACAACCACCGGTTATTTGCATATTAAAGCACCACCCCAGGAATCTGACCCAGGCACGGCCTTATTTTATTGATCCCAGGCTCCAGCAGCTCTGAGCTCTAAGGAATGCCCCAGTAATCGCTCACTTAGACAGAGAGGGGGGGGGGGGTGGAGGGGAGGGTGTGCCAGGCACCTGTTTCATTAGTGCCTCACATCTTTTCTCTCCAGTCTCCACAAGCTCGTTATGCAAATTTCCACCGCTGTCAGGATACATTAGCAATGTCGGACGGCTGGCTTGTCAGCTGTGTTAATTGCTGTAGGTGCCTTTCTTTATAAGGTAACCTCGAGACTACTTGTTCCTTCCGTTCCAGAGATTTTATGTGAGTTGCAACTTCTTCCAGGACGGGTGTAAACATCACCTACACCTGCATGGATCTGGATCCCAGATCATGGGGAAAACCACAACTGCCAAAGCATAAAACGTGACAGCCATGAGTAGGCTGGGTGCTGAAGAATCCCAAGTTGCTGCAAAAGATCCTTGGCAAACTGGTGCTGGTGGAATGCATTCTCAATCTCAATTGACTGCCTTATTTGACTGCTCGCCTAATCGTTGTGATGATCATCATCTCAGCCTGGACTTCCATGTTATTAAGATGTACTTCATACTTTACCCCAATCAAAGCCACCAAAGTTTCATCTGTACAAGCACACCTCCCTCTTTTAAGACACAACAAAACTCTGCTGCCCCCTACACATCCTGTATTGTATTGCATTCTGTCACAAAATCATCTTAGAATACTATAAAGCTTTTGTTTCTATGTAAATAATAAATAAATAAATAAATAAATAAATACTCCTACTTTTCTTTATTCAGCATGACTGATGACTAAGCAACTTGGTTTGTTTTTCTTTCTCTTACCCGGATTCCTTAGCAGAAGGAGCAACATCCAAGCAGAAGAGCTTGAGGAAGCTGCTCACTTCCTCCAGCTTTCATATATAAAATAAATAAATAGCTTAGATGAGTTATCACAGGTCTTCTGTTCCAGGAGTGTTCCCCTCCTGTGGCCCTTAATCATAACCAACTACATGTGATACTGCTAAACAAGGTTTTTGGGAGGTTCAGCATAACAGCACAAGGTGTGTTTGATTAGAGTCTCAACTAAAACTCTGCAAGAGGCTGGATCTCCATGAGCAAGTCCAGAGAAACCAGGCTTAAATTACAGCTTTTATAAATAAACATTAGGTCATTGTCTTTGACTCAGTGATCCCTGGTTGTTGATGTTCGGAGAAGTTGTAAGACGCAGGATGTAACTTCTACTTCAATCACAGTTTTACAGCTTCATTCAGCGACATAAGTGAATATTACACTAAAGATATGCTTCAAATGAGTGTCTGTACATCTTTTGGATTAGACTGATTTAATCGGAAACTTGCTCAGTTAAAACAAACAAGTCTCTAACCCCACTGCAAGTTGGACAACAGCTAATTAATATAAAGTATACCATGAAAAATTATAAAGTGCATGTTTACAGTGAGTTAAGGCACCTCAGGGACTAAACCACAAAGAGTGTCAATGACATAATTTAGGCCTAGTCATGCTGAATAGTCAGAGTATACAGTGCATGTAAACAGCATTTTGCCATCACATCCACATTAACTCCACGAGGTAGAGAAAGGACATGCTACAATACAGACACCAGTCATCAGTGCAAGGTTTGGTTGCTCACTCCTTCCTAAACAGACTGAAGCTCCTGGATAAGTGATGGCTGGATGGAGAACCACAGTCCAGCCTTCTCTATCTGTGTCTAAGGTGGCTGAGGATTAGATTATATTCGGATTTCAGCAAAAACCATGGAAATGATTAGTTCAGCCAAAGGGGGCGAGAGGAGGAGGAAGAACTGGAGGGAGTTAGTCAAGGCCCTGGTGCATCTTCCTTCACATCAGAGGATCCCACTCCCTAGAGGAATCTCATTTCCATCCCTTAGGACATGAAGGACGGAGAACACCACGAATAGGTGCTTAGGGAGACTGGGGGAAGGGTGGGTTGTCTATGGTGATCTCAGAGGCTCTCAATTCATTTCTGGACCCATCAGTGTTATTTTCATCTTCTTGATAATCTTCCTACAAGATGTGCATATATATGCAAGTCTGTTTTGAGAGGACAATAAACACTGCATATTGAAAAGGTCTTGCTGTTGTAAGGTTTGGCCTATTGTTTTCACTACAAAACCGGTATTTGATGCTCACTAAAGGCCTGAGGACTTGTGAAACTCATACTGCACATACATACAGACATCAAGGTCTTACATTTCGTCCACTTAAAATCCAGCACGGAGGATAACAACCTAAAAACAAAAGCAGCTTAAAGCCAAGTGTGCTACATCTCCTACATTCAGTCGCAAACCTCCAAAGCCAATCCACCACAGCTGAACACACCAAGTTCATATAAACAACAACCCCAACACCGTCCCATTTCCGAGGCAGAAAGAACTTTGTACGCAAAGTCATTGTTGAATTTGGCCAAGCAGAGCTTTAAAACCAAGCCGGGGCCCGTTTTAGGCACAAACTGTGCGGCTGAGTTTGACTTTGGTCCCAAGGCGCTGACCCCAAAGCTAACGTTAGTATCCAAATCCAAGGGAACGTCCATACCTCAGCAAACAGACAAAGGGTGTCCACAAAGAGCTTCAGGAGATCAGGCTGAGCTACAATAAAGAGGCTTTTTGTGGTAAAGTGCAGCAACTTACCGGGGGTCGATTCTGAGGAAACATTGTTTGTGGGTGACGGTTCGTCGTGTTTCAGCACTCTTCTCCTTCTTCCAGTGTTGTTGTTGTAGCTGTTTTCTGTGGCTGCTGCTGCAGTAAAGAGAGAGTTTGAGCCTATTGTGGATCTCAGAAGTGCATTTGGCCTCGTTTCAGTGGCAGGCTAAAGCTAGCTAGTCTCGGCTCGCCTCATTCCCACCTCAAGACTCCCTTTGTTCTGGTTTATCGCCAACCCCACAGGAAAGAAAGAGGAGAGCGGAGCAACAATATGTAGCTCCAAGATGCTCCCAGTGTCGGTTTCGACTCTTGCTTCACGTCGGAACTTCGAAAAAGAGGAGAAAAGCAGGCGCTCGGCTCTCAGCGCTTCCCCCCACCGCTCTGATATGTTTTGCAGTCAAAAATGAAGAAGAAGAGGAAGAATGGGGGGTAAAACAGAGAGGTGGCTAGGCTAGTTATCGAGCTCCCGAGGCGGACACGACACTCAACGCAGCCGCCGCAGCCTCTTTTGTCTCGCCCGCTGTCCCAGTCCTTTCACACAGTCCTCCTTTCCCCTTCTCTTCTCTCTCCCCCTCTCCTTCCTTTGCTGAACCTCCACTGCTTTTCAATGGGACATTTCAAGTTCTTTTCTTGTGAGAAATCCCTCCCGCAGCGTGTGTGTGTGTGTGTGTGTGTGTGGAGGAGGGGGTTTCTGCCAATCTAAATGCTCAGTTTTTCACTATAGCAATTGTACATTTTAAAATCACATTTTTATCGTTGAACGTTCTTTTTTTTCTTCAGAAGTTATCAATTGCTGCCACGTAAGATCATAAAAAAGTGATTTGCCCATTATTAAATTTAAAAGCTTTTCCTTTGTTTTTGTTTCTTGCGATAACTCTTTTTTCGATGTTGGTCAATTACACAATACCCCGCGCTCCAAAAACGCCTCTGTAGGTTTTGTGTCCCGTTTGGATTTTCACATTTTCTACACGGGAACGTGTAGAATTTCAATAGAAAACCGGGCGCAGTGGAATTGTTCAATGATTGAATGAAATCTCCACGTGGGGTTTGACCCAGCCACAATCAACATTCAAAGCAGGCAGCCAATCGGAGCTCGGCACACCCACGTGGGGTGCGCCTCGCGGTGAGTTGATTGGTCCGCGTTGCTACTACGGTCCCCAGAAACGTCAATCAAGTGCACACCAACGGCCGAGAACACACTTAACTCTTTCGCTGCACGCGCAGCAGATCGAATCTGATTGCTTTGTGACGCAAAGACGCGCTGTTTTTTAATTGTTTGAACTCGCGTCTGGCATATTTGCCAGTCGTGCACGACGGGGCTGTTTTCTGAGTTGCAACGGGCTGTTTTGTCTCCTAACCTACATTCACAGGCGGTGTTATTAAGACATTTCAGATGTCAGTAATTCTGGAGTCAGGAGCTCTCCGTTCAGCACAGGAACTAGGATCTTTTAAACCTGATCTGAGATCAGATTCCTCTGAATTCATGATGGGCATCGTCACAAAAACTCGACATTAGCTCTCCCGCTGCCACTCCTGAGGGGGTCTGTGAATGCAGAAGTGCACGAGTATGATGTAAATGCACACTGATCAGCCATAGCTTTAAAACTACAGTACATTCATTGCTCCACTGACCATATAGGAGCACTTTGTACTTCTACAGCCACTTTCTCTGTATATCTTGTTAGCCCCCCTTTCACACTGTCCTCCAATGGCGTCCACCACAGGCGCACCACAGAGCAGGTATTATTTGGGTGTATGTGCTGCATGTTCTATATCCTTTAATAACTCATTTATGGTATAAGAGCTGCAGTATTTGCATTGAGGCTTCTACTGTTTTGTCCTTAACAGTCCCAGAGGAAGCCCAGCCAAATTCCCTCTTTTTGATGAAGCATGCATGCAATGTTTGGCTATTTTCAATTAATCATTTATGCTGTTGCAACATATGAGCTAAACTGTCCCCTGCTAGAGAGAAGAAAAAAATGTCCTGCCAACATTTATTGGTATTCCGGGGCACGATGCCTTCAGCTGGGGCCATAATTAGAGACTGATATTGAAAAAAAGTCATTTTCTCACTATAGAGATCCCAACCTGCCCAAGGTGCTGTGGATAAAAAAGGAAAGAGAAGGAAACGGAGGGGGAGAGAACGTGGAGGAAGAAGCAGAATGGAGGGATATGGTTAAAAAAGAGACAGAAATGGAGAGGCTACAGGAGGAGGAGGAGGAGGGGATTATTGCCTTTTTTTTCCTATGAATTTTAATGCCAAGAGCCGGTCTTTTCCTTCCAGCTTCTGGGATCGCATTTATTAGAACGAGTCATAAGGAAGGCAGAGTGTATTACTGCATAGGGGTTCATGTCAGATGCTGATGGTGTGTCAGCTGCAGTGTATGTGTGTGTGTGTGTGTGTTGATGTAATGGTAATGGTGTGATTATAAAACGTGATAAATAACAGCCTATTTTGAGTCCGTTTTTAATAAAGGCGTAACTATTTCAATACAATATTGAAAGATTGAAAAATGAACGTTCTGAATAGCCTATCAGGAGGTAAAACTTTCTCAACGACTCGCCCCTATGTGTCTTCTGAGGGTCAGTGGCCAGAAATGGACATCTGAGTGCATCCTGTCTATTATTGTATTATGTACATCTTTTATAAGCTCAGTATTAATTTACTACTCCTTTGCAGGCTTTTATTTTGAAATAAAATTAGTATTTGAGCCAAAGCAATCTGGCCAAATGAACAAGGACACAGTGTCATGGATGTGAAGCACTGCTAATATGAAGCATCACAAGTTATTTGAGTGCTAATGGCTCTAAACCTGCCCAATGTGAGCGAGTGAATTACAAGCCAGATCCATGAGGTGCCCAATCAGGAATGATTATATATTCAGTATGAAGTGACAGTGTGGTTGAAAGCAAAATACATGCAGTCTAAGTCAAGAGTACATACTCTATGTAATTCTGCATAAATTATAATTCATGGTATTCAACTGCTGTTGTGAATTCAGCCTAAAAAGTGAGACCTCATTTATTGCCAAGGCCAAAAGATGGTCAACATGCCTGTTCATTTCAGCACTTACTAAATCGTCATTTTTGTTGTTTTTCAGTTTTCAGCACAGTTTGAAATTGCATGTTGCTCTTCACATTGTGTGCAAATTTTATGATGAATGGACCAATACAAATGGTCTAAAAGGACTTGTAAAAAAGTCTGGTTCAATTGACTTACATTAAAAGTACAATAGGGTTTTTCCTTCTCTTGTAAAGTTACCATTTTGGAGATATAATGTTTTGTTCTGACATCAGCACTAAGCAAAAGAAACACTGGTAATTCTGATTGGAATAAAATGAATCCAGTACATGATGATTCAGAGAACAAATGATTTTGAAACCTCTGCTTTTGGAATACAAGAATTCCAAAAGAAATGAAATCTCACTCAGTTCCAATATCATCTTAAAAAATGTATTATTTATTTTGACGACTCTGCTTGTAAATCATTCGAGCTCAGAATTGAACATCATATCAAACCTGAAAATGTATATCATTACACCCCCTAAAGGTTTAGTAGTAAATGGGATTTCTATTGTTTGGATGCTGGAAAAGAGTGACGGCCGCTGTGCTTTTCCTCCCTCTGGTTAAAGGGGGGATTTTCTTGGTGAAACTGTCTTAATCACACAGATGAGGACGGTGTTCATGCCATTGATTTCTATATTTGGCTCCCTGGTGTAAATGCTATCTGTATCTTGGACCGACCCATGAAGTGCAGCTCACACGTCTCCGAGCAAAGAAACGTGTTAAAATGTGGACGACACAAATCACAGCCGCTGCAGACCACATCATGAGGAGAATCAGTGCACAAATTTTTATTTAATCCACAACAAAAGATGCAAAAAAAGTCTCAGTCATCAAACACCCCCCTCTCTCTCTCTCTCTCTCTCTCCCTTTACAGACACAGTCTCATGTCACAGTAGAGACGGTGGGCTGATTTATTGGATTCTCCTCCCCTGGGAGCCACCTCCACCCCCTCCCCCTCCTCTCCGCCCCACCATACCCCCCTCCCTTCTTCAGCCCTCCCTTCCTCCCACCCTCTCTTATCCCTCCACCCCCCCCCTCTTCTCTCTGCTCTCCCCAGGGGAGCTGGGGGGGTAATGACCCACATCAGCGCTACATACACACACACACACACACACACACACACGCACACAATCAAACACATTTGTACCCACAGGCATGTGCAACTGGGAACACAGGAATTTCACTTCTCCATCATTAGCCCACCTTACTGACCATCATAGCGAGACCATCTCATCACTCACAGCACACATTCACTACAAATATCCCAATGATTTAATAATAAAACACGGCCTCACCAGCTCTGAACACATAGCACTTAACAGCGTTAATGTCTTTCTCTTTTTCTTTTCCTTCACTGACTCCCCTTTTCCCCCTTCTAGTTTATTTCTTATTCCTTTGATTCTTCTTTCTTTTTTTTCTTTTCTTTCTTTCTTCCTTTCTTTCTTTCTTGCTTGCTTCCCTCCTTTCTTTCTTTACCCCTCCTTCATTCTTTCTTTCTTCATTCCTTTCATCTTTTTTCTTTCTTTACACCCATTTTTCTTTCTTTCTTCCTCTGTTCCTTGCTTCCCTCTTTTCTTCCTGTACCCCTCCTTCATTCTTTCTTCTTTCCTTTCATCTTTTTTCTTTCTTTACACCAATTTCTTTCTTTCTTTCTTTCTTTCTTTCTTTCTTTCTTCCTCTGTTCCTTCTCCCTTCCTTTTGACTTTCTATCTTTTTCCTTTTTCTTTATTTTCCTAATTTCTTTGTCCCTTTTTCTTTCTTATTTTCCCCCATTTCTTGTCTTTCTTCTTTCCTTTTTTCTTCCTCCCCTTCTTTCCTCCTTTCTTTATTGGTCCCTTTCTTCCATTCTCCTTTCTTTCTTCACCCTTCCTTCTTTCTTTCTTTCTCCCTCCTTCCTTAGTTTTTCATGCACACCCACAAAACACAAGCAGTCCCAATACAGGACTATCATATCCCCAGTGATATGAATCTGCTGTTATGTACAGATAATATTAACCTCTGTGTTTCATTTAAAGTGACATTCTCTAAGAGGACGTCTGGACCGCAGGACCCTCTTCACTGACCTCTGTCTTCTTTTCACTGTGAGAATGTTCATAAAGCCTTTAAGTGGATTATAGCAGGTCAGTCAGTAAAGACTGAGTTCCTTCTCACCAAAACTCCATCATCTATCTTCTCACAGTAAAAAACCTTTTTAACTCTGCTACTGAGATCCCCCCCACCCACCACCCCCAACTCAGAGAGTGTAGATGGAGACAGTAATGCAGTCCTGGTAGCTGGATTAGCTTTGATTGCCCCCTGTTGCTCATTCCTGGTACTGCATGCAGAGGGCGCACGACTGGGACCTTCAGCACTTCCTCGATGGAGATCCATCCTGATGGGGTGCACAGACCCAAGCATGGCCTTGATTTAATACGAAGTCTGCAGTACTACATGAAGAATGATAAATACACTTTAGAGTGATAATCCAGGACTTCATCCAGGTGAATAAGTAGACAAGTAGATTATCAGCATGCCAGCTAGACCTCAGTCCATAGTCTTCTGCTGGGATTTATACTGCTATCTCTTGGAACGTAAAGCTTTGTTGGTTGGGTGTTCATGCATAACTCTGTAAACTGTCTACCTTTTTGAGAAACGGCCCCTCTGACGTACCATTTGGTCTCATGCTCAACCCCGTACACTGCTGCCATCAAGTGGCCACTAACCTGCCATGCCACAATGGAGCTGGACTGTTGTATGAGCTGGACCTACTGGACCTAATCAGACTGGTGGAACCAAACTGAGCATCTCCCTGCAGAAAGAAATCAGTAATCAGAGATTTTTTAAAAGGCTCGGTGATAAAAATGGACTTTACTGAACAATAACGAGCCTTTTAGATTCAAAAATACTTTAATTGATAAAGGATAAACAAAGAAGCCTTTAAAAACAACGTGACCATAAAATATACAAAAAGGAAATGTATTTCCACATGTATTTCAAATACTAAGTAACTTAACAAGGGAGTTTGAACCTCAGGTTATGAGTATATCTGTCATACATATGCGCATATATTTCCATTTTAGCATATGTCACCATTGTCGGAAGAAAACCTCGTATCTCCAAAATGGTAACTTTACAGGAGAAGGAAAAAACTTTCTTTACCTTTAATTTAAGTCAATGGAACCAGAAATTTTTCCAAGTCATTTTGGGTCCTTTGTTTGGGCCCATTCATCATGAAATTTATGTGCAATGTAAAGAGCAACAGGCATTTTAAGTTAAGTGATACCTTATTAATCCCACAAACGGGGAAATTCCACCTCTGCATTAGACCCATCCATGAAGTGAAACACCACATAAACGCTAGTGAATAGACACACACACTAGGGGGCAGTGAGCACACTTGCCTGGAGCGGTGGGCAGCAATTGGGGGTTAGGTGTCTTGCTCAAGGACACCTCAGTCATGTGCTGTTGGCCCTGGGGATTGACCCGGCAACCTTCCGGTCACAGGGCCAGTTGCCTAACCTCCAGCCCACAACTGCCCCCTAATTTATATTTTTAAATTATGTCAAAAACGGAAAAACTTCAAAAACGGAGATACAAGGTTTTTTATATACATATATATACATGCTTACCCTGCTTACCTTGGCGTCGACATTCACTGGCCACTTTATTAGAAACCCCTAGCTTGCTGGTGTACAGTACGACAGCCCTTTCATCATTGTTAAGCATCGGACCACAAAGCTGCTCTTCTCTTCTCTGTATCGTCTCTAGTGACGGACTATTAACCACCTAGCAGTGACGCTGACATATAGGGTTGCTTAGCTCTGTTTCAAACCGTCGTCCAGTGGAGTGTGATCATGACCTCTGCAGTGCTGTCTGGATTTTGTACACTTTCACTGCAGCTTCAAGAGGAGTGAGTTTCAGTGGTTTTGTGCTCCATGTGTGAAGGAGGGCTGCAGTAAATCTAGCCATGTCACTCTGAAATGGACTGGCTTTATCTGAAGTGTCTTCCTCCTTCTTCAAAATGAATGTCACTTAGAGTCCAGGGGATAGCTGACCTAAAGGGGCACTTGGGCCAAGATGAAAACTTTAACCATCGCTACATCTGTTGTAAACACACTTGCTCGCCTCATATAGCTGTGCCGCAGTTCTCCCAAAAAGTGAGGTTTCTAGATTGAATGACTTGGAAAAGCTCCTTCTGATGGTGTATCTTGAAGGATGGGAAGAACATTTGGAAAACTACAAGGATTTTTGAGGTTGTTTGAAATGACGTTTATTCCCACTAGCTGACCAATGCAGAAGGAAGTTAATCTGTCTTAGCCTCTACATCAGTGTATTTCTATAAGGCTGTGTGTGGGTTGGATTCTGAATGGTTGTATGATGTATTCGCAATTTGTGCAATGTGCCCTGGGTATTGTAGTGAGAGAACACTGATGGATGAAAACATAAAAAGAAGACAAAATTGGGAATTCTGTCAAACTGACAAGGCTAAAGGATATAACGATGTGTTACAGAATAATACATAACTACACAAATAACTTAGCAAATGCTGTTTTTTTCTGGAATGCCCCTCTGAAATTGAAGCTAGTTGCTTTTCCTGGGCCTACTTGGTCATTTCCATTTGCACCAATACTTCTCACCCTATAACAGCAGTGATTTGTCACTTAAACATCTTAATAATGTTCATAAAAGTGCACAAAAAGCTACACAACTCACTTGTAGCCCAAAGTTCATTCATGGCGTCCATATTTGCTGTTGTTGCCGGACAGCAGAGAGTCTCCACGGCAATACAGATGTTCTTTCCTGTGTAACGCCGCCTCTCTAAATGTCATGGGTCTATTTTGAGGTTTGTGGAGGCTACAGGTATTAAGGAGAACCAGCAAAAGTTTCCATTGCCAGTGTTTGCGAATGATGTCAATCCTTCAGTTTGCTGTTGTATGTCAGATCTCACATGCAGACAGCTTCCACACACTGCTAGCTTTAGTTGTACTGTTTGTTCTGTCTCATAGCCAAGTCTGTTGGTTATTGGATGTGGATTATAACAAATGGATCTTTGTGTTTCCTTTAACACCACTGCAATTTAGTATATAAACACAGGCCTACCGTGCTGCGGACAACTTCAATTCATCTCATGGTTTAATAGTTAAATATGCACAAAATGGAACATCTAAGCTGTGGAACACCTAAGCTTAGCGTTTACAGACAAATAGCAGTTGCGAAGAAAGGGGACGCCATGGTTCTTCAGCTCTTGCAGCGATCTTATCCAATGGCTCTGCTGTGTTCCTGGATATTTCAGAGCACCAGAGGCCCCCAGCCTCGGAATAACAAATGCAGGGACAATATGAAACAAAATGAAACCACTGGATTTCAATATCCCTTCAAAAATCTTGTATGGGTGAGGTTTGGCATGCATTGTCAGGCCTCTTCCCATCAATAATACGTTTCTAAGCATCTAGACCAGAGCTGTCAAAAGTGTGGCCAGAAAGTTTCCCTAACCCCACCATAAAATCAACATTTCAAACTTGCTTTGAAACCTACCTACATTTTTTTTGCATACTATTTTGTAACACAAACATTGTGCTTGGACTTTGAACATTGTACAATACAAAATGCAAACAGTTTGGACACCTCTCATCTAGACAGTACAGTAAAACAAACTATTAATGTTCTTACTGTTGAAGACAAGGCAACTATTAATTATATTAGTTATCAGGTAATCTACCAATTATTTAGACAATTAATTGAATAATAAAGTTGTCATGGCTGCTCATAGAATTACATAGTAGTGGTTCATACAGCGCTCTTCATAGTACTACTACAGCAGTACTGCTCATTTATACTAGCATCTCTACAGGAGCTTTAATGCTGTGTTAGGACCATGCTAACAGTGGTGTATGTTCAATTCGTTAGGCCAGGTCTACTTAAACAAGAACACAATGTACTTTGCATGTTGCAGTTTTTAGTAAAGCCCATTTAGCTTTACTGTTAGCTGTCTGGTTCCAACTGTGCTCCTTTGGGCTCCCAGCCACAGATGGCTGTAGCATAACCTGGAATCAAACTCACTATCTCCAGGTCATAGGGCCACTTGGGAGCCCCGTGCCCTTTTAGTTTGAACAGGTACTTCAACAGAGGCAGCAAATTTGCCCAGCCCAGTGCTACCCAAGGGGGGTGACGAGGGGGACAAGACACAGGAGGAGAGTAGACACTTCTAACCACCAACGACACTACACATCCCAGCCTCCTCAGACACAATTACACTAATAAACACAATTGCCCCAACAGCAACAGTCAGTGTGCTTTTTAATTGGGAGTGTGGCGCCTCTGGAGTGCCACTTTGCGTGGCCACAACCCCTAAGCTCCCCACGGCAGCGCGTGGGGAACACAACAATAAGACCCTGCGGGTGTGGTTTACTCACTTTCAGCCATGCTTGCAGAAGTGACTGGAGTGCTAATAGCTCCCCTTGTGGAGAACCTTCAGAGTGCTGAACATAGCTTTATAATGACCTGTAGACACAAGTTTAGCATTTAAACTGTGAAGTACATCCTAAGACTGTTCATCAAGAATATACATTTTATGAATTAATTTTTTCTTGATTAATCAAGTTGTATTTACAGTGCCAGTTGAAAATTATGTTAAGTTCAAAATATGTCATTTTTCATCATTGAACAAGTTTAGAGTGTTTATAAATTCACACTTAAAGCCCAACACATGCAGTTAATGTCAAGAGGGGTAATTAGTTTTAGTCAGTTAGCGTAACCAAAATATATGCTCCTAAATAAACCGTTTGTGAAAGAATTCATTTGAAATGTTACCTTAACATCTAACATAATTGTGCATATTTTACATATTCTCTCTAAAGATAAATAAAAACATATCTGCATCTGGAAAATTACAAAGAATATTTGCAAAACTTACTAGAATGTTTTTTTGCAGATACATGAAGTTAACGTTTAGCTGAATCTGAATGAGAGTGAACAGAATAATCAATGTTATGAAACATGTTTATAATTTTTTGGCAGGTTGCAAAGGTTTGTGTCCTCAGTGTCCTCAAAAACATGATCACATCAAGTTCTCTGCAGGTATCCTGGTCTTTATGAATATTAACACAGCTGGTGTAACAGTTGGCATTAAAAGAAAAATGTATTTTTCTCAGTATAGTTTCTCTCCTGCTCACACATTTATGCACATACATAGTGTTGCTTAGCGTTAATTGAAATGTCTACAACTGGAACTGAAAGCTGTTGTGGTTATTGTGCTTCTCTCTATGTATGTCCACTATTTGATACTTACAAATATCTACATAACATATACATTATATTGCCAAAAGTATTTGCTCATCTGCCTTCACATGCATATGAACTTGAGTGACATCCCATTCTTAATCCATAGAGTTTAATATGATGTTGCCCCACCCTTTGCCTCTATAATAGCTTCAACTCTTCTTGGAAGGCTTTCCACAAGGGTTAAGAGTGTGTTTATGGGAATATTTGACCATTCTTCCATTGTCAGGCCTCTTCCCATCAATAATGCATTTCTAAGCATCTAGACCAGAGCTGTCAAAAGTGTGGCCAGAAAGTTTCCCTAACCCCACCATAAAATCAACATTTCAATCTCGCTTTGAAACCTACCTAATTTTTTTTGCATACTATTTTGTAACACAAACATTGTGCTTGGACTTTGAACATTGTACAATACAAAATGCAAAAGGTTTGGACACTATACTGCCAAAAGTATTTGCTCATCTGCCTTCACATGCTTATGAACTTGAGTGACATCCCATTCTTAATCCATAGAGTTTAATATGATGTTGGCCCACCCTTTGCCTCTATAATAGCTTCAACTCTTCTTGGAAGGCTTTCCACAAGGGTTAGGAGTGTGTTTATGGGAATTTTTAACCATTCTTCCAGAAGTGCATTTGTGAGGTCAAACACTGATGTTGGACGAGAAGGCCTGGCTCGCAGTCTCCACTCGAATTCATCTGTTCTACAGGGTCGAGGTCAGGACTCTGTGCAGGCCAGTCAAGTTCTTCCACACCAAACTCACTCATCCATGTTTTTATGGACCTTGCTTTGTGCACTGGTGCTCAGTCATGTTGGGAGCATGAGCTTGTCCAAAATCTCTTGGTCTGCTGAAGCATTAAGAGTTCCTATCACTGGAACTAAGGGGCCAAGCCCAACTCCTGAAAAACAACCCCACACCAATGGTAAAGTTCTCCTAGCAACTGCCAAACCCAGAGTCATCTGTCAGATTGCCAGATAGAGAAGCATGATTCGTCACTCCAGAGAACACATGTCCATTGCTCTAGAGTCCAGTGGTGGAGCTTTACACCACTGCATTCGATGCTTTGCATTGCACTTGGTAATGTAAGGCTTGGATGCAGCTGCTCGGCCATGGAAACCCATTCCATGAAGCTCTCTACACTGTTCTTGAGCTAATTTGAAGGCCACATGAAGTTTGGAGGTCTGTAATGATTGACTCTGCAGAATGTTGGCAACCTCTGCGCACTATGTGCCTCAGCATCTGCTGACCCCTCTCTGTCATTTTTACGTGGCCTACCATGTCGTGGCTGAGTTGCTGTCGTTTCCATTTGCTTCCACTTTGTTATAATACCACTGACAGTTGACTGTGGAATATATAGTAGTGAGGAAATTTCACGACTGGACTTGTTGCACAGGTGGCATCCTATCATGGTACCACACTGGAATTCACTGAGATCCTGAGAGCAACCCATTCTTTCACAAATGTTGTAGAGGTAGTCTGCAAGCCTATATGCTTGGTTTCATATACCTGTGGCCATGGGTGTGATTGGAACACCTGAATTAAATTATTTGGATGGGTGAGTGAATACTTTTGGCAATATAGTGTGTGTACATATATTTAGAATTTATGCCTGACCCTTTATGATGTATGTGCATATAAGGCCATAAATCAGATCTACGTATGGGCAGTCAAACCCAACGCAAACAGCACCTGAGCCCACATAATTTTGTTCAAACCCGACCCGATGTGAACCATCAAGTTTTGAGTCTGAAACTGAATCGAACAAAACTATTTGTATTTTTTCACAGTTACCTAAGAATAAAGTAGATCACACCAGTGAATTCAACTGCAAGCTTTGTATGAAATCATGAACTAAATGTGAAAATGTGTGATAACTGAAGACACAGCGGACTTACCATATGCTTTACCTCATAGATCCCCAGTAAATATGGAAGTCAAGTGATGTCATCAGTGTGATGATTATTACAAAATAAGAGATTTTTTTGTTATGCAGTAACACCAGTGACACCACTCCTGGGGACTACAACCTTCATTATATAGTTTATAATATCTTTTGGCATCTGTTTTCTTTATGTTGTTTGAATCATATATTACATCGTCATGGGCAGATTATTACAGTAAAAATAGCAGACAAACATGTTTTTTTACCTCAAAATAAGGCCTCAGCTTTTACACATGACCGTGAGGACAAGCATTTCTGCGGTTCTTGGAATTCTATATAATTGATTTAAAAACCAATATTGCTAAATTAATGTCTCAAAAAGGTGTAAGTGTTAAAAAGTATTGTTTAAAAAAAAAAAAAAAAAAAATATATATATATATATATATATATATATATACATTGTAATCCTAACGTGTATTTCAAGTGTACTAAAACTGTAAACGCTAGAGACACAAAAACGGACGTTTCTGTAGAATGACTAGTCATCATTAAGCAAATTACCCAGATAAAACCTGATAACAACAACAATAGCCATCATTATGTCATACATAAAATAAATGAAAATAATATAAAATAAAATGATTTAAGAAAATAACTGTCCAAAATAAAGGTCAATTTGAATGAAATGACGTTGAACGTGATCACGTGGTACATTTTTTAGCGTTTTGATTGGCTGTTTCACAAAGCCGACTGAGTGTCAAGCTTGAGGTACATTGCAACTTAAACTGATGTAGTTTCATTTACATTTAAAGCAGCTAAGCATTCATTCAGAGCCAGACCTATTTGCCATTATTCCCGAGAACACTGTAATAACCGCGGATACCAGACTGAACAGTTATCGAAATAATTGTGCATAGGCAGCCATTTTTGCTGTAAGCTCAGCTGTGCCCTCAAATAAGATGTGGTCATGTGTTAAAGATGGCCTTTCACTGATGAGTTTATTCACGCTTTCGAAAATTCTAATTCAGTACCGTTAATAAAGTCTACTACAGTGTCTAATGCACCAGGATAGTGTTAAACTACAGGAGCATGATTCTAGTCTGGAAAACCAGCAGCCAGCTTTGGTAGCTAGCTAGGTGAAGAGAGGTGGTGAGGAGAGGAGTGTTTTGTAACGTTATCAGCTCGATTATTCTGGCCAGCTTCATGTCTCCCTGTAGCAGTTGTTCCTCTTCAGAATCTAAACGAAACATTAAGTGCATATAGAAAAGCAAAGACGCGATAAAAGATAAATCTGAAATACTGGGAAGACGTTTTGGCTGTTCTGTGTACAGATACCATAATAACGAGGTCGCGGGTAGGTGTGGTTCTATGGTGTAATGGTTAGCACTCTGGACTTTGAATCCAGCGATCCGAGTTCAAATCTCGGTAGAACCTACTTTCTTCTTTTCCTCTCGTCTTTGTGCTTTGAGCAAAATGTCAGTACGAAAACTCCAGATTTTACTCGCACAAATGAAGAGACATCGCAATATATAAAGGGGAATTGGACTATAAAAAGTAACGCGATTAGTTTGATCATTAAGATTTAGCCAGTCTGATGTGTTGCAGTAAATTCCTTCACCAAGTGAGTCGGTACATCGCAACTCAAATAGTATTAATCAATGTCAATTGCATATTCCTAAGTCCATCCCATATCAGCCCTTCTGAATACAGGGACAAGTATGGGTCTTTTGCATGAGAGTTTTGCAGCATTTGTATTAGTTCAAGGCAAAGCAAATAACAGATGAGGTCACTATTTAAATGAATATTTGGGCAGTTTATCATTTCGCCCTGGCCCTTGGTCTGTGTTTGTGCAAGTCTACAGATGTTTGACACAGTGAAGGAAAAAAAGAGCCACAAGAGTTGGTTGTAAGCAAAAAGTAGGGCAAGCAAGTCGTTCGCACAAAAGCCAGAGATGAAGGGAAAAGCCTAGATGTGAAGGAAAATGATGAAGGATGTGAAAATAAGATCACTTGTAGATGCACTGTAATTACACCTCATTTACTAGAACTGCAACTTAAAGAACACAAGTTTTTTTTGGTTTTTACTGCTAGTGTGTATGTTGTGCACAGGAGAGACATAGAGACTGGAATCAGTAGACAAGCACTTAGGACAGTGTATGACCAGCCAGATCCCCTTAACTGGGTAACTGGCTGGAAGGAAGTTAAAGGGGAAATTCCACCGATTTTTCAAAAAGTATAATTAAATCCTTAAGATGTAAACAAAGCCAGTCAGAGTGGTTTGATGTGAAATGCCTCGTTCCAGAGATCCTTAGCCTGAATTGTTTACACTGGTGGTGATAGGAACCAGACATCTGAAAACTTCAATGGCTCTAACAGCTGCCTCACAGAAAGTTAGTACATACAATGGTAATGAATATGCTGACTAATGCATTGTTTTATGATTGTTTTGCAAAAGTTTGGGGCTAAACATTACCTGAATTATAAGTATTTTTTTCAGATTTACAGCTGTTTTATCACTATCAACATTACCTACTGGTCATTTTGAGTAGTAAATAGAATTGCTATGTTTGTGTTGAATGTTTATATCACCACCACTATAGGAAACATCTGATTTGGTACCTTATTTTGATAGAAAAAAAGATAAATATGACGTTTGGGCTTTAAGTATAAAGAAAGGTTGTATATGTAATAGACTATATGTGATAAAGTCTTTTATGTCCCTCGTGTACAGATTCATTGTGGCTCACTGAAGCCTCACTAACACAGGTTTTGAGAATAAAGACTCAAATCTGAGAAAGCAAGCTTGTGGATTTGTATGCGGACCTGCTATCTTAAGCCACTTTTTCTATGCATTTGCTAGAAGCTAGCGCTAGTGTAACAAGGATCATTCCAGCTCATTGAAGCCTTCCTGATGCAAGTTTATAGAATAAAGACTCAAGTCTGAGCAGGTAAGCCTGTGTTTTTGTGTGTGGCTGTTAGCTTCAGGTTCTTTTGAGTCATATCCTTGTTAGCACCAGAGGTTAAGGGCAGCTTATCAAGAAGGCTAAACTACTAGCAGTTCAGGCTCACTGATGCTACACTGATGCAAGTGTGTAGAATAAAGACAAATCTAATGGAGTGAAATCGAGTGACAGGTGTCGTAGTGGCAGAAAGGCAGAATCTTTCTGATTATTAAAGTTACAGTGGGAGCTTATTTTTGTTTCTGTTCTCATCTCAATAAAGAGACACCATACAGGGTAGTGAGGGAATGGGTGCAGTTTAGAAACAGGGCAGCAAGGGGGTGGTAATAATTAGCATAATGTGGCATATTTATAGATCATGGATATAAAAGTAATCATGCGAGTATTTAACACTTTATTATTCAAGACAGATGGTATTTTATGACTTAATTAGTTCTGTCAATTCCTTTCTTCTAAATCAAACATGTTGATTTGGGATCATAGCGTTGCATAACAGAGATGCATCACTTGGCTAGGCGTCTGTATCCAAGTCACGACATGACACTGTACCAGTGCTATAAACAGCTTGTGGGGAAGGCCGTGCTGAGGCGTAGTGGGTGCAGCACATTTCACTAAACAAAAAATACATTATGAGTTACAGCAGAAAACAAGCAGCAGAGTCCAACCAGTATCTATTGTTTTTATCCTTTTATTGAGTATTATCGTTATTTTGCTGTAAAACAGATGAAGTGTATTGATTAGACAGTGTACAAGGTTTTCACTCATCACGCTTCTTTTTAAAACTACCAGATTCCTCCTGAAGGCCTGCGTCATCACCAAACATGCACCGCACCTTCTCTTAAGAAGGAGATCTGAACTCTCTGTTTGCAGCCTTGTGAAGACATTTGTATGTTTTAACCCAAAAGTCGTCTCCCAACCGTTGGCAAGATTTATGACCGCTGACCACGCTTGGCCCTCTGTGCTATAAAAGTGCACAGAGCCTCAGAGAGTAAATGTGTATAAATACATACACATATAAATCTGTCGACAGAGTCAGAGGTAGGGATGGCTGCTAGCCAGAAGCCAGACGCTGCTGCTCTCCAGGCCCAAAGAAGTGCAGCATTGTCCCGTAAGGCCTCAGCCGCCACTCCTGTCCAAAGTGGACATGCAGAATGAGGACAGATCCCTGCCTGCTTGGGTTTACTTTTGCTGGTTAAGGCCTTGTTGCTGTCAGAGACATTCCTACCTGCAGCAGCTCAGAAAAAGGGCACGTAGGCTTCCATTGGCAGCAGTGAGGCCTGCTGGAAAACTGCTGTCGTCAGTTTTACTATCATAATAATGACACATTTGTACTGAAATCACCAGTTGGTGTCACAGACCACCACAACTGACAGATGTATATACTCTTTTATTTTTATCTAATTTAGTCTTGTCAAATTCCCATCCTAGTTAGGCTTATATCTCACAGTGCTCTCGAGACGGAAGGGTGAAGGCGTGCATGAACACTTTTTGAGACGAAGCGTCACTGCATTCTTTGGAACTGCTGCTAACACAACACCACTGAAGGATCAATGCACTTGGAGGAGAACACTAACTGTTAAATCTGTCGAGTCAGCTAACAGATGCCTGCTGTTTCTAGCAATGTGCTGAGTGATGGGGGAGGGGCATCTTACCCACCCAGAGAAAAGACAGTTTTGCTCTCTTGGACTCCCAGTCTGGGATGGCTGTTACATAGCCCAGACTTGCAGTAGGGCCAATGCTTAGACAGTTGCACCACTCAGGAGCCCCCTCACATGCATCTTAATGGTCGATGTCATTGATGTGAGTAAGGTCATGCAAACTTGCAACTTTAGTTTAGAACACAAGTATCAGGTTCCAGTCCTCGCAGGTCAAAGCACTGCAGACTTCAGCAAACTGCCTTATTAAATACACCTGATTCAGGTCTTCAGCTAATTAGCAAGGCCTTCATAAACAAACTGAATTCAGAGCGTTAGAGGAGGGTAAACGCTGATATCCACCGCACTTTTCCCTGAAAGGTCCTTTTGGCCTGAAGGCCTTAGAGATCTAGAGTAGCTGTTGTCAGTTAGGAACATATTTGATTTACATTACTTCATTATTACATAAACGCAGTAATACATTTGCATAATTATGTAGTTACATAGATGCTGAATTACAATAAGAGTCAATTAACATTCTGTATGGACAGATTAGCGTCCGCAAGTTTGTTTTTTTTCCATTTGTTTCATGTCAAATGTCAACGATGGACAAAAATATGGTGAAATTGCAAAGGACGGTGTTTCATTCCATGAAAATGACTGAAGCAGAGAGGTGCACTGGTCATGAACTGTTATGGCTGATATAAATCTTCTGCTACCAAATTATTATTTTTTCAACTTCATGAAGCAGACGCTATGTTGCTAAGTGTGTACATGAAACACATTAGCACATTTCAGTATTTTCTGTTAGCAACAGCATCAATAACATTGTTTGTCTTTAGTGAGACAAACTGGCAGTTTAAATTAGCCTGTTTAAATAATCCCACACCCATACTGTGAGTGGTCTCTGAGCTAGCTGAGCGTTTTTCTGGGGAGAACGGAAGGGAAGGTGAAACATGATATTATTGGTTAGTATTATTTATCTCTGCCTGCTGGTGCGTGGTGATGTCATCATAAATCTGAAGATGTTGTCAATGTTTTTTTTTTTCCATTTTGATGAAAAATGATTAGAAAACAAGAAATTTTGTCCCTTAAATGACGTGATCTGATCAGTTGTGCTTAATATGACCAAGGACATGAAATAACACAGTAAAAAGCATTCCATTTTTGTTTTTGTTTAGGCTAAACAAATATTTTTACACTTCAGACTGCAGCCTTATAATACAGCGAAGGCAGAGCTCTGGCATGTGCTGGAGTAAACTTTGACTTTGATTCACTCCTATGTCCATGGGTTTTTCAAGTGGTAGCCTCTTATAAACAACGACAAAGTTGAATGATGTCATTTGTAGTAGCCACATTTAGACCTCTCTGAACATGAAAGTGTGCGTAGGCCTCCATGTAAAGCCTAAAAACACCCTGCTTAAAGAATGAGAGATCATGAATGACGGGTTCTAAACTAGGATTGGTACTCCTGATCAGACTCTGTTGGGAACAACACCCCAGCAATTTAAACATACAATATTGCTTAAAAATTCCACAGGCTGTGTATATCATTCAGGGCTGGGTTCATATCTAAATAAATGCTTTAAAGCTTTTCTTTTTGGGTACCAAATAAAGTATTAAATTGATTGCAAAAACATGGTGGATAGCGCCAAACAACATGCCGTATAGATTTCATAATCACATAATCACTTTTACAAGATGCACATATCTGTTTTCCACAAAAGTACTCATTCTTAAAAAAAACTAATAGCCACATACAGGTCAAATAATATGAGTCAAATTATTAACTTACCCAAACCTTCACCATAAACACTACTAGCCTCACCCTAAATTTACCCTAACCTTAAATCAAGGGGCCACCTTATAATCTAATGATTTACGCTGTGGGGACCAGCTTATGGGCCTCACAAGGAAGAAAGCCCCACAACGTGATGTAAACCTGGTACACACACACACACACACACACACACACACACACACACACACACACACACACACACACAGGCATAAACAGGAACCTCACAAAATAGAAACCCACAGAATAAACACATAGATGGAGACAAAAGAGAACAATAGCAGGGTGCAGTCCAGCATGATGCCCTGAATACCCCAGCGTCTCATGATGAAAGGAAGGAAGCTTTATAAGCAGCTCACACATGATCTGTGGTTACTGTATTGAAAACACTGGCAGAGCTGAATTCAGGCGTTACTGCTGCTGCTGCTGCTGCTGCATTTGGTTCCCACTCACAGTTATGGGACTGAAATGAGGCAGTAAACCTACAGGAAACACCACCGTTTACTGAGATTCCTTTAGTGGATGCGTTTTTGTGGGATGTACTGTTTTAGATGTATTTTAGCATCCCACAGTCCCACAGCCAGCATGTTCCCAACAGCCAGACCGCCCAACAGCCGTCCTCACTTTCTCTGAGTCATGTTTATATATATCCATACAGTGGCAGCAAGAAGTTAGGACTAGAGTTCAACCTGTATTCACCAACATACGGTCTATTTATTTAGCATATTACTACCTCAGTCTATCTAGGTCTGAATACTTGAAAAAAATCTAACAATTACACACACATATATATATATATATATATATATATAACTGTGTGAAAGTCTATTTATTTGTGTAGTATGTGTTTATTTGTTGAGAAAAGTGTTAATATTTGAATAAACTAAATTTATAGAATATTAATCATGGTTATATATATATGTGTGTGTGTGTGTGTGTGTATGTATATATATATATATATGTATGTATGTGTATATATATATATATATATATATATATATATATCAACAGTAAATAGTGATATTAGGAATGTTAGTGTGTTTGTTTAACTGTTCAAACCTCTCCTTAAGGAAGTACAGTATTATATGTAGTTAAAAAGCAACTCCTGGTTTGACCAATCAGTGCTTCAGTATGTAATTCATGTGCCTCATGGTGTAATTGATGATATTAACAAGTCTCTGCAGTGGCTCTGAAGGTGTCAAGGAAAAATATGGACCCAAGAAATTCTTGTTACTTTTTATTGTTTTTATGTTTATTTCAGTTATGAATATGACTTTATTCTAATGTATATTGTGATAAACTCACTGCCGAGGTAAACTGTTTAAAAGTTAACTTTGATGCCTAAAACGTCCGCACAGTACTGTATATATATGTATATATATGTATATATATATATATATATATATATATATATATATATATATATATATATATATATAGGTGTTTATGTGTTTATTTCTGGTTTGTGAATGATTTATTTGATGAGTGTAACATTAACATATTGGACAAATATTAAAGTTAAAATATGAAATGTGCCATTACTTTTGCAGAAGCCACATTTTTTCCCCCCTCAATTTGTCAAATTCAGCAAATGAATATTAATTGTTAATATTAATTAATTTTTTAAAGATGTGTTTTTTTACTTAAGTCACCAGAACATCTGTATTTTCCATGTCGCTGTAAGCAATACTGTAAGCAGTATCATAAGAGGTCCAGTAGAACTATAAGGGAAACCATATTCACTGCAGGCTGGTTCAGTCGCCTTAGCTGTTGAAAGTGATCTCCCTGCCTTTGTCTATATTGACCGTGACCACATGACAACATCAAGAAAACAAATTTGACAGATGATCTGCAGCTGAATAATCAAGGCCCTCTGGTTCATCCTCATCTCTAACCCGTGCTTTTGCCTGCCTATTGGAAGCTACTTCTTGTCAGTAGAAGTAAAGTTGTAAAGTTGACCAGTTGTGGCTCTCAGCCTGAAAGCTGTGTTTGTAGCCTTGTGTGTTGTTCACACTGTCCAACCAGAAACCCAAACCACATGAAAAAATAAGATTTTTTTTTTTTTTTTAAATTAGAACTGACAGCATTTTCTTATTCGCCTGCCAAAATATAGAAGGCAACAAATCTCCAAAGATTACTGTTTATTTCAATATAAACTGTGTTTACTTTGGTCCAGGGACTTTTCAGCAGAAAAATTTCAGCAGAGCTCATGCCCATTCATGGCACTTGGGCTTGATTTGTGCTGTCGAAGAGCCAGAAGTAAATCCAGTTGTCTCGGCTCTTAAGCAAGACCATGCAGCTGAAGACTGTTTCTGAATGAGGCGCCCGTTGGGCGGCACCGACTTCAGGGTGCTATAAATCAAAAAACCTGTCCGGAATGATCAAAAACCTACAAAGACCTGTAGATCTTAACAGTGTGTTCGGCCTTGTAAGTAAGAAGGGTGTATAAATCTAGGTGATATATGCTTGCGATCTTTAGGTTCCAAATGCTGGTGTCACAGCAATAGATTGTGACCATGTGAGAGCTGATGATACTTTTAAAAAACTGAGACATTATGATATATTAATCTGTGTTTAAATGTTTTAATGGTATAGCAGAATCTGTTTCTAAGGCTGTAAAAGTAGTATCAAATTAATTCTACAATGTGTGTCACTTCTGAGTTAGCCTGATCTTAAAGAAGACCAGCTAGAGCTGACAACAGCCTATAGGTCTTTTAGAAACTTCTGATAAATTTGTTTATTTTACATAATTCCTTGTTTTTTTATTGCTTAATTTAGTTTATACAGTATTTCCAAGTAGTTACTATGGTATTTCTGCTTGTTGTTAGTTGCTTGGTGGTTTTGGGTGGTTGATAAAGTGTTGCTATGGCATCCCAGGTGGTTGTAAAGGTGTTGTTAGGCAGTTGCTAGGCTATACCAGGTGGTTGCTAAGGTACTTTTTCACTGCTGGATGTAGATCCAGGAATGCTGGTGTGGCCAGCTGAATGAACGGACGTTCTTGCTAGCTTAGTTAAGCTTGAAAGGTTAGTTTAGCGTTCTTACTTTAAGTTTCTCCGACTTGAACATAGAGCAGACAAAAGTACTATTAAAGCTGTGTGGACCGGAGGAGCCTTGTAATCGGTGAGGGCACTGCTTATGCTTATGTTATTAAGACTGCCCACTTAATATCAAGGCAATGTTAGCAAAATACACTAGCTATTTTTCAAGCATTAGCGTTATTAACAGGACATATTTTTCATGTACATGGTGGACCCACAAGAGCAAATTTGACCTATGTAGAATGAAAACATTGATTTAGGTTCCCTGGGTTTTATTTTGCAAGATTTGTACTTTACTGAAATGTTCTTGAAATCAAATACTTGTACTTCTACTCATACACAGTACCACGCCACTATCATGTCTGAAATGTAGTAACAGTCATATTGCCCCAATTCAAAAACAATGATGTGAAACGCCCACATCTGACACCAATGTAGTAATGTAGAAATTTACTGTGACCAGAAATAATCACAGATTCTTATTCTAGGAAAAGTGTATATAGTGTATTTCATTCTGGAATTTGGATTATAAATGTAACCACTGAAATATATGGGTGGATTACATTTCCATTATATTTGTAGTTCTGTGCAAAACTAAATATTTTCATTTGCAGTTTTATGTTTAAGCTGGGTGTGGTTGTACAATATGTTCTCTGCTCTGTTCTTGTTTTCATAAGTTTGCATGATGAAGTAGACACAACATACTTCACGCATACCAACTATTTATTGCAAATCAACCCATTCCATACAAAATGTTCTATGTGTATTTACTCTATGCATGGCCTGCATGTCAAGGTCAGTTTAGAAATCCTTATTCAAAGGGACAGTAGGCATTTCCATGTCAGTTCTTTCTGACTGGATGAAGTCCAAAATATCATGCCAGTACACAGATTAGACTTCCTGGACTCTCTCTATGCAGCTAATGGAGAATGCTTCTGGTGTCGAATCCAGTCTGTCCACTCATAAAGAGGTATTCTCGTACAGTCTCAGATTTGGGTTGACGCCTGGCTACTTTACTGGAAACATGGCAAGGCTACTGAAAACTAGGCAATGCTGAACTGAAGGCACAGGCCGATCGAAAAAAAAAAAAGGCTGACCATTTGCTCGGCGGATATCTTTGGGACATAAATGCACTTGAGCACAAGAGAAACAAAGCAATGTAAATGAATACAAGCATAATTGTCCATTATAATAATGTCCATTATTCATAGAGCACAAGCAAAATTTGCAGATAGCATTTGACGCTGCTTGAGTTCAATCTGACTTAAGGCATATAGCTCACATAGGTATGTAAGAATTTGAATCAAAGTACCCTCTGGAACATCAAATCCTGGTTCCCATCAGCAAACATTTGCATGCAAATTCAACGTAAAAGTACGTTTCACATCAGAACAGAATGTGACACAAAGTCAAATATGATTTCACATACAAACAGGCAGTTTGAGCCAGTGAATGAACAAAACTATAAAGAACATGGATATCAGGAGCATATTAAGTGTTTGTTATGGAAAATATTTAATTTACGCTTTAATATGAATAAAAGTACCAATGGTTTGACAACAGGTGTGGCAAACTGCCATTTCAAGAACAGAACCTTTACCTAAATGGTGCATTATCAGAAAGAGACACGCTAAACAATATGCTAAACATAGACATCTACACACTAATCACTGCCTTTGTTTGGTACAAACCTTGTCCAGATAACGCTATTCAAATGAGCAATAACCAAGTTGGTGCAAAACAAATGAAAAACCAGCATTATTATAAATGAAGGTAGATTAAGAGAGGAAAAAGAATAGCATTTCAAAGGGCTTGTAGTGGTATCATCTTGCATGGAACAAATCTTTGCCATCAATTTTATATGTTACTGTCCAGCTCACTAGCCCACCAACACAGGCAACCAAGGTGCCCAACATAAAGTTTAATGACGGCAATCTGAATGGCAACCATTACTGCAGCAATATTGAGAGCAGCTGGGGATGAGTTTTAACCACAGCACAGCATTTTCCACTGGATATGCCCACATGTCTCCCCCAACTCTAATTTGAAGATGAAAGGGTGATGTAAACCAAACTCCAGCCTTTGCCTTAAAGCAATTTCCAGCTCAAATAAGGAAGAAATTAGTATGACTGTACAAAACTCACTGTACACTAGTCAATGTTTGCTCCTACCCTCAACACTTTATCTTCAGATCATAAATAGCTGATCTAGGGCCCAGCCTGTATGAACATTCTTTGACTGACAGAATATCAACTTTAAGGAGCTAAAAATTGTGACAAGTGATAAAATCAATTGACACAAACAAACTCCAATGGTTCTGGTTAAACAATGCTTTAGTAAATATGATTGTCAGCTTTCAACTGTAAACATTTTCAAATATGATTGCCAAATCCTTAAATAATATAGAAGCTTTAAATAATAAAAAATATTGTAGGGCAGGGGTGGAGCCAGAAGTCTTAGCTTGTTCATTTCTAAACAATTAATTAAACTCTTATTTTCTTCAAGTTTTTTAGGGTTACCCCAAATTATCGTCATGCTATGGGTTTGAGTTGCATTTTACATGTTTTTATGGTTTTCAATAACTATATTGAGATATAACTATAATGAGAATGTATTTCTACACATCTGTTGTTTCACTAAATAAATGAAGTCAATACATATCGGTGCCTTATTGCAGGAATTTTTGCAGATACAACCTGTGGGACCTCATTATCGGTCAACTAATTTATTGGCCAGGCTGTAATCTGTTCTTTTATTAAAGTAATAACATGAAAAATGTTAAAAACAGTTTTTGAACATCGGACAGATTGCTTACACATAAAAACACACAGAAAGGAAAGAATCATTGCAGATTGTGTTTAGGGAGGCCAGCATGCCACCGCAGTAGGTGGTGTGGTGCTCTAGTTGCTCCAGTCACTTCAGTGGTTTGTGGGAGATGAGGTCTGAGTGGTACGGCAAACTGTCTCATGTAGGCCTGTGGTAGCCGTAATGGTTGTTGTGCTCCAAATCTCCCACCTGAATGCTGGGCTTTCTCTCCAGCATGTCACTCTCGACTGTATCTGGACTTGAGCACTGAGTTGAAGGATGTCGCTTGAAGAAATCTGACACATATCGCACCTGGACGAGAGAGAGGCCAGAAAGTCAAGTCAAGTCAGCTTTATCATCAATACTACAATATATACAGGAAATACAGTGTACTGAAACTACGTTACTCTCAGACCCCATGTGGTAGCAATAACATTAAATAGACGGTAAAGAGGAAAAGTGTGAATTGTGAAATTGTGAAGTGTGAAAGAGGATCTTTAAGCCAGTACAAACAACACTTGGAACACTTTAAAACAGCCTATATCTTATGTTTCTTCTATTTTATGTTTATTTATCTCTCTCCTCAATGTCTACTTGTAAGTAAGGATGATTTTGCAGGTTACATTTCATATCTGAACTGAACAGTCTGGGGAGTGACTAGTTTTAAAACTTTTATAGTGATATATACTATATCAACCTCTTTTTCAAGATACTTGCCTTTTAAAACGATGGTTGAACCAAAAATTGAGGCTTCTTAACAACTCAATGGTTTGAGGCAAGTGTGCAATGATTTAGGCGTGCTCTTTACACTGTGCTAATTGGTGGACATGACCTTTCATTACTTATGGGTTGACTTTATTTGTGATGAACTGTGATTATTTTTGGGAAAAACTTTGGATTTTGGTTGAACCAGAGCTTTAAAATCCACATGGACTGCAGACTTAAAGCTGGTAAAAGGAACTTACCAGGAAAGGAACTTAAAGCTGGTAAAACACAAATTAGTAACTAGCCCTAAAGAGCAGGCTTCAGTTTCCCAAAAGTACTGCAGTGTAACGATCACTGGGCTTCTGGGCACAACAATTTTCAATGAGGAATCTTACAACCACTTATTACCTACAGATGTAAGGAACCTATGCCTTTTGTTTAACCAACGCAGAGCACAGGTTTCTATTCCATTTCCATGAGAATGATTTAGTTCCACTGATTAAAACAGAAGCACTAGCCAAAAGTGTTTCCTGAAAATGGGCAAAACTGAACTCAGATCAGCTTAATCTTTTTCACAGTAGATTACTGCCCTGTTTTGGAGGTGCTGCAGTCGAAATATGCATTTCTATTCTTCAATAACATCAATGGAATATGTTCAGATGAAAATGTGTAGAATTTGTGTAGAAATGTGTAGAACCATCGTAGGTGAAAAAGCAAGTTTACTGCAGTAGTTGCACACAATTTGTGCTATTATGAAAGTGCTCCGTTTTAGCTCAGCACGGCTGTTTTTATGGAGGGCTGTGAACGGTTCTCAAAGAAACAGTCAGAATACTCACAACAAGGACAGCAACTAGCGCCCCTTGGAGGAGCCCAACGAGAACATCGCTCCAGTGATGCTTGTAATCCGACACTCGGGTGTAGCCCACATACACGGCAAATGCCACCAGAAAGAACTGAATGGTGGGCCGCAGGAGTCTGGCCCATTTGGCCCTCAGCCTAGCCTGCACGTACAGCTGTGGAGAGAGAGGAACAGGAGAAATTAACTGGTCATGCAGACATTTCTACCTTGTTTTAATGTTTTAGTTCCTGGATGTCAATCAAAATTAGTACGTAGAGATTTCTCTACTCAACTGTATACAGGTTTAGAAAGCTTTGGAAGTGCAACCAGTTTTATCCTGGAAATCTCTAAACCATTCCATTCCCATGCAAGTCATTCATTCCTTTTTACTTCGGCTGAGTTGAAGTAGGAACATTAGGAACAGTACACAGCACATCTAAGTATACTAAATATAGTTTACTTTGGAGAAAAAAAGTCTTAAAAAGGAGAACAATTAGAGCTGGAATGTATTGTAATGGCTGGCATTAGAGAACTCCAAGGCCTCTTATGGCAGATATACAGACACACACACACACACACACACACACACACACACACACACACACACACACACACACACACACACACACACACACACACAGTCGTTTAAAATCACACTTACATTAGAGGACATTAGAGGGTTAATGATACCATTAGCAGGAGAACCAATGGAATGTTTTAACTGCCAATTATATGAATTAAACTGGTGACACCAAAAAACGAGAATCACTGAGTGAGACGGAAGGGGGTAAAAAGCCCAACTCAAGAGAAAGAGAAAAAGGTTTTATTAACTCAGGGGCACTTTTCAGTGTAGTTCTGCCCTTACTTGTGCATGACCAGAGCTCTCTGTCAAATATTTATTCAAGAATCCTTTAAAAACATTTTTAAAATCAATATAAAAATCATCCTTTTACGCATAACGAAATGCACAGGCATTAATTTTTTTTCTCAGTGGCTTCACAAATAGGCCTACATATCTCTAGGCCTTCCGACCTGGACTGACAGCAAATGAGAATTTTAAATTCTTAAATTCTTATTTTTAAATTAAAAACTGGATGCACCCCAACATCCAAAAGGCTGTCAAGTATTGTTTTTATTCATTTACCAGAAACTATTATGAACCATATTTCAAAAACTAATATTTATTATTCAAGAATACAATAAGACGCTGTGTCTAGGCTGCAGCAGCAATGAGGTTTCACCAGATCTGCAAGGTGACTATTAAGACAAATGGCAAGAAATACGGAGATATTTGACTTTCAGTAAATACTAGAAAATATAGTTGAGAGATAAGTATTTAGACAAAAAAATTGTACAGGGTGATTCAAAAAGTTATCTGATTTCAAAGTGCCATATTTTACAACCGTGAAGCCCCTGGGAACCAATCATATACCAATTGAAAAAGAGGGTCATAGGGTCTCTGAGTGTTACTGGAAGATGGCTCCCCCTTCAGTCTGTGAGGAGATGGGAGACCCCTGAGCAGAAAGCGTTTTGCGTTCTCCACTTCAATAAGAATGAAACCGTCATAACGTTGCAAGATTTTCGTGGGCAGTGAAGCTCCAACAGCTCAGTGTGTTCGCTGTTGGTTCCACAACACTGGATGATCTCTGAAATCGCACTGAAACACCCAGCGACACCCAACATGCTCATTCGAGTGTGGGATGAATTTGACTATGGATGTTGATGTACGTACAGCTGGAGGAGGTTCATATTGAGCACTTGTAAAATTACATAAACCTCTATGCTCATTGAACCATTTACAATTTACTGAATTGTTCTGTAATGATTTACAAGTGAAATAAATCATTTTGAAATCGGATGAATTGTTTTGAATCACCCTGTATTAGTACGTGTTTATGTAAATGCTTTATGATACTAAGTAACAAAAATGGTACCACAGTGTATTGAAAAATTAATTGTCCTTCAATACAAAAAGTCCGTTAGCCAACAAATTTAGTTTTAACAGACATGAATCATGTAACTTTCATTTTAGTAAACTGGAATTTTTATATTTATCTATTGTTGTATTTAAAAAACAGATTTTTAAAAATTTTAAAGTAATATATGCTCTTTAAATAACAAAAAATATTGAGTTTGAGAAGATATTCAGGAATCAATATCGAAGTTAAGATGTTTTAAGATGTAAAGAAGTTAATAAGTTTTATTCCAAAATGCTGTAAAACCAGTTGTAACAATTTTGGATGTGTGTTTTTCACAAGAGTAACAGTTGACATATAATGGGAAAACACAATTCTCTAATAAAGGTGGTATTAATCACTACATAGCATTTGATATTTCTCGTCCAGCCCCACATCATGGAGAAAAGAAAAAAGGAAAAATTTTAAAGTGGTCTATAATGCTTTTTGGAATGAAACATTTCAATTTTTAACAACAAGCAGCTCTACTTTTGGATCTTGCAGTACTGTTAGCTTTACAAAGCAGTAACACAGTGTGCCCAAAGGGCTCTCAGAAAGCTCCGATTGCCTTGAAATCTGCAGTTTCTTAGGTACACAAAGTGAATGTACTCACCGCCAGGAACAGCATGCAGTACATCCCAAAGGACGAATGCCCTGAGTAGAAGGACAGCCTAGAATTTTAAGACCAAATTTAGTTTTTACCAATACAATGCAAATGCAAAATAATCTTCCTGACCACACATTTACCAAAAGCCCCATACATTACCTGGACTCTGTGACATCACCTGGGTCACCAGTGCAGTTGATTTTTGCCACATAGCCTTTGCAGATTTTGGGGGCACAGACTGTTAAGAAGTTGGGGCGCGGACGTCCGATGGTGAACTTGGCTAGGTCTGTGAGTGACTGACTCACAGCGGCTCCAAACAGGAAGGTGCCCACTGCCTTGTAAAGGGCAGCCACGTACTGGTTAAATCCAGAGTTAGACTGGAGTTTCTTACTGTAGACCAGATAGGCCTCACCCGATGACAGCTGAGTGACAGAGAGAGAATAAGAAAAAAAAGTGTATAAAACATCTTCATTATCTATTACTACAGAAATAAATCCGAAATCTGAGATGTCTATGTATCACTAATTATACTTGTAAACTTATCTTATCTTATCTTATCTTATATCTTGTCCCACAAATGGGTTCCTTTACAGTTTTGTTGTGAGGTTGCACAAGCTTTAGAGGGTGTTTATTGGGTGTTAACTACATTTTTTGCAATAACAATTCTAAAATATTCTTAAATATTTTCTAAATCATACTTATTTAGGATAGATCATGTATGTGGTTTGATATAAAAGTCAGAAATCACCCTTCATTTATATCATTTCCAGTAAAAACAGCCATCATGTAATTAAGTAATTAATGTAGGCAAAACGTTGAATATAAAATAGTTAATATAAATATTTAATACTTAATATATTAATATAAAATTGCACAGAAGTCTCAACAACTAAATATGATTTTAGAATAGGAATGGCCTCTGACTGTTAATGCTACTGTATATTTTACTGTAATATAATACAATGTAATATACTGTAAACTAACTAATATACTGTAATATACTGTAAGCTAACATTAGAATTGATCACTGTTTCCAAACTTCTTAGATTGCCTATAGCTATGAACTGCCCAAGTAAAAAAACAAACAAACAAAAACAAAAACAACCCAGGGGTCAGTAACCGAAATGTTTAGAGGAGGTATTTTGTCCTTTCAACAAAAATCAAGCCACCTATTTTTATGTCCATTTTACCATCTGGGCTGTAAATGTCTCAGTATGTGCTGATGTAGGCTAACAAATTTAATATAAACGAAAATGCAGACTTTGCTCTGCTTTAAGCTTTAGTTCAGCTATAGCCGCATTTCTCACATCTCTGGCAGGAAACTTTTCCAAAAAATAGGAGTTTCTTATAAAATGTTTGACTTTTTACAAGGCTGAAGTCAGCTTCTCATTCTCCAGCTTCTTTGAATTTTTCCGTTCCACCTTAAATGCTGCCTGAAGTGCCGGAACTGCTGCATCGTTTGGTGAAACAGGAAAACTTGAACAAGAAGCCAGTGAACGTGATTATGCTTTCAGCTCTGTGACTCTGACAGTTTCTCATTGCAGATTAAACGTATCAGGATCATAAAAGATCAGCAGAAGTTTATTTTACTGCAAAGGAGGATTATTTCTGCTGTGAAGCTGCAACAGGGCAGTAAAAGAGCCGCACGTTGCCGACCCTTGGTCTAAACAAGGATCACTAGAATTTCCTCACTGGGTTGATGAATTTTTGCTAGCATTCCGTGAAGTTTGTTTATACAGATCTCAACAGCTGAGAAATAAGCTGTGTTCATGGGTAGAGCATGGACAGATCATTAGGATTACAAGCCAAGCTTCTACAACAAATGGCTTTACACTCTCTGAAGAAAGGACACTGAACAATGGTTAGAAGAGGAGGGACGGAGGGGGAACTCACAATGATAACAGTGCAGGAAATGGCGACGGCGGCCATCAGTCCATGTGTGATGGTGTCGGACTTCAGAGGGTACATAATGCTCTCATCGTCACAGTGGATGCCGCGCTGGTACGGCCGGTAAATAATGTTCATAATCACGAAGGGCAGGGAGGCTGTGAGGGAAAGAGAGAGACTCAGTTTGAGCCTTATTCATATGAAACTTATTCAAGCTAGTTATGTATTTCTGGCAGTGTACAAACTCTGAAAACATCAAAACAGATATACAAAGTAGATAAGAATGTGTCGTTCATATGCACAAGATAATCTCTCATCAAAATTGTAGTGTTATCATATTACAATCTGAAACAAACTTTAAATAATGCCTTATATAGAACACGCTTGAATTTCAGAGAATAGTAACTGACACTATTAATCAGTTGGTGTGGTTCCAAAGGTAAAGCAGAGTTTGCGATGCAACAAATGTGACTGTCCATTCAAATTCATTCCTCTTGTGTTGCATAATCATGTTTTCGAGATCTGGTTTTCTACAAACAGACTGACTGGCACTGCATCACACTTTAATCGGAACATACAATCGGTGAAGGTCATGTGGAGCATATACAGAGTCATAAGAGCTGCCAAGGAGCTAAAGCAGTGAGACTTAAGATGAAAGTGTGTGTGAGACATACATTTAACATGGAAGTCATATGTAGAGTCAGCTGCTTCATAAATACATACTCGTGCACATTCCCACACTCCAGACGTCCTCACCACAAGGCCACATAAGACCAACTTGCGGCCGGTTGGTGATATAGATAAATAAATATAGTCTCTGCTAGGCTGTTTTGATGAATGGAAAGTATCCTTGAGACATGCCGTAACATCCTGATACCACCCCAAAAGCGCTGACATATGGATATATGATCCCCAACAACAACCCAGAAATGAGGAAGACATTACTGCAGTTCCTTCTGATTATCGTACGAGAGCAAGTCCAACATTCCTGGCATCTTACAAACGATCCGGTTAAACTCAAATGACACCTCTGCATAGCATTCACCTTAACCTTTACATGCCACATTTATTGAAGGTAATATGGTGTCACTGAATATTATAAAAGAATCTCTCTCAAAAAGTGCATTTTCAACTTATAACTTCAACAGCAGATATTGAGGTTTGAATCCCAGCTCAGCTCAGATTTCAAAATCAAAGATAAAGTCTGTTCAAATGTTTAACGCTGCCTCAAAGCCTGATTTATAGACAGAATAATATGAATATGCCCTATACTATATCAGTTGGCAGCCTCCAACCAAGAAGCTAATGCTTCAAGTACAGATGTTTTGCAGTATAGTAAGTCAACAGTGAAGTAATATTTATAAGGTAGCAAAGTGAGCTGCTAGTTTAACTGTTCGGCTAAGCACTGCTGCACAGCTACCACAGCCATTGGTGCCAGTTACAGACTTCTGTACTTGTTTTTGCTATACTTGGTGTACATGTGCTCTCACTCATGCACCTATTAACCTGTGAGAAGAGTGAACCTTGTCAGCAAAAGGCCCTTTTCTTTTTTCTTTAGTCTCAGAACCACTCATTTATGACACAGTGGGGCTTCTGAAGATGCAGAAAATTTACTGGACATAGTATTTACTGCATTTATGTACATTATTTTCTTTACATCTAGAAACGCATTGGACCTCATAAAATCAAACTTTTGTAACATAACACTTTTGGTGACGTATGAACTATACATATATACTCTGCATCTGATTCCTGAAACTTTCATACGAAAATTAAACAAGCAAAGACACCGTGGTCCACTGAAGAAAAGCCACCTGTTTACAGTTTATAGCCCAGATTTGTGGTTAAATGGGTCGACTTTCAGTAGAACAAAAAACTGAGAGTTCAGTTTCTTATATCATAAAAGAAGTACATCACCCATCTATTTAACTGGAATGAAGACAGTTACTGCCGTCATACGACACCCACCTTCTGAATGTAGCTTATGAAATATGAAAGTTATGAAGAATATGACAGTGCATTTTGGAACCACCGGTGGTCCTAAGGAGTTAAAAAGGTTAAAGCCTTTCCAGCAAGCTTACCGAAGCACTTGACAATGTGGTATAACCAGTAATTCTGGAAAGAGAGAGATTCGTATACATGGTACGTGTGAATTGCTTGTATCTGATACCTGAAATAAATTCAAGTTTCTCTGAAGACAGTCTTTTGTGTACATTCTTAAAAATGATGGTGCTTCAAGAGTTTTTAGTACAGTAAACAGTTCTGTATAGAACCGTGAACACGCAAAGAACCCTTTGCATGATTAAAGGGTACTTTGCATCAATAAATCATTCTTGCAATGGAGACTGTGCTGTAGATGGTCCAACGTCAAGCCTGTAACTATAGAATAACCCTTTGTAGTGCATTGTAGAACCCATTTCAAAAAGGTTCTTTGTAAAAATCTGAAACACGTTCTCCATCAATCTGATGAATACTTTCATGAAGAAAAGAACCATTTAATCATGCAAAGGGTTCTTTGAGTGTTCAAAGTTCTATACAGAACCATATTCCTTTCTAAAGAACACTTAAGGGAACCATCTTTTTTAAATGTGTATGGTTTTCTGGGTTAAAATCTATAACCCTATACATCTTATGTGGGCATGTTTTCATGATTGCATGAGAGCAAAGAGGTAAAACCTGCAAAATCAGTAGGCTGTGAAGAAAAACTGGCAACCTACAACATAGACCAACCAAAAAAGGTCATAAAGTATAAGAAATAACGAGCATGCTGAGAATATTACATACCCTTTTTGCTTTGTTATACAGCAATTCAAGACTTGTTCCATTAGTTGAATCATTCAGACTGCTAGACTCACATGGTCCAAGTGGAACACACACTGCACAGAACGATGCCAACATTCATCAATTTCATGTTTCGTAACCAAATAAGCTGGCTAAATCTGACTGGTCCCTCATTTCTGCAAATCCACATGTTCTAAACTGCAATTAGGTTACAGTTCAGTGACATTTAGAACTACATCCCACAGAGGGTCTTCCACTGAAGAGATGCTGCTTGTGCCAAACCCACATCTCTGTGGAATGTGGGTCATATTTCCAGTGTTTGTTAAAAAGTTAATATCATGGAAAAATGTATGTTCCTCACTTAAATGTAGCATGTAAACTTCAAAATGTACCATTCATGATCCAGTCATACATGGAAACTAAGCTGCAAAAACAACAGCACATTTTAAAGTAATTATTTCTTTGATGTCAGCCAATCAGAACACAAGTCCTTGCTACTAAATATTCCACAGTTAACTGTCAGTGGTATTATAACAAAGTGGAAGCAATTAGAAACGACAGCAACTCGGCCACGTAAAATGACACAGTGGGGTCAGCGGATACTGAGGTGCATAGTGCGCAGAGGTCGCCAACTTTCTGCAGAGTCAATCGTTACAGACCTCCATACTTCATGTGGCCTTTGGATTAGCTTAAGAACAGCATAGAGAGCTTCGTGGAATGGGTTTCCATGGTCGAGCAGCTGCATCCAAGCCTTACATCACCAAGCGCAATGCAAAGCGTCAAATGCAGTGGTGTAAAGCACCGCCACTGGACTCTAGAGCAGTGGAGACGTGTTCTCTGGAGTGATGAATCAAGCTTCTCCATCTGGCAATCCGAACCCGATGGACGAGTCTGGATTTGGCGGTTGCTAGGAGAACAGTACTTGTCTGACTGCATTGTGCCAAGTGTACAGTTTGGTGGAGGGGGGATTATAGTGTGGGGTTGTTTTTCAGGAGTTGGGCTCAGCCCCTTAGTTCCAGTGAAAGGAACTCTTAATGCTTCAGCAGATCAAGAGATTTTGGACAATTTCATACTCCCAACTTTGTGGGAACAGTTTGTGGACGGCCCCTTGCTGTTCCAACATGACTGCGAACCAGTGCACAAAGCAAGGTCCACAAAGACATGGATGAGCGAGTTTGGTGTGTAAGAATTTGACTGGCCTGCACAGAGTCCTGACCTCATCCTGGTAGAACAGCTTTGGGATGAATGAGAGTGGAGACTGTGAGCCACTACTTCTCATCCAACATCAGTGTCTGACCTCACAAAAGCATTTCTGGAAGAATGGTCAAAAATTCACATAAACAGACTCCTAATGCTTGTGGGAAAAGTTGAAGCTGTTATAGCTGCAAAGGGTGGGCCAATATCATACTAAACCCTATGGATTAAGAATGGGATGTCACTCAAATTCATATGCGCGTGAAGGCAGCTAAGAAAATACTTTTGGCAATATAATGTATATACAGGAGAAAGAAAAAACATACATGAATAAGGGTTCTTTGTATAATAAAGGGGTTCTTCAGATTAAAATGGGTTCTACATAGCAACAAAAACATTCCTCTATTGTTACAGATGCTATATATTGGTGTAATACAGAATCTTTTTGAAAAAGAATCTACAGAATATAGATGTAGAACCATCTACAGCACATTCTCCATCAATCTGAAGAAGCATCTCTCTCTCTCTCTCTCTCTAATCTGGAAAAAGTTGGAAATTTTTCATATATAAACAAATTCATTTTGGCAGATGAACCCACACAAATGTCATAAGTAGACGTCAGGGAAGAAAAAGTACAAGAAAACTGTTGGATTTCGGCTCTTTATATCCAAAAAGACTGTCAATCTGCCTTTCAACATTTTTAGCCAAATTACCAAAATCAACAAATATTTTTTGTGTGTTCCAAATCACATTCCCAGGCATGATGGCAAAAAATCTTCCTTATGAAGTGCATGATATAAACTCCAGTCTTGGCTCTGCTTTGAATTGAAACAGGTGGTCCCTTCCCTGTGTAGCCCATTTTAATGACACAGACAGTCTTCAGCCACCTGGAGCTCCTGCATACACAAGTGGAAGCTGGTTTACAGCTTGATGCACATGTGATGCAAAAGTATTTAAAAAGAAAAGAATAAAGAAATTTACATGCATGTACATGTATGTGGGTGCATTACAGATTTTGGAAGTTGGGGATAGAAGACTATATTTAATATTTATCATGTACATATCTGCTGATGACTACACCAACACCCATATATAAACACAAAATCTCAGTTAAAAGGGCTTTTTAGGAACCCATTTTGGCACCTTCCCCTTTTAAGAGGGTAATAACTGGCCTCTTGGTGCTATCTTAGTCCTAACACACAAAGGAAAACACAGCTTTTCATGTCTCCATCTTCACCTTGGTTAGGCGGGTCGTTATGTCATCCATTATGTTATCTATGATTCGTATGAAAAACAACAGACTCCAAAGGAAACACTAAATGAGGGATAACTTGTAACGTGTCATTGCCATTCCACATTCCAAAGGCTCTACCAAAGAGCTCACCACCAACCACCCATGGCTGAAGCTGCATTGTTTTCAAGTCTACGTCTAGTCTACTATGACTAGAGTGTAAAAGACAACTATTGTAGTCTAGCCATCTGTTATTCCATGCGAGACATCAAGAATGACTACCATCACCAACACATTTGAGAACAGAACTGAGCTCATATCAATGCATCAAAGTCAGTGCAGCGTCACTGAACACCTGCACAGTGGTGAGTAATATAGGAAAGTATGCTACAATACTTGTTCCTGAGCATATCTTGGATATCATCAGTACTTGAAGTACACTGACTAACTACATGCCCGATTACAAAATGAGCCTAATTTGGCAGCACAACAGGCATCTGGAAGTTATAGAAAAGTAACAGACATAAGGCAGCACCATGGTTCAAGTGGGTGAAGTGAACCGCAGGGGGGCAGCATACTGAACGATCCAACAATATACTACGTACAATCACCTCTCTAAGTGACTTTAATTGTTGCCAATTCAATTAAATACATCCCGATTATAAATTAAGACTGATGTGTTTATATGCTCACTCTACTCAACAACCTGACTCCATTTACATGCACATTATACGTAATACGATGCAAAATTACGCGCATGCATAGAGAACCACTTAGTGTAGACGTTACCATGACAGTGAGCATCATGCGAGTCCAGTCAGAGTGAGACGAGCTATAGTTTGTTACCTGAGTTTTCAGCTGATGTGCTTGTGCTTTCAATTACTTTAAAATGATGTCAAACTCAGGAAAACGTCCTTCACATGTACTTATGAAAGAAGGGTAAAAGGAAGGCGTCCTGTTCCGACACACACAAGCTGGACGCCCGTCCCATCGCCATCTTTTAAAGGTCACAGCATAAACCTCATCTCGTCTGCAGACCAGTTTCTGCTCCGCCATGTTGGGCATTATAAACTTTGGCTCTGACTCGACGCAAATGCACAGAACATACTTAAACTTTCCAATTAGGACTGTAATCATGTACAGGCGTTTACACGGCTATTATTCTTCTATTTAACAGATTATTTACAGGATTACCTACCTCGTTCAGTTGGATTTGATACTCATCCCTAATGATGAACATGATGTCAGACTATAAGGCCATATGGACCTAGATAACTGATGCCAAAGGGCCTTAATGCAAATCAAATTATCACCAGACAGTAACCAGACAGTTCATAATGATAGCCAATTAATTTAACACAAAGCAAGAGAAGTTCTATGATTTTGAGAACCATAAAGCCTATAATGACAGGCCTACACAAGATGCCCCCCATTGTCAAAGCCTATGATTCAAGCCCTGTTTACAACGCTTCAGCTGAGAACAACACCAGCAGCTCAGTGAAACGATAGTAATCCACAGATGCTGTCTAAAACAGATGAGCAAATGCCTCTCATTTTTTGCTCTGCAGTGAGAAATGCAGAACACGCTAGGCTACAAACATCACATTACAGCTTTTATCATTATCAATTACATAAAATGGAGATGTTTTGGTTTGGTATTTCAGACACGTCCTGCTTCTCGTGGTTAACCACTCAGACAGAGAGAGTCTAGAGAGAGGCCAAAAACAATCATCACCTTGACAAATATGCACGTATAACAATATTTCGATAACCAAAATGATGTTGAAGTCAAAGTCCACCATTAATTTATTTAATTTTCAGTAAAAGAGGGCCTTTAACCACAAATTGTTCCTTTTTCAAGAGATACTTTTGAGTACAATATAGATGTAAGATAATCCATCTGCATAAGGAAAGATAAAGTTTAAAAAAACTGCAGTTTCCAGAATTCAACAAAATGATTAAATGATGCAGAGAAAATGAGACCACTAACAACCAACCATGCAAGACCTGGTAGACCACCAAAACTGTCACCCTTAGATAAACAATCCTTCATATTTGAGAAGGAGGGGGAAAATCCATCCTTTCTGTCCATCCTTCCACTGTAAGAAGACTACAAGGCTGAAAGAATGAAAGCATGTGTAGCTGTAAAGAAGCCCTTACTAAGCAAAGGAAAAAGACAAAAAAGGAAGAAGAAAATTTGCACATCAAATAAAGAAACTGTTGGTGTTCTCAGAACCTAAGAGTCCAGATCTCAGGGATTTCATTTGATTGTGAAGAGTAGAAAATGTAACCAACTTCTAAGACTGAACTTTGGAGGTGTGGGAAAATATCCCTGCAGATTTCTCTGATAAACTGAATAAAAGTCACAATAAGCTTGCAAAGGCTGGTAAATATACTCTGAACTTTTGTTCTGATGCTGAAACTTAATTTAGTAAAAACCTTACTCAGTAGCTGTTGGTCTATGACTTTCTAGTCTTATAGATCACATATTGTATTACTTCAGTAGCTTCAACTGCAGCCTAGGGGGAAAAAAATTGAACTTCTTCCACTCATCTAATTAGACACACAGCCTTCAAAGAGAGACTGATAAATTCCTAAGACAACCATTAAAGGGCTCCATGTGGGGATAAACGTCATGAATACCAGGAGAGTAAGTCTCCGATCTCTCAACTTTCAAACTTGATTATGATTCTTTAAGAAAAGCTCACACAGATACAGACAGACTTCATATAATCAAAACAAGCTTTTTTGCATTTCTACTTTTAAAAATAAAAAAAGCGCGATTGTTGAATATTATTATAGGTGATTGCAACTGACGCAGTTGAACAGCTACTTTTCACACTGATGCATCGCAAATCACTTTCATGGCAAGTGGCTGAAGTCCAACCAGCCAACACAATTAACAGATTTTATAGGAAATACGTTTCACATGTGCTGTTTATAAAAAATCTGAAGGTAATTTCAAAATGAATTCATGTACGGTTTGGAAAAAACATAAGGCTTCGCTTCATCCTTCATCAAGGCTCATCTGCTTACAGCGAGACACATGGAAGGAGGTCTTAACCGCCTAATGACATTACTGAACCGATCAAACACAGATGTGAGTTCTGAAGCACATGGGTGCAAACGGCAAAGCCTTTCAATGCCAAATGCAGACTATTCAAATTTCATCTCTTTCAACTCAGCTCGACTCTGTCCAGGCTCTATTCAGTCATCAGGAACAGCTGGAGCCCATCTGCTACCCATTAAACAACAAAAAAAAGGCTCACCCACTCACTTGCAAACCTATTTACTCGTTGTCCACAGTTTTTTTTTTTTGCAGGAAGCCAACAATGCTGAACATCAGCACCTTCTCTCAGGCCCGACACGGCATGCAGTTGGAGCAGATCCCATAACAATGGCGATACCTTTTACACCCAGTTGAGACTTTGAAAGACAAAGGATCTGCACGGCTCTCTGCAACCTCTGCATTTTGTTTGCCAGTTGGAGCGTAACTCTCTTCCACCAAACCATGAATAAACAAATGTGTCTTTTTTCCCCTTTTTCCCCCCTCCAGATTACTGCCTGCCTGGAACATAATATTAGAAATGAATGAAGATGAAAGATACATGGCTTTGTTTCAGAGACGATGACTAAACATTTCCACAGTCCACTCTCAGATACAATCTAACGAGGGGCCTTTCTTCCTGGACAAATGCTTTCCCCAACAATTTATCCACACTGACAAAACTCATTATGATAGTCCATCTGTCAGACATACAAACCAGTTACCTATTTTTGACCATTCTTTCAAAACATTCATTTATTCTGTAGCTGTATGTGTAGGCTGAAAAGCCAGCACTTCAAATGTCTCCACTTCAAAGCCTTCATCTCACAGGTGGGAATTAAGCAGTTATTTAATTATGTTTGGACCTTGGAAATGCAGAGCTTTGGAGCTGTGGTTTCCGAGGGTTCTGGTCCACACCCAGCAACCATCGTAACACCTGGGGCTCCTGTAAAATCAACAAACACGTCTCAAAGCCAAGGATGCAGTCGCGGCGGGCTGCATTTTTAAGCCGTTGCGTCACTGTTGACCGTTCGGTTTTGTAGAACCTTTTAGCTGCAGCTGATGTTTCTGAAAAATCCAAGGACACAACTGATGCATTCCTTCCAAGACCTTTAATCATCCACAGTCCATCACGCAAACTGAAAACCAATTTTTTTAAAATGGCAGAAAAAGCTGCTGTTTTTGAATAGATGCTTTGTGTCACAGGGCTTACATAACGGTCTGTAAGGTCTACTAAAGCCACTTCAGTTGTTAATGAACCATCACTAGTGAATCAGCATCAATTAGCACAACTTCTACTGTTTTATAAAAAAAAAGAATAAAAGAAAAAAAGTTCTACACAGAACTACATACAACACATTCTGCATCAAGCTGAAGAAACATCATGATGCAGAGAACCATTTAAGGATGCAAATAGTTCTATGAATGTTCGTTGTTCTATATAGAGTCATTGCTTTTATTTAAAAAACATTTTTTAAGAGTATAGGCTGAATATTTCAGTAGCACGAAAATGTAGTAGCACATACAGGAGGACATTTGAAGACAAGTTTTGTTATTCAAACATGGACAAGGGAAATGTTTTAGCCACTGTGAGTCAGTGTTTTTTGTTGGATAAGGCTTTAGGCCCAATCTCATTTCTTATTTTTATCCCTACCCCTTGCTTTTAAATGTCACTTTGCCACTTGAAACTGAGTTTAAAGGGGTAGTGGTCTTCCCTATGAAATGGGACACTCAAATAAAGAAGAACATTACTTGATTAACAGGCAGAGGAGGGTAAATTTCAGAACCTCTGTGCTGAGCTTTACTTAATTTTAGAGCATCATGTATTTATTATCATTCACCCCTAATTCTAAGGTAATATGAGGCTGAAGTCAGCTATTCTTCAGTTTTTGTTTATTAAATTTAGCTAAGTAGCTATCACATCAGCATATTAGTAGTAATTTGTATGCCTGTCATAAAGAAAAGGACCATAATATGTTGAAAAATTGAATAATACAATGGTTATCAGAATTTTTTTAATAGAGAAAATAGTCACATTTTTGGGTTTCCTTGGCCCTCATAACACTGTTTGGAGTGAGACTCCACCTAACACAAAAACCTAACACTTCACCCTACCCCTTTATCTCAACAAAACCGGGACCACCCTGCTTCTAGGTGTGAACGTGTTAAACAAAGGGGTAGAAATGGGATGGTCCTTAGTGATGAATACCTGAGCTGATGAGATAAAATTAGTGTAAAGCATTGTAAGGCGGGACTCTTCTACAAAGTATTGTTTTGTCGAGGTACCACTTATAATAATCAAGTGTCTTCTCCCTGTAATAGGTCCTAGCTATCACAGCCAGTCTAGAGATAGAAATTCACAAGCTTGAGCAAAACTGTTGCCCTGCATATATCAGTACACAATGTATGTGATCACTCGAACTCTCCTCCTCATTCATTCTTCTTTTCCTCCCTGTTGTGCACATCCTCCCACTCTCTCACACAACTAAAAATATACAGGGTGGAATGGGGCCTTGCTTTATTTAGCTCAAAATAATGTGCAATTACAGCACAGAGGCAGCAATTTCTTTAAAACAGAGGGAGTCTGGAGCGCTCATGGCTTCAGTGCTCCTGGTGGAAGTCAGCTAGACTCATTAAAAGGATGAATCTAGCAATCTTCCTGAATTTGCACTTGCGGGACACAAATCTGAGAGATGGGAACGAAGTGTACTTTTAACATGTGAAGACCGGAAAGATTATTATAGGTCTTGAGGCTTTGATTCCAAGCTATATTTAAGCTGAGCCTCTGCTTCAAGTGCTATTTATATAGTGTCTGTAAAACGCAGGTGTTGAAGCATCATGAACGCTCCCCACCCACACAGGACGACTACTCTACAGCAATACAACATTGGTGAGATTTTGGCAGACCCGTTTAACTGTTTCATACCATGTGTTTTGTCTAACACATTCCCACAGGAGGTAGATTATTCCATATTAAGTGGGACTTTGACCCGGAGACTGATCTAGCCAATTCTGCCATACACACCTTGTGTTTTCATAGGACAAGTTTACATTACAGGGTTAAATCGAGCCATTTACATATGCGGTCACAGGTGGACATATATCTGATAAGAGGTCACATGAATGTAATGAGAACAGTTACATCAGAATTTTTTATTTATTTATTTTTAACTTACACACTTGACAGTGCACACGCATAGCTTTGTGGACACCCAGTGTTTGGTTAACTTATTGGCAAAATGAGTATGAATATGTGGGATACATAGGTCACTACCAACCACAGGAGGAAAGGAACCATCAAGGCACAATGATTAGATCTGAGCCAAACTAGAACTAAGTGATAAGGCTAATATGAATGTAAACCTGAATATAACATCTTTTCTGCACATTTAGTTGTTTTCTGGTTATTGAACATATTGTAAAAAAATAAAACAAACTATAAAACAGCCATAACTATTAACCATTTTGCATGAGTCACATTTAATATTGTTCCCCAAATATGTTAAATTCTGCAAATAAACAGTAAATGTGCCTTACAATGTAAAGAAATAGAGGATATGTTAACTAACTGTCACTTAGAAAACTAACAAAAACATTTGATGAGGGGTACCCAAACTTTTGCATATAATTGTACTTAGCTATGACTTTGTGGAGGAACGCCAGCAGCCCTGGCTGCTTTTTGAGTGAGGTACTCTTAGCCCACTCACACTGAAGCTATGAGGAGAATTTCAGCCCTGACTGCTTTAAGAATGAGGTACAATACATGGCTGCCAACCAGAACAGAGTTCATTTACATACATCAGTCTTAAAGGCACCGTAACAAAAACAGCTTGTTTAATTCTAAAAAAATAAAGAGGTTGCAAAACAGTTGGTAGAAAATATTTGACAGTTTTTGTTACATAACACCACACAAACGTCATAAGTAGAGCTCAAAGGCAAAAAAGAAAAATATCGCCATGACATCTCAGTAGTAATGTTATCAGATTAATCAAGCCTAAAGTACATCATGTCTCTTCCTTTCTTCCAGAGCATCAGAGGGTAAATAACCCGGTGGAATGTTTTATGCCCGGCGTTGTAGGTTCAGCTGGACACTTAGAACTGAGCTGGCATGCTCATCTTGCTGCGGTGATGCAGTCTGAATGAGCCTGGCTCATATGGAAGGTATGTGCTGAACGTACAGCCTCTGCAGGTGGGTCTGGAATTCTGCTTCACGCAGGAACGCCCTCCTCTTTCCTTCTCATTAATGTAATCCCCCCGGCTCACTCTACTTTCAAACCCCTCATCTCACACTAGTGCTTCTTAAACAACACCTGGTGAGTTAGAGCAGAAAAGCTCTCAAAGAGGCCACAGGGCTTTTTCAGCCACTTGTGCAGGGTGTATGCTATAGCAGAAAGGCATGACAAAGTTTAGATTTATATGGCTATGACTCATGCAGCGCTGCCGTAGTTTGCTCAAGATAGGACTGTACTTAGTCAACGCGATGTTACCACTGTTAACTATGCCTTCAGCATTATATCTTCAGGTAGGGCCACACGACACATTACAAAGATCAACAGCAGATGAGAGAGTCTGTCAGCAACCTGAAGGTCATTTGACCTGTAGCAAATCTCCCTTTTCCAGCCTCAAGTCAACAAAGAGTATAGTGGGGTCCAAAAGTCTGAGACCACCAGAGCAAATGCTTCTAATTTGAATTCCTTTCTTGCAAAAGCCTCTGATCAGTAGATCAAATCAACCTGAGAGTCGTCCAAACAGCTTGATCATGAGAGGGTAAGACTTAAAAACAAGGGTCTTAATAAGGTCAGGATCACAAATTTGCTTAAATCTGACGAGTGACCTGGAAGTGCAAAATCCTCAATATTTTCTCTTCATTTTACTTTTCATAACAATATTTTGCTTTAAATCTTTCATAATTCTAAAACTTCCAGGTTTAAATAAAACAATTCCAGAGGTTCAATGTGATCTCAGATTTTAGGAGCCTTTGAAAAACTGTACATTAAATCACAAGTAAGATCTTTTTTCCCACTGTGCTTTTTAATGTTCGTAGGTTGCACTGATACCACTGTTTCTCTTCCGATATCGATACCTGATCCTCAAGTACCTGCCGATATGATCCTAACTCTGTCTAACCTAACTACATAACATATAAATCTAGATATTTATACTATTATGCTTTTTAAATATTTGATTTTGGTAAAAGCAGTGTTGTGTGTCATAGATAAAGCATATTAAGCTTGAATAAACAGCACTCACAGGTTGGAGAACTTCACATCTGGATGGTTTCAAAGCATGGTTTAATAGTTAAATGCTTAATTAAATTTGATGCATTAAAATGATGCATGAAATATTGGTGTTACAGAATTTGCATTGTGTGTTTTTATAACTGCTTTTCGTGAAATGATCCCACAGCAACGACATGTTTCTTGCTTCAGTTAAGCTCCATCTACAGGTGCCCTAGTAGCGGCACTAGTAGTGCATGTATGTGTCAGAAAATGATTCATGGTATCGGTATTCTCTACTGCCAACATCGACAGTGAGTGTGTTTACATGCACTCAATAATCTAATCATTATCAGATTTCTGCAGTTATCTGACTATTCAAATGGTCAACTAAACATCATTCACCGATTTATTAGATCTGGTTAAGGTCTAGAAATGCAATTAAGAAATCTGATAAAGAGAGATGGATTTTAGCTGAGTAATCAGATCTCTCAGTGCATGTAAATTCTTACTCTGATTTCTTTCGGGTTTCTCAGTCTGTGCATGTGTGAAAACAGACCGGAGTACCAGAAATAAGTGAGCGGCAATGCTGCGGGACGGGAGCAACACTGAAACAAAACACATGCCTGATAAAAAGAAGGATATAAATATTCTTTGTCTTCTGGATGACGCATGTTCATATTTTCAGGTAAAATGGTGCGGTTTTTTTTTTTTTTAATGAAGTTTGAGTTTTACATTACGTTGATGTCCCATCTTCTTGTGAGTTTATTGGCTGGTTGTAAAGCAGAAATCTGATTACTGCCTGACTCACATAGACCCAGAGTTTTCACACTGATCTGATTATGAAAAGTGCATGTGAATGTGTTGACTGCATTACTGACAAATTCTGATTTCCTAGTTATCAAATTATCAAGTGCATGTAAACACACTCACTGTATTCAAGCCAGTATTGGAGTCAATGCCAATGAGGCACCAGTGCAACACTAAACATTAGTAACTCACACTACATTAGAACTAACTAGGTTAGTTCTGAACTGCTCACATGCTTTTAAGCTTTCAAACGAAACAACACAATCTGTTTTAAGATGTGGCAGGACGATATATGATGTGTTGGCTAGACTAGCCAAACCAAGCAGCAGTGCTCTGTAAGCTGGAAAGTATGTAACAGTTTATAATCTGCGGACAATAATGGGTATTCAGTGAAGACGGTCATCATTTAAAGGTTTACAAAATGAGCATAAAACAAGGCAAGGCAAACATTTTAAATGATATAATTCATCTTCGAATAAAAGTTGGAATCATTTCAATGACAATTCGTCTCATTTTGTAAATATATATTTTCACGAACAAGGAAAGTCTTTCTGCAGCAGTGCCTGCTTTTTTCTCTCCCGTGGAAATCACATGAGAACTCATGACGAAAATTTCCCAAAGCAGTGGAAATAGCGCATGTGTCCCAGGAGGCTTACAGGAATTGTGATTCTGAACTTGAAGAGAGAGGTCAGAGCTATGCGAATGTGGAAACACGTAAAGGGCTCTACACGATATTGAAATTCAGCAGCACAAAGAAAAGAAAGGCTGCTTAAAAAGTGTTGAAACTTGCCATTTGTCATGCTCTGCCTCTGATAATTCTGCTGTACCAAGCTCAAAAGTAGAACAAAATCATATTTTATACTGTTTAATTCATTGTGATCAGTTTCGTAAATTCTACTCCATGTCAGGATTTCGCCGCACACTTCAGTCAGAAGAACGGCCAAATCAACATGCATGACTGCCAAATGACTGAGCCACAATGCCAGAGGTATTTGATGGGACGAGTGCCATCCTGGACACAGACTAAGCCTAGTCCTAGGCTAAAAAGGATTTGTCCTTTTCAGCAGATAATCACCAATCACATTATAATTTGGTCTGACGCTTGGTTTGACCGGTATTCAAAAAGCTGGCCCCCAATCATTACAGGGCAGCCTCTTCAGCAGACGGTGCGAGCTTAAATCCAAAATGCTAGGCCGTGCAGTGAGCCAACACTCAGCCTGTGTGTCTGGGCAGACAGGGGGTTTATGCAGACAGAAGGAGGACAGTAGAGGGTGGGGGACCGACTGGCCTGGATAGAATGTCAAACACAAGGCTGGGAAAAGGATTAAAGCAGCCAGAGGTGGCCAAGTCCTGCACGTTTGCAGAATTTCCTCTGGTAGCTGCCTGGACCCACTACTGAGTCTTGATGTTATTGCTAAGGCAATCTAAGAAGCAGTTATTTATTTGAGAATGTCTGAATCAGCGCAGGGAATTTCCCACCTTTTGTTACGAGCCAGATGTCCACAATTACCTCAGAGATACAAGTCTTTTCAATAGATTTCAGACTTATTAATTTGGCAGTGATTCACCATTGTTGATAATGGGCATGCATTACCATTTGGTCATTCTCTGTTTCAGTATTTTAGAATTCTAGTCAATAAAAAACAGCGGTAGTTCACTTAGTATCAGTATTAGTAGTTCAGGAATTAGCATTGTTGGCTGACACTGTATTGGAAAAGTCAGCAGAAAACGCTGGCTTAGATATCGAAGGGAAAAAATAGGGATCGGAATAAAAATCCATGGCCGAAACCCACATTCAAAACGGGCTTCAAAACCAAAAAAAACTCTGAAAACAAACCAAGAACAGTTTAGTCTTCCAGTGAATTCCACGATTTTGTATTTATAAGTTGCACTTTTGAACTTTTCAAACACTGAGGCTACAGATGGCATCAGAGCAGTAGCAGGTAGTTTCTTTCCTGCTTCTGTTGTTCTACTGTATTCTGTGTATCCAATAGGATGTTGTGTTTTCGAATGGTATTATACTTGCAATGGAGAACTTCTCGGGTGTTGTTTACCATCTAGGTACTCGGCATGAACAGTAACTACAGAATGCTTGTTTAATGCCCTTTGTAAAAACTGTGAAACAGTGCCAAACAGTCAACATTCACTGTTGATCTGCTGCTGCTCAAACTGTTTGAATGCGAGTGCCGTGATGGAACAGCATTTTTTACTTTTAATCTATTTCCTCTTTTCCATTACTATTTCATTTCTTTGTCTTCAATTTTGACACTACATTGTAGGCAAACTTAATGCTTGTATTTTCTTTCATCAGTTTCATCTTTTTCCCCCCATTCTTGTGCCATTCATTCCATAATAATTATCCGCTGAAGATTTTTGGTCACTGAAATTTCAGTGCATCTCTAGAGAAAAAATCGGATTCAATCTTGTAACAAATCTATCGTGAGACAGCGGAGACTCACACTGTGTGATGTGATGCCAGCTACGCGTTTCTTCCTGTGGGGCAGATGAGCGTTTAACTAGCATGATAGCCTACCTTTTGGTGCTCATCTTTAGTAGTGTTTAAAGAGGAATTATCGGTTTGGTACCGTCCGATATTCAAGGTTTCAGTATCGGCATCTGAACCGAAAAAATGTTGTATTGTGCCATCTCTAATTTCAACCATAGAAACAGATTCTATTGACATAAATTCTTTAAATGAATACATCTGATCATGATAAAAAGTATTCAAATTTGGTGGATGCATGGTTATTTTAAAACCTTACCCTTGCTTATTTGTTTATTTCTAGGATCCCCATTAGCTGCTATCATGACAGCTGCTATTCTTCCTGGGGTTATTGCAACCTAGTGCAATAACAATAATCGAAACAAGTCACGCAAAACATAGCAGGAGAATTTGGAACATAAAATAAAAGCAGAAAGATGATTGAAAACAGCAAAAAAAGCACACTAAAGCATAAAAAAATCAAAACATTAAAAAAAAACAAAAAAAAAAATATCACACTGTTTACCCTTTTGATGCTTGGAAACAATGCCATAAAGCTCTCTTTTTTGCAATACAAAACCTGCTAAAGTTTCTACTCTGTATGCATTTCACCACAAAGTATCACACTGTTAAGATCATGTGGCAATAAGAAAATAAGCATATGTAACCAAAACCAATATGGCACAATGCCACAAACAGATGCTCAAAAACAACACACAGAGCCCTAAAGGTTCTCTTCTATGAAGGTACAGCAAAAAGACATCAGCTTGCCTACCCACAATCAGGTATGTACTACTAGAGTACATAGTTACGCAAGAGCCACTGTACTCAACAGACAGGAATTCCTACACCCTCATTGCGTGAAGATTTGCCTGAAGCGTGTTCCAAATAGCCATTATTCATTTTCCTTGTTCCAATCTTGCATCTGCACTTAAATTTACAGCCAAAGGCTGAGTATGAGACACAACACAGCTTCTTAAGAGCAGCCTTCGTGCATCATCATCATCATTCTCCTGAACAGGCTCTTACCAGCTCACAACAAACGAATCAACACATGTGCCGCTGACAGCATAATGACTATGCATAAGCAACTTTTCAAATGAGACATTTCGAAATCTCCATTTAAAAGAAAATGAGAAATGTGATGAAAATATGGGTGTAAAATTTTCGACACCGTATCAGAAAAGCAGAATCAAGATTATTTGAGCTGATCACAGTTATTTTCCACAGTCCTGTAAGCTTTCACGAGCATACGTTTACAGCAAGTAACAGGAGAGTAGTATTATTTGGGCTCAAGCTGAATCTATTGTCACTTGGGTGCTACCAAATAGGAAGCTTTAAGCCACTAAAGACCTGGACTTTATAATTGCATACAATGATCAAAAAACAAACTATTCATTGCAATTATTTATATGGCAATTCATGGTTAGCTAAAATGTCTTCATGGTGACAGGCCTAGTTCAGGTTTTCTGTATTGTTTATCGCTCTTGTATATTTTTGTAAAATCCCCATTTTGCACAAGGACAAGCTGCTTTGCAGTCTTTAGTTCTGAAGTAAAATTAGCATTTTTCTCAGTCAACCATTCTGAGTAGTATGAAACCAGTATACGTTCTGTAGAAAGAAGATACAGAGAGATTCACTCGAAAAAGGCCCCAAATATTCTGTAATAACTCTCGATGAGACGAAGCAATCTGATCAAAACAATGTGCAATGTACTCCTCAATATATGGAGCCTTGAACAAGCCGGGACGCCCCTGCATTGGAGCGATGAGGTAGGCGCCGGACAGCCATCACTACATTTAACCTCTGTTTGCAACTTTCAGGTGCATACCCCCGTATCCCTGTACCCCTTTGACACTTTGCATCGCGCTTTGTTATGTAAGACTTAGATGCAGATGCTCGGTCATGGAAGCCCATTCCATGAAGCTCTCTACGCTGTTCTTGAGCTGATCTGAAGGCCACATGAAGTTTGGAGGTCTGTAGTGATTGACTGCAGAAAATTGGCAACCTCTGCGCACTATGCGCCTCAGCAGCCGCTGACCCCGCTCTGTCATTTTATGTGGCCTACCAGTTCATGGCTAAGTTGCTGTCGTTCGCAATCACTTCGACTTTGTTATACCACTGACAGTTGACTGTGGCATATTTGGTAGCGAGGAAATTTCACGACTGGACTTGCACAGGTGGCGTCCGATCACGGTACCATGCTGGAATTCACTGAGCTCCTGAGAGCGGCCCATTCTTTCCCAAATGTCTGTAGAAGCAGTCTGCATGCCTGGGCGCTTGGATTTATACACCTGTGGCCATGGAAGAGATTGGAACACCTGAATTAAGTGATTTGGATGGGTGAGTGAATACTTTTGGCAATATAGTGTATGTTTTTTGGTTCAGATTGCTTCATCCTCACGGGAGTTACAACAGAATATTTGGGGCCTTTTTCGAGTGAATCCCCCTGTATTTTAACACGCATACATAATATATCAAAAATCTAACAGAACGGCGAATATATTGCAGGCCCAAATATCAGTTATCGGTGTCTCTGATTACTAGTAATCAATTGGCTCCTAATCATTACACCGTTTATACATATGCCAAGCTGGTCCTGACTGAACTCATGCAAAATAGTGTCAGACTAGAGAAGAGGGTCTCCACAATATGAGCAAAAACTACAACAAGGGAAAAGAATGTGAGAATGTGACATTTTGAGCTGGTTTCCTTGCCACTGAATAGCCTAGCAGGGGGACAAACTGCACTGCTAGTGATGATTCATCAGAAATAATGATGATTTTCGGTTAGCCCAGACCTGTGGGTCACGCTCTCACACAAACATAACACCTCCTGTAGAAGTAAAGTTAGTCTGAACAACGTTAAGGAAGGAGAGCATTTCTTTTTTCCTTAGGAAGAGTCAACACAACAAACTAACACCAAGTGAACACACCTCTGAATAAATGCTCTCCTCAAGGCTGCTGGCACTGACTTGGCAAACATGGTTCCACATTATTTTAGCCTCGACCTTAGCCACAAGTCTATTTGACCTAATTAACGCATGTTAAAAGTGGCCAAAGGACACACAGCTAGGTGTTACCGTTTGTTAAGCATTAGAAAGAACACGTTAGACGTATATAGTGTGATACCACACACACGTTTGAACGTCGTGTTTAAGTTCAGCGAAATCCGCCTGCTGTAGTCTGAATATTATTATATGGTTCACCGTAAATGACAGCGATAGCACCCGAAGATCAACAACAGGCTTCTCTCGTCGACACGGTTGAGAATAATATGTTGTTGTCATGCTGAAAACATAGAAGATATACAAGTACTGCCATCTTTCTCGTCACTATAAAAAGTGATTTAGTAGCTACGAAGCTCCATTTGGCTATTATTCAAATTTTCCGTTCCACCTTAAATGCTCCAGCGATTACGTCCCGGCGCGTGCACAGGCTCCAAATTGTCCATAATGTAACTTCCGCGCCAGTTAAGGTGGAACGGAAAAGTCGAATAGGAATTCAATTCTCTAAAACGTTTTAAAATAGGCTTTTGACTCCACATGTGTGGAGCTCGCAGGGTCGCAGTACTCTGGACCATCTACTCACCCACAATGACACACAACACGTCGATCAAGACGAACAGCTTCTTTTTCCTCAGGTTCGTCATGATTCACTTCTCTGGCTGGAGCTGGAAAAATCTCGCCAATCTGTCGCTTAATTCATTTGGTCGGAAGCAGAAGGTAAACACACACTCGCCAACCTGCACTGCGAGTTTTTCCGGCTTCGCTCTACCTGCCGAGCGCTGTTTACCTCAGTTGGGGAGAAGTGGAGTTCCTCACTCACTGACTCAGACTCGGACAGCTGTGGATTCAGAAAGTGACAACAAACCCCTTTCTGCGTTCGCTCAGCATCGTTTTCAACACCTCGGACTGAAACGAAGGCTCTCCGGTTCGCGTTCCCTTTTGAAGCAAGTCGGTAACGTTATGAAGTTCTCCTCTCCTCCGCTGTTTTCCATAAAAACCACGCCACAGAGTCCCTTCCCTTCCTCTCCACACCGCCTCCACCTTCACATGACGCGGCTGAGTGTGAGGGCACAGTCAGAGAGGCGTGTAGAGGAGCCTCAACTAAATAAAGGTCTTGTTACCTCAAAAAATAAACGCCTCGAGAAGATAGGAAATAAAAGCAGCAACCAAAACCAACTAAAAAAAGAATTAAAGGGAAAAATGCACTTCAACACATAATAAAGAGGAACATTCAAAATGGTTAAGTCAGCTGTTGAGACGTAAACAAAGTCATTCGGGGCGGTTTGGTGTGAGAGGCTCAGTTGTGGAGCACATTATCAGGTAAGAATTGTTCACAGTGGTGATGATAGGAACCAGACGTCTGAAAAACCTAGCTACCTCCCAAAAACGTTTTTTAAAAACCCATTCATGGTGGAAATATGGAGGGTGTTGTAAGGCAAGGTAGTCCTCAATAAAACTGTTTGTTTATAGATTTGCCACTATTTAACCACCATCAGCACTACATTGTATGTGTATTAACACTCCTATGTTAGTGTATGTGTATTAAGACTCCTATGGTCCACTGGTGGTTTTGGATAGTAAATACAATGGCTATATTTGTGTTGTGGTCATGGTGACTCCTGGTTCCTGCTGAGTCGTTAAGTTTCTCTACAATGAGGCTTTTCACATCAATTTCAAAATGAATTGGACTTCTTTATAATTTGTTTGTTCAGATGTAAGAAAAGTCATTCAGTGGATTGATTCAAAACGTTACATTGTAGAGAAATATAACAGGGTCACTTTTGTGAATTTTAATTTTGCTCATCACAGTCTGTTATACATATAAACATCCATCCATATTCTAAAGTGCTTATGCGACTGGATTGCGGGATGTGCTGGAGCCTATCACAGCGGTCACTGGGCGGAAGGCAGGATACACCCTGGATAGGTCGCCTGTCCATCGCAGGGCAGACACACAGACATACACATTCACACATAGAGGCAATTTAGTGACTCCAGTTGGCATGACTGCATGTCTTTGGACTGTGGGAGGAAACCCACACAGACACGTGGGGAACTTCATGCAGAAAGAACCCTGGTCGCCTGGCTGGGGAATCAAACCCAGGGCCTTCTTACTGTGAGGCATTACATACGCTATACTGCCAAAGGTATTCACTCACCCAACCAAAATCATTTAATTCAGGTGTTCCAGTCACTTTCATGGCCACAGGTGTATAAAACCAAGCACCTAGGCCTGCAGACTGCTTCTACAAACATTAGTGAAAGAATGGGTCACTCTCGCTGCCTCCAAGCCTTACATCATCAAGCGCAGTGCAAAGCGTCGAATGCAGTGGTGTAAAGCGCCGCCACTGGACTCTAGAGCAGTGGAGACGTGTTCTCTGGAGTGACGAATCACACTTCTCCATCTGGCAATCCAGTGGACGAGTTTCGGTTTGGTGGTTGCCAGGAGAATGGTACTTGTCTGACTGCATTGTGCCAAGTGTAAAGTTTGGTGGAGGGGGGATTCACCATCTCATTGTTAATGGTAAATGCTAATAAAGTAACCTTAACAATAGGCCACCCTAGAGAACAGTAAGAGACAAAAACAGAAGGTGTTACAAAGATGGTAGAGCTATTGCAGTAAACACTTGGTCGAGCTGATATTCATGTTTCAAAAATATTACAGCTTGAAGTTGATGTGGCATGAACGTTACAACTAACACACAAACACAAACCCATAACATTGACAGCATCTCACCACAACAATTCAAGTCCAACTAGTTCTCATTTTCAACTAGTTCAGCCTGAGGAGTCAACTCACTGCACTCTTTATATAACATACACATCAGATGAAAAGATGATCTATACCTTGTTTGTTCTGCATCTTGAGTCATCTAGTGTGGGTGATGAGGACATGTGCACTGTGTACTCACTTGCTAATTCTCTTTCCTTAAAAACTAGATTTGTGTGGCTTTGAACAAACTTTTACTATGGAATAGTAAATAGTGTTGCGGTAAGGACTCAGAAGTGTGGGACAGGCATATTTAGATGAAAAAAATCCTAATGATGAGTAATGAAAAAAGAAAAATAAATAGGAGATTGTGTTTTTTTTCCTGCGCCATGGAAAATTTTGACAGCAACCTTAGATGTCAGGTGTCTACACACACACACGCAAAGATTAAATACATTATTAATCATCATTACGTTGATTAAGGGGGAAAACAATGTAAATTTATCAGTAAACTATTCCTTCCTGATTGTGAGCTGCTGTTATCTGGTAGGGTGACTAAACGAACCTAAATCTACATACAAAAGTCTTGATATCTCAATGAAATACTGACTCAAGGAGAAGTAAAAAGCAACAAAAGCATTTTGATAAGTTGACAAAAGAAGTGCCCTACAGACCTGCGGAACCAGTTAATTCATACAGGAACTTGTTAGGTGCTGTTCTCAGTTTTTTTTTGGGATCCCTTTGATCAATGATAAAATGCAGAAGCTCAAAGGTGAGAGCTGTGAGCAACAGCAAAACAGTTCGTCAACAACATAACAAGAAATTAAACCAAAAAAGGAACTGGGAGTTAAATGTGGAACTGAGTAAAATGTAGATTAGTTCCTTCACAAATATACACATGTATCGTTGCTGTGAAAGGAAAAACAAGTATCTCCAAAATGGCAGGTATACAGTAGAGGATATTACAGTAGAGGTTTTTAATGTAAAGAGACTTTATTTGAAGCGATTTTGTAGCATTTCTGTCAGTCAAGTCATCATGGACTTCTTACACAATGTAAATGACAGCAGCTGTGCTTAAAACTAAACATGCAGAAAACTAAACATGGCAAAATTGGAGATAATTGTTTGTTGTTTAAGAGTATTATGGTTTTAAAATAGGAAACATACAAAGCTCAGGAAACACACACATCTATTAAAATGATGCTTAACCACCAACCAACCAACTCTGTAGCTACAGTACTCTGCAAAAATTGAGAAATCTAGATTTAAAAGCTATTTTTCTAATTGAGTAGTAAGTTTTTATTGGCTCAGGAAAATTACAATAAATGCACAAAATTAATATTCATACGGAATGTGGTGCTTTTATATATGGTCTTGGTTTGGCAAAACAAAATGTTATTATGTTAAAAAGCCATAACATTTGTTCTGGTATATACATTTTTTGCCCTGGGGTCCCCTTAGAACGTTTGTATGGTTTATGTGACAAAAACAGTCAGAATGAATTGTTACATCATTTTCCAGCATCTTGTTTTCCCTTTGTTATTAAGACTGATATATGTAAATTCACATTGTTCTGATTGGCATCCCTGCCAGTTCTGTGCATCATTCAATTAGTACTGCTGTAGGCCGAATATGCAGATATATGTAAATGTGTTCATTTTTCATGGCACCACAAAGACCACAAATGCAAAACAGGCTGTTTTTGAAGAGTAGTTTCCATATGTGGACTGTATGGACTATGAGGTGAATGATATTGACGTTGTTTACATACAACATCAGGCTCCTTTATAACAGAAAAGCAGAGTGAGTTTGTTTTTTTACACTGATTTTATTTAAATCAAGTACGCTGTTAATAAAACTGGACAAATCTGGGTGAAAGCTGGGAGCATTGAGGAAAAATCTTACCGTATTTAAGTTTATTTGCATTTATCATAATGCCATATGGTGCTTAGGGGTCTAAGACGTTTGCATAGTATTGTATATAAATCAGCTACACACGCATACCACTTTTTTGTCAGCTTACTCTGTTTTCTGGGCACAATTGACAAGCCCACAGCTATTAACATGAAACCAAACCAGTGGCCTTCAATCCAGCTCACAAGATCACTTTTTTGAAAATGAAAGATTTGTTACTGTATTTGTTTCTTTGCATTTATTATAATGCCATATGCTGATTTTACAAGCAAAAACACACTTTTTGCCAAGATAAATGGTTTTAAATAATATGATGTTTACACAGTGTTGGATATAAATCAGCCACACACACACATCACTTTTTTCTTTTTTTTAGCTTACTGTTTTCTGGGCTTTCACAATCGACAAGCCCACAGCTATTCACATAAACATACTTCTAAATGAATGACTGGCTTCAGCTTTGGTTCACAATGATCCAAAAACACAGTTGGCTATATTTGTATCCACGGATGCAGAACTTTTAAAAAAGAAAATACATAAAAATCCTTTCTCTTGTAGAAGTATAAGCCTTCCCATTGTGACCTTTGACACTAATTCTGTGCTTTGCTGTCCCTTCATGTGCTGCCAAGGCTCCACCTTGAATGTGTTGTGGTCATAAAACTCTATGTGCATTTAGATGTAACAGTGGGCAAATCAGCTTAGAAGGGCATTGCACTATTGAAATGTGACATGACTGGCCCACCCAAAGATCAGATGTCAAACTGTGAGTTCTTTCCTCTTTGCTCCAGACTCCCACTCCCATCCAGCGGGAGAGTGGTTTTTCCCTCATTGTGCGGTGTTGTGGAGATGGATAGTAACTTGTTCCATTTTACTACCATTTATTTACTCAGTTCCACGATGTGGTTTGAAACAGCGTCATGCTCTGCGGAGAGCAAGAATCAGTGCAGCCATGGGTGATGGGCTTTGGGGATATTAAATCAGGGGTGGGCAGTTCCATCCCAGCCACAGCACTGCAGGTAGGGTTGCCAAGGAATTCGCCGGAGCCTCCCGAAATGAGAAATATTCCGTCCTTGAGATTTTTCGTAATTTAAATTTTTCAAACGTCACTGTTCTGTGATTTATGCTCTACATACTGTGTGCATAGTAGAGAAGAATGTGGTTTTGTAGCACAGGGAGTTGGTTGGCACAGTATTGACTTCTGGGTCAATACTGAAATAGGGGGACCTCTAACAACAGTCTAACATAAAAATCATCTATTGACCAACACTGATCCATTTCGTCAAAGCTCTGAAATTACAATCTGAAAATATTTTTGTTTTTTTTTGTGTTAAAGCAACAATAGTCCTGATTGGACTATTTTGGATATGGTCAAACATATCGTATCATATGTGGTCAAACGTATCATAATGTGGACATCCTCCCAATTGTTGAGTTCAGGTATTTCAGCCACACTCGTTGCTATTTGTGAAATAGAAATGTCTACAATGGCTCAGCCATGAAGTAGCAGACCACACAAACTCAGAGAGTGAGGCCACCAAGTGCTGAAACACATACTTCCAAACTGCCTCTGGAAGAAACATCAGTACAAGAATTGTTTCGTCAGCTAAATGAAATGGGTATTCAATGCTGAGCAGAGGCACACAAGCTTAAGATCACTTTGCCAAGCATCACCTGGAGCTGTGTACAGCGTGCCACCACTGGATTCTTGAGCAGTGGAAACATGTTCTCTGTAGTGAATCATGCTTCACTACCTGGCAGTCTGATGGACAAATCTGGGTTTGGGAGATGCCTTTAGAACGCTACCTACCAGAATGCATAGACACAACAGTAAAGTTTGGTGGAGGAGGGATAATAGTCTGGGATGTTTTTCAGTGTTTGGGCCCCTTAGTTCCAGTGAAGGGTCATGTTAATGCTATAGAATACAAAGACATTTTAGACAACTATACACTTCTAACTTTGTGGCAGCAGTTTGGGGAAGGCCCTTTCCTGTTCCTGCGTGCCTGTGTCCCAGTGCACAAATCGAGGTCCATGAAAACCTTGTTTGATAAGTCTGGTGTGGAGGAACTCCAGTGGCCTGTACAGAGCTCTGACCTCAGCCAAACTAATAACCTATGGGATGAACTGGAACACGCCTCCTCATCCAACATCAGTGTCTGCCCTCACAATCACTTTTTTGACTGAATGGGCAAAAATTCCAAAAATCTTTCCATTGGGGGCCAACTCCACATTAGAGGTCATAATTTTGGAATGGGATGTCCACCAAGCTTATGAAGGTGTGATGGTCAGGTGTCCATATACTTTTGGCCATACAGTGTATAATTTGAAATCTCGTGCTAAGTAATGTTACCTAGCTAAAGTCAAGTAAATGTGTTGAGTTGTGTCCTAATGTGGATGGGGTCGGTTGGCACGTCAGCCTGTCCAAGTGTAGGGCTATTATCATAAACATATTTAATATATGCTGCACACATACTAAATAGCACATTAAATAACACAACTAGAGTGTTGTATTGTACTATATCACTGATTAAATAAAATAAAAACAAGTTGCTCTTACTTTTAAGGTCTGGGGCATTGATAATAAGACTCACTTTTTATCTCAAGATAAAAAAAATGGATGTAATGAACATATTTTTTTTTTTTTATTGGAAAAGAACATAAATGTTCGGTAACTTATACCTTATTTTAAAAATGCAACATTCAGTGCACTAAAATGTTTAGAATGAATTGATGTTTTAATGTAGGCAAACAAAAGAAAAAAAGAATTTAACGATAAAATACAAAATACAAAATAACCTTTATTTTTTGCAGTAAATTACATAAAAGGAAATGTATAACTACAAAGAGTTTGATGGAAACAACCTGCAGGGTAGCTAAAATCACAAAAAAAGAAAATGTTTCCATCAAATTCCTGCACAAGTTCAAACAATACATTGAAAATACATAAACAATTTTGCAGGTTTTGCTGCCCAGTGGCTTGTTTTCTTCAAACTGAATTTAAAGACTTAAAAATCTTTTAATAGTAAAAGAATTGCAAATTTCATTGTATCCCTTGCACTTTGCTCAGAAACGTGATGATGATGTAGCTATTGAGTGTAAAATCACAGGGATAATTCAGGCTCAAATTTGTTGAATATTGATGTGTTCCAGTGTTGAAGACATTATACTGTGCAGGGCCATAACACTCTGTGACTGGCATCGCCCTTCCTGCCCTTAAACCACAAACAAATGAAGAAAGCGACGCTCTGGGACACAAATAGAGACCACCCCCCACACCCTAAACAAAAAAAACAAAACAGTCTTACTTAAAAAAGCAGGAGCATTTCATTCAGCCAACAAAGAACATAACACACCTCAACAAAGTGATCATTTGGTGTGGCAGGACTTGATTTGGAAATGTTTTTCATCTAAAAGTATATGCTATTTACATGCTACATAAGGCTGGGCGGAGACTTAGATTAAAATGGCATCACTATTTCAAAACAAGGGAGCACCTATGCAACACCCAGCTATAATTTACTCAACTCAAAAACCAGGTCAGTCTGAATTAGCAGTTTCCTATCACAGTAAATGTGCGAAGGTCATCCTATATTTGTCTTCCTTTGGGTCCACTTTGCACACTTTTATGTACCAAAAAAGGTCATATCTCATCTTAACATGACCATCTTCCAACCTCTCTTTATCCTTTATAATTACACTGGTTTTGTTACTGTGCCTTAGGACTGATATATGTAATGATCTGTATTTAATCTGTATCTAAATATGTTATGAAAAGATTTCATTTTCTGGTTTTAATACCAGTTAAAACATGTCTTCATTCACTTGGCCTTACCATTCCACTTGGGGAGATCCCTGGTATTATCTTTAATCTCTGGCATCATCTACTTTTATTGACTTAAGTGAAGTTTCTTAGATGAGCCCCCAGAAGGGTGAGGGACCAAGTGAACACAAGTGTTGACATCAGCAGAAGCTGCCCAGGAATCGTGAGGTGACGCGTTTCTCAGAAATGGCTGACAAAGCAGCCATTATTATAAGCCAGAGAAATAAAATACAAATTTGCAATACAAAAAAAATTATGTGCAAATCATTTAAACCCTTAAACCCCTGATGCCAGCAACACAGTTCAAAACGTTTGGTAAAGGGGCTGCAAAAGACTGGTAAAGCTGTGTAATGCTAAAAAACACCTGGTGGAACATCCAACAACTAACTAGGTTAATTAGCAACAGGTCAGCAACATGACTGAGTATAAAAAGAGCATCTCGGAGAGGCTGAGTCTTTCAGAAGAAAGGCTGAGGAGGGGTTCACCACTCTGTAAAAGACTGCACAGGCAAATAGTGCAAAAATTCAAGAATAATATTTCTCAACGTAAAATAGCAAAGAATGGGGATTTAATGATCTACAGTACATAACATCACTAAAAGATTCAGAGAATCCAGAGAAATATGTAGCCCTAATTGGTCAATATGTGCAAAGCTTAATTCCATGATGTCTCAAATTAACTTGTAAATAAAAAAAAGCTGGAAAAAAGAACAGCTGGCTTATAACAAACTTTATCAAAAAAACAAGGTATACTTGGCATTATTAATCAATGTAGATCTTTGTTGTACGTGTGAAGCCCACTCCCAAAACATATATCATGAAAAAAGTGGCATTTAAGGAAGGAAACCCTGCATGTGTGTTGCAGCTTAGTTTCAATATAGGATTGTATGATTTGAGGAGTGAATGGTACATTTTGAAAGTTTTTTTTTACAAAGTTGCAAAGTTATTTATTTATATATAAAAAAAATCATCATAAGAGCCCTTTGAAAGACAACTGCACCTCCAAAAAGTAAATGTTTCTTTTTATATGATGTGGATTAATGATTAATGTCTTTGTATTTCTATTAACTACAGAATGTAGGACAAAAAATCCCCCCCAAAATATACTCTTGTGGGGAGAAATGCTATAATACACCTATAAGAATCTCTTTATGAACATAATATACAGTGTTATTTACATTTACTGTGACTTTCTTTTAGTCACCTGCCCCCTGGTGGATGGTTACATCCCCTGCGACTCCGATCAGACAGTTAAGGCATGAACAGTGTAGCTGTTGTTAGAGCCAGTCAGAAAGGCTGCTGAGAGCTGGGTTAGGGACCTTGGGCCAGATATTCTGCTTTATCCTGCAAATACATCATCATATCAACAACAGTGACTTATGAAATTATGAGTAACTGATTCAGTTATGCTCAGCACATTTTGGAGCTCTTGTGGTGTGGATTTCTCCTACCTCCATCTCATTCTCCAGCACATACAGAGCAGTATGGAGAATCCTGCTATGAATACACAGCCACTCAACAGCGCAATGTGCATGGAGGTACATGGCCCTGCCAATCAAACAGATTCAACCAAGAATGAACAGGAAGAGAGGGAGAAAGAAGAAAAAAAAAACACTTAGAAGGATGGTTCTTTAAGGGTTCTATATAGAACCATTGCATGCTTAAATGGTTCTTTGCACAGTGACATGGTTGTTCAGAGTGATGGAGAATGTGTTGTATATGGTTTTACACGGAACCTTTGTAAAAATGTTTATGGTTCTATGTAGCACCAACAAGGGTTCTGCGGAACCCTTTTTGGTGCCATATTGAACCATGTACAACACATTTTCCATCAATATGAAAAAAATGATTTCACCATGAAAAGAACCATTTAAGCATGAAATGGTTTTATATAGAACTCATGGTTCTAGACAGTACCACTGCCTTTATTAAGGATAGCATAAAGCAGCATAAATATTTCAACACTGCTATTATATTTTTAAAGGCTTTTGAAACTCCAGTTATAGGACTTTCTAGCAGTGCCGCATGTGCATTCATGACATCACTGAGTCTGAATATTGTGGATATTGTCAGTATTAAGGCCTGCAGTTTGTACAGTGCTAAGTGGTGGTGAATAGGCTGCCATTACGTACTGATAGTATCCCTGTTGCTTCAGAAGCAAACTTCAGACACTATGCATGTCTTAACTGATCAGCTACGTTTATCGTAAGAGGACACTTGTGTAAATCTGCTATTTTGCTAAATTACCGCTTTAGAATTTCACTGCTTTGACCACTAAAAAATGACGTCTATAAAGTTATATTGTTCTGCTGTGAGTCACCTAAGAACACAGTGAGAACAGGTCCAGCCGGTCCCGTCCCTGCTTCAGTGTGGGCTTTCATATAGAACCTGTACTGTCCAGATACACCAAGGAATTTGTACTGCTGCCAGTCCACAGGCATGTGTAGCTCTCCTGAAACACATAATCCACAGTCCACACACACGGTGTATGTCAGCATACACTGTTCTTCAAAGGACTGGAATCACTTATAATTGATTATACACTATATATTTTATTCAATAACAATACAGTACAGACTGAAATATTATAGATATGAAAAGGTATTTCAGATTTTTTATTGTACTTTATTTAAAAAAAAACTCTCTGGGGAACAACATGAAATAATTAAAGAACAAATAATATTACAAATAATATAAAAATGTAAAGCATTAATATTTGAAAGTTTGTGGGAACAACAAGAAATTATTAAAAGGTAAACAATATAGACATCACCATAGATAAAGAGTAAACGACCCAATACATATGCATAAAGTCCCCATAGCTCAAAGGGAAGAGCCTCACACATCCTATGAACTCATCCTATGCTGAACAGACAGATCTCTGGGGCAGCGATAACAGTGACCCAGGGGCAACAACTCTAAGGCCCAGTTCATTTACAGATTATGTTGTTATAAATTGTGTTAAAGGTCATGGTTATCACAACTACTGCCCTCTTTTATACTCACGTATGAGATCGTTCTCATTCTGATAATGCAGGGTGTATCTGGTAATAAAACCATTGCGAAGGGCCAAAGGTACTGGACTCCAACGGAGCATCACATTTAAGCAGCTGTTCTCTGCAACATACAGTTTTGGACCAGCAGAGGGTGCTGAAAATAAGAAGTAGAAATGAGGATGCAACATCAGGCCTCTTCCAAGAGACAAGGAGATAATCAAATGTAGTGAACTGAACAGAGCTGTATATTTGTTTTAGAAAAGATATGTGATGTAATGTAGCTAAAGAAGAAGAAGGCTAATAAATATGTCTGGTGCTTGGGCCCCTACATTCACAATATTTTGGCATCTTTTTCTTGTTTTTTTTGTATCAAATACATGTTTTTTTTCTTTATTATGTAACATTGCTGAGAAACAAGTGCAGCCCTTAAAGCTGATAAAGGCAAAGTGAGCAGACCTCACTTGTCTGTGTGTGCGTGTACCTGCTTGGCGGCTATAAGCTAGTACTGTTAAGCCAGGGTCAGACATCACTCCATACACTGCTCTCACACTGATAGAGTAGGGTGTGTTTGGTTCCACTCCCTCTTAATACACACAAAAAACACAAAAATAATTAATAATTTGACAGTGAATAATTATAAACATTAAAGGGCTTGTAGCCTACATTTCTCTTATCTTTATTTTCCCTCTGAGGTCCACATATAAGCTTATTTGGCTTTATGTGTCAAAACATAATTCAATTTTATGTGACCATTTTCCCTCCTCTGTTCATTCCTTACATGATGCAAGGCTTGGATGCAGCTGCTCGGCCTTGGAAACTCACTACATGAAGCTCTCTACGTTGTTCTTGAGCTAATCTGAAGACCACATGAAGTTTGGAGGTCTGTAGTGATTGACTATGCAGAAAGTTGACGACCTCCACGCACTATGCGCCTCAGCATCCGCTGACCCAGTTCTGTCATTTTACATGGCTTACCACTTTATGGCTGAGTTGCTGGAATATTTATCAGAGAGGAACTTGACGACTGGACACTTGTTGCACAGGTGGCGTCCTATCACGGTACCATGCTGGAATTCACTGAGCTCCTGAGAGCGACCCATTCTTTCCCAAATGTTTGTAGAAGCAGTCTACAGGCCTAGGTGCTTGGTTTTATACACCTGTGGCCATGAAAGTGATTGGAACACCTGAATTAAGTGATTTGGATGGGTGACAATACTTTTTAGAATACTTTTTAGTGTAGGTACCTTTATTATGCATGGTATATGTAAGTGACCTGTGTTCTGATTGGCTGGAACACTCTTCAAAGCTTAAGTGTGAATGGGCGAAGCTAAACTGCTGTGTTATATGTAAATGAATGAATACAATAACAACACAATGAATTTATAATAAGTTGATTATGCAGCTTAGTTTGTATATATGGACTTTATGGACTGGGCAGAGAATGGTATGTTTTAAAACTTTAACAGTGATGACATATCAAACTCTAAAAATATAACACTAGATACAAAACTAGATACAAAAAAAAATCTTTAGATTTTTTATTCCATTGAAGTACTTTGCAAAAACCAGCCATTAGGGGTGTACTTTGTGTACTTCTGGTGCCGGTCCCAAGCCCGGATAAATGGCGAGGGTTGCGTCAGGAAGGGCATCCGGCGTAAAACTTGTGCCAAAACTATCATGCGGATCACAAATATGATTGCCATACCGGATCGGTCGAGGCCCGGGTTAACAACGACTGCCTCCGGTGCTGTTGACCAGCAGGGTGCCGGTGGAAATTGGACTACTGTAGGTCGAAGACCATCAAAGAGGAGAGGAGGAAGGCGGGTTAGAAGGCAGCGAGAGAGAAGGAAAGGCAGGAGTGTGGAGATTAGAGTAGGGACTCTGAACATAGGGACAATGACTGGTAAAGGCAGAGAGCTTGCAGACATGATGGAGAGAAGGAAGATAGATATTCTGTGTGTCTAGGAGACCAGATGGAAAGGAAGCAAGGCCAGGAACATTGGAGGTGGATTCAAACTGTTCTATCATGGTGTAGAGAGGAAGAGAAATGGAGTAGGGATAATCCTAAAGGAACAGCTTGGCAAAAGTGTTCTGGATGTAAAGAGAGTGTCAGACAGGATCATGAGCCTGAAGTTGGAGGTTGATGGTGTGATTTTGAATGTGGTCAGTTCATATGCACCACAGGTTAGTTGTCAGTTAGAGGAGAAAGAGGAATTTTGGAGTAAGATGGATGAAGTGGTAGATGGTGTCCCTAGAGAGGAGAGATTGGTGATTGGTGCAGACTTCAATGGACATGTTGGTGAAGGAAACAGAGGGGATGAAGAGGTGCTGGGTATGTATGGTGTGAAAGACAGAAATGCGGAAGGTCAGATGGTTGTAGATTTTGCAAAGAGAATGGAAATGGCTGTGGTGAACATGTATTTTCATAAGAGGGAAGAACACAGGATGACATACAAGAGTGGAGGGAGGTGCACACAGGTGGATTATATCCTTAGCAGGAGATGCCACCTAAAGGAGATTGGAGATTGTAAAGTGGTGCCAGGGGAAAGTGTAGCAAGGCAGCATAGGGTGGTTGTCTGTAGAATGAGGTGAGAAACAAAGAACAGGAAGAGAGCGAAGACAGAGCCAAAGATTAGATGGTGGAAGCTGAAGGAGGAGGATGGTTGCAGAAAAATTGCAACAGGCCCTTGGGGGCAGTGAGGAGCTACCTGAGGACTGGGAAACTACAGCTAAGGTGGTGAGAGAAACTGGCAAGAATGTGTTGGGTGTTTCGTCTGGTCAGAGGAAAGAAGACAAGGAAAGTTGGTGGTGGAATGAGGAAGTCTAGGAGAGTATTCAGAAGAAGAAGGCAGCTAAGAAAAAGTGGGATAACCAGAGAGATGAAGGAAGTAAGTGTGAGGCTAGTCGCATAGCAAAAAGAATGGTGGCAAAGGCAAAGGCTCAGGCCTATGATGAGCTGTATGAGAGGCTGGACAGTAAAGAAGGAGTAAAGGACTTGTATCGTTTGGCTAAACAGAGATATAGAGCTGGAAAGGATGTACAGCAGGTTAGGCTGATAAAGGATAGAGAGGGAAATGTACTAGTGAGTGAACAGAGAGTGTTGAGTAGATGGAAGGAGTACTTTGAAAAACTAATGAATGAAGAAAACGAGAGAGAGAGAGGAGGACAACGGGGGAGAGATAGTGGATCAGGAAGTGCAGAGAATTAGTAAGGTGTAAGTGAGGGCAGCTTTAAAAAGGATGAAGAATGGAAAAGCAGTTGGTCCAGATGACATACCTGTGGAGGTATGGAGATGTTTAGGAGAGAAGGCAGTGGACTTTTTAACCAGGTTGTTTAACAAAATCCTGGAGAGTGAGAGGATGCCTGATGAGTGGAGAAGCAGTGTACTGGTCCCCATTTTTAAGAACAAGGGTGATGTGCAGAGCTGCAGTAACTACAGAAGTATAAAGTTGATGAGCCACACCATGAAGGTATGGGAAATAGTTGTTGAAGCAAGGCTAAGGCGAGAGGTTCGGATCAGTGAGCAGCAGTTTGGTTTCATGCCCAGAAAGAGTACCACAGATGCAATTTTTGCATTGAGAGTGTTGGTACAGAAGTACAGAGAAGGTCAAAAGGAGCTACATTGTGTCTTTGTGGATCTAGAGAAGGCATATGATAGGGTGCCAAGAGAGGAACTGTGGTACTGTATGAGGAAGTCAGGTGTAGCTGAAAAGTATGTTAGGGTGGTGCAGGACATGTATGAGGATAGTGAGACAGTGGTGAGGTGTGCAGTTGGAGTGACTAATGGTTTCAAGGTGAAGGTAGGGTTACATCAGGGATCAGCTTTGAGCCCCTTCTTGTTTGCAATGGTGATGGACAGGTTGACAGTTGAGGTCAGGCAGGAGGCTCCATGGACCATGATGTTTGCAGATGACATTGTAATCTGTTGTGAGAGTAGAGAGCAGGTGGAAGAGAATCTGGAGAGGTGGAGGTTTGCACTATAGAGGAGAGGAATGAAGGTCAGTAGAGATAAGACGGAATACATGTGTGTGAATGAGAGGAAGGCAGGTGGAAAGGTGAAGATGCAAGGAGTAGAGGTCGTAAAGGTGGATGACTTCAAATATCTTGGGTCAACCATCCAGAGCAATGGACAGTGCAAAAACGAGGTGAGGAAGAGGGTGCAGGCAGGATGGAGTGGGTGGAGACGGGTGTCAGGGCTGATGTGTGAAAGAAGGATAGCAGCAAGAGTGAAAGGGAAGGTTTACAAGACAGTAGTGCGTCCTGCTATGATGTATGGTTTGGAGACTGTGGCTCTGTCTAAAAGACAGGAGGCTGAGCTGGAGGTGGCGGAGATGAAGATGCTAAGATTTTCGTTGGGAGTGACAAGGATGGACAAAGATTAGAAATGAGCAGATCAGAGGGACAGTGAAGGTGGAGCAGTTTGGAGATAAAGCCAGAGAGGCCAGGTTGAGATGGTTTGGTTTGGACATGTGTTGAGGAGGAATAGTGGATATATTGGTCAAAGAATGTTGGAGATGGAGCTGCCGGGTAGAAGGAGAAGAGGTAGACCTCAGAGAAGGTTTATGGATGTAGTGAAGGTGGACATGGAGATGGTTGGTGTGAAAGTAGAGGAGGCAATGGATAGGGCAAGATGGAGGCAGATGATCCGCTGTGGCGACCCCTAAAGGGAGCACCCGAAAGAAGGAGAAGGAGAAGAAGGAGAAGGAGAAGGAGGAGGAGGAGGAGGAGGAGGAGGAGGAGGAGGAGAAGAAGAAGAAGAAGAAGAAGAAGAAGAAGAAGAAGAAGAAGAAGAAGAAGAAGAAGAAGAAGAAGAAGAAGAAGAAGAAGAAGAAGAAGAAGAAGAAGGAGGAGGAGGAGGAGGAGGAGGAGGAGGAGGAGGAGGAGGAGGAGGAGGAGGAGGAGAAGAAGAAGAAGAAGAAGAAGAAGAAGAAGAAGAAGAAGAAGAAGAAGAAGAAGAAGAAGAAGAAGAACTTTGCAAACAACAGCATGTTATTAAATGCATTTTTTGTCAAGTTATCTGCCTCACAATTTGCTCACTACTTTGGAAATACAAGCCATTCAGGATATTTTATTATATTTATTTTTGTATTTTATTATATGCTTTTAATTGTTATTATAACATCATTCACACTGCAGTACAGCTTTCCTGGTCATCTCCATTCAGTCTGGACATTTCTAAGATTCCCACATTTTTTTACAGCTTCCTACTAATTATTGTAAATCTCAGAAGTTGAACAGGCCTCTCACCTTAGAACCATTGTATACATTTAAATCTGCAGTAAGTACTAAGTGTAAGAATAAACAAACTGATCCATACCTGTGATAATGACTTTGTTAGTGTTGTTGCCCACTCTGTGCCAGTGAGGGTCCCTTTGACATTGAGTGCTCTCTGTAATACACCACTCTACTACAAAGCCAGTGATGGTGGGAGACTCCATGGCTCTCCACTGAACTTCCACACTGGAATCATTCAGTGAGGTCACTTGGAGCGATATCAATGATGTCTGATCTGTAATATTCACTACATTGCAGCATGTAGATCGTAGCGACACAAGACTATATTAGCTACTTTGAAAGCTAAAGTTAAAAGGAAAACAGGAAAGAAAAATATTGCAAGTTTGATTGGTGGAAAAGTGTTTTACTCATGCTGCTACAATTTTATGCAAAAGTTGATTTTCTAATTGAAAAAGAAAAATAACACATCCTCTACAGAGAACACACATCTGCACACTTTAGTGCACATTTACTGTTTATTTGCTGTTTTTAACACATTGGAAAAAAATAAAACATCCAATATGGCCTGTCCAAAATTTATGGCACATTTTCTATTTAATGTTTTATAAAAAAAGTGTTTTTATGGGTGTTCTCTGTAGACGATGTGTTCACTTATTTTCACTTAGAAAATCAACAAAAATGTGCTTATTCAGAATTTTGTAAACAGCTATATTTTATGTATATGTACCATTCTACAAAATTGGTTCCAACTACAGTCCCAATGAAGGATTATGATCTATTTAAAACCATATTATCATGTCACTCCCGAAACACAAGAATTTTAGTCCGTAGGCAGAGCCTTATTTTGGCCACGTCCCTGCATTGTGAGACTGCATCCCTGTCCATCATAGCCACATGGTGGAAGTAATTGTGTCCCAAAGTCTGGAAATCAGTGTAACATTGAAAATGGTCACTATCGAAACAAATATTTTCTGCTTTTAAGTAATTTTTTTATTTTAATGAAACATATTTTGATCTTGTGTGTGAACAGCTGTTCAAAGCTGTATTTGCTAGTCATGCACTGCCTAGCGTTTTGCTCAAAATTAGCTGAAATTGTCACTACAGTAACATTTGGTAAAGTTTTGGTAGTGTTATAATTGTTTTAGGAGCGACAAAATGGAATGTCCAAACATTTATTTTAATTAAAAGTGAATATAATATCATAAGGTATAGGGTCACTCATAGCACCAACCAGTTTAAACCAATTTGGTAGAATAATTCATATAAACTTTTACTCATAATTAAGAGCAAAACTGAAAGCCAATTCCTCATTAAGTCCTGTAGTATCAAAGTTACCTCTGTTTGTGAGAGTCAGCACTGAAAATGTTACTCAGTGAACACAAGACTTGCACACACATACCAGTCTGCCACTGGCTGGATATGGTGATAGAGGCCGGAGGGGCGGAGCCTGCAAAGTTGAACATGCTGAACGTGCAAATACAGGTGTTTCGAGGGACAATCAGGTGGCAGGACCTGTTGGCCAGGCTGAGGTTAGTACAGTCCCCCAAATCCACAGCTGCTGGACACTGCACACTGAACCATGCTGTGCATGCTGTTTCCAGTGCCGCCTGGGAAACAAAAGTTCAGGATGAGTTTTAATTTTAAATTCTTAAAAATGTCTTTAAAAGACTGTAGCAAGAGATATCTGTACTTTGAATTTACATTTTGGTGAGTGTCTTACATGAAGTCAGAAAATGGATCTCCATATACCATGTTTGCTCAGTGTGACTATTGCAGGTGAGCTAAGCTGGATGGCACATTAGACTTTGAGCAGTGCCCATTTCAGCCGACATGTTCCAGTAAAACCAACATACACTCACCAACCACTTTATTAGGAACAACCTGTGCACCTACTCATTCATGCAATTATCTAATCAGCCAATCGTGTGGCAGCAGGGCAGTGCATAAAATCATGCAGATATGAGCCAGCAGCTTCAGGTAATGTTGACATTAACCATCACAATGGGGAAAAAATGTGATCTCAGTGATTTTAACCATGGCATGCACACACACACACACACACACACACACACACACACACACACACACACACACTCAGATAACCACTCTGTATAATTGTGACGAGCAGAAAAGGATCTCACAATGCACAACACATCAAATCTTGAGGTGGATGGGCTACAACAGCAGAAGACCATGTCGGGTTCCGCTTCTGTCAATGAAGAACAGAAAGCCAAGGCTGAAGTGGGGACAGGCTCCCCCAAAACCGGACAGTTGAAAAATGGGAAAACACATAGCCTGGTCTGATGAATCTTAATATCTCCCATGGTACAAAGATGGCAGGGTCAAACTTTGGCAGCAACAGCACAAATCCATGGATCCAACCTTCCGTGTATCAACAGTCCAGGCTGGTGGAGGTGGTGTAATGGTGTAGGGAATGTTTTCTTGGCACATTTTATGCCTGTTAATACCAATCAACCATCGCTTGAAAGCCACAGCCTGTTTGAGTATTGTAGCTAACCTTGTGCATCCCTTAATGGCCACAACTCAATCTAGAATCATTTCTAATCCTTTAGAATAAACTCTGAACCTTTCTGTAGCTTTATTGGGCATGAGATGAGTCAATCATGTATGACAAACAGCTGATGACACAACTAAGCAGACTAAGCAGTCTGAAATGGACTATGTATAAAAGCAATTGGAATTTTTATGTACTAACTTTAAAAAAGAGGCTCTTTAAGGACTCTTTTTTTGCTAAGAGTTTGCATCCAGTATTAATGGAAACTTAAAAACAAAAGCTGACATTCTTTGCTTTAACCTCACAGTCACACAGTCTCCTTTCAGTTCCACTGTGCTGGGTTCAAAGCCAAAGCAATAGGAATTTGTAGGAGCCTTACTTTCCTTTCCCCCTACTTGTTTACATTCCCTAGCATCTCTGGCCTTGTGCTTTTATTTGTTTTGAATTTTTCTGCGCCACCCTTGTATCATTATGAATTCAACCCGTGGCTTTGCTGTGGAGCATAATTTAAAAAGGGACTCAAAAAAAATACAGGTTAAGATGAAACTAACCTTAAAGTATCTGGCTAAATGAGCAATCCTGCTTTGTGAGAAAGGCCCCTGGTCTTTTTTTCTGTTATTAGTTTAGTTTCTTTGTTCCATGTCACGATTATCTTTTTTACTGTTTCAGTGGTTTCAACAAACAAACCACTCACACTCGTATCGTGCGTCTGTTCCTCCTTGTTTACAGAACTGCTTTACTGTCCAAGTCAGACTAAACTACACAGCCCATTTGTTCTTGGTGCCAACTACAGGGAACTGTTTAGTAATGCTACTGCATAAGCACTGAGACACATGGCATTAAGCTGGTCTGCAGCGTTATCTGTATTTTAATCAGTGCAGTCTGTACACAGAATAAGGTCATGTAGATCACCTTCCATAGTAACGTCACACGCCTAAATCCTGCAGCATCTGCTGGCTGAACTGTCCACCACAGCTGTGGGACTGAAGATGGTGCTGTAGGAAACACACATACACAAAAGCTGATCAAAATCACTGATACTAATTTCTTATATCTACTGCCTTTAGACTGAGCACAGAATCTAGATAGCAGAATAAAAAGCTTCATTTCCAGGCAAAGTAGCAATTAAGTACAAGTTATTAAGTTTTCAGATTCAGATTTCATAAGTGAAAAAACAAAACAATAGTTTCCAAAACTGGAGTTCAAAAAATTGGTTAAAGGTTATAGAGAAGCTATGACTCATAACAACCACGCAAGATATAGCAAACCACCAAAACTGTCACCATCAGGCAAACAGTACATAAAGCTTTCCTCTTTGAGAGAGAGGAGAAAATCAAGCTGCTTCAGATCTGTTTCTGTCCATCCTTCTTCAGATTAGGTGTTTCTGTCCATTCTTACACTGTAAGAAGACGACTCAGCACTATGGGTCTGAAAGGACGTGTAGCTGTTCAAAAAGCCCTCAATGAGAAAAGAAATAGACAGAGAAGAACATTTGCAAAGAAAATAAAGATTGCTGGTGTTCTCAAAACAATGGACTGACCACTTCAGTGTCCAGACCATTAAATATGTTTGGAATTATTTAGATTGTAAGAAGCAAAAAAGGCAACTGACTTCTAAGAGTGAACTTCGGAGGTGAGGAAAAACAACTAATGTCGATTTCACAGCAGTATTATATATCACAGTAATATACACACACACATTTTTATATATATATATATATATATATATATATATATATATATATATATATATATATATATATATATATATATATATATATATATATATATCAATCAGGAGAGAGATATATATATATATATATATATATATATATATATATATATATATATATATATATATATATATAGAGAGAGAGAGAACACCTTCTGTACTTTTAAGTCAAAGGAACCACACATTTTTCATTTTAGGTTGTTTCTTTTGGTTCATTCATCATGAAATTTACACACAATGTAAAGGGCAGGAGTCGTTTTTCAGTTTACATAATTTGATAATACCTGGTGCCCTTTAAATTGCGTGTAAATTTCATGATGAATAGACTAAAGAAATTAAACAAAATTACTTGGACAAAAAGTCTGGTTCGATTGACTTACACTGAAAGTACACACACATCTTCTAAGCTGCTTATCCTTTTGGGTCACATGAGGAGCTAGAGCCCATGCCAGCAGTCACTGCGAGGAAGGCAGGATACACCCTGGACAGGTCTACACTGAAAGCAAAGTATGTATAATGTATATGTATAAAGTATGTATACTTTAGCTGCAATAGGATAGTCATCATGCCCACTGCCAGGTGGAGTAGACGGGTATAATACCCTTCATTTCAGAAGAAACATTGCATGAGCAGGTGTCTACAAACTTTTGCACTATATAATAACCTCTTTTCTTTTCGATACATCTTTAGACGTATAATAGTTTGTGTTGTTAATTACGCTGTATTTTTAAAAACCCTGTAGAACCCCCAAACGAATGACCTTCAGGTCATTACCCTGTACGTCAGTGTGGATAGTAGTAGTGGGACTCCAGTCGCTCCAGTGGCTCAGGTTGTGGTTGTAGCGGTAACGCATCTTCAAACTGTACTGAGTGCAGGGCAAGAACACACACTGCAGCTCCTCTCTCAGATCCACATCCAGGGGCTTACCATTCTGGAATGAATGTTTACAGAAATAAAACCAATTTGGTTCCAGATACATTCTATACTACATTCTATACTACATTCTATACAGCCTTATATTTAAAGTGGTGATCAAATCTTGAGCCAGGTTGTATATAGTCAGTACTGTGCAAAAGAAAAAGACCACCTTTCGTTTATTAAATTTCCAGTGAAAAAGGACAAGGTACAAATGATTAATTTTTCTGCAAACATATATTTAATGGATAATTACAAAGAAGCCTAACTAAATATAATATAAAACTTCTCAGTATTCACTGTGTCCACCCTTTACCTTTACTATAGCTTCCAATCAATTCAGGAGACTCACTTTCAGTTTTGCAAACATACTTGCAGGGACACTTTTCCACATTTCCAAAGTTCTGTCTTAGAAGTTGGTTGGTTTTCTGCTTCTCAAAATCCAAATAATCCCAAACGCAATCAGGTCTGGACTCTGGCTTGGTCAGTCCTTGTTCTGAGTCTCATTTTCTCTATATGTTCTGATCATCTTTTGAACTCCTATTATGGGAACCCCTGTTTTTTCACTTCCTTTAATGTTCCCTTTCCTTCTGCAAATGGATTATCTTATTTCTAATCTACAATGAAAGCCATTTTGACTGGAAATTAAATAAATAATAGGTGGTCTCTGACTTGCACAGTAGTGTACATATGTTAATATATAATGACTACATTTTTGCCATTCAATTACTTCTTGTGGTTCATACAACGAAACATGAGAAATTAAGACAGAATTAATCTGACAGTACAAAAAGAATAATTAATTAATTCATTCGTTCATTCATCTTCTACAAGAATAAAGATAAGAAATCAACAACCAGTTCAACAAAGTAATAAGAGATAGAATAAAAAACATAAAACACTAAATGTAAGCACAATATTGATATAAAACACACAAGTGAGATGACATACAGTAATGGAGAGCAAATATATAAATAATATAAATATATATTTGGGAGATTCCTCTCCCAAGACTCCAGCAGTGGTCTCCTCCCACTTCCCAGACGTTTACAGACTGTTGATAAAAGAAAAGGAGATGCTACACAATGGTAGACGTGGCCCCGTCACAACTTTTTTGAGATGTGTTGCTGCCATCAAGTTCTAAATGAGTTACTGTTTTTCATGAAATGGCAAAATGTTTCACTTTCAACATCTGATATGCGTTCCATGTTCTACTCTGAATAAAATATGGGCCTATGGTATTTGCAGATCATTACATTCTGCTTTTATTTACAGTGATCTACATTTTACACAGCATCCCAATATATATATATAAATAAAGGTTTAAACCATGACTTAACCAAAAACAAAATATGCAGACATTCAGAAAATATTCAGAAGCCTGATAATGTGTTTTAATGTCAAATAAACAGGAAGATTTTGTGCGTGTGTCTCTGAGGTTCAGAGATCTCTGACCTGATCTGCTGTGCTGTTCTGCAGTTGATACAGCAGATAACTGCTGTTGATCTTCTGAGTGGTTAAAGGGAAGTTTTTTGGAGGAGACCAGCGCAGTCTCAGACACCGTGGACTCCCGTTCTCCGCGATCAGCCAGAACTGTTCAGGTGGAGGCAGCTTCACTGGAGAGGTGGAGGAACCAGAGGGGGAGATAAAGAAGAGAAATCAATTACTAACTTGCTGCTGTGACAAAGATAGAAGTGTCTTAAATCACGGCTGCATGACACATCACACATTCATCAAAAGTGCAGTTTTGCCCTGTGCGATTAGCTTACTGTCCAAATATGCAGTTTTTATTTACATCATTAAGTAAAATATCTTATTTTTTTATATTCTGTGTTTATAGTATTTTATACTTTGGCCTTCACATTGACCTAAAGCACACTGGCAGAGAATTCCAGCTACTCCACATTTCTGCTCAACTGCATGATGATAATAATGGGCTTTAAAACATATATCAGTTGGGTGGATTGGCTGGAGGTTCTCAAGGACTGGTTGTATGGATGGATGAATGCTTAATCCCTTAATCCAGAGGAAAATGTTGCAGTTATAGCAGCAAAAAAGTTAGAAAAAAAAAAATCTTCACAAAAGTCTTAAAAGAAAATTTAATAGCACTATAGATTTACCAATATGTGCTTGACTCCAGGAAAATAGATACATATGATACATATGTGATTTGTAACTTGAAAATTATTCAGTAATGACAATAAAAAAAAATGTACAAGTGAAAAATATACACGTCTGCATTGCTCAAGGTTACAGTCAGATCCATAAACATCTGGGCCTCAACCAAGCTGTTCTTTTATCTCCCACAGCATATTTTATTTTAATAATTATTTAATAATAATTATTTTAATAATAAAGAACTTTAATAATGACCTCAATGAGCAGGCTTTTAGCTTTAATCTGGTGGCACTTACATCTAAATCAGGTGAAAGGTGTAGGAACTCTTTTCATACACAGCGCTGTATTTTTAGGGGCTTAAAAGTAATTAAAGAGAACGAACATTGTAAACTAAATTGTCATTTTTAAAGATGGTTGCAAATCTTTTGCAGTAATTGACTTCCTGACAGGTAGGTTCCAGACCTACAGACATCACCAGATGGTGAGTTTCTTCCCTGGTGATGCTCTGCCAGGCCAAATGGTCAAGTGACTGACTTGGCCATTGCAGACCATTCCACTTCTTTGCCTCGGCTCACGTTTTTCCGTTTGCATTGGGTCACTGTCCATCTTCGCTTTATATTCACTATATGATTCACTATCCAGGGAGTTTTGAAGTTTTGAATTTGGGGGAATCTGAGCAGATAATATAGCCCTATACACTTTAGAATGGATCCCGCTGCTTTTGTCAGCAGTCACATTATCAACAAATACAAGTGAAACAGTTCCATTGGCAGCCATACACTCCCATACCACCGCACTAACTCCACCATGCTTCTCATATGAGGTTTTGTGCTTTGGATCATGAGTTCCTCCCCTTCTCCATACTCTTCTCGCTCAGTTGATTTTGGTCTTGTTTCTTTAAGATGTTATTCCAAAACTGCACCGGCTAATTTAAATGTTTTTTTGGCATGCTCTAATCTGAGCTTCCTGTTTTTTAGGCGTTCTGACAGTTTACTCGTGGTAAACCATTGTGGTAAATCCTCTCTGTTTACTCTGATGAAGTCTTCTCTTGATTGTTGACACCAGAGAAAGAATCTTTCTCTCATCTACCCCTGTTTTTTTTTTTTAGAAGTTTTTTTGGGCCCTTTTGTGTTATTGATATTACAGATGAATTCTTTTTTTTAGCATGTACCAAATAATTGCTTTGGCCACACCTAATTGCCATCTCACTGCTGGATGCGTTTTGATTTTTCAGTCTAGTGATGTTTTGCTCCACTGGCATTGACAGCTCTTCGGACTTGATATTGAAAATTAAAGGCAGCGCATTCCAAATCCAAATACCATGCTTGAAATCAACTCTAGACCTTTTATCTGCACACTTGCAAGTGAAATAATGAGGGAATAACACACATCTGGCCATAAAACAGCCAGGTATCCAACTACTTTTGAGCCCCTAAAATGGCAGGGATATGTACAAAAATGGTTGTAATTCTTACACCATTCACCCATAAATAATACCCAGAAATTAAAGCCAAATATTCACTTTTAACTTATATTCATTATTTAATTTGTCTATTTAACTCTATCATGCTGTGATAGACAATAAATAGACAATAAATTAACAATAAAATAAACAATATCTTAACAATAAAGTTAGTCAATATTTATGGACCTGACTGTAATCAATATATGTGTGCCTAAAGAAGTGCTAAGAACTGGCTCAGCACTATGTTGTGTCAAGTGACCCATGTCCATTCCCTCACCCAATACAAGAACGAACATAGTTGTATTCTTTATAACATATTTCTAAATTCTTTATATATTATATTCAGCACTTTAGCAGCCTCAAGAATACAGTTCAGAAACCCCTGCTACAGTACCTGTGGTTCTTTAGCTTGTACCTGGAGCTCTACAGGCAGTACCTGAGGTACCAGAGGCAGCCCCTGAGGTTGTACAGGCAGTACCTGAGGTTCTAGAGGTGGCCCCTGAGGTTCTATAGACTATACGAGGCCCTACAGACAGTACTTGATGTTCTGTAGGCAGCACCTGAGGTTCTATGGGCAATACCTGCATCAGTGCCGTTCAGGCATAGCATATCAGAGCTGACCGTTGGGTGGTGGTCACTGTGCGCGAAGACCTGAATACAGTATATCCGGTTGAGAGAGCTCACAGGCACAGAACAGCGGGGCAGAGACGAGGTACATTGATCACTTTTCCACCCTGTCCTACACACACACACACACACACACACACACACACACACACACACACAGAGTTAAAGTGACAGTTTGCCATTAAAAAATGTACACCCTTTAAAAAGATGGTGCTTCAAGGGTTCTTTAATAAAGAAAATGGTTCTATATAGAATCTTGAACTCTCAAAAGAACCATTTTCAAAAAAGGTTCTACACAAAACCATTTACAGCACATTCTTCATCAGTCTGAAGAATCCTTTAATGATGCAAAGAGTTCTTTGAGTGTTCCTAGTTTTATATAGAACTATTTTATTTACTAAAGAACCCTTGAAGAACCATCTTTTTACAGATTGTAGTAAAGAAGTAATGGAAGGTTATGCACACCAACTTAGCATTGTGCTACTCCATGTCTGAATCATCAAACACCACTCACCGAGTCGTTAAATGATCTCAAGTACAGTTGTTTATGCAGCCTATGACACTGTATATCTATCAGAGTTGGGATAGCTACTAAAAATGAGTAGTTAGCTGCTTTGTAGCTACTTTCCCAAAATGTGTAGCTAGATACAATTTAGCCACTGTTCCAGGAAAAGTAGTGCCTATTTTCAGCCACTTTTTGAAGAGTACTGCACTACTTCTTAGCTACTTTCAAAGCACGATTGTCAGTTTGTGAATCTCCACCTGACACACCAATCCCAACTGACAGTGTGAATAAGACACTGCATTTAATGATGTGCCATAAAGAAACACGCAATTGAAAAGCTGCAAATGTACAAAAAGATCACCAAATAGTGTAACCAACAATCAAACTTACACAAAAAAAAGCGTGACATCCAACAAAAAATTAGACTAAGCAAAGGCAAAGTCATTCTGGGTTTTTCCTAAAAAAAAATCAATAATTTAGTGCAAAGCACTGTCAACTGCTGAAATAAAACTGCTCCAATTAAACATTTCAGCAAAATGTACAGACATGACATTCAGAGTCCTTTAAATTTCAGCAACACTTTAGCGTCAAAATTTTCATCAGTGACTGTGGCGCTGTTTGGGGTGAGAATCAGGCCTGAATAATCTCTCCACTGTTGCGGCTCCACAGCAGAACTAGATTTTAATGTAAAATAACATAATCCTCCTTTGCTGTGAAATCATTATAACACAGTTTTCACAATAAATGGGCTTAAACCCTGGAGTTAATGTAGAATTGCTAATTCAACCTTTCACGCTGAAGTCAGCTTCTTTCGAATTTTTCTGTTCCACCCAAAATGGCGCAGCAGTACAGTCTGGCGAACAGAGGACAAGGAGGAATGGGACAATTCAAACAAGAAGCAGGTGAATGAGACATGAGTTCAGCCTTATAAAAAGTCAGAGACATTTTACAAGAAACTCGAGGACAAGTTTCCTGACTGAGATGTGAGAGAAGTGGCTACAGCTGAGCTAAAGGTTAAAGCAAGTAAATCTACGTTTGTGTTTGTTCGATTTTTATCCTTTACTAGCACATTAGCTCTTACAGCCATGATAGTAAGACAGACATAAAAAGTTGTGGCTCCCAGGGTGGGTTCATTTCTGTTGAAAGAACAAAATGGCTCTTCTTAACATTTCGGTTGCCACCCTTGAGCTAAGCTTACTATAGTAAGGGGTGATCAGAGTGTAGCCTTTTGCATAGCATTGCACAGTCCCCACCAGCCCAGTTAACAACTGTGTACGATGGTTCAGATTTTGTGTGGATTGTCTGAAGTCTGTAGCGAAATTGCAGTGAAAATGATCGTTATAGCTACACAAACATTTGTAGGCGCTACAGATTAGCTATATTTCATAAAACTATAGCAGCTACAGCCTGAATTTTGTCTGCAATTTGTCCATTTTTTTGAAGGGGGAATGTGTGAATTTGATTTTTGGCCAAACCATCACTAATAAAGTTTTCTGTATCAACAGTTTCTCTATAATGTCACGCAGCTCTTTCCTGAGTCCTGTGCAGTTCAAAATGTAGGCATCATTTCTGCTCAGTTTACCAGAGGATCATTTTAAACAGTCTGATGCCCCTGGTCAATTAAAACATTTTGTTGTTTTTCTAAGTGTGTACTATTCGATGGTATATTGTTATTTAAGTTTGTTTACTGGAGCTGTGCTGCAAGACAAATCTTTTCATGTGAGATAAAACACAAATAAAGAAAGTGAAACTAAATATACATCCTCTACAGAGAACACACCTCTGCACATCTTATTACTCAGTTACTTAGAATTTGGGGCCTGAGGGATGGTGCAAAAGTAATCGGAGATGATTTTCTATTCCATTTATTTGAAAGTTATTTGGAGTTTATTTTTTTCCAATATGTTAGAAACAGTGCACTGGAATATTTTTTTTTTTCACAACAAAATTGTAACTATTCTACACATATCTTTAACTCAGTTCTTTAAATTCTTATTATATGCACCTTCTATTTATGCTTCCAGTTAAAATATGAAGACATTAGACTGTGAAATAAAACTTACAGGTGTCTGCAGAGAAATAAATCAAAATGATCTTTTATGTTCCCTCAAGCAGCTTCATGAAGAGTCACCTGGAAGGCTATTTTTACACTATATGGGCCAAAAGAACGTGGACATCCCCTTCCCCCCAATTACTGAGCTTAGGTGTTTCAGCTACACTCATTGCTAACAGGTGTATAAAATCAAGTACATATCCATCTGCATGACAAGCACTGGCAGTAGAATGGGTTGTACTGAAGAGCTCAGGGACTTTTAACATGGCACTGTAATGGGATGCTGCCTTACCACAGGTCATCTGAGTTTGGTGGATGCCAGAGGAGCGATGCTTGGAATGCATAGTGCCAACTGTAAAGTTTGGTGGAGGAGGGAGAATAGTCTGAGGCTTTTAAAGTTGCAGGGTTTGGGTCTTTAGTTTCAGTGAAGGGTAATAATGCTACAGCATGCAAAGACATTTTAGACAAGTCTATGCTTTCAACTTTGGGGCAACTGTTTAGGGCCCTCTTCTGTTCCAATGCAAAGTCCATAAACACGTTTTAACAAATTTGGTGTGGAGGAACTCCAGTGGTCTGCACAGAGGCTGTTATACCCACAAACTGGGAAGGTGCGGGGCTGGGGGAAATACATATTGACATCCATAGTTTTGGAATTGGCTGTCCAACAAGCTTGTACAGTTATGATGGGCATACCTTTGGCTATATATCATACTTTTTGAGGGCTTTCCAAAAAGAAAATAATGACGTTTTCATTTCAGAAATAAACAAAAAAATAAGCATGAGCTGCAATATCTACATATGTTGTCCACATTTCTGACTAGTGGTGAAATACTGAAATTCAATTATTTGCTCTTTTTTTGCATGCAAATCTCCTCTAAAGGGCAAATGAAGGTGCAGCGCCAAAGTGGTGCACATAATTGCTCAATTTGCCACTCTGATCAAATCTTCTTAAACAACCAGCGTTGCATTTTTGTACATCCTGTTACTGAAGGACAAAGCAGACCTTTATCATCAACATGCCCAGAATGCAGCAACACAGAGAAACCAAAAGGGACTTTTTTTCTTTGAAAAATCTTGACCTGTTTAAAATTTAGAGTGAATTTACTGATGAGGGATTTTATGCACCGGTGTTTGCTTTATGAATCATTAACATGCAGATATAATACAGTCAGAAAAACGTTGTTGGTTTTAAGCAGTGTTCTCTCATTTACGTTACTAAATAACTGGATGCCACTGAGTGAAACCCAGTCAGTTGTGTTGTTTCACTGAGTTATCTGACAACACTGAGGGGCAAACCTCATCATCCTTCTCATTGGCTCCTGATATCAATTATTTGCATTTTTTTTACTTGTTTTACTCACCCTCTGTGTGTTATCTTCCCCTCAGCATACCTTCACTTGTGTCTGCATCTTTCCTATGCTTCTCCTACCATATAAGAGTGAGTTGTATGTACTCTCTTGCGGGCATTGCGATGGCTGGGCAGTAGAGTAATGACTTTAAGTATGTTGTATGTGTACGTATGTTGACCTCGTAGGTGGAAATGTGTAACGTGCAGAGGAACATGTGCTTTGGTCCCCTTTCACAAGAATATGAATCTGATGATTACAAGCACACTGAAAAAGTTTTGAAAGAAGCTGTGGCTGCTGAGAAAAGAAAACTGGGCCAATCAAACAGATTCTGGTGTTCTCAACACAATGGGCTGCCCACTCAGAGTCCAGACCTCAATGTCTATAAATATGTTTGGGATTATGAGAAAGCAGAAAAATGCAACCAACTTCTAAGACTGAACTTTTGGAGTTGTAGAAAAATATCTCTGCAGATTTCTTTGAATAGAAAGGCAAGTCTCCTGTAAAGCGTGGAAGCTATAATAAAGGCAGAGAGACATACTGAGACATATTTAGTTGTTGAAGTGTCTGTACAATTTTCTGATGTTTTTTGCTTTTACTTGCCGCTGAAAAATGAATAACTTGTACTTATTAGCTGTTGATTGAACTGTAAACCCTAATTACTAGAGGCTGTTTCAAATGAATTTGGTTTTAAGACTCTGCACTGTGCTCATTGTTTGTCTTTTTAAACAAGTATACTTGAATTTTCAACCAGACGGTACAAACAACATGCCTGTATTAAGTGATATCAACTAATTGCAGAAAATAAGTGATAATAATTTTATTATTTAAGTATAAATAACAGGGCTTCATAAATAAAGGGACTCAGACTTTCGCACTGTACTGTAAGTAAAACAGATATAATCTCAAAAGTGTGTGTGTGTGTGTGTGTGTGTGTGAGGGGATGAATAGGTGCAGAAGTCTGTGAGACGGATCACACACTCACAGGTTGACTTGCAGGGTGTAGTGTGTATCAGGTTGAGCATTCACAGCAGGAGTCCAGTGACAGGTGACGTTCGCATGAGCCATGAACACACACTCAAGATCTCTGGGTGAGAAAGGTGACTCAGAGAAAGACTCTGAAAGGAAATAGTTGAAGTATGAAATGGGCACATAAAACACACATCTCATCAATTTAAGGGTTCTTTAAGTGTTCATGGTTCTTTGCTAAATTTTCTTCACTGAGGAACCCTTGAAGAACCACCTGAGTGTATAATTCTCCATATAATCTAGAAAAGCATCACCAGTAGTGGCCACTAGGCCCAATGCCAAGTGCCGGCAGGAGGGGTAAGAAGTCCCCAAGCACTGGGCTGTGGAGCAGTAGAACTGTGTTGTTTGGAGTGATGGAGCTCCATCTAGTACTTTTGGAATGAGCTGGAGTGGAGTCGCGATCTAGAATTAATCATCTCACAGCAGTGACCTCATTAATGCTCTGGTGAATGTAAACCTCACAGCAACGTTCCAACATCTAGTGTAAAGCCTTCCCAGGTGATGTTGCTGCAGTAATGTGGGGACAAACTCCCTATTAAAACCCTTGATTTCAGAAGAAGCTCTAAATGAGCTGGTGTCTACACTTTTGGACATACAACATAACAGACTTCCCTTCTATTAACTATATTCTCTAACATGACATTTCAGAGCCAAAATATGTGATTTTAAAGAGAATGAAAAATGTCAAAAAGGAAACAAACCTGATGCTGATAACGGTCCATTGAAAAGACACAACAGGATAAGCATGTTAAAGTCCATATTTCACCTGATACGTATGAATCCTGTGGTAAAGGCAAAACAAAAACAGTGTAAATGAAATTCACTCCACAAGCTATAGCATTAAAAAAAATATCATCGCAATAAATAAAGTGTGAAATTTGTATTGCAGAATACTGGTGCATTGTTTGCTGTCAGTAAGGTGGACAGAGTGATTGAGTAACTGAGTTCACGTTTAGCAGCATCATTTTCATAAACACAAAAGTCAAGCAAGACCATTCACAGTCATAAGGGAAAGTTTGGGCACCCCTGGCGAAATGAAATGTTTTTTGATTATTTTGGAAGTAAAAGTAAGTTACACATCCTCTACAGAGAACACAACGCAGCACATTTTAACAAACAATAACTGTTTATTTACTGAATTTAACATATTGGGAAACAATATCTAAATGTGGCCTGTGTAAAAGTGGCAGACTGTATATTTAACACTTTTTTAGTTTTATCTTATATGACTCAGAGCCATAAGCACTTTGGGAATATTTTACCTTCTAATTTTAACATTCAAATCAACTATGAGTCTACTAGTAGGTAAGACCGCTGTTCAAATGAATGTAATGTCATCAGGATCACTTAAAATAATTTTACAAAAAAGTTCGGTCACCTCACACAAATTAGTGACTGACTACAGCTACAACTTAGTTCTATAAACCAGTGGAATAAGTTGCTTGAAAATATGCACAGTTTTGAGGCATTTTGAAAATGATAAACACATTTCTTTCTATTATTTATAACATTCAAATTACCAGTTTAGTCCAGCGTGGTCCAGTGTGTTTTACAATCCATAAGTCCAGATACAACAGCAACACGCTCCCGTCTCTTTAATAAGTCTCCGGTACGTTTGTTCCAACCAGTACAAAACAACTGCTGGGGCCAGCCCCCTGCTGTCATCAGAGGAAGTGATATGACAGCTGAATGATTCAGCCCATAAAACTTAACCTGCTGAACCATCACCTGCTTCCTTTTCCATTCTGTTCTATACTTCACTCCGTCCTACTTCATTCAATCCTTTTCATGCTCAGAGAACAGGTTATCTGTACTGTACAGAACTGTGCAAATATCAGGGGTCACCTTCCCGGTCAGAAAGGAGACTAGATAGAACACAATCCACATGCATAAGGAAGAGAAAGTCAAAACTGATGAAAAAAACAAAAGTTTCCAAAACTGAAATTCAAAAATTGATTAAAAGATACAGAGCAAATGTGTCTCTTAACCACCATGTGAGACCTGTCAGACCGCCAAAACAGTCACCATCAGATAAGCAGTTCAGCGTACGCTGCCTTCAACATAATGGTGCTTGATTGAGGGGAGACTGGTTGAGGGAGGGGAGAACTCTGAGAACTCCGAGACTAGAGTTATGGGCAGCTTCTGACTGGGTGCCAGACCCCTGTTTTTGGATGGTGGTAGGACTGGAACATGGGACACAGGAACAGGAAGGAAATGCTGACTGCGAAAACTTTGTCACAGGAAGCCAAGGGCAGAGATGAGAATTTAGGAGGAGGGGTTTCAGGCATGAGCAGAAAATGCAACCAACTTTAAAGACTGAACTTTGTAGGTGTGGAAAAAACAGCCCTGCAGATTTCATGTTTTTTTTTTGTTTTTTTTAAATAAGCCCCTTAAAATTTCTAGGACCCACTGGTACGTCCAAAGTTTCACTACACGCTTCTATAACCTACACTGAAAATTTTATAACTTGTACTCAAAGAGCATTTGGCCCAGAAATTAAACAATAGAAGGGTTGCTTAGTTTTACATAGTAGTGTGTTTGCTGCCTATTTACACCAGGAAAATGCTAGTTGATTTTTCACATAATTAAAGGTGCAGTAAGTGATTTTAATCCAATTCACTTTTGGTCAAATTAAGTGAAAAAGTCCACTAGCTGTCTGCTGTGTGTGCATGCTGGAATAAAATGCTGGGTTCATACACAGCCCTGGTTGTGTAAATGGAAAACAAAGAAAATGGTTAGGAAAGAGCCACACAACACTATTCCAGCCAATTAGCAACAGAGGGGGTTCATGCTCAGGCACAGCACGGGGGAAGAAGAGTGGGAGGGGCAACTGTATATCTGGCACAAGCTACGCGTTGAACTCTATGCATTGTCCAGAAGGAAAAATGGCTGAGAAACAGCCAAAGAGGAGACTATCTGAAGAACAAATATTAAGAAAAATGTTCCGTGATCAGGCAAGGTGGGAGAGTTGTGTTAACATTGTTGTGAGACATTTATGAACAAGGGTGACCTCAGAGAGTTGACAAGGCTGAATATGGCTTCCTATTTGCCAGCTTCTTGGTCCTATTTTCAGGTGACAGACTGTAACTGTTCAACCATTTAAGATGGAATGGGAAAATAAAAAAAATAAACTGTCGAATAAGAAACTAACTTCAGCTTCATCAAGAGTTGATGAAAAGGGATGAGGGGTTTGCTAGCCCGGTGTCATTCACCTGAATTTGAGAGGCTTACCTTCTGAGGTAGCACTGGAGGGAGGGGTTCAAATATCAACAATTGTTCTCCAGAATCACTTACTGCACCATTTAGACGCTGCTATTGTACCCTGATAGCTATGTATACTGTACTCTATTAGATATTTCTACACAAATGTTTATTGACCCCAACGTTAGTTTACCATTGACTCCAGGGTACTTTACCAGAGCCATGGAGTACCAATGGTAACTCAAACAAGACTACTAGAAGTGCCATGTGCCTTCTATCATTTGTTATTCTATCTGCTTCTCCATCTTTTAAAATTGTTATACGTGTCTTAGTTGGATCTCTCTTTATATTCCAAATGACAATAAAGATACTTTCCGATTCCCAACCAAGCACATAATGAACAAATCACAAAGAACACAGCAGTCAGCCTCTAATACTAAGCAGTGAAACAGTTTTTTGATGAAAAGGCAGTTTTTGATGAAAAGGCTGATTCTTCAGTAAGTGACCACAAACACACCAAACCAACCAGCTATTTCTGAAACTGAAAGTCCTCCATGTGGAGCTGATACAATGAAAACGGTTTGTCAGATCAACCATCACTGTAAAGTTGACTATGTTGACAAAATTCTTTCCATTTTCATGACTTTTATCTACAATGTAAAAATGTTTGTGATCTGAAAAAGTGGACTAGTGCAATTACTAGTTTGTGGAGAACCTTTTTGAATGTACTAATTTTTTCCAGCTGTAGCTAACATTGACAGCAACTAGCTTTATCTCAATGTACTCTTTAGCAGGTCATATAACAGATCAGATAAGAACCGGGTTTCACAATTGCAAAATGACACCAGTATTGTGAAATTCTTACACATGTTCCACACTGATTTCCAGACTTTGGGACACACTTCAAAACAATGTGATGTAGCTGCTCATCATGTGGTCATTTAGGACAGGGATGCCATGCCATTTCCTGCTCTAAAATGCAGGGGTGTAGCTAAAATAAGCCTCTACATACTGACTAAACTGCATTTTAGTAGTGACTTGAAAACCTAGGACAGCATTTTTTATATTTTTAAATAAGTCTAAATCGAAATCTATCGAAGTTCTGAATACTGAACATCATAATTGGCTATAAGGTTAGGTTGGAACATGTATAGAGTCACCTGTACTGTTATTGAGGATTATTTAACCTTAGTATTGCAGACCAAGGAAAAGATTCTTATTTGGAAATTCTACCAATTTTTTAATTGTTTGAGGGGTCTGATGTTGCTCCAGTCTGAACTATTCAGTGATGGTGATAGGAACCAGACGTCTGATTAATTGAATGGCTTTAAGAGCTCCCTCATAGACAACTATGAAATGGTTATGAATATACTGATGGATATCAGATATGTATGATATTTTTGAGATGGATGTATTGGCCTAAAACATCTATTTTCTAATCCAGTGATGGCAGAGGGGTGCATGCAAGGTGCTTTAAGACAAAATAGTCCCCAAAGAAAACATTCGTACAGATTTATGTCTGTTTAAACACTCACAATCCACGTGTAGGTTCACTGGAGGTTCTGGATACTGAATAAAATGGAGAGATTTGTGTTTTAGACATTGCACCCCTGCTTCCCATCACCAACATTATAAAGAAAAAGAGTTGTTCAAGACTGTCTACAATGAAATATTTCATATGGTACTACTATTAATGATTTACTTTATGTATCAGTGAGTGTGTTTACATGCACTCAATCAGATTTCTGCAGTTATCTGATTATTCAAATAGCCATGCAAACAGCGCACAATAATTTCTTAGACTGGAGTAAGGTAAAGAAATCTGATTAAGAAATCTGATAAAGAGGGCTGGATTTTAGCTCAGTAATCAGATTTCTCAGTGCAGGGTAAACTCTTACTCTGATTTCTTTTGGATTTCTCGGTCTGCGCATGTGCAAAACATAAACGGTACCGGAAATAAGCAGCGCTGCTGTGGCAGCAAAACACTTTCGGAGCGACACAAAAACCAACTACGTGCTTGACGAGGATTTAAATATTCATCTTCTAGATGATGTATGTTCATATTTTCAGGTAAAGTGATTAAAAAATAAAAAGCTACAACATGGAGTTTTATGTTACGTTTATGTTACATCTTCTGCAGTGACTTTTTTGGCAGACATCTGTTTACTGCCTGACTCATGTAGACCCAGTTTTCCCATTACCTGATCACCCAAGTGCATGTAAACACATTGATCAGATTATTTACAAAACCTGATGGTCTGCGGTTATCGGATTATGGAGTGCATGTTGACGCACTCACTGTATTTTTTAAATAAACTAAATCAGCTTTTCTTAATTATATTCATCCTTTGACGGAACAGCTTTATGAAAAAAAAGTCTATTCAAAGCACAGAACGTTGAAACTTCATGTTTGTGTCCATTTGACTGGAGACTGCATCACTTAACACCCACCTACATCTGTTTTCTATAGGAAATGCACATCAGTTTTCCTTTTTTTTTAATTATTATTATTATTATTATTTACAAAATATAATCGCAATAATAACAACAAATCAAAGTAACAGAAGCAATAATATATAAATTGCTTAAAAAAAAAAAAGAATAAAAAGCAGTGTCTCCAATCCCTTTAATAATCCTAAAACTGCTGGAACTTATAGACAAAACGGAAAAAAGACACATGGTTGTGCAACTAACAAAAGCAAAGACCAGGAGTGAGCAGTACCAAAGAAATTTGGGTGATGAAACATAAGGTGACTCAGAGTCTGCCAAACCAGAAGACCAGTCCAGAACAGAACCAGTTTCTCAAAACGCTGGATTAGCGTGACTGGAAGAGACACTGCTTTTCCCACTTCTTCACACACGCAAAACACAAGCAGACAGGTCGGCCGAGGGCTCTCCACAGCAACACTGGCAGAAACCTGAGTAACTGTATGCAGTGAGTCAGCTACAGTAGCATCAACAAGATCACATCACTGGCAGTGAAAGTTCAGGATGCACTCAGTAATGGACCATTCAGAAGAAAACACTTTTTAAATATTTCCAATCAATAATCCAGACCGTGAGAAAAACCAAGTCCCTGAAGAAAAAGCGCTTCTTATTGCACAAGGAAAATCTACCATGGCAAAGCAGGAACCATGTGATTGAGGGCAAAGCAAAAGAGTGCCTAGAAGCAGCTGCATCACAATCAGACAACAAATAGGAAAGCGTCTCGCTAGCTTTGTTTTTGTTGCTTTTCTCTCCCTCCCCCGCTCCCCCCAATAGGCAACTGGACGTTTAAAAAAAATTGTACAAAAACTCTTTTACTGCAAAAATCACGTTTTCATAAGAACTACATGCAAATAAGAAAATAAGTCAGACAAAACCAAGAGGTCCATTATCCAACACCTCACAGATGTGCAAATTCATGAAGCCTCAATTTTTCTGCTTAAGTAGTATTTCTATTTGAGAGCTTGACTGAGTAAATCGAGAACTCCTATGTTGCTGAGTGAAATCAAGAATGAAGGTGTAGCCAAAGCTAAAAGGGGAATCCCACCGACAAATTTTTGACTGGAATAATTAAAGGGTTGATGTAAACAAAATCATTCAGAGAGGTTTGATGTGCAGAGAAACTCAGAGAAACTTCAAGTCAAAACTGTTCAGTGGTGGTGATAAGAAAGTATAGCACGTAATGCTTATACTAAACCACAAAAACATCCGTCATGAAGTGCCATCAAATATGTTGCTTTACAGGTTCTGAGATGAGGTTTTTGTCTACATTTGGATTTTTTAACCCATTTGTGGCAGAGATGTATACTGAACAGAAACATAAATGTTACACTTTTACTGAAAAGATTTTTCTCAAACCCTGTAAAAACAGTGCAGGATATGAAACAGAATTTCCATGTTAGTATCTTGTGTGAGTACCAATTGCCTGTAGCAAACCTGCTGCAAAACAAGCGCAAAGCCAAAAGCACTGCATTTTTTTTTTTTTGTTTAGCATACATACAGCATGCTTATAAGACAAAAAACAGAAAAAACATTTACCTAAAACTTAGTTTCACTATGATCAGAATTAAAATAAAATGGCTACATTTGTATTGTAGTCTGTGTGACTCCTGGTTCCCAACACCACCACTGGAATGGAAAGAAATCTGAATCAGTTTCCATTCAATAATCCCTCACACATGAAACCACTCTGAGTGACTCAACCACTGAATTAGACAGGAAGTTTGAAAAATTAGCGCAATTTCTCTTTTAACTATTTCCCAACATTAAAATGGGTGGGCAGTAGGACACACTAAATTAAAAAAAAAAATTATATATATATATATATATATATATATATATATATATATATATATATATATATATATATATATATATATATATATATATATATATATATATGTATGTATGTATGTATGTATGTATGTATGTATGTATATGTATGTATGTGTGGGTGTGTGTGTGTCAGGAAACATTTATAAAGTGTGCTTTTAGGAATTATATACTGGGGTTCACACAATTCAAAGAAAGCCACAACACTTCTGTTTTTCTTCTGGAACCTGTTGGTCAGTTCTCTACATGTGAAGCCTTTTTTGACTGCACTGGGCAGATTACTATCAGAACGACTACATTTACTACAGCTTCATTAACTTACCAGAATGCACGAAACATCATTTTGAGGGGGAGTTTCTGTTACAATCACCTAATCATTACAATCAGAAGACTGCATTAAAAGCTAGTCATTCTGAGATCTTTTAAAGATTGAAAACAAAACCAAGGCCAAAGGTGCACCCACTAATACACATTAAAGAAGCATCAAAGGCCTTTTGATCAAGTGCAGGATTTGTAGATACCAAGCTATTCAATAAAACACAACCAGAGGAACAACTTCACAGTTGTACTAACTGGGCCTAAAAATCGTTCCTTCAATTAATTAAACAGCATTCAAGCACATATAAATGTGGTGCCTGATAACAATAAGCAACTCCGAACCCTCTGCATCAGAGAAAGGCTGTATCTAACAGACCGATCAAGCTAGCCAATTCATCAAAAGGTTACTTGCCAGACATTGCCAGAGTAGTCATTTACCTCTGACCTCATAATGCAAAACCAGTGACATTCAATACATACATATGTAAGAGATATTACGTTTACAGAGTAAAAGGTCACCTCTGTTTATTCCAGTGGAAAACTATCTTAGCTCCTTTTTTGAGTCCTAAGCCATCATGTTCATTCTCCCATTTAACTTTTCCAATATAGGTATTCACAGAGTATGAACTAAAATGTTAAAGCACACATGAACCTACAGATCTCATGTATTTGAGCTGCTGGGACGGCATGTGAATGTTTAGGATTCCTAACAATTTAGAGTTACCAGGAAACGCACACCTGCCTGCAGTGGCTGTCAGTTTTTAACTTTCGTTTACAATCAGTGCTCCTGGTTCACTCATGCCAGTACAAGCCAAAGACTGTGGTCAGAAAAATCCTCTTGTAGACAGAACTGTACTACTGACTGACTGGATGATTAAGCGCAGCATATGTTAATCCCATCAGTGAGACCCCCAATAGTTATGTTCATATTCATTGTAACTAAATGGATAGCAAGATTGAATAGGATATATGGTAAAATCAATGTCACAATAACCCTCAAAATAAATTAAATAAAAAAAAAAAAATTCATTGCAAAACCTGAAGGAACCTACTTGTTCAACTGACCGTAGCTTAACCCTGCTGAGAAACAGTTCTTAAAGGCTTTTCAGATGTTCTTGGTAAGACGTTAATTATATGTGTCAGTCCTTGTAGACTTGCAGGGATGTGGTAACGCAGGAGATAAAACAAGGAAGCCTGCGTAAAAAGAGAACTAACCAACAGGACACCAAGAAAAAAGCAAGAATATCAGAGATTCACAAAAGTAAACAGCTCTTGGACATTTCTTCTCTTAACTGCTCATACAGTTCACACCTGTCCCCAGTTGAAGGCTATGCCATGCTTTGGCAAAAATGACAGCTGACAGGGGAAAAAAAAATCTGGAAATCTCCAGCTGAGGTTTGAAATGTCTTCCAGAATGAATTCTGTGCCGATCTTTACTGCATAAGTGATCGTGGCTGGAGGGACGGACGATACAGAGCAGAGGAAGGGCAAAGGAAGCCCCCCACAGGCCCAAAGTCCTGGACTGAGATGGAAGGAGCGATTGCAGGAGCTGGAACAGGGGTAGAAGGTAAAGAGAAGTCGGTCTGAAGTCGCCTGGAGGCTCTGCACTGAGAGCCAGAAGGTACATTGTCTAGAGAACCCAGCTGTAGCTGGTAGAGGTCTGGTTCCTGCTGATGGTGATGAAGAGAGGTATAAAGCTGACTGGAGGGAGAGGCTGCCAAGCTGTCTGGGCTGAGACAGTCCATAACAGGCCTCTGGTGCTCCTGTAAAGGCAGGACAGGTGAAAAAGAGCTATAAAACAGCTCCCTCTGCAGGCTGGAGTGAGGACCTGCGCGCAGCTCCATCTCCCTGATTTCTAACTCGGCACCTGAGGAGTGGAGCAGGAGCATGAGAGTCAGCATGAGAAAAGAATATTTTGCATTCAACTGTATACACACTGTTTCTTTTTTTCTGAATTTGACCAAAGTCAAAGCTACTTGCTACATATTACATATAGTTTTCATATTACATAATCAAACTTTGTTTTTACGCTCACTGTCCATTTTATCAGCTCCATTTACTATAGGTGCACTTGGAATCAGACAGCAGTGCTGCTAGAGTTTTTAAACACCTCAGTGTTACTGCTGGACAGAGAACAGACCACCAACCAAAAATATCCAGCTAACAGCGTCCTGTGACCACTGATAAAGGACTAGAGGATGACCAACGTAAACTGTGCAGCAGCAGATGAGCTATCGTCTCTGACTTTACATCTCCAAGGTGTAAAAAAAAAAAAAAAACAGGAGCACTGCTGTCTGATCCACTCAGACCAGCACAACGCGCACTAACACACCGCCACCACCACACCAGTGTCACTGCAATGATGAGAATGATCCACCACCCAAATAGTACCTGGTCTTTGAGGGTCCATGGGGCGCTTGACCACTGAAGAACAGGGTAAAAGGGGGCTAACAAAGTATGCAGAGAAACAGATGGATTACAGTCTGTAACTGTAGAACTACAAAGTGCACCGATATAGTAAGTGGAGCTGATAAAAATGGACAATGGGCATAGAAACAAGGAGACAGTCATAATGTTATGCCTGATTGGTGTAATTTGACATGTTATATAACTTCACAGAAGTTGCAGAAGTTATATACCAAATTAATCAAAACCCAGCTGCTGGATTTTCCACCTCATTCTATGTATGTATGCCCCATATACAACAACTATTATTCTGTTTTTGCTTAAGGGCAGCATGTCCTGCATTAAGAAAACACAACATTAGACATCTGACAAAACTTGATTAATCCAGCCTAGGGGTGTTATGAAATTATATTTTCCTAGTCAAAAAAAAAATATCACAATTTCACGGTATCACTCCCTCATGCATTTAATTATACTTATCAACTTGGCATTATTAACTTGAACATCAAAGTCTTGTGATGTACACACTTGTGTGAAAAGAACAAAAAGCAAAGGGCGACAGATTTAACCTTCTATTCCCTTTTAAACTGATTCCACTGTGTGTTGCTTCTGTCAGTTGATCTCAAATGTTGTTCATTTTGGGAGGATTACTGAAAAAAAAAAAATGCTATAATTACATAAGATGTTTTGCTAACATCCTTTTGAAAATTACTTGCCCCAATGACATCACATTGCATGTATATGGGATATGGGGTTACACCAAGAAAGAAAAGTCTGTAACTGTAACTCTGTAACTGATCTTGTTTCAACATTACATTATTATATCTAGGTCAATGGTTTTCAACCTGTGGACCGAGGCTCCCAGTTGACCACAGTGGTAGTGCTAGGGGGCTGCAGATGTTTGTTTTTAACTGCAAATTATAATTTTTTAATATTTTTTTTTACAATATGTAGACAACTTACCAAATGTTATTTAAAATAAGAATTAATAAATACACTATATTTGGAAAAAATCACACATCATATTTAAGTCAACCTCATTTATTAGTCTGGCAAGATGTTTACTATATTTAAGGTTTTCAGTCCAAGTCAATGTAAACTCTTTCTCTTTTCATTCATATTAAATTTATCATGAATTAATTGTTATGAACAAGATTTTTTCAAAAACAACGATCCCAAGGCTTGGTTACATATAGGTGAAACTGTCACTGTATGCCATACTTCAGAAAATCAACCCAAGTATAAATCAAAATGATGAAAAACACAGTAGTCAGTACTGAGCCTGATCGCACCATGACAAAAAAAAAAAAAAAAAAAAAAAAAAAAAAAAATGGGCAGAAGCTCAATTTGAGCTGTTTTTGGAGATGCTAACACCATCAATAAGAAAGCAGGAGGCAAATAAATCTTGCTAAATGTCATAAAAAAAATGTAGCAGTCACCATTTCAAAAAGCACATTTGATGTGCAAGGTATTAGCAGTTACACACATGATCGGTCTAATCTACTGTTGTCCAAAAATGTTGCATGAATAAACTGTGTTCTGTGTGTAAAAAATTTCAGGCTTCACAGAAAACAACAGAACAGAAAACAAGTAACTACCATTCAATGCTGGATGCTCAGGAGGTATTTTTATTAATAAAGCTTTGAAAACAAATGACACCATCAGTTACAGGCTTACAAAGTATGCATCTAAACCTACTGAACTGAGCCAGACCTCCTTTCACAACTTATTTCTTCCGTATGTCATCGAGCACTTGGTAGCTGCCAAACATTAGCTAACTCGCAGGTGACTTATATGGTGAAACATTTGTTTCTTTTTAGTGTTTGTGTTGCATTGCTATATAAAATCAAGCGAAAGTGACAGGCTACACTGGAAGCCTTTAAGGTCGGTTGCGTGGGCCGCAAGTTAAAAAAGGCTGGGAAGTAGAAATCCCTTTGTCCGAGTTGCGAATTTTGCGTTTGCAAAATTATTTCACTTATTTATACTCATCAATAAAAAAAAAATAATAATAAAAAAAAAAAATAAAAATAAAAAAAATTAAAAAAAAGATTTCAGGGCTAATTTTCTTCTGCTATGAAGGCAATGTGGAGAAATGTGAAGAAGGCTGCTGTAGTTTGATTTAGGCTGATTTAAGAGGGCAGGGTCAGAGCTCAAATTATAGGAGAACAACTGATTTAAGCAACACACAGAAAAATACTGCATATGCAGCAACAGACGGAAAAGCATTTTATGCAGTATTCATGGGGTCAATGGGGTAAGAATCATACCACACGTGATTAACCGTGAAACTGTGACAATGTAACAAGCCTAATCCAGCCTCAGTCTTTCTTTCAATCTGCCTCTCTTCTGATCCCTGTTCATCTGCTTTTACCTGGGTGCCCTGAATGGTATTGTGTGCTCAGTGTGTAGGGAGCTCAGGGCTTTAGGAGAAAGCGGGGAGTGCGTTTCCGTCTAGGCCGACCCTGTACCTGAGCAGCGAATCTCAGGCTTGCCTCCTCTGGAGCCCCATGCAGGTGAACACAAGACCATGAACAACAACAACAAAAAAAAAAAAAAACACAGCACAGACACAATGGGGAAAAAACAGGCCAATGAAGGAATGGATGGAGCAAATTAAAATTATGATACAACTTAAATCATTAAGCAAGATTCCACATAATATCAAGCTGAATAATGCAGTGCAGGGAGGAATGGGTGTGACAGAGCAGAAGGGGGTCATGAAATTATCAAGAAAAGGGTGTGGAATGGTGTTTTAAAGCAGTCTTGTTGAGAGCTGTGGAGAGGCTGTTATGAAGGTGTAAGTGTAGGTACCTGACTGCTCCACCTGCAGGACAGTAGATGGTGATGGTGGGCGAATCTGCAGGCTTGAACTGTCCACTTCACTGTGCTCTCCATCTGCCTCTCCATCCTCTCTAAAACCCAGAAACACACAGAGGAAGATCGGTAAATTATACAGGCCCTAAACAGCATTTTACATGTTTCAAATAATCAGTCATGATTGTAATTGAGTACTCACTCAAAATCACCCTTAATGACAATATTTGAAGTGTTCTTTAGTTGAAATGTGCTTTAGTTGACACAAATGTTCTTAAGTTGCGCAAATAAACTTCCATCTTAACTGATGTTTCGAACCTTTACTGATCTGATTCGTTTTTTTATGCATGGAATCTATTTTTTCTGAGTGAATTGTAAACACGATTGAGATCAGGTCAAATCACCCACACACACACTTTCTAAAGTGTTCTAAACCAGGACTTCTTCTTTTCCAACCCAAGGCCCACTTGTTTGTAACTATAAAGCATAGTGGCCCACAGAAAAATTCAGATCAACTTTTTTTAATAATTTTTCTTAATTATTTTCTTAATTGATCACACTGCAAACCTGTGAATTAGGGCATGAAAATGAGATGTCAAAAAAGGAAGAAAAAGAAAATAAGGGAGTTGTAGATATGCACTGTGATTTGGAGCTGCAGTCCATCATGTTTTCACTGAAAATGCTGTTGTGGCTCCCAGAGGAGGAACTGTTTGGTCTGGAGTCTCTTTAGTTTTAACGGTTTTAGTCCCTCATTTGAAATAAACCACATTCCACTCAGTGGGCTTCTGGATTAGCATCACCACAATTAACAATAATAATAATAATAATAAACCTTACTTGATATCTGGTTCTTTGTCAGTAGTCAATTTTGTGAATTTCCCCGCTGTGGGACTAATAAAGGATTATCTTATCTTATTTGATTTTAACTACTCAGGTCGCAGATGCTCATCCAAAAAAACAAAAGCAGATCTTCTTTATTATTTTAAGGCTAAAACAGCAGATGAGAACGTTATGAGCAATGAGAGACTGTAAGGAGGTTATAGCAGGCAGATTATGCTGACAGTACAGCGCCGATGTGCTGATTGAACAGGAGGAAAGCCAGCGCTACTGATGAATTCCCTCATTTAATCATAAGATGCGTCTCGCCAGCAGTGAACTCAACAGGGTTCAGTTGGAAGTGGATTGAGACCCGCAGGTTTTTGCCGGACCGGTTCAGCTGTTTGATGCAGACCTAAATGCAGTGGAGTGTTCACACATGTCAAAATGGAGCAAATAAAGAAAAAAGTCTGATAGGTCCACACCAAACAAGCTAGGAGAAATACCCCGAGGAACCTCTCCATCTCTGGCTAATTCTGCACTGCACGCCAGCGGCTGCGTTGTATCAGACAGAGAACGTTTAATTAGCCTGTGACTGCAATATTTTATTTATACATCTTTACTGGCCCACTGCAGACTACTGTTTCTTCCTGAATACAGGCCCACAAACCATTAGAAGGTGCTTCAGGACCCACTGGTGGTCTGTGGCCCACAGGTTGAGAAACCCTCTTCTAAACTATATTTAAAACAATAAAAAAGTGATGATCTTGGTTGCCTTTTAGTTTTAGACAAACTCTTGCTCTCTTCACGTGCTGTATGGTACTGCAACGGCAGTAATAACTTCTGATTTTAATTTCGGCAGAATTAACATCTGCTGTTTGTGCAATTAGGTTTGAAACTTGCTGTTTGATTAGACAAGAAAAGGAGAAAATAGTGCAAAATTTCCTGCCTGAAGCAGTTAAGCTGAACTGGAGGCAGTGTGAATTTTGCACATTTTCATGTCATCTGAACAATTAAAGTGCTCCCACACTTGATTTCTTAGTCACCTCTGCTCTTTGGCTGCCTGTATCATTCAGGATAGATTTCAAGGTTCTGCTACTAGTCTTTAAAGCTCAAAACAACCTAGCACCTGCTTACATCACAGAGTGTCTGTCTGTTTATGTTCCGGCACGTAATCTAAGATCCACAGACAGCGGCCTTCTACAAATACCCTCTGTAAAATACAGAAAACATGGAAAGGCCTCTTTCAGTTATTATGCATCTAAACTGTGGAATTCAATTCCACCTTTTATTAGGCTCAGTGCTCACGTTAAAGAAGCACCTAAAAACATCTCTCTTTAAACTAGCATTTAACTAAAACTGAATGTCTCGTGGTGTTTATCTTTATCTTGTAATTTAATCTTCTTTTTTCTTCTGATTCTAATTAAATACTAATGATCTCTTCTATAACTATATTTTATCACATATCTGTAAAGCACTTTGAGCTGCCACTGGCATGAAAAGTGCTACATAAAGTAAAATTATTATTATTATTATTATTATTATTATTATTATTATTATTATTATTATTATAGCCTCAGTGGCTGTGTGGCAAGCAGTGTACTGCACTGAACTCTGAGGCAAGGTGACATTATTTATGATGCATCCAACTAAACCAGTAAATATTTAAGTCATTCTTAATATTTTAGATAAATTAACAATATATATTAACTCTAAAGGCGTTTGCCAACAACATGTTTATCAATGTAATAAATCAGCACCGGTTTCTGGCAGCGCCTTGACTTGATAGTATCCTTAGCCTGTGCCCTATTCACGCAATTTCCAAGACAGGTTTTCTAAGAAGAAGCAACAAAGCACTGCTGTTTGACAAGCGTGCCTTCCAAATGGTGCAAATGTAATGCGAAGATGGATTAATTCCAACACTGGATAAGTAGATACTGGAAGGGTTAATGACGGGCTTCTGTCAAACTTTTAAGCAAATTAAGCTTATAAAACTAGGTTAAACCATCCAATTAACTATTTGATACACAGGGCTCCAGCCAGGAGTCCATCCTGCTCACATGTTTCCTGACTGCAGAGGGTACTTTCTGCGTCCCAGTTTGTTGGACTGTTGGGTGAAGTACTCATGACGCTCTGACTTCTTCCACATGTAGTAGTACTCCACACACTCTCCTACTGAGCGTGTGCGTACCTGAAAGAGAGAGTGAGAGAGGTCGAGAGAAAACGAGAGGAAAAGAGAGAGATGAGAAAGAAAGATGAGTGAGAAAGATTAGAGTCCGACATAGTTTTGCTGCATATGCTGGTAAGTGAGATGGGAAATATTCTTTGTAGTTACTCAGGGTTTGCACTCTTTTTAGGAACCCATTTTCCAGGACTTTTCCAGGACAGATTCCAGGAGAATTTCCATGATTTACACACACATACAACAGATGTTGCACACAAAAGGTCATCTGAAAATGACACACTGCTGTCTACATCCATAACATTAAAGGCAACAACACAACTCATATTGACCCCTTAGTGAACAAACAATATACTGTCTCACACTCACACAAACAATTCCTCAACCAAACATCATCTGATCATAAGCTCTACAGAAATATTAGTTGTGAATGAATATTAGATTTCTCCTGAAGAAGCTGCTGTGTTAAAGTAGCTTTGCTTTATCAGGGGTTCCGATAAGAGTTCTGTCCACATGCACATTGCAAACTACAATAGGAATAAATTAACACTAAAAGTTGGCATAAGTAGCTAGAATATGTTACAATCTGCCAAAACAACAACTTGACACTTTTTCAGAACTTTATTATTCTTGTCAGGACATCTGATCAATTTTCTTTCATGTGTTTAATGTGGCTGGAAAACTCAACAATATTCCAGGTTTTCCAGAATGCGTGAGAACCCTGGTAACTGGGTTTAAAGTCAGATAGTCACAAAGGTTCTCTTAATAGTTCTTGTTTGAATAAAAACACTAATGTCGGGTAACAGGCATAGCCACTCACCTTGTTGGCCTGTATGAGGTGGAAATTTTTCCCATGAACACGATATCCATGCTCAAAGTTTCGACATTCCTCCTCACTCCAAGCACAAAGCTCCTCTGAGAAATGAACAAGGTTTACAGTTTTCCATCATAAGTAAACTCTTCAAAAAGATATACTTAGCTGCAGAGTAAGCTTTCCTAACTGGAGTCAAATTGAAGTCATCATGCATATTAATAAATTAATTAAAAAAAAAAAAAAAAAAAAAATATATATATATATATATATATACACACAGGCTTGTGAGAATCAAAGCAGACTGAATTCATATACGAACAGGTTTGCAGCACACAATGTGGAAAAAGGAATCAGTTGCATGAAACTATAAGATGTGGTCTTAAAACTGGACTGTCTTACCACTGAATACTTTCACATTGAATCGCAGTCTCCTCAGAGCCTCCTCTGCATTGAAGTTACATTTCACCAGCTCATATAGTGCCTGCCAAAAGACTCTAGGAACGTCAGTTCATGGTGTCAATGTTTGCTAATCAGCAACTGTTATTACCCAAAGCTAGCCTAAGCAGTGTAAAACTGGGAAGTGAATGCATACCACCATTACTTAGATGCTAACAAAACATTCAAACTCCCATAGAATAGCTAATGGAGATTAATATTGTCTTAGCACTGGTATATGGGCAACTCAGAAACTGAAGATTTCAGCAATAATGACTGCTATATACAGCATTGGACATGTGTTAGGCACCAAAGCACATCATTTAAGACAATTTATCTTTGGAATAAGTGTGTCTGTGCTTGTAAAAACACTGTCATTTATCAATAAATGCAAAAAAATATTAATTCAGTAAAAAGGAACAAGAATGTGTTGTTTTAAAACGTTTAAAGAATACATTTCGGATCTAGATTTATCCTGGATGTCACACATGGATTTGTTCAATTCCTTCACCAGTACACTTGATTTAATATAATAAAGTACTGTTCAGCCTGAATGATAATGACAAATAATACCAGGGAGCCATGAGAAGAGGTTTGGAAATGGTAAAATAAACAAGCAAGCAAACTACTACACAATTCATTGTAGTTGATGGTATACAGCGGACAACCACTGAATATTTTTCCTAACCTGCTCATTGTCTTTGACTAAGTCTCCTGAGGTTAGGGTGTCCACAGCCCCTTCCTGTCCTGCTCGTCTCTGTGCATGCAATAAGAACTCCTCCACAGCCGTGGTAGACATCACCCCTGGTGTCCATAACAACTGGTCCTTGCTTTCATAGGCTGCATGGTTAAGAGGACACATTTCCGTTAAAGACATCTACTCCAACTAGAACAGTATGGAATTTCATCTGAAACAGTGAAGGGGAAATTGTAAGTAGACCGCTACAGACACCTCACCTTTGTCATAGCACGTGTAGGAGCCGAGAGAAGGAATGGTGGCTTGGTACTGCGGGCCTACCATGATGTCCTGATTTAAAACAATAATTCAATAAATAAATGGGGAAAAGAATTATGCTTCTGTTACTGAGCTGAAGTAGCTGAATAAATGTTGATGAGCCTAAGATCATTATGAGCAATGCTAAGTGTCAGCTGGAGTGGTGTAAAGTCCCCTAATTTCCCATGAAGGATAAGTTTAATGTCCCTGTGCACAAATCGAGCCCCATAAAGACATGGTTTGATGAGGAACTCCAGTGGCCTGCACAGAGCCCTGACCTCAACCCCACAGGACACCATTGGGACAAACTGGAGCACTGATTGCAAGCCAGGCCAATGTTAGTGCCTGACCTCATAAATGTTCTTTTGTCTGAATGGGCAAAAATTCCCCACAGACACACTCCAAAATCAAAGACTTTGAAGAGCAGAGGCTGTTGCAGCCACAAAGGAGCAGCTCCATTTTAATGTCCATGCTTGTAGGAGGGGATGTCCAACAAGCTCACAAAGGTGTGATGGTGAGGCATCCACATACTTCTGGTCATACAGCGTGCATGTGATTATTTCTTATGTTATTACATTTTTCTTAAAAACCAGAGCATTTTCTTAGTTTCTTTTGTTTCATTCATCAATTTATTCATTGTACAGAAGACTCAGGTAATGTAATTAGGTAATGTAAGCCAGTGACTCTTAGCTCTGTATAGTGTTGTATCGTACCGTACCATACAGTGTAGTTTACAAGAGTGTAACAAAACAACACTATATGGTCTATGTGCTGATGCTTTACCTTGCGTCCATCATTGGATGGAACAGTGCTGTCTGAATCTTCGTCTGAGGAGCTGACTGCTGCGTCTTTGTCTTCATTTGGAAGGGCTGGGTCTGATGTGTGAAACAACATAGAACACACTTAGATACAAGAGGTTAAATAATACAGGCTATAGCTTTATATAATGTTTAGTAAGGCGCACACAGAAGCTTTCCCTAAGCTTATCATTTATGTAATTTAATCCTGAACTGACAGACTTATCTTAAAAGCGATTTGCTGGAATTAGTCATCACAAAATAAGTTTTGTTGACATATTCTCGTCCTGTGACTGGAGTCACAATGAATATTTACAGTGCAAGATTTTATCTTAATCTTAATTTCACTTCTTTCCTATGTTGTTGATTCTCACCAGACTCTTTGTGATAATCTTTTAGACATAATTTTCACTCCCTTAGCTTTTTTTTGGACTTAAACAGGCCCTACATCAACGATGTCATACCTATAAGATGGCATTGCAAAAGATCAGAAGAATGGGAAGTAACCAATGTTTTAAGGTCATCAGCAGAGGACTGAGTGTCCTCATCCTCCTCTCCTGAGAACAGATCCTTGGCAATCTAAACAAGCAGAGAAGTCCATAAACCTATCATTCAATCAAAGAGCAACCAGACTCATTCTCTTTATGTTTGTCTAAACAATACAAAGACAGCTCTGTACTGATCAAGATGCGTGTTTCCATAAACCCCACATAAAACATTATCTGATAAATTTCACCCCTAACAAAGCGTAAAAATTACCCCACAAAAAAAACGCCATATTTACTGATCAGGCATAAATAGCACCCAAATAGTACCTGCTCTGTGAGGGTCCAGGGGTTGCTGACCACTGAAGAACAGGGTAAGAGGGGGCTAATAAAGTATGCAGAGAAACAGATGGACTACGGTCTATAATTGTAGAACTATGAAGTGCACCTATATAGTAAGTTGAGCTGATAAAATGGGCAATTAGCATAGAAACAAGGTCCTAGCGTTATGAATGATCAGTGTAAGTTAAAGTGAATTCACACATTGCCAAGAGTCAGAAGAGCAACAAACTACACTGAACATGGAAAAAGAATTTTATTTAACTTTCAACTTTAAGTGCTTTAATACGTAGATGTTATCCTCTAGAATTTTACTTCAGCAGAAAAAAAGGTCAGTGAAAACTCCTACATCCCACAAAGGCAATGTTGTTACTGTTGAGCTCAGCTGATGCGTTTGGTGGTTCTCACCTTGTCTATTGTAGTTTCTGGCAGTGAGGCTGCTGTCTCGCTGGGCTGGCGGTTCTGCTGCAGGACAGGGTGGGACATGTCATAACCATACAGGGCCAACAGTTCCTCTAGGGGTATTTCTCCACCCTAGAAAACAAAAATCAGAAAAATCCAAATGATTTTGCCCCTAACAAAATGTAGCACACACTTTCACCTTTATATATAGTTTTTTGTCCAACCCTCTTTTCACTAATCCTACCCTGTCTATGGAAATTGCAAGGCAGCCAACAGATAGAGCTGTGCTACTTAAGAAGTTGTATTTAAAGAGAGACAGAAGACTGTTTATAGTAGTTAAGCCTGTATTTGTGCTCCTCCTAGATGCCATTAGCTGGTACTCGACATGAAGTGTATCTGAAGGGCCAGTTTTCTCTACTTAGACAGCTGAAGCAGGTCCCCGAGCATAGAATGCAGAGGGGAGCCTATGGTTTAAGTAAGTTAATGAAGTCCTCCTTCTTGCACCTTTAACAACTTGCCCTATCAAAACATTCCCTCAGGCTTCTTACTCCTAACTGATGCAAGTGTCAACAGTGTCATGCATTACAAGTGAGAAGATCCACCACCCAAAAAGTACCTGTTCTGTGAGGGTCCATGGGGGTGCAGACCACTGAAGAACAGAGTAAAAGGGGGCTAATAAAGTATGCAGAGAAACAGATGGACTACAGTCTGTAATTATAGAACTACAAAGAGCACCTATATAGTACATGGACCTGATCAAACGGACAAGGAGTGTAGAAACAAGGAGGTGGCCACAGTGCTAAGCCTGATCAGTGTATGCACTGGACGTATATTAAATAAAAACTATAGTGTCTGAATACTTGTTTGTAACTAGCAAACAATAATGTAAAGTATTGCATTATTATCAGGCTTAGGATACATTTATTACCTTTTTGAGTTAAAATACTTCCACACTGTTCCTTGACCAGCTCTTTGCTTATTTATATAACCACACAAAATTATTTTGCCAAAAAAGGGAACAGGAGGTCAGAATGGGAGCTAATATGCCTTATATCTGACCATTGTTGACAGCCTAAGGACCTGATATCTTTTGTTTAAGGATGAGCTACAGCTACCACCTTACAGTTTTCACCTGTGTGTTACAGTGCCATATAAAATAACAAGAATGAAACGGCACTCTCAGTAATGTATTCACTGTTAAACTAGGTGTAAAATGTATTTTGCATGAAAATACCTCTATGAATATGGATAACAATGATAGTGATCAGAAATGAATAGAAATGTGTCTTAAGAGATTGACAATCCATCCAATCTCACAAAAAACAGGCAAATAAAGCTTTCAGTAATTTCCTTTTTTGTGTTGCTAAGCATTTAAACTCATATTCTTCAGAAGACACAAATCTCCTATGACAAAGACTCCATTGTCCTTCACTTACACAGCACAGAAAAGACCTTCTTACCATAGTTTCTAATGCATTGTCTATTTCAGCAATGTTTTATAGCAAACTCCAGCAGTACTTGGGCATTGAGGTTTTCCCCACCTATGTACAATAGTACACTGAATTTGCAAAAGTCCCAATAATTTAAAAGCATTTCAGCCACTTCAGCTTAACCATTAATGTATTATTGTATTTTTGCTTTACTTTAGGGCAAATACTTGCAGCTGTTTTTAATTGTGTTATACTATAATTCAGTATATTCAGGTCTGTTAATTTGCAGTAATAGCATAGGGATGTAAATAATTAACCATTAACTGCAAATGCCATCATGATTTTTCTCAATAAACAACACTTCCTGTTTGAATATAATTGCATACAATACACAAAGATGCTACAGCCCATTCAATCTGCTGGGTAAGTCTAATAAGACCATGTTTCGAATGGACAGTATCACAACTACAGTGACAACTACATGTCATTGGCAAAAGCAAATATCTGCAAATAATAAGATATGCAACAATTTCATCCATGTCCTCTAAAAGAAAGTGTGATGCAAGTGGTGAAAGTAAATTAAACATGGGCATGCAAAAATATTGAGAAATCACAAGACAGAAGACAACACCTTTCCAAAGCTACTGAGCAAAGCTAGCACCTGTAGTTGTTATGCTTATTTTGGCTTAGTAATAAGTGGCATGACTAACTTGAGAACGCAAACCTTTCAATAGCTCATTACAGTATATATCAATCATTCCATCATCTTTCTAGCTTTTGGTCAGATATAATATATTACAGCTGTCAGCCCTTCACAGATTCAGGTACTTAAATTGGGTAAGTTCCACATGTTTCAAGATGTTTACATACACACAAACTTACGTCTGGCCCCACCTGGTCTATACAAGTAACTTTAATATCTCAGTGCGGTAATACAGAATCCATACCATGTATTTTACAACAGTTTTGAACACGGCTCAGCCAATCAGATCTCAGAACAGGAAGTACCCATTTTATAACTGATATATAGATGGGTCAAGCTCATTTTAGGACTTCAGGATAATGGATAATAGTTGCCAACTAATGGCAGTCAGTTAAAGGTAAAAAAAAAAAAAAAACCTGAGATTTGACTTTCCATTACCTATGCCATCTAATGCAAATGCAGTTTTGAACACCAAAGTTTACAAATGATCAGCACCAATCAACAACTCTCTCCAGCGTTCCTCCTGCCTCCCAGCTCTAGTAACATTGGTAAACTGTGTAAGTACATGAAAACATACTCATGTCTTCATTTGATTTTTGTTTAAAATACTGTAAAAATACTGAATCTTGAACAAAGTATTGGAAACTGAATAGTGGATTGAGTGTATCATTAAAATCCTATCTTGTATACAAAAGACCGCTGGCACTAGCTTTTGTTTTTGCTCTTGGAGTCCGCCACTGGTGGCTGACGAAAAAAGAAAAGTGCCAAAGCAAGTAAGGCAGGGCATCAGAAAGCGGAAAAATCAATCAGAAAAATAGCCAAGACATAAATGCAGCCAACATCAACTGGCGACCACCAACTGCAAAGGGTCTAGCAAAGCAAAGAAGAACAGAACAGAACAGATGGCCAAAAGGTTTGTATAATAAAAGATGGTACAACAGACTAGGAGACATATAAAAACATCAGAAATTATGTTAAAATGATTCAAACAAATCGCCTGGTTAACAGTAATAGATGTCTTGGGGTGGGGCACTTTGAGGCCCAGCCATACAGTAAGCCAGCTATTGTAAACCCCCTTCACCCTACAGCTTAATGGTTGTGTACTGTTTATTTAGTGAGTGTAAGGTGATGGGTCATGCGTCTTTTCCTCTCTTTGACTATTTTGGACACATCAGCATACATGCATTTTCCTTCTGGTAAAAGTAAACTAAGACAGAAAGTTATCCAGTCGGCAAAAAATGCAAAGGCCAAAATAAATATATGCCAGTGGTGTGCTAAAAGGCCAACAACTACAAAGAACTTAAACAACTCAATCAGTGACCCTTTTACTCACAAGTGTCCTAAAGATCAAGTATTAAAAGGTACAGAACAAGTTTAAAAAATGTCTACATGTGTTTTATACAAACATCCACACTGCCATTTCTTAACCAAAGTGTTGATTTTGCAGAATGGATATAACAGTCCAATAGGTCTAGTTTTATGATCACCTGAATGTCTGTAATGAGTCATTTTCTTAAGCTGAAACTTGGTCTTACTGAGGTTCTGCTGGTAAAACACAGTCATTTCCTCATTCACCATCCCACTCACAAGTGGTGCAAGTTTTATTCTTTGAAAGGTTCTTAAAAGCTTTTCCAGTTTTAGGATACACCCTTTAGCCTGGCAGTAGTCAGCACTGAGAGCCAACATTCACAAAAGCTGAACATGAAAATGGAACGGCAGGAAACAAGGAAACCTCTTTTTTATTTTAAGCAAGATTTCTTTTTTTATTTCCATCTTTCACAGTTTTGAAATAACAAAGAAGGCAAAGGGCAAGAAGCAAAGGTCTGGGCACATTACATTGCATACTTAGTGACCCCCTCTCTGGCAGGTAGGACAGCTTTTAAATGCTTTTTTTAGCCAGCTAAATTAAATTCTTGTTTGGACGATTTTCTCTCATTTTTCCTAGCAAAAGTCCTCTAGTTCTTTAAGAAATATCTTCAGCTTGCACCTCTTAAGGTGGTCCACTATGGATTTTGAGGTCCGTTTAGGATCATTATCTTGTTTTAAGAACCATCCTCTTTTCATCTTCAGCTTTTTTTTTTTTTTTTTTTAAAGATAAGTGTGATGTTTGCATCCAAAATCTGGTGGGATTTAACTGAATCTATTCTTTCCTTTACCAATAAGTGCAACTGGCTGTAACACATACCCAAAGCATGATTTATCCACCTCTGTGCATAACATATGTTGAAGAGGTCTTTCTTTCATAAAATTCTTCAGCCTTTTTCCTCCTCAGACAGCCAAAAACGTAATGTTAATCTCATCACTCCATAAGACTTGTTTCCAAAAAGGCATCAGGCTTATTTAGGTGTTCCTTTGCAAACTTTTGACATTGAATTTTGTGGTGAGGACACAGGAAAGGTTGTCATCTGCTGCAACACCAACTCAAAACATGACACACCCCTGTGCTTAACAGCTGGATCACATTCCTGTACTTCCATGAAGGTCATATGTGTGCTGGTGTCACTGCACAGTTGAACAGTGGACCACCACTTCAGGGTCTGATAAATCTTCCTCAAAGTCTTTTGGTACCAAATATGCCAAATTTTAGTTGCCTATTTATCGAACAACTTGACGAGCAGTTCTCTTTAAAAGTTTTCTTTGTCTTTCAGAACTCAACTTTACCTTTATCGTTTCTATTAAGAGCCATTTCTTAATTACATCAGACACTGAGGAAATGGCTACCTGAAAATGCTTTGATATCTTACAGCCTTGGATCAAGGTTTAAGGACGCAGATGACTGTGTAGAAGCCACAGCCCTAACAAGCAAATTATTGTCTGAGAGCTTGGTAAAAGTTGGCTGAGGACTGAAATCTCTTGGGGTGCCCAAACATTTGCATGTTGCTCCTTTGCTTTCCCCTCATTGTTTGAAACAAAAACAATACAATAATCTTGCTTAATATGTTGAAAAGAGTGTTTCATCTATATGCCTTTTGGAGATCAGTACAGCTATTCACAGCAACAGAAATCTGTAGACTTATTTTTAACTTTTTCTGTTTTCTGGCTGAAGGCACATAGCCAAAATTTCCTTTGCTAGATCACATTCGGGGGCTAGTATAGCGTTTCAGTACTGAAAAAATTAGCTGCTGTAATCTGTAGTCAGTCGTTCTTAACCATTCATCATCTGATATGTAATGTTATTTTAGATTTTAGATGCTAGACACTGTGTAAAGCTTCAACTATAGCATGCTTTTTCTACAACAACTATTTCAGAGAGTTCATCATTTGCAGGGTCCTTAACAGCAGCAGTCCATGGACCTTCGAAGCTTGCAGCCCCGTAAATGAGACACAACCTGCGTTTGTTACCACCCTACTAAGTCAACATTTCAACCTACATTAAACCCAAAATTTCTCATGGTTGTTCTCAGACATTCTTCTAAGATGTAAAAAATAAATAAATAAAATGAGTCTTTTTTAGTCTATTTAGCTGAAGCTCATATATTGTAGAATGTTGCAGATTTTGCAAAGAGAATGGAAATGGCTGTGGTGAACACGTATTTTCAGAAGAGGGAAGAACACAGGGTGACATACAAGAGTGGAGGGAGGTGCACACAGGTGGATTATATCCTTAGCAGGAGATGCCACCTAAAGGAGATTGGAGATTGTAAAGTGTTACCAGGGGAAAGTGTAGCAAGGCAGCAGAGGGTGGTTGTCTGTAGAATGAGATTAGAAACAAAGAACAGGAAGAGAGTGAAGACAGAGCCAAAGATTAGATGGTGGAATCTGAAGGAGGAGAATGGCTGTAGGCAGTTCAGGGAAAAATTGCAACAGGCCCTTGGGGGCAGTGAGGAGCTACCTGAGGACTGGGAAACTACAGCTAAGGTGGTGAGAGAAACTGGCAAGAATGTGTTGGGTGTTTCGTCTGGTCAGAGGAAAGAAGACAAGGAAAGTTGATGGTGGAATGAGGAAGTCCAGGAGAGTATTCAGAAGAAGAAGGCAGCTAAGAAAAAGTGGGCTAACCATAGAGATGAAGGAAGTAGGCAGGAGTAAGTGTGAGGCTAGTCGCATAGCAAAAAGAATGGTGGCAAAGGCAAAGGCTCAGGCCTATGATGAGCTGTATGAGAGGCTGGACAGTAAAGAAGGAGTAAAGGACTTGTATCGTTTGGCTAAACAGAGATATAGAGCTGGAAAGGATGTACAGCAGGTTAGGCTGATAAAGGATAGAGAGGGAAAATGTACTAGTGAGTGAACAGAGTGTTGAGTAGATGGAAGGAGTACTTTGAAGAACTAATGAAGGAGTAAAACGAGAGAGAGAGGAGGACAACGGGGGGAGAGATAGTGGATCAGGAAGTGCAGAGAATTAGTAAGGTGGAAGTGAGGGCAGCTTTAAAAAGGATGAAGAATGGAAAAGCAGTTGGTCCAGATGACATACCTGTGGAGGTATGGAGATGTTTAGGAGAGAAGGCAGTGGACTTTTTAACCAGGTTGTTTAACAAAATCCTGGAGAGTGAGAGGATGCCTGATGAGTGGAGAAGCAGTGTATTGGTCCCCATTTTTAAGAACAAGGGTGATGTGCAGAGCTGCAGTAATTACAGAGGTATAACGTTGATGAGCCACACCATGGAGGTATGGGAAAGACTTGTTGAAGCAAGGCTAAGGCGAGAGGTTCAGATCAGTGAGCAGCCGTTTGGTTTCATGCCCAGAAAGATTCATGCCCAGATGCAATTTTTGCATTGAGAGTGTTGGTACAGAAGTACAGAGAAGGTCAGAAGGAGCTACATTGTGTCTTTGTGGATCTAGAGAAGGCATATGATAGGGTGCCAAGAGAGGAACAGTGGTACTGTATGAGGAAGTCAGGTGTAGCTGAAAATGTTCGGGTGGTGCAGGACATGTATGAGGATAGTGAGACAGTGGTGAGGTGTGCAGTTGGAGTGACACATGGTTTCAAGGTGAAGGTAGGGTTACATCAGGGATCAGCTTTGAGCCCCTTGTTTGCAATGGTGATGGAAAGGTTGACAGATGAGGTCAGGCAGGAGTCTCCATGGACCATGATGTTTGCAGATGACATTGTAATCTGTTGTGAGAGTAGAGAGCACGTGGAAGAGAATCTGGAGAGGTGGAGGTTTGCACTGGAGAGGAGAGGAATGAAGGTCAGTAGAGACAAGACGGAATACATGTGTGTGAATGAGAGGGAGGCAGGTGGAAAGGTGAAGATGCAAAGAGTAGAGGTCGTAAAGGTGGATGACTTCAAATATCTTGGGTCAACCATCCAGAGCAATGGACAGTGCAAAAAAGAGGTGAGGAAGAGGGTGCAGGCAGGATGGAGTGGGTGGAGACGGGTGTCAGGGCTGATGTGTGACAGAAGGACAGCAGCAAGAGTGAAAGGGAAGGTTTACAAGACAGTAGTGCGTCCTGCTATGATGTATGGTTTGGAGACTGTGGCTCTGTCTAAAAGACAGGAAGCTGAGCTGGAGGTGGCGGAGATGAAGATGCTGAGATTTTCGTTGGGAGTGACAAGGATGGACAAGATTAGAAATGAGCAGATCAGAGGGACAGTGAAGGTGGAGCAGCTTGGAGATAAAGCCAGAGAGGCCAGGTTGAGATGGTTTGGACATGTGTTGAGGAGGAATAGTGGATATATTGGTCAAAGAATGTTGGAGATGGAGCTGCCGGGTAGAAGGAGAAGAGCTAGACCTCAGAGAAGGTTTATGGATGTAGTGAAGGTGGACATGGAGATGGTTGGTGTAAAAGTAGAGGAGGCAGTGGATAGGGCAAGATGGAGGCAGATGATCAGCTGTGGCGACCCCTAAAGGGAGCAGCTGAAAGAAGAAAAAGAAGCTGAAGCTCATATATTATTAGTTATTAGAGGCTCACAGTATACACAGTTTCTTTTTAACAAGACCATGACAACAGACAACTATAATAACTGCTTAGTTTTCTAGATGATGATGCAGAAATCAAGACCAAGAAATAAAAAAAAGTGAATTCACAGATCCTACTGGTTCTACATTGCAAGCTTTGGCAGACATGTGCTCGAGGCAAAACACACAACATGCCAAGAAGACAGTAAAAAAAGATTCCCCTCGGCAGAAATGTCAACGCCCAAAGTGACCTTTAATGTACTTAAAATTTACACCAACAGATTCCTCTAAAAACAATACCACTGCAACCATCTAACTAGTATTTATCTTAATACTGATAGCTGCCATAGGAAGAAGTGAAAGTCTACTGAAAATGCCTGTGCATTTAGATTCCTCTAAAAAGACTGCCTCAGAAAATAATGAGATACTCCATTACAAGCATGGCAAAAACAATGACTTCCAGCCAATGAGCTTTTTCTATTGGTACAAAAGGTGGATTTTTCTGGCTAAGACAATCACTCAATCCACGTTAAATAAATCATGCATAGCAATGCTGAGGACAAACAAAGGACAAAGGCCTGAAATCAGCAGGATCTGGGGAAAGGTGGAGGGCAAGCCTGGTTGAGCATCAGCAGCATCTGATGTTTTCTCTGCTTCACAGACATTAAGAAAAAGACATTGACAGGAAATTGTACAAGAAAAAATTCTTGTAGGCCTGTCATGATCATGATATTTTACCTGAGGGTAAACTACCATATAAATAATTGTGATCAACAAATCAACTTTTTTGTACAAGCCTAAAGCAGCCAAACTGGCCGATTAGCTAGCTTGCTTCCTGGCTGTCAATACGCATTAGCTCCTAACTGACGACAGAAACGAGTGCGTTTACATGGATTCAATAATCTGATCATCATCGGATTTCTACAGTTATCTGACTATTCAAATGGTCATGTAAACGGTGAACTCTGATTTCTTAGATTAGAGTTAGGCCTAGAAATCTTATTAAGAAATCTGATAAAGAGAGCTGGATTTTACCTCATCCTCTAGATGATGCATGTTCATATTTTCAGGTAAAGTGGCGCAATGTTTAAAAAAAATGTGGCAAGTGTATGTTTTTTTATATTACATTGCTTTCTTCTATGAATGTATTGGACGGTTACAAAGCAGAAATCTGATTAATCCCTGACTCATTTGAACCCGGAGTTTCCCCATTATCCGATTACTCAAGTGCATGTAAATTTGTTGATCGGATTACTGACAAAATCTGATTTTCTGCAGTTATTGGATTATTAAGTGCATGTAAATGCACTCACTGTGAGCTCAAATAAACAAGCATTACTCACTACTGCCCTCTACAGGTGTTGGAGCACTAGTCAGGAGTTAAAAAACTTTTATTGTTGTAATAAGATTCATGATGAGATTTCTTTTATTTACATGAATTTGCCTCAATCCAACCGATGAAAATGCACCCAATTCATGTTCTGTTTTTTGTGATGGAAAACACATGATTATGAAAAGGTTGTGTGAAAAATGTGATGGCTAAAATGATTGCTATCAGCTGAACAAACTGTGCGGAATGTATTATGTGGTACTATGTGTGACAGACTTAGTTTCTAATACACTTTCTAAAAAGTTCATCTGTATATAGAACAACACCTAATTGAAAAAAACAACTATCACCCAAACACCCTTGGAACTCACTATGCCGAACATTTGACGGAGAAAACCCTGGCCAGAGCAGTCTTACTTGTGAAGAATAAAAAGTGAAATAAAGTTATATTTTACTACAATTGTTGATGTGTAAGCACCTACATACAGTTTCTAATCAGGGTTCCCTTATCACTCATTACTGGCTCTTCCATCAAAAACCCTGCCAGTGAACTTGAGGGGTGGTAGGGTGGTGGTGCGCTTCCAACCACTTCCTTTGCTTTCACTCTAAACGAAGCGGTGGGGCCTACCTCCGTCCTAAATAAGCGCAGGTGGGGAAGACTGAAAAGCTCTCACTCACTGAATGTGTTCGTTGTGTTTGTGCAGCCATCTTCTTTGGCTGTAACTCCCAAGCCCCCCGGATCTTCTGCTGCTCCTCTAAGGGTGTGGATGGTTGAGGAGACAGCTCCAGAGGCACTGCATAGCCCAGGCAAAGAACGTGTGCTAGGTGGTGATCCGTGGAGCCCATCCGCCCAGCTGAAAAACAGACGTGAATAAGAACAGTCTGATTTTTAAAAATGTAGTAACTAATCAGTCACTAGATTCTGAATTGTGGTTCCTACTAAACAGGCCACACTGAGCCAACATTTACTTTAAATAAAACAGTTAAAACATCTTCACAGCATTCCTTTAAAACTGTTATTCAAATAAAGTCATTGGATGTACACAGTCATATAAATATGTGTATACGTGTGTGTAAAACTGAATACTCAAAGAACCATTAATGTATAAATGCCTGTTTGCCTGATTAAATGGTTCTTTTCTACGACATAAATGCTGTTACACATTTTTTTTAAAGAACGCTTTTTTACAAACAGTTCTGTGTAGCACCAAAAAGGGGTTCCACAAAATCACAGAACCTTTTTTTTGCTAATAGTGTACAACACCTGGAGTAAGATCTAACTGCGAATAATCCTTTTTCCCCTTCCAGCCTTCTTCAAACAGTTAAAACAGCACATAAACAGCCTAGCAGCGGTGGCCTTTTCAGGGTCACATGAAAGTCTTCTTCTAAGGCCACAAGTTATGCTTTGGTGCCTCAATCTGCAGTTCAGCCAACCTTTAGCCCTTGTGGGCCTAGACCTCTGTGTGTAGGCACAGTCGATGGACGTCAAGCTCCACTACTCTACTTTGCAGAACATGTCAAGACACCACGTACATGACCACTCACTAGCAAGGCTGGGAAGCTCCTTCTGGTCTCGTTTTCTGTCTGGTTTTGTCTGAAACGGCGACGGAAAAGCTGCAACTCTGGAGAAAGTTGGAAGACTTCAAGCCAAAGTGAAGTGAAGGCTACTTCTTCACGGAACAGTTGAGTTGAGCAGGGCGCTTTCCTGCTCGCTGGGTGCTGAACGGTCGACACACTCTCCACCGGTGTGAGAAGGAAATAGTTTTAAAGTGGCGGTGGGGGGGACGCGGAGAAGCAGAGAGCCGCTGACACGCTCTTGTCACGTTTACTTTACTTCCCGGCGTCTTCTCGGCGTCCACCTTCACCGCAGTTCAGCACCACCGGTGTGCTGCTGTGTGGTTTTTTTCTCCACAGAGCTCAGTGAGGAACGGTTCTTCCACACAGACGGGGAGAGAGCAGGGGAGAGAGAGAGAGAGGGAGAGAGGGAGAGAAGCGACGCGGACACAAGAGCACACCCTTCATAACTTCCTCATTTGTGTGCACGGCGCCGCGTTATGCTCCTTTCTGACCGCCCGGTGCCACCGGCAGCGTCCTTAGCCGTCGTTTTGAGTGGAAAACGTTTGTAAACGCGGCGCGGCTCGACGAGCTTTTTCAGTCGTCTTCTTCCTCCCCGAAAGCCCTCCGCCGACTTACCTCCGCCATTCCGATTCTGCGCGAGCGGTGGAATGCCCGGATGTTGTGGAGGACTGCTTCAACTTCTTGGTTTATTGTTGCAGTGTTGATGAGAGCGCATGATGTGGGGCATTAAAGAGTTCTTAACCTGTTTATTAAGCGTTTTTACACCGTGAAGCTCATGTTACTGCATATTTACACCTAGTAGAAGAAAAAAATGGCATATCATTTTTTTTCCGCCCTGGGTCTGGCAGCAGTATGTCAAAATGTGGTTGCTTTCTCAAAAAGGACTTGCGTTCAAATAATTACTTACATTCTTGAAATGTAATATATACAAGCTAGTTCCTCAAAATCTCAAGAGAATACATCATTGCTTCTAGATATTAGGTGAAAACGTGGAGGAAATAAGTCGATGATTCGACATAGTAAGTCAACATTTCAATAAGTCATTCTTTTGAAATACTGAAGTCATTATATTTAAATTTTTTATGTATTAAACAGAGAAGCGGAAAAAACAGACAAGTTTTCTCCAATACCTGGCAGAAATGGGCTTCCCCTGCTGAAAAAAAAAAACAAAACAGCTGGCTTGTGCTGGTCTGATGCCGGTTCAGCTGATCACCCAGCAGGATCATGCTGGTTGACCATTATACCAGCGTCAAAACACTAACGCTAGTATTGCTGGTATTGCTGGTTACTAGTAAAGCTGGTTTTAAAAGTTCTAGCAGGGTCCAAATGTTACAGACCACATTATGTATACAATTTAATTGCTTAATCATAAGCTCCCTATTCGCTGCTCATTCAGGATGATCATGCTAGGTGATCAAAACCAGCACCAGACAGAGCATAAACCAGGATATTAGGCCTCCGAAGGTTTTGACCTAATTATATATTACGTCAAAACGTGGGGAAAATAATAATCAATTTGACAAAGTACGTCAACATTTCAATACACTTTTATTTAGAATACTAAGGTGAATATTTTCACATGCTGCATGCATTTCATGCTGTTCTATGCTGGTTTAGCTGGTGACCCAGCATGATCATACCAGCATCAAAACACAATATATACTGGTCATTGCTGTTTTTTTCTAGCAGGGTCTATATGTTACAGATCACTTTATATACGACTGAATTGCTTAAACATAAGCTCCCTGTTGTTGATTAGACAGCCACGGGTGACCAGGAAAACCAGCACCAAACCAGCACAAAGCAACAGAGAGAGTTTTGCGTTAGTAACTAAGATATCTCAGAAAAAAAATTGTGACTACCAGATTTTATTCTCTGTTGATTATGGAGTTCATTATTAAGTTCAGCTCATCACTGGTTGTTTGCTACATACAGTGGCCCCAAAAAGTATGTGGACAGGCTACTTCAGAAAATGTTTAACAAAGCCTGGATATGAATTCCAGCCAGACTGCACAAAGCATACTGTAAAGCACACAGATTGAAATATCAAGGCCTTGGGTGTTTTTCTTACAGTAGTGTTGGTGAACTTGTGTTTATTGATGGGATCATGAACTCAGAAGTGTACAAAGGCATTTTAGATGCAAACTGACAGACTTCTGCTAAAGTAATAACTCAAACGATAACATGCCAGCTTTACCAAAAAGAAAAGTATAGTCTTGGAATGCTCTGTTTCAGATAGATGTGACATTTGTGTTCTAACAGGATGAACTGAATACAGTTTATGTACGGCACAAACATCCAAATAGTTCTGGAGTCCACTGTATGAGCAGAATGTTTACAAATTTAGAATCTTCTTCATTCAGTGACTCTGAATAAGCTACAATTGACCATAACTTCAGCATTAGAGTAATGTAGTGTAGTGTAATATATAGACTTACTATTTTAATCATATACATTATAAGCACAGCTGATCACCGATAGCACACTCACTGAGTGAAGACACCAGTTAATTCCCTTCAGACTTACACTACAATCACAGTAAATGATCTCTTCCATGTTTCTGGGTTTGTGACTACACAGCCTTGGAGAAAGGGGGAAGGGTGACTCACACACAGGGAACTTGCAGTAAGAGAGCTGGCATTCAGACACCATATTGCTTCCATGTGATCTAGTCCAGCAGCTAGACGAATCATACTAGCCAGGATAGGTGGGGAGGGGTAAGTGCGTGTCATTCACTGATAAAGTCACTAGGTCCTGATATGTGTTGCTCTTTAATGCTGATCTTAGACCAGCATTATCTGCCTGCCTTCCCTTACTGTAGAGCTTTATAAGAAAATGGATCAGCAAGGAAAGGACCACTTACCTGTGTGTCCCGCCAAGAACGGGAAAAATGCCCTTTTAAGGCGGAATTTAAGGCATTTAATGCCTCTAAAGCAGGGGTTACAGATAGTGGCCTAGTGGCCACTTCCAGCCCATGAGATAGCTTCATGCAGCCTGTCACATATTTACAGTTAATGCTTAAATCCGGCCCACAAACATAACCTATATGAATTCGGCCTATAAGCCCAATTCCTATGTTGTTAAAAGTAAAACTAGAGCACCGTGTGAAAGAGAAAATGAAAACCTGACCTGACACAGCATGAATGCTGCACACTGGCCATGCGTGGTTGTGGCTATGTAAATAACTTATCATAGTAATTCTGACTGATAGTTAGTTAAATATGCCTTTGCGGATTAATTCATGACATTGGTATTATAATACACAACATTTTCCTATAATTTACAAATTCAATGCAGGCTACGCATACACTGTATATTCTAATCCATAAAACATCTCTATCAGCAATATGTATGCAAATCCGAGCTGTAGAACAGAGGGGGAACTAAAAACACACTTTCTATCAGCTCCAATGTGACGATGGCAAGGCGAGCGGTAGTGAAACATAGACTGTGTTCAAAATAGCCTACTGTGTGCTGTATACTGCATACTGCAGCAGTTTATACAGAGTACTGCATACTACTCTTCATCAGTAGTACACTGTATAGTATCCAGCATGCAGCACAAGCTGTGTGCCATACTACAGGGAAGGGGCAAGACTAGACTGCAACCATCAGAGACTGACCAGTCAGACCATCTCAAGACCCATTCAATTTTCCTCAGCCCTCCAATCACTGCTGAGCAATCGTTGCAAGCCACTTTTCCACAAGTACATTTATATTTTGGTTGAGACAGAGGGCAGGGCATTGTTTTCTACCCATCTTTAAAGCACAAATAAAAGCCAGCTTTGGGTTCATCTGTGTGGTAAACTTGTGCAAGTTGTTTCATCACTCCACACAGGAGCCTAAGAAGCTGTTGCTGAGCATGTTATTCAGCAGAGTTAACATACTGTTTTATCCACGTTACGCAGAAAGTTACATTTTAAATAGACAAAGTAATCAAACCCATCCCAAGTTCAGCAGTGAGAGCTGGTATGGCTTCAGTGTGGCACTGAGTGCAGCAGCATGTGACCAAAGGCATAGAAAAAAATATTCACATCAGTGGTCACATACACCCAGAACAGCCACATTGCATTTTGGGATATAGTTTATTACAAAAATAGCTCTTATAACTTACTGGAAAAAATTGACTGGAGCAGTATGTCATCCAGGGATCTTTGGCACCTGGAGAAATTGATGTTGGTCACATACTGCATACTTCAAAAGTCCTTATAGCAAAGCTTTTTCACTCTGTGGCCATCTTTGCAACTCAGACCAGCACAACACATACTAACACACTACCACCATATCAGTGCTGAGAATGTACCTGCTCTGTGAGGGGGGTCCTGACCACTGAAGAACAGGATAAAAGGGGGCTAACAAAGTATACAGAGAAACAGATGGACTACAGTCTGTAACTACAAAGTGCACCTGTGTGTAGTAAGTGGAGCTGATAAAATATATATACCATTACCAATCAGGTATAACATTATGCATTATGTATGCATGTACGTACACAAATGTGCCCACAACTTCACAAACAGCACATCATGCTTAGCCACTTAGCCACGTGTGACTAGTGTTCTCAGATGCATGTCCTTCATATATTGCTTATTCAGCATATGCATGGTCACACAGACAGCTATGGGATCAAAACAGAAAGTAGTTGCATGTTTGACTCTGCCACTAAAAGAAAGACAGCTCTCCGTGATTTGACTGTGAGCAAAAGTATGAGTTGTGGACTTCGGCTCTCTTTAAACCCAAGCCTCAGAATCTGGATTAGTTCTTCAAAATGAAGATGCATCATGTTCAGTTATTCTGAGTCAGTCTAGAGGATTGTCTAGCAAAAGACTGGAAAAGGTCTTTAATCCAAAATGTAGAATTTGGAAAGCCATTTTTGTAAATGTATAGAAAATTTCTGTTGCTTTTCAAAGATAACTTTTGATTTAAATGAGAGTCCATCAGTGCTGAACTGACATTGTTCATTTAAAGGAGAATTCCACCAACTTTCAAATATTAAATGATTACAATGTAAACAGAGTTATTCAGGGTGATGTGATGTGCTATGTTGCCTGTTTTTGAATAAGAGAACATCTCACAGTGGTAGTGATAGGAACCAGACAGCCAAAGAGTTTAATACTTTTAAAAGCTCACAGAAGTTACTACACAAAATAATGATGTGTTTGCTGAATGTGCTTGATGTGCTGTTTTATGATAGTTTAGGGATAAGCTTTTGGCCTTTTATAGGCAAAATAATACCAGAATAAAGTTTCTTTTTGTTTGATTTACTGCTATTTTACCATTATTAACATTACATTTTTTCTGAGTTTTTATGTGTAGAAATGTATCTGGCATTTTGAATAGTAAATCAAATGGCTATATTTGTGTTGTAGACATTGTGACCCCTGGTTCCCATCACCACCACTGTAAAGAATGGGTAAATTTCTCTACGATGAACCATTTCACATCAATGGCTTTGTTTACATCTCAACAATTGAAATAGCTGAAATGAAAAATGGTGAAACTCCCCTTTAAGTGGTCATTAAAAGGAATCTATCTCAAATATAAGGTGACAAATTCTCTTCACAAATTCCCATTCTCCAGACTCTGGTGCATTGGCCTCAGGTCTCACAGACTGTGAAACTGTGTTCTTTGACTGAACTGCTGAACGTCATCACATCAATTTCTGCTTGGCTTCAAGCACTAATCAGAGGAACTTCAGTTTCAGCTTAATTACACTGGAAAATGTTCTGTTTTTGTTTAACCTCTTTCCAAATGCTCTCTATTGTCCATTTCACTAGCAGAATAGAAATTGACATATTTTCATTAATGTTATCAAATAAAGAGTTTTTCATTGTTTTCAGCTTAACTAGCTCTATCTGTGTGTGAAATACTGTGACTCTGTGTTGAGCTGCTGGCAAGCAATGAGAGGTGAAAGGGGAGGAGTGGGAACCCCCTGCTGTGAAAACAAATCACACCTCTCCACAAAGATAAAATAGACTGCGGCTTTCCTAGTACCAAAAAATATACAACTGCAACAGTTGGCTTCTGGGTTTGTAAATCATGAATATTTACATCATAAAAATGTATTTAATCAAAGTTATTGAAGAAAGAAGTTGCATAGTTCAGGCAAAAAACGGTATGGCTACTGTAATACTTGAAATTCCTCTTGTTTCAATTACATCATCCTGTGCATTCTGCTATGAATTTTGGGGAACTCCACAAAAGTCTGCTGAAAGCTGCATCCCGAGCAGAATCTCTGGACGTCTGCAAAAAGTCTGCTTTATCCCTCTACGGCCTAGATAAGTGGTACAAATAGACTTTCTGGGTAAGGCATGTGTTAAGTATGCATGTCTACAAGTTGGGATTGGGCATTAGTCATTTATCAGCATGGGGGGAGATTAAAGGATACAGAAATAAAATGATTGTTGACCTTCAGAAACCAGGCAATGAATAAACAGCTACATGCCGGAAACTGCACTCATCCACTGTTACCGTACGTTCACATGGTAGGAAATGACTGGATGCCACGACAAAACGACAGGCATCCAGTCATTTCCTAAGAGAGTACACAGTTTGTAGCAGCTAATCAGTGACAAGCGACAGGCAACACAATGACACAGTGACAAGCAACAAGCAACAAACTGAATAGAAATTTTCTCAACTTTATGCAAATGAACTATGATGCAGTGAAGCAACAGTCTAACTCACTCAATCCTCAGATCAATTGTAGATATAGGGGTTCAAGGTCCCCAGCCGCTGCTCTCTATACTTTTTGTTCCTACCAGCAATTTGTTGCTCTTCCCAATAGTGTTCTGAATATGGAACAGATATAAAAAGTGTAAGTTATAACCATATTTCATATTTTCACAAAACAGCAATATATACAACAGCACAATGAGGAGGATGGATAAATGAAAATTGCACCAAGGCTCATGGTTGGAGGAAGAAGGAGGCATTCTGTGGTCTCCAGATGCCAGATCAGATGCCACTTTAGTCTCAACAAACTATCTGGAAGGTGTGAGAGAAGAAAGCCTTTTCTTCCATTTCACTACAATCAAAAGCACCTGGAGTTTGCTAGACGCTAGTGGAACTGGGTAGTGTGGTTAGATGAGACCAACATAGAGCTTTTTAGCAACAAACATTCAAGGTGGTTTGGAATGAAAATAAAGGACAGTTATACAGAAAAGATCCCGGTCCTCTCTTATTATTATGCTGGATGACCTTTGATGTTTTTGGGCTGTTTTTCCTCAAATACTCTGGGAACTTTATTATGATATGTGATATCATGGACTCCATGAAGCATCAAGAGATTTTAAATGGCAATCTGGCTACTTCTGCCAAAAGGTGGGTCTGGCTGGATCTTCCAGAAGGACAAGGATCTCAAACATAAACTATACTGGCAAAAGTGTTCATCGTCTGCCTTCACATGTATATGAATTTGAGTGACAACCCATTCTTAATCCATAGGGTTTCGTTTGTCAGCCCACCCTTTGCAGCTATAACAGCTTCAACTCTTCTGGGAAGGCTTTCCACAAGGTTTAGTAGAGTGTTTATGGGAGTTTTTGACCATTCTTCCAGAAGCACATTCGTAAGGTAAGATACTGATGTTGGACAAGAAGGCCTGGCTCGCAGTCTCCACTCTAATTCATCCCAAAAGTGTTCTATCGGGTTGAGGTCAGGACTGAGTGCAGGCCAGTCAAGTTCTTCCACACCAAACCTGCTCATCCATGTCTTTATGGACCTTGCTTTGTGCACTGGTGCACAGTCATGTTGGAACAGGAAGGGACCATCCCCAAACTGTTCCCAAAAAATTGGCAGCATTAAATTGTCCAAAATCTCTTGGTCTGCTGAAGCATTAAGAGTTCCTTTCACTGGAAATAAGGGGCCGAGCTCAACTCCTGAAAAACAACCCCACACCATAATCCCCTCCATCAAACTTTACACTTGGCACAATGCAGTCAGACAAGTACCGTTCTCCTGGCAACTGCCAAACCCAAACCAACCGCCAGATGGAGAAGTATGATTCATCACTCCACAGAACACTCCATTGCTCTAGAGTCCAGTGGCAGCTCTTCACTCCACTGCGTTCAATGCTTTGCATTGCACTTGGTGATGTAAGTCTTGGATGCAGCTGCTCAGCCATGAAAACCCATTACATGAATCTCTCTATGCTGTTCTTGAGCTAATCTGAAGGCCACATGGCGTTTGGATGTCTGCAGTGATTGACTCTGCAGAAAGTTGGCGACCTCTGCGCACTATGCACCTCAGAATCCGTTGACCCCACTCTGTTATTTTACATGGCCTAAGACTTTGTGGCTGAGTTGCTGTCATTCCCAATCACTTCCACTTTGTTATAATACCACTGACAGTTGACTGTGGAATATTTAGAAGCGAGGAAATTTCATGACTGGACTTGCTGCACAAGGGGCATCCTATCACGTACCATGCTGGAATTCACTGAGCTCCTGGGAGCGACCCATTCTTTCACAAATGTTTGTAGAAGCAGTCTGCATGACTAGGTGCTTGGTTTTATATACCTGTGGCCATGTAAGTGATTGGAACACATGAATTCAATGATTTCGATGGGTAAGTGAATATTTTTGGAAATATGCAAAAATGGTTCAATGACCTCAGTATTAAGCTTTGGGCATGGTCATCCTAGTCTCCTGACCTAAATCCCTTTAAAAAAGAGCTGGAAAGGAGAGTGCAAAAGAGAGGAAGCATGACCCTGGAAGATCAAGAGATTCAGGGCCTCATTTATAAAACTGCAGATCTGATTTTACTGTCATTCATATTTAAGTAGTGAAAAGGGAGTTTGATGCTCAGATGAATGCAAGTTTCCATAGTCATGTAGAAACAGCAGTACCAGTGGGCATTACATGACACAATTCCTGAACATTTCATTTATAAATCAATCATTTGCAAATACTAAGAACCATTGTTAAGGGCACATTTAGAAGTAAATTCAAGAAGGTTTACACATGAGGCCATCAGTATTGAGGAGAGGGCTGTGAGGCCTGTGTTCTCCAATGTCATCAACAGTGGTGGACGAATACACAGATCATGTACTTGAGTTAAAGTATACTTAAGGTAAAATATTATTCCAGTGAAAGTAGATGTTCCTCCCTTTAGATTTCCACTTGAGTAAAAGTACAAAAGTATTTGCTTTCAAATGTACTTAAGTATCAAAAGTGAAAGTACTAAAAGATTAATTATGGCTCTGTTGTCCTTTCACCATTTTTGTAACAAGAATTATCAAGTCAGTTTAGGTGAAAATACTCTAGTGTCTCTTGTAACACCAACATTTTTAATAGAATGTCATTAATTAGTCTGACACGGATGTTTATTAAAATGATCATAAACATAAAACACTGAAGGCCAACAATTTCCATTAGGACTTTTTGCAAACAATCAATGTTTCAGTTTAAGATTTATTTGCAACAGTAGTTAAAAAATACTTTAAATTTAATAAACACTTGGTTTAAAATCAGATTCACAAATCAGTTTTCATTTACTATATTGCATCTAAAGGTCTCAAACATCAACTAGCCAAAATGATTTTACTATAAAATGAAATAGTGTTTGTGTAAATTCAGAAAAAACACAAATGGCAGTCACACCTGCATATGTGTACATATTTCTATATATTGGTCTATTTACACAAAGTTAGGTTAGTTCCATCATTTATGTAGGAAGACGCTTCCAAAATTGAATGCTGCTGCACTGACGTTGAACTGTGTGCTTGCACTCAGTCGGTACAAGCTCAAAACAAAGTGCGTGCTGTGCCCTGATTGGTGCTCTTGCTTTGCACTTCTTTCATTTTGACATGTTATGTTTTTTTATACACAGAAGCCGAAAGGAATGGCAGATTTCTCAAAATGTAGTGGAGTAAAAAGTAAGATATTTGACTTTGATATGTAGTCGAGTAAAAGTAAAAAGTCACCCAGAATGGAAAAACTTCAGTAAAGTACAGATACACAAAAAACTACTTAAGTACAGTAATTACATTTACATTATTACTGTCCACTACTGGTCATCAAGCATAAGAAGACTTGTTTTTGTCCAAATTTTGTCTCAGTTTTTAGTTCAGTGGTAAATTGCCTTGAATGTTTGTTAATAGTCTATTATTGCTTCTGCCATTTGAAATCAAACTGTTGCAAACGCAGCATCGAAAAGCTATTATAAAATATCAATATTTATACATACCACAACAATTAACAATAATTTAGTAAACAAAAGTAAATATTTCAAATTGGTGTTATATTTTATTAGTGTTTTTGGTTTTTCAACAAAAAAATTCACAAATCAAAATCAAATGCATAGAATGTTCCTCAAATTTACTGTTATCCTATTTATCTCTCAATCAGCAAAGACATGTTGTCTGCAGTTTGCTTTAGTTTCTTTAGTGATGCACAGGATCTTTAAGGTTAATGTAGATAAACAATGAAAGCATATAGCCACCCTTTAGCAATCTGAAAACCTGAATTATAACACACCTGCCTCAAACCTCATGCAGTTTTACCACCATGTAACCAGAATATGAAGGATTCTGCCTCTGCTTGCATGTACAAACTAATCTTTTGAAGCAAACTCCACAGATTTCCCAAAATTTCAGCATAATAAAATTATAAAGATGTAAACAGAGTCAATCAGAGTGGTTTGATGTGAAATACCTCATTATGGACAACTACTAAGTCACAATTGTCCACAGTGGTGCTAATAGAAACCAGATGTCCAAAACATTTAATGACTTTAAAAGCTCCCTCCCTCTTAAAAATGATTGTATTTAATGGTTACAAATGTGTTGTCTGATGCAACAATGATTAGTTTTATGAGGCTTTTAGTCTAAAAGGTTAAATTAATTTAAATTTATTAAGTTAAATTTCATGCAGTACAAAGAGGTACATCCAGGACCAATCTCCATTGTTTCAATATTTACCACTGTTTTGGAGAGTTTTTGACCATGAAATGCCTTCCCACAGCATCTCAATGGGATTTAAGTTTCTTTTGAGCCATTCGGAAGTGGTTTTGCTTTCTGTGCTTCGAATCATTATCCTGTTGAACAAAATCACTTGAGCTTTAGGCCACAGACTGACGGACATACATTCTTGTTATCAATGCACAGTACAAAAGCCAGCATCTATGATGGTTTTGGGGGAGCATTAGCGCTCATGGTATGAACGATTTGCACATTTGTGAAGATACCATTATTGCTGAACAGTATAAACAAGTTTTGAAGCAACATATGCTGCCATCCAGATGACGTCTTTTTCAGTGAAGTCCTTGCTTATTTCATCAAAATAATGACAAACCACATTCTGCATGTATTACTACAATAGGGGTCCTTAGCAAAAGAGTCCAGGTGCTAAACTGGCCTGCCTGCTGTCCAGACCTTTATGAAATTAAAAATATGACAAAGGAGACCCTGAACTGTTGAGCAGCTGAAATTCTACATCAAGCAAGAAAACGAAAATATTTAACTTTCAAAATGACAGCACTTGACCTCAGTTCCCAAACGCTTCCATAGTGTTGTTAAAAAAGAGGTGATGCAGCACACTGGTAAACATGCAAATTCAAAATGGTCATATATTTTTCAAAAAACAACAAAAATTTGCATTTTCAGCATTTGATATATTGCTTTTTTTCACTACCATTTCCAATTATATATAGGGTTTAAATGATATCTACATCATAACATTCTGGTTTTATTTACATTTTGCACAGCAAACAAAAAGTTTATGAACTGTGAAATAAAGAGGAAATGTTGAAGAATCTCCACTTTCCTATTATGCACTTGTGACACTGACCACATTCACACACACACACACTTCTGCAAACTTAAAGCAAAATTGCTGCTTATTTGCTGAATTGAACTTGCTGGAAGTAAAGTAAAACATACATTATAGCCTGTGCAAAAGCTATGGCATTTTTTTTTTTATTTATAATTTATGTTTTTTCAATACATTCAATTCAACAGACAAATAGAAACTATGCACTAAACATTTCATATTTCATTTAAGTTCCCTGTAGAAGATGTGTTAAAATATTTTGACTTTTACTTCAATTTTCAACTTCATTGGAATTTATTGGAAGACAAGCCAAGATTAGTCAGAACAGAAGAGTGACTGCAGTCTTCATGCAACATGCAACACATACACCAGGGGACAGTATAGGCTAGAGGAGGAACAAAGTTCACAAAGAGGAGGATAAAAGTTAGATGAAAGTTAATGAACACGATGCTTCCTGTGTGCTGCTTTTTATGCTAAAATAATGTCTTACAAACCAGGCATTGTTTGCTTTGATCTGACTGATTTGATCTGACTGTTCTGATCCGACTACTTTGATCTGGCTGTTCTGACCCGACTATTTTGGTCTGACTGTTCTGACCCGACTATTTTGGTCTGACTGTTCTGATCTGACTGTTTTGATCTGTTCTGCTGCTCTTAAAATGATAGTTATATGTTATCCAGATAGAAACCACACAAATGAATGAATGAATGAATGAATGAATGAATGAATTGATTTCAGAACCATGCAACCAAATGTGTTTGCACACAGAGGAATCGGACCTCTGCATTTAACTCATCTGTGCAGTGAAGCACCCACATACACGCACACTAGTGAACGCACATGCTCTTGGGCAGTGAGCACACTTGCCCGGAGTGGTGGGCAGCCCTATCCATGGTGCCTGGGTAGCAACTGGGGGTTAGGTGTCTTGCTTAAGTACCGTTGGTCAAGGGGATCGATTCCAGTCACAAGGCTGGTTAAGGATATACAAACATTGTGGGTAAATATATTCTTACTATTCATTGATGCCATTATAAATGATAATTAATATTGTTGTGTGACACCAATATCAGTTTTCCAGGGTAGACGATATGTCGTCCAGCATTTATCATTTACCTTTGTGAAGAACTGGAGTGGAATTGTGATCCAGAGATGCCTAAATGCTATCAAACCCTCACAGCAATGTTCAAACACCTAAGGCCTTTATAGTAGTATAATCTTTATAGAGTATAATCTATTACTGCAGCAAAAGAGGGACAAACTCCCTATTAATAGTCTTGTTTTCTGAGAAAACCCTGCGCAGGCGTCTGCACAGATATATAGGGTAGAAGTTAATAGCTACTGTTGTTTGATGCAATTTAAAACACATCCCATTTCCCTGTAGTGGAAACCCTGCTGCATGGTAAGCCAGTTTCTTGTGAATGAACTTCCTGACCACATTGCCATGAGATCGTCATTCATGTCTGGCACGGAAAACTTGATGTCGTCATCACCAAAATAATGTCTCCGTACAGACGAACTGATTCCGGAGTCGTGGCGATTCTAGAGTCATGACCTATTACTGCTCCAAAACAATAATTTTAAGACCTTTGTGCGGAATAATAAAATGCTTTACACTCAATTTTCTTGTATATCTGAATGTCATGAGCGCCAAATCTGTACAGGGTCCGTCAGAGACTGTTATTGTTCCAAGCTTTTTATTGCAAGTTTTCCAAACATTAACTTTTATAATAACACATGATTTCAAGCATGAATGCGATTTAAAAGAAAGTGCTTTGAGTGGATAGTTTGAATGATGCAGATGCTTAAAAACACAAACACCAACTCTTGCTGCTCTCTTTCTGCTGCCACGTCTGACTGAACAAAATCATATCTAAGCCACTTTGTAAACACACACTGCATGCTAATCCTGAAACTTCACATTGTCTAAACAGTGGGTTTACGTCTACACCCTTATGGTCATGGTTTTGGGCTTTAGAGTTATGCTTTGTTTCTGTTATTATATTGAATTTTCACTTTAACTAGACAATAAAAGCACAAGAAGTACATAAACACAGACCATTTTTGCAGCTAACTGAATTATAAGCATCAAAGTTATTAGTTTTATTTATTACTTAATTTAAATAAACATAAGGAATGAATCAATGTACTACTATAGAAAAGTAAATTCAGATTACTTTCATAAATAGATGTTAGGTCATCCAAGTTTCCTTCGCACCTAGAATGTAAAGGCTCTTGATTGTCATAGTTTCACTTTCACTATTATTCTTGAATGTTATCAGCCACAGCGAAAGGATCCACGTCACAGTCTAGTGTGGCTGCGCTCTACTTCAGACTATGGAAAATAGTTTGACCTTTATGAGACTTGAATCTGAACTTTTACAACAAGAGTATAGGTTTGATTTAGTATGACCTGTAATGAACTTTATGTGATAAAAAAAATAATAATAATAATAAAATAAAAAATGTATAATAATAATAATAATAATAAATTACCTGCTGCAGTCATCTTGCATTGAAAATGGCTAAATTCACCACCTTTATCGCTGTTGTTGGTACAAAACCTTGTATCTCCAAAATGGTAACTTTACAGTAGAAGGAAAAAAAACTTCTTTACTTTTAATGTAAGTCAATGGAACCAGACTTTTTTCCAAGTCATTTTAAGCCATTTCTTCTGGTCCATTCAACATTTTGTACCAACAACAGTACCAACAATATGTAGAAGGCCCACTCCATGTTATTCTGCTTAACCTACACATTATATACAGTACGATATACATAAACTTCAATAAACATAAATTGTTGCATGGTGAAATGATTGGTCAGATCTATGTATGATTCTATATAGCACCGAAAATGATTCTACATTCTTAAAAAGGATGGTTCTTCAAGGGTTCTTTAGAACCTTTGCACGATTACAGGGTTGTTTGCATTGTGAAAAGGTTCTTCAGCTTGATAGAGAATGTGCTGTAAATGGTTCTATATAGAACCTTTTTGAAAGGGTTCCATATGGCACCAAAATGGTTCTTTTATTGTTACATTATCAAGCTTAACACAATAGAATAACTTTTGTGGTGCTGTATATAACTTTTTCCAAAAAGGTTCTATATAGAGCCATAATACAACACCTTCTTCATCAATCTGAAGAACCATTTCACCATGCAAAGAAAACATCCAAACATGAAATGATTCAATAACTCATGGTTCTAAATATAACCACTTCCATTTCCAAATATAATCTAAATATAACCATTTCCATTACCATCTGTTTGAAGCGTGGACGTCTAGTATGTTTGTTAGGAGTCCCAATTGCTCTATATCTTTTAATCATTTTTCAAGTCCAGCTTTGCAAACTTTTATTTCTTTATTCAAGTTGATTACGTCATTTCTCCTCAGAAATACTTTGTTTGAATTTACATTTCGACTAAAAGTTAAATGAGATCATCAAGAGTTTTTGCGTGTTTACATGTGTAATGTAAACGCATTTTCAGCTTCTAGTTTCTAACCACCTCCAATCAGCCTGTGATTGTTTTAATTGACTTTAGTTAACTTTTAAATCGTTTTTTGGTATGTTTTAGTCATTGTTTAATTTTTATTACTCCATTCTTACTTATTTTAATATTGCCAAGCTATTTTACATTTTACTTTTTAAATTTATTTCGCTATCCTGATTTTATCTTATGTTCTATATTATTGTAATTTTAATGGTTTGATGATTAACTACTATGATTATTATTTTTAGCATGTTGATGCTGTCAGAACACAACCTTGTATCTCTGTTTTTGGCGTAGTTTGAAAATGTCTGTTGTCCTTTCCATTGTATATAAATTTCATGGTGAATGAACCAAAGGAAGAGCCAAGAATGACTTGGAAAAACATCTGGATCCTTTGATGTCCATTTAAAGTAAAATGTGTTTTTTCTTTCTCCTGCAAAATTAGAATTTTGGATATACAAGTTTTTTCCCCTATAACAGTGAACTGTCATGTTTTTACTATTTAACTTCTGATTTCTGTATTGGCTTGGCTACAGTAAATGAGGTTTTGAATAAAGGTTGATCGATTGATTGATAATCTTGATTTGAGAGAACTTTAGTACTGGTGGATCTGTAGTTTTAATTAATCAGTCTTTAGCTTCAATTTGCCTGTGATATTTATTTAATTCTTCTTTTCCTGTTTGCTCTTGTAGCAAAGCTCTTGCCATAAAGAAGAGTAAGTGAAGCCGTTTCTGTTCAGTTGACGGTGGTCAGGACTCCAAGAGGGGGCAGTAGTGTCTGAAAAACAACAGAGGTCTAACAGGAGAGGGTTTTTTGTGTGCTTTATCCAGGAGTAAATGTTTCTTTAAATGAAAGACTGATTCTGATCCAGTCTAGGACCACTACATACTGACCTTGAACAAGCCTTTAAATCACACATTCCTGCCAGTGGTTTAAGAGCACAGTAGAGAGATGGGAATAGAGATAGTAGACTTAGCACGTCACTACTGATAACAGCAAAACAAAGTCAACTGCATCAAATGACTCTCTCACTCTCTCTCTCTGTCTCTCTGTCTCTCTCTCTCTCTCTGTCTTTGCTATTGTATGCATTCTCCCTTAATGCCTTTTCTGGTTACGTCTCACATTCTGATAAGTCCTGCCTCTGAAGCATGGCAGCGCAGATAAGAACATAGCTGCATACAAGTGCCTTTGTAAATCACCCTCGGCCTCAGTCAGACGGGCAGACTCAAGACTGTGGTCAGGTCAGCTGTCCTGGCTATGGGCCAATATTTACAGAGCGTTTATCATTGGATAACAACTTCCTGGGAATTGAATTCCAGTGTGAACTGCAGACGAAGGATGGTTCGAAAAAGAGGAAGAGGTCTGCAAAGACTGAGCTACAGTACTTGTGCACCATGTGTGCATGGTTGCCCGTCAAATGACGATAAGATCAGTGTAAGCGGTCAGGGATTGTGTCCTTTCAGTATAGACTGACAAAGTAGTGTGATCCATCGAGGAGCGCTGCTGAATAATCATATGAGTGTCAGACGGTATATCAAATACCACATGTGAAAAAAAGGCCCCTATTACATGCAAAACCCAAAACCAACGATCACCAAGAAGTGATCCCTAAACCTCAAACAAGATCTGACAGCATAGAACCCACATACACTCACATATTGAACATCTCATTTCATCTCATCTAACTTTCCAACAAGAGCTCTGTACACTTTTCTTGTAACAGGACTTTTTGGTCATTTTAGATTAACAAGCACAACAGCTCTTTATTAAACCTAAAGATTTTGCTTTTATGCTTTTATAGCCTATTTAACTAGTGAAAGCTTACATTTGAGCTAAGCTACTGGGCAGTTTATCAAATAAACTCATTGAAAAGGTGGATATTAAAGGGCCCAAATCATGCAAAACGGAATTATCCTTACATTTTCTTAATAAAGACTTTGGTATAGTGTCTAAACATTGCTCATGCTTCCACATACCCTTAGCCCACTAGCATGTACAGTCCATATAGAGAGGTTATAAAGAGAGCTTCACCAAGGACTGCTTTTTGAACAAGACACAATACATGGCAGCCAGTAAGAACAGAAATCATTTATATAGCATTCTTAAAGGCACAGGAACAAAAAGCCTGTTACATTCTAAGGAATACAGAAATATTATTATGTAACACACAATCTGACACACAATTTTTTGGCATATAAAATATCAATAATGTTATAAGTGGATCTCATACAGGAAAAAATAAATACACTTTTTCAAACAAACAACTTATTCGAGTTCATTAATTAATAGGCTACTTTTAGAATCAATAGTTTTTCTTAAAAATGAACAATTTCAGAACACTTTTGACAAAATTGTGATTTCAGCTCCTTTCTATAAAATGCATGTAAATATATAATATATGCTTTCTGTGGTTGTCCTTGCTGCTGTATACAGGAGAAATAAATGATGTGGACCACTGTCATCCAGTCATGCTGCATGTGGATGTACAAATGTATATAGCCTCGCTTTAGCATTACAAAACTAGCCAGCTAAAAAGTGAAGTGGCCCTACACGCTGGCTGTTTATTCCTGGGAGAAAATAACACCAAGATGGTGGCTTATTCCACCAGAATACTGGCTAACTGCCCAACACTGTGTCAGCTCACTGTAGAGCTAGCTAGGAAAATTAGCTAGCCATAGGTTTTCTGAAGCTAACAAAGTGGGCTAGGATTCAGCTAAAAAATGAAAGCTTAGCCATCTTTTCTGTTAGCTGGCTAATTAGCTCTGTCGTGTGTTTGTGTTATAATTTTATTTGTGGTGATAGATAACAACTAGTCAGCACCAGCATTTAGGCTAACCTAGTTCAGGTTTTGGTGGAGGCTGTATTGTTTGAATGTGTCAAAACAGCTAGCTTTAGCTAACATCCACTAAAATCGAGGAGTGAGTACACCTAAGGGTGTGCTTTTCACTCTTTTGCCCAGTCTTTTTCGCTCGCTCTCTTACACCCTGCAATGTAAACAGGATGTTTATACCATTGCGAGGGCCATGGACCAGCACAGCTCTGATGAGCTGATAGCTGTTGGTGAGCTCCCACTGTAAACCTCAGGCCCAGTCAAGATTAAGAGGGATTTAAAGCTCTATTCTCTTCTTGGTCAGCCGCGACACGCTGCCCACTGCCCCCGGAGCTCAGCCAGACTGAGCAGCTTCCTGTGAGCACCGTGTGCGGGAGTGGATCCTGTACACTGGCTCTGTTCCCTTTCAGGAAGGCAACAGGCCATCCCAGCACTCACAATAGATGGATTACCTGCGAAAGAGAGAATATGAGAATGGGAAATGTTGCTTTTGTGGCATTACATAAAGTCTGTAATTTACATGTGTGACTGGGATGCTGCATTGCAATGCCTTTTCTTAGACACATATACAGTACTGTTCAAATGCGTGGACATGTCTGAGCTGAATCCGAAAGGCTTACGCTTAAACACTTGCTTTTTTGATTTGCGTCCCTGGTGGGTCATCATGAAGCTGCTTGAGAGAATGCCAAGAGTGTGCAATGCTGCATGGAAAGAGGGCCCATATGATGGAACACTAAACTGTCCTCATCTTTTTGAAATAAAAGAGTCTGGTGTCATACGTTAACATTCCTAAAGTTTCAAAGTGTACCATTTACTCCAGTCCACACAGACCATATGTGGAAACTATGTTGCAACTAAGCTATGTTTTGCATAGAAAGTTTTTGTGATGTCACAACAAACAATATATTTACATACACTCACTTTATTAGGAAAACCTGTACAGCTACATTCATGTACTTATTTAATCAGCCAATCATGTTAGTAAGAAGTACAGTACATAAACTCTTGCAGATATCCAGTAGCTCAGGATAATGTTCACATTAACCATTAGAATGTGATAAAGTATGATCTCAGTGATTTTGACTGTGGCATGATTACTGGTGCCAGATGGGCTGGTCTGAGTATTTCTAAAACTGCTGATCTTTTGGGATTTTAATACACAACAGACTCTCAAATTTACTTAGAATGCGGCAATAAAGAAAAAACCTTGTTGGTGAGAGAGGTCAACAGAGAATGGCCAGACTGTTTCAAACTAACAGATAAGCTAACTCAGATAACCTCTCTGCACAGTTGTAAAGAACAGAAAACCTTGAGGTGGATGGGCTACAGCAGCAGAAGACAATGTTGGAATCTACTTCTCTCAGCCAAGAACAGAAAGCTGAGGCTGCAGTGGGCCCAGGCTCACCAAAAGACAGTTGAAGGAAAAATGGAAAAATGTATCCTGGCCTGATGAATCTTGATTTCTGCTGAGGCACACAGATGGTAGGGTCAGAATTTAGCACTAACAGCGTGAATCCATGGGCCCAACCTGCCTTGTCCTGTCCTGGTGGAGGTGGTGTAATGGTGTGGGAAATATTTCCTTGGCGCACTCCGTCTATTAATACCAATCAATCATATGCTAAAAGCCACAGCCCATTTAAGTATTGTTGCTGGACATTGTTTCATATCTAATGGTTACTTCCATGAACATGACAATGAGTTCAGTATTCTTCATCAGTCTTCTCAGTAAACTGATATGAATCCAAAAGAACATCTTCGGGATGTTGCAGAAAGGGTGATTCACAGCATGAAAGCTACCTGAAAAATCTGCGGTAAATGCATTTTGCAGTCATATCAGCATGGATCATGATCTCAACGGAATGTTTCCATCTTGTGGCATCTATGCCACAAAGAACTAAGGCGGTTTTGAGAGCAGATGAAGGCGAACCCAGTGTTTGTATAGTGTTCCTAATAAAGCGCTCAGTGAGTGTATATCTGTCTTTTCAGCCTACAGCAGTTTTGCCACACCTGCTCTTGTTGAAGGAGGTGCATAATTGGGTATTTGAATAATTGTATATCTGCATAATTCTATATCTGTTAGTTTTTTCTTCACTGTTGTTCTCTGTGGAAACATGGAAAGATGAACAAATAGCTGTGTCCAAACTTTTGACTGTTACCTTAGTAACTAACTATTTAAGTCTTTATTTGACCTTCTGCTCTCATTCATTATGCATTCACACGCACACACACAGTTTTCACTGAGACTATACATATGTCTGATAAGCTTGACGTAGTGGAATGTTTATGTCATTACGTGTTTTTTCCAGCGTAATTATTATCACATAGCAGCGTGTCTGGGAATCTAATAATGCTATAAATGTCAAAGCTGGCAGACCAAGTCTGTGTTTGCTCTTTAGCAGAGTTACTGTGGTTGGACACTTGCGGCCCGCTGCCCTCAGTTCATTAGTCCAGCCAGTTCAAGAAGAGCTTCATAAAATATCCATCTTCCTTTCATGAACTTTGTGATGAGCACTTGAATAGTATTTCTAACTGATTAAACAGATTTACCCAAGATATTGCTTACAAATGACAAATCATATGAAATCTGAGTGCTTACAGAGAGGCCTACAAAATCAATATACAGCCTATATTTGGTTTACAGTCAATGAGTATCTAAAGCTGGTGATGTGAAATCAGTTACAGTCATAGGCAAAAGTCCGAGTGCTTGTGGTTAAATAACATGTTTTGCTGCTTTGTGACAATAAATAAACATACCCTCTACAGAGAACACATATATTGGAAAAACAAAAACATGCAATACAAACGTTATTGCAGATTTTATATTATGATGTTTTACTTTTTCCAATATATTAAACTCAGTGAATAAATTGAAATTAAGTGCTAAATAATTCTTATATTAATTATAAAGTATAATATTATATTACACTACATATTAACTATTTTTGTTCTTATTCAATGAATGTCAGTGAGAATGTATTACTCTGAATTGATGTTATTTATGGGAAAGTGATGTACTCAAATAAATTTGATCCTTTAACCTTTTCAGTGTAGTATAATGCTATCTGTTCTACTTTCAGAGCAAGGCTATCAATGCCCAATCAAATCCTTGTGCAGCTGACAGTGTAACACCAGAGGACTTGTAGTGAGAATTGCCGCTTAGTATCGTCTTCCAGGCATGTCAGACACTAGAGGGCGCTCCCGAGCAGGTCCAAAATAAATGTTTTGTGTAAAATCCTAGTCTGCAAATGCTTAATCATTTTCGCATACAAAATGCAGCAATTTTCTGAACACCAAACTACATAAAATATATTTGAACACTGCAGTTATATTTTTGAGTGATTATAAAGTCCAGTTATAAGAATTAATAGCAAAATCCCACACATGTTCATGACATCAGTGAGCGCATACCGCTTCATTCAGCCATTGAGTTGATCATCTCACCAATCAATCAGCAATCAGTAGCAGTAATGCTAACCAGTCAGCACTCAGTTGCAGTAATGCTAACTATTAAGGCCTCAGTGGCAGTAATGCTAAGTAATCAGCACTCAGTAGCAGTAAAGCTAACCAATCAGCTATCATTAGCAGTAATGCTAACCAATCAGTATTCAATAACAGTAATGCTCACCAATCAGTATTCAATAACAGTAATGCTCACCAATCAGCTCTCACTGGCAGTACTGCTAACCGATCAGGACGCATTAGCTGTAATACTAACCAATCAGCACTCACTAGCAGTAAAGCTAACCAGTCAGCACTCAGTAGCAGTAATGCTAACCAACCAGCTCTCAGTAGTAGTAATGCTAAGTAATCCGAACTCAGTAGCAGTAATGCCAACCAATTAGAAGTCAGTAGTAGTAATGCTAAGTTATCCAAACTCAGTAGCAGTAATGCTAACCAATCAGCAGTCAGTAGTAGTAGTGCTAAGTAATCCGAACTCAGTAGCAGTAATGCCAACCAATTAAAAGTCAGTAGTAGTAATGCTAAGTTATCCAAAGTCAGTAGCAGTAATGCTAACCAGTCAGTAGTAGTAACGCTAAGTAATCTGAACTCAGTAGCAGTAATGCTAAACAATCAGCACTCAGTAGCAGTAATGCTAGCATCCTACCAGCATCTTGTCCAGGCTGAGCTTAAACTGACTCTAGTAACACCACTGGCTCTTGTTTACAGGCTACAACTGATCTAAATCTCTTTTAATAAAGTCTTCTGGAAATACTTTCTACCTGCAGTGTGCTCAGGAAAGTGTATAGCGACGTAATTTATTGCGAAAATTATATCATAATATCCACCTGTACTTTTGCCTTACTTTAAGAAGTTTCATATATGTGATCCTTTTCCTTGTTTTATCCTCTATTAAAGTGATCCCATGTCCTCTGCTTACTCTTCGTCTTAGGCTTATTTTAATGACCTTTACCAAAATAAATATACCACATCTACCCGATTCAAACTGTCAACACAGGAAGCAGTTCTGATTTTCCATGAAAGGAAGCCAAACAACATAACCAAAATTATTGATTGGAATATATTTAGCAGTAATTTGATCTTCAGGATTAAAGAACCATAAACACGTCACTGGATACACCCGCCACCGCCCGAGGTGACACAAGAGATTCAGTGTTGACGAACCTGCAGTGTTATTTCTGCAAGCGTACGCAGCATGTTGAGAGTGATTTGGGTGGTAAGTAGTGTCATTAAGTCACTGCTGCCCAAACACACAGGCCTTTCACACACGCTTATGGGACATGTGCACAGACACACGTGCCATAGACGTGCCACACAATTCCTCACTTGTGAAGAACTTTCACCCAGCCAGGTCCAGCTCACCCCCCAATACAACATTACAGGGCAGTTTACTGAAAGCACCTGTGGTTCTCTAACGGTCATTTCCACAGACGTGGGAACTGGACTTAGAGGAGCAACATTTGACACTTTTCTGAGTGTTTAGACTCAAATAAACTGCTCCAAACATCTCAAGTGCCAAAGACTTCTGGGATATGTTCTCTCAGGGCTTGTTATTTGATGCAAAAAGGTTCTCAGCATGCATGTTTTTCATTCTTGTAAAAAGGAAATGTGATGGACACATGGTTCAGTTCTCAAATCCCACAGCACAGTTTTATGTTTGTCTTGCTTTAACACTGATTCATCTTGATATCTAATGAGTTATCACAAGAACACCGAAGCACAGAACATGTTCATTCGCCTCAAGCTGGATGGAGTTTGAGATCTAGACTTAAGTGCAGATGAATTCTGAGGACAATTCTGAGCAATACTATGCCAATTTATTGTGAGCGGTATTCAGGCCAGTGCACTCTATTTTACTCTATAACATGAATAATTCACCTGTATGACTTTTAGAGCTAGGCCATAAATGTCAAAACGTGGTCAAAAACCATGAAAAAAACCCAAATAGTGGGTTAAGCGTTCAGTTATTTTGACTTGATGATCTGGCTTTACTTAGTAAAGCTTATGCAACTAGTTGAATGTTGTGAATTGCTTGCAACACAATCAATTTGGCAGTTCAAAAACAATCAAAGTTGCACTCATTCCATTACTTCACTAATTAGCCAAATTAACAGCTCGTATTCTTTAGATACATCATATTATTCTTGCAATTCTCACCAAAAAACTCACCCATGATTTTTTTCCGTTGTATGCATGTTAAGCCTTTGAAAATTTAAGTTTAAGTAACCATTATGCTTATGCAATGTTAGAAATAAATGTTCTGCTCAGGTACATTTTTCATTCATCAAGGTAAAACAATGTTAGTGTTCCCTCAAAGGTACAACAGTGCTTTCAAGGTCTAATTGTTAACCTTAAATACATTTTTCCAGGTAAAAAAGTATGTACTTTTTCATAACGTAATGTTTTAAAACAAAACAATACAATGAAAGCCTGGAGACGAGACGGGGTGTGTGGAGTCAATACATATATAATAAATATAATCTCAATGGATTATGGTACAATTATGTTCCCTGACTAAAGGTACTGAGATGAGGGTACCACCCCAGCAACAAAAGGGGCACTGCCCCAGTGGCAGTTTTGTAGCTTTTTTCTGAGTGTGGTACTTGATGTCTCACACATTGGGATCGTAGAAGCACAACAAGCTTCATCTCAGCCCAAATAAATCTGCACACTGTGTAAAATTATACAGACATACAACATACAGATTATAGGGGCAATCAATATACATAAGTGTGTGTAGTAGTGCAAACAACAATAATCTACATCATGTATGAAAATGACATTAGCTTTGAGAAATTAAACTGATAAAATGAATAATTGTTTGAAATTATGCCATTCATCATAATAATGGGTTATTTGGCATTTTGTTGGCATTTATTTCATGCAGTTGAGAAGCTTGCAGCTGCAACTGTTAGATTACTCAAGTTCAACTTAGTTTCATGTATGTTTCAAGCAACTGCTGCATGAAGTTTCACAGTGCAAATTCTCAGTCAGCCTAGATGAATTCAGCTGTGGTAAAAGTGGTTGTGTTGTGCAAAGCCAACATGGCCACAACTGCCCAGTACACACAGACCAGCTGAGGGCTTACTCCATCTTTTATCTCTTGGATCCAGTCCACTGAAAACAATTCTTTTGAGTCGATGTGGTATGGAAACTTTCAGAATCAACCACCCTGTTAGAAGGCCCTGGTTTGATACAAGCTAATATAGCTGCGATAAAGCTCATTCCCAGGAGATCCTTCAGGGCGGACTGTTTTGGATTTGCTGACCTGCAGCTAAAAATACCTCTCCACTTAGCTGTTGACCAGCACCAGAGGTTTTAGGACGCTTACAAAAAGGCAAAGTTCACATAAATCTGCCTCAGGCACTTAGAGTAGAACTTGAAAAGTGTATTCATTCTTTTGTTAGAAACTGCTTGTTTGGTACTTATATTAAAATAAACCTATGACTGTTTATTTGGCTGTTATGCAATGAGAAGTGAGCAAGGCTTGAGAACAACTTGGGAACTGAAAATGCAAAACAGATCATTTCCACTACAGAATTTAGAAAACTTAACACTCACATCTACATAAATCTCTGCTGCCCTGTCCATTTTGGCGGGAAGTAGTGTTGGCATTACTGTTCAAAGTGTCAGAGAATTTAAAGCTTTATTAACACTACAATGTGGCAAGCAATTAAATGCAATTTTGACACTTTCAACACTTTCAATTATTTATTTAACCCCTTAATGGCTAAGGCCCACTATAACCTAAGAATAGGTCAACCAGCTTGGATGGAAGTCCCTGCAGTTACTGAAAACTAAGCCTTAGTATATAATAAACCTGGGGTTTTAAGGGCTTAAACAAGCTAATGCTACAGTGACATTGTGATCTGCCTATAGGCAAATTGTATTCTAGTATTCTAGTCTATATGTGTGCTAGATTGTCTTGGATCATATACGTGTCCATTGTCATATTTAAAATACACAGGTGAAATTTTATTGTTACACATATGTCTGTTATTAAAAACAAATAACAGTGTAGATGCAACCCATCTACACTGTAAAAAAAAAAAAAAAAAAAAAAAAAAAAAAAAAAAAAATATATATATATATATATATATATATATATATATACACACACAAACACATTCATACACACACACACACTGTCACGATTGGTCCCTCCCAGTCCGGTCCATGTGCATTTGTTTTGGTTTGGCCCATGTGTATTTGTTTTGGTTTTTAGTCCAGCCCTCTCCTTTCATGACTCCACCCCTGATTGTCTCCACCTGTGTTTCCACCTGTCCCTCATTTACCCTTATGTATTTAAAGCCTGTGTTTTCCCCTGTCTGGTTACTGGTCTTTGTCTGAACTGTTGGTTGTACTGATGTTGTTTGTACTGGTCTATGTACAGTTGTTTGTTCTGTTTTATTCTGGTTTTATTTCTGGTTTCATGTCTATCCCCCAATCTATCCATGTTGGATCTGTGACCCTGGACCGTCTTGACTATGACCCTGGATTTGCCCACAACAAATGTTACTTATCTGCGCATATGCGTCCACCTCCTCGCTCCCTGTTACACACACACACACATTATATATATATATGTATATCCTTTCAACACTTCCCCATATATATCTGCCATGTTTTACAAGGCAAATCAGCTCCTTTAACAATAAATATTCAGTATTTATCAGCAAGGCTAACTAGCCATTGCTCATTAAAATTAGCCTAGCTAGCTGGCTTTATAGACTTGAACTCCTTTCATGTCTAGTTTGTGGGCAAAACATGAACATTTATGGGAAACTGGCACATGGTGAAGAAAACCTTGCTGTAAAAAGTCACAGGAAACGCTCTAAGAAAATATAGCTAACCTTATGCTAGCTTATTTGTAAACATAACAGCTACTAAATATTCTAAATATTTCTAACAGCTCAATTCTGATTAATTCTGTTCAATTCTAAGCCACATGTCTAAGTTAAAACTATGATAATTATAGATTATCTTATAGTTACAATGTTATTAACAACACATTTAAAATTATTTCCACAGCAAAAAGTAGCTAAGTACTCTCTCACATGATAAAGGTGCAGTTTTCTTCTCTAATTTCCTTTGACTGCAAGGTTTAATCAACTAAAATAACTCTGATTCATCAGATTAACTAGGACAACTCACTGTGTGTAAAGTATTATGACTCTGTGTTGAGCTGTGAGCATCAAGGGGTAAAAAATCTGTGACAGAAGATAATTCCTCTCCACCAACATGGCCATCATTTGGTAGTTTGAGTATCTGTGTTCATCTAATCTATTAGTTGTTCAGACGATAATGTATGTTTAATTTTTGCCATACTGCTGTTTTGGTGTTGAAGACTGTAATACTACACTACTATCTGTGTCTGGTATTCTGATATGTTTACACCCCTCATCTGCACAGACATTAGCCTCCACACCAGAGGAAAAGATGAGCTCAGTAAGAGATAAAGCCAGACACAAAACTATTTGTGGTCCACTGAGATGCCTGCCTCTCTGTTTCCATCTCTTTCTTCCTCACCTTCCAGCTGGTTCATCTGTTTATTTTCCCACCACATTCTCCTGAGGTGACCTCCTGCTTTCTCATCTCTCTCCACCATCTTCATCAACAAACCTTCACTTTACACAGTGGCCCTTTCTAATCGTTCACTGAAGCATGTCTTACCTTTAGCCTTCATTGCTGCTCCTCAGCCCATCTCTTGGGTCAGATTCATAAAGGGGCTCCTGCCAAGAAGAGCTCACACAAATCTAAACAATGAGGCTGGTTTCACAGGTTCAGCCTTGGGGAGCGTAAACACAGGTGGCCAACAAGATGAGAAGTGAAAATGTGCAACGCAGATGCCCCACAGAACTCAGAACTAACACATTATATTGCCAAACGTATTTGCTCATTTGCCTTCACATGCATATGAAATTGAGTGACATCCTATTCTTAATCCATAAGGTTTAATATGATGTTGACCCACCCTTTGCAGCTATAACAGCTTCAACTCTTCAGGGCAGGCTTTTCACAAGGGTTAGGAGTGTGTTTATAAGAAATTGTGACCATTCTTACAGAAGCGCATTTGTGAGGTCACACACTGATGTTGGACAAGAAGGCCTGGCTTGCAGTCTCCGCTTTAATTCATCCCAAAAGTGTTCTATGTTGTGGTCGAAGTCAGGACTCTGTGGAGACCAGTCAAGTTCTTCCACCCCAAACTCACTCATCCATGTCTTTATGGACCTTGCTTTGTGCACCGGTACACAGTTACATTGGAACAGGAAGGGACGATCCCCAAACTGTTCCCACAAAATTGGGAGCATGAAATTGTCCAAAATCTCTTGGTCTGCTGAAGCATTAAGAGTTCCTTTCATTGGAACTAAAGGGCCGACCACAACTCCTGAAAAACAACCCCACACCATAATCCCCCCCACCAAACTTTACACTTGGCACAATGCAGCCAGACAAGTACCATTCTCCTGGTAACCACCAAACCCAGACTTGTCCATCGGACTGCCAGATGGAGAAGCATGATTCATCACTCCACAGAACATGTCTCCATTGCTCTAGTCCAGTGGCGTACTTGTCACCATTGCATTCAACACTGCATTACACTTGGTGATGTAAGGCTTGGATGCAGATGCTTGGCCATGGAAACCCACTCTATGAAGCTCTCTACGCTGTTCTTGAGCTAACCTGAAGGCCACATGAAGTTTGGAGGTCTGTAGTGATTGACTGCAGAAAGTTGGCAAGCTCTGCGCATTATGTGCCTCAGCATCCACTGACCCCGCTCTGTCATTTTATGTGGCCGACCACTCATGGCAGAGTTGCTGTCATTCCCAATCAGTTCCACTTTGTTATAATACTTTCTGACAGTTGCCTTTGGAATGTTTAGTAGTGAGGAAATTTCACGACTGGACTGCACAGGTGGCATCCTATCATGGTACCACGCTGGAATTCACTGAGCTCCTGAGAGCGACCCATTCTTTCACAAATGTTGTAGAAGCAGTCTGCATGACTAGGTGCTTGGTTCTATACACCTGTGGCCATGGAAGTGATTAGAACACCTGAATTCAATGATTTGCATGTGTGTGAATACCTTTGGAAATATAGTGTATGTCTTGGCTGGGGACACTTATTTGGAAGTTGGGGTTCACGTGATAGATTGGCAAAACTGGCCAATTTACATAATTTTGTCCTGACCAAGGAGGTAATCAATCAGCCAGGGCTTAATTGGTGTATGAATCTTGGTTCTTTACTTTTGCATTTTAGCTAAAATGCTAGTGCAGCTAAATAGTAATGAATCCCTGCTAGAAAACCTCGTATAAACCAGCATTGCTGATCACCAGCAAAACCAGCATATATTATGTTTTGGATGCTGGTATGCTGGTCAATCCAGGACCAGGCTAGCACTAGTTCAGTATAAACCAGCATAGACTAGCTGTGCTGTTTTTTTTAGCAGGGAGCTAATGGCCTAGCATCTAGCATCATGCAAACTGAAAGCCTAAATCATCACATACTCACCTCAAACCACATTGTGTTTGTAAGCAGTTTCAAATAGACTTGCTTTTGTGTTTTTTGACACTGTGTGACATACAGTTTTTATAGTTATATGCATAAAAATAGACAAAAGTAATTACTTGCTAGCGATGTTGGCCTGTAGCTCCAGTGTTACATTTGGAGTAGGTGATGAACCACAAATGACCACTCTCTGAAGAGCTTTGGAGGAATTTCAAGCTTACAAATTGAGTCAATACTAATTTTTTTGGCATGCTTTTCATAGTTTGTGGAAAGTATGATGTAGCACAAGTACATGTAAAGCAATACTCTGACCAGAGGAAATTAATGAAATATTGGAGTAGGTTATAACAACAAAGACTGAAATGATGACTGCTTTCCACTGACTTGATTCTAGCTAGCAATGCCAGTTTTATACTAGCTGTTTATATATATATATGCCACAAAATGTAGCTGAGCTGCTATTATCTAAACTCTTTCAGTAAATGAAATGCCATTGGCCCCTGAAGCAATAGGGAGTTGGAGTGGCGTAATGGAAAATGACACTAAAATCAGTAAAATAACTACTATGGTACATTACAAAAATGTGCGTTTTGCTATGGTGCACCTCATCCCACATAAAACCAATCATGCTTTTACTTACCAAGTTGAACTCAATTTATATTACCCACATTCTCACAGCGAAGTCCAGCTCTCCTGTGTTTTCATTCTTTTACTTTCTTAGCCAGCTGGACTTTTGTTCATTACGGTCTGTTCTGCTACAGGGATGATTCTAAAGTGCACCAGATTGAGCAAGTTGCGGAATGGGATGCCTTATTTGGTAAAAGGCTGATCGGTTCTATATCTAGTCAGGGGGATGTCACAGTTGTCAAGGGTAACACTGCGTGAAATGTGCCTTTAGCCTTTTGCTTGTCCTGCTGGGCCAGCGGAGCCAGAGAGCTTTATGATGGTCAGCTCCATAGCTGGCCTGTCTTGTTCTTGCAGTGGCTGGGGTCAGCAGGGCACATGCTACCTCTGCAGATCTCTATCTGCTTGCTTTATGCCCACAGAGCTCACTGTCAGCAAAGCCAGGCACTCGCTGTCTGTACCTGAGAAAATAAGAGCCATGACAAATCATGCCAAAGTCCTCGGGGTACAAAGGTGGGGTATAATAGAAATAAGATTTCATCTCCGTAACAACAGCCTGATGTTTACATATGATCTCTGCACTTAGCAAGCAGAACTGTTATATTTATTACCATATTTTGCCCATTAAGATTAACTAACTAGACTAAAATCATATTGCTTTGAATGATACTATACCTTAATTATATTTATTTTATGAAAATAAGTGATTAAACATTCCATTTTGTCACCACCAATACAATAATGTCACAACCAAACTTGACTTAATGTTTCGTGTCAATTTTGAGAATAACTCAAACTCTAAGTTAGGGCAAACCAGTACCAGACTAGTAAACAATTACTGGGAATATAAATAAAGCAATACATTGAAATGAATAAATAAATGAAATAAAGCTTTTTTTAAAGCATTTTTTGTTTTTTTATATATATATATATATATAAATATATAATATATATAAGTGTAAATTATCAGACACCTCACAATAGAAAGTACTATATAATTGATTATTTTGTGTGTATATATATATATATTGTAACGAGGAGCGATGAGGAGTGGACGCATGTGTAAAGAAAAGCAAGATTTATTTGGGGCAAATCCAGGGTCATAGTCAAGACAATCCAAGTTCAATAAGCCAACACAGAGACTAGGACAGACATAATGAAACAAACACAATTTAAACAATACTCTTAGAACAGATCAAGCAAGAAGACCAACAAGAAATATATATATATATATATATATATATATATATATATATATATATATATAATAGTAAATATATATAAATATAATAGTTAATAGTACTACATTATATATATATATATATATATATATATATATATATATATATATATATATATATATATATATATATATATAATGTAGTACTATTTCAATTAATGCTCAGAAGTAAATAAGGTTTTAAAACATAATTGTTTATTAAAATGTTTTTATTCTGCAACTGCAGTTTGAACTAATTCTGTAGAATGGCCCATGAGTATGAGCATGCATTATTTTCCATGTCAATCAATAAGAAGCTCACAAGGTGATATAAGCTCACCTCTGATCTGATTGGTCAGCACAGAAAATTGCTCATGATGCAGGCTACTTGACCACTTTGAGGTGAATTTTTTCACCTGAGCTCCACACAAAACATGGCTGTGCAAGCTGCATAATTTCTAAGGTTTGCATCACACACATACACACACACACACACACACACACACACATATATATGTCTGTGTGAAAGTACCAAAGCAATCCTTACTGTCCTGTTACAATTTAAATCATCATCATCATCGTTAACCGCTTAATCAAGATAGGGTCGCGGTCACAATTTAAATGTCTAACTCAATTTGAATCTCACCTCTATGTGAAACTCTAGTATATCTAGATCTAGTACTCTAGTAGACATTCACTCATGTACCAGTGTAGGAGTATAACTGTCACGATTGGCCCCTCCCAGTCCTGTCCATGTGCTCCTGTTGTGTTTACTTCCCAGTCCTGTCCATGTGCTTCTTTGTTTTGGTTTTCAGTCCTGCCCTCTTGTTTTGTAACTCCACCCCTGATTGTCTCCACCTGTGTTACCACCTGTCTCTCCTTTACCCTCATGTTTTTAAACCCTGTGTTTTCCCCTGTGTGGTGGCAGGTCTTTGTTTGGGATCTTTGCTTGATGTTTGATGTGCTGTTTTCATTGTTGTTTGCTTGTTTTGTTTGTTTGATGTATGCTTGTTTGAGTTGTACTTTCGCTATTAGTTCTCTGTTTAACCTGTGTTCTGTTAGTCATGTATGTCTCGCAATCTCTTCGTATTGGCCATTTGAACCTGGACTGTCATGACCGTCATTCTGGATTCGCCCTCAATAAAAGTCACTTATCTCAGCGTATGCATCTGCCTCTTCGCTGTCCGTTACAATAGCTGTTTAATTAATTCTAACTAACACACACACACACACATTATTTAACCGCTTATCCTCCTGGGTCACAGGGGATGCTGGAGCCTATCACAGCACTCATTGGGCAGAAGGCAGGAAACACCCAGGACAGGTTTGCTGAAATGCACTTGTAACTATTTAATCTTTTCCATAATGTTGAGTGGAGGGTTTCAGCTTTGTTCTATCTGCTATTATGTGTTTCTTTGGGTTAGGAGAACATGGAATGATGAAAGATCGTGAACATGGCCTTGTAAATTGCAGTGCAAAACCCTTGTGATTTCCATCTTGTATCTGATAGCTAGGGTGAATGAGGTTGCATAGCTGTACCGGACATTAGACAGGCCAAGAATGGATGAGTGAATGGGCCTGTGAAGGACTTTCTCAGGCTCTGGCTGTCTGCTCTGAGAGGTCTCTCCATCGCCAGTGATGACACATGATGACTCAGAAGTTTGCAAGGGTGCTAAGAGGGCGAGGGTTAGAGGGAACAGAGGGAGTTTGGGGGATATCACATACATGCGTGCACACACGTACACACAAACACGACTGCTTGTTTTTGTTTCTTTGCAGGACATTCATGTGTCCCAGATGTACTTTATATATCATGCTAAACTATATAGACAAAAGTATACACATTACACCTACAGGAGCTTTTATGTCATCCCATTCTAAATACCATTCTAAATAGGCATTAATGTGGAGTTGGGGCCCCCCTTTGCAGCTATTTTCCACTCTTCTGGGAAGCTTTCTACAAGATTTTGGAGAGTGTCTGTGAGAATTTTTGCCCATTTATCCAGAAGAGCATTTATGGGACACTAATGTTAGACGAGAGGGCCTGGCTCACAATCTCTGTTCAAGTCATCCCAAAGTTGTTTGATGGAGTTGAGTTCAGTGCCAGTCAAGTTCTTCTACACCAAACTCACCCAGCCATGCCTTTATGGAGCTGCTTTGTGCTATGGGGCTCAATCATGCTGGAACAGAAAAGGTACTTCCCCAAACTGTTCCTAAAAAGTTGGCAGCATACAATTGTCCAAAATGCCTTGGTATGTTGAGACTTTAAGATTTCCCTTCACTGGAACTATGGGGCTTTGGAAAACCCCTGAAAAATAATCCCATAGCATTATCCCTCTTCCACCAAACTTTATAGCTGGCATAATGCAGTCAGACAGGTAATGTTCTCCTGACATTCACCAACCCCAGACTCATCCATCGGCTTGCCAGATAGAGAAGCGTGATTCGTCCCTCCGCAGAATACTTTTCCACTACTTCAAAGTCTAGTAGTGGTGTGCTTTACACCACTCCCCCCAGCACTTGACATTGTGTATTTTGATCTTAGGGTTGTGTGTAGCTGCTCAGCCATGCAAACCCATGTCGTGAAGCTCCTAATGTGCAGATGCTTTGCTGATGTTGCTTCCAGAGGCAATTTGGAACTCTTTAGTGAGTGATTCAACACAGCATAGGCCCTGTACACTTCAGCACTTGTCAGCCCGCTTTATGAGTTTGAGTGGTCTACTGCTTTATTGCTAAGCTGTTGTTGCTCCTATGCTTCCATTTTACAATAATAGCACTTACAGTTGACTGGGGCAGATCTAACAGGATAGAAATTTCACAAAATGACTTGTGGCAGAGGGTACATCCTATGACAGTGCCACGTTTAAAGTCACTGTGCTTATCAGTACAACACATTCTACTTACAGTGTTTGTCTATCAAGACCATTTGAGACAATGTCTATCAAGACAATTGATTTTATCCTCCTGTTAGCAATGAGTGTGGATGAAACACCTGAATTCAATGATGGGGGGGTGTTCCAATACTTTTGTCCATATAGTGTATATGTGAGTGCATGTGTATCTCTATAGACATATATTTAGTAATATCTTGTAGTATGTTCCATAGATATGTAATAGTAATGCGTCCCATATGTTTTATATATCTTATGAGTTTATGTATTTGTAATATGCCACATGTTGTACAGAAATAATATGTATACCTGTGTATCTATGTGCAGTGTAAGCCTAAGCCTAACCTTATCCTCAGTAAACAAAATGAAAAGGTTTTACCCTTTGAGATTAAAACACAAGACATGTAGCTTTTGCATAAAGTTTAAAATCAAAGTCAGGATCAGTCTGTTAATTTTGTAGATGATCTACTTTTCTTTGGTCAATACAAACACAAACACACACATATACACTCTCTCTCTCTCTCCCTCTCTCTCTCTCTCTCTCTCTCTCTCTCTCTCTCTCTCTCGAGGGAGTCTATGACCCCGAATGGTGTGATACACTGACTGATGCTCATGTGTAGCCAAAATACATTTTTGTTGATGGAAATCTAAGGACACTGTAGGGACAGAGTCTGTATAATTTATGTATAACTGGGCTTAGGCAGATTCATGTCTAAGTACAGAACATGATATACTCAATCCGTTTTCAGACACATCACACATTTCAAGAAACTTGTCCACAATGAACCCTTCAAACTCTGAGGGCCTGTATGTGAGCCTCCACTCCAAATGTCTGCATGCTTTGCATCTGAATACATTCTTTTGTAGCAGCTATTGTCATGTTGGAAATTTGTTCCCATTTAACCTAAAATCAATCAATCCATCCATCCATCCATCCATCCATCCATCCATCCATCCATCCATCCATCATCTTCCGTGTCTCCGGGGTTCGGGTCGTGGGGGCAGCATCCTTCCACTTCCACTAGCTCCCTGGGGGGGGATTCCGAGGTGTTCCCAGGCCAGCTGGGCAATATAGTCATGCCAGCGTGTCCTGGGTCTTCCCAGGGGTCTCCTCCCGGGTGGACTTGCCTGTGACACCTCACAAGGGAGGCATCCAGGAGGCATCCTAACCAGATGCCCGAACCACCTCAGCTGGCTCCTCTCGACGTGGAGAAGCAGCGGCTCTACTCCGAGTCCCTCCCGGATGACCGAACTTCTCACCCTATCTCTAAGGGAGAGTCCAGACACCCTGCGGAGGAAACTCATTTCGGCCGTTTGTATTCGCGATCTCGTTCTTTCGGTCATTACCCAAAGCTCATGACCATAGGTGAGGGTAGATCGACCAGTAAATTGAGAGCCTTGCCTTATGGCTCAGCTCTTTCTTTACCACAACAGACCAGTAAAGAGCCCGCATCACTGCTGACCCAGCACCAATCCGCCTGTCAATCTCCCGCTCCCTTGTACCATCACTCGTGAACAAGACCCCGAGATACTTAAACTCCTCCACTTGAGGCAAGAGCTCATCCCCGACCCAGAGAGGGCTCTCCACCCTTTCCCGCCTGAGAACCATGGCCTCGGATTTGGAGGTACTGATCCTCATCCCGGCTGCAAACCGATTCAGCAAAAGCTGAAGTTCACGGCCTGATGTCCCCAATAGGACCACATCATCTGCAAACAGCAGCGATGTGACCTTGAGGTCACCAAACCGGACACCCTCCATCCCCTGACTGCGCCTAGAAATTCTATCCATAAAAATTATGAATAGAATCGGTGACAAAGGGCAGCCCTGACGGAGTCCAACTCTCACTGGGAACGAGTCTGACTTACTGCCAGCCATGCGAACAAAACTCCTGCTTTGTTTGTACAGGGCCTGAATGGCTCATAGCAAAGAGCCATGTACCCCGTACTCCCAAAGCACCTCCCACATAATACCCTGGGGAACACAGTCGAAGGCCTTCTCCAAATCTATAAAGCACATGTGGACTGGTTGGGCAAACTCCCATGAACCCTCCAGAATCCTGGAGAGGGTAAAGAGTTGGTCCAGTGTTCCACGACCAGGGCGGAACCTGCACTACTCCTCCTGAATCCGAGGTTCGACTATAAGGCGGACTCTCTTCTCCAGTACCTCTGCATAGACCTTACCAGGGAGGCTGAGGAATGTGATTCCCCTGTAGTTGGAACACACCCTCTGGTCCCCCTTTTTAAAAAGAGGCACCACCACCCCAGTCTGTCCAATCCAGTGGCACCGCCCCCGATGTCCACGCAATGTTGAAAAGGCGTGTCAGCCAAGACAGCCCCACAACATCCAGAGCCTTGAGGAACTCTGGACGGATCTCATCCACCCCTGGAGCCCTGCCGCCAAGGAGCTTTTTAACTACCTTAGCGACTTCGGCCTCAGTGATGGACAATAATACTCACTGGAGAACATGTCGGTGGGATTGAGAAGGTCCTTAAAGTATTCCTTCCACCGCCCAATGACGTCTTCAGTCAAAGTCAGCAGCACACCATCTCCACTATATACAGTGCTAGTGGCACACTGCTTTCCCCTTCTGAGTCGCCTGACGGTTTGCCAGAATCTTTTCGGAGCCGACTTAGTCACTTTCCAAGGCCTCACCAAACTCTTCCCACCGATGGGAGGGGCAGTAGTAGGGGTTCGGTGCATTGTGGATCGGGCAGTGCCTTCTGATCCTCGGTTGCTGAAACTGGCTTTAACCCAATTTTCTCTTTCCACCTGCTAGCTAGGTCTTCCCCAGCTCATGATGCCACTGAACTTTTAGAGTGAAGGCTAGCGCCTGCTTCCTCTAAAACATGTGAAACGCCACTGTGTCTTTCCAAATTGTGGTTAACACATTATAGGATGACTCAACCTGCTTGGAGGAGAATGTTAACTAACAATTCTGTCGTGCTAGCTAACAGATGCCCATGTTGGCTAGCATCACACTGAGTGATACGGGGGAGGAGGATTATCCTACCCAGCCAGAGAGAGAGCGAGGACAGTTATGTTCTTTTGGACTCCTGCTAACGGATGGCTGTGACGTCGCCACTTCAACATTTGTGCATGTGACAAGCATTTATTAGGACTGACTTGAATAATTTCTAAAACTTAATACATATTTGTTCATTACAGTACTATTTGGTTCTCTATTTAACACAATGGCTGATTTCATGATTAGTTTTCTGATGGCTGAGATGAGGTTGGTGACTCTGGTGGGGTAAACCAGGGAGCTCCTCAGACACATTTGTTGTGGCAAGGTGTGGCTGTTGGAGGAGGAAAGACCAGCGTTGCTGGTGTCTAGTGTGGGAGTGAAGTTCACTCTAGCAAGCAGCCCTTTAGCAGTGGACCAAGAGCAGGGCAGAAATAATCAGTTATAATGGTCTCATTGCCTAGAGGCATCATCTGAGCAAAGTACCACACCTCTAGGCTAATCCTCCTTGAATTCTGTGGACCTTTAGCTCCAAAAGCTCCTCAATCTTCTGCTTGGCTCTTTGTAGCTTGGTCCATAAGCTCAGCTCATCCTGCTTGTCGCCCCTTACTGCTGCTTTCCAGGGTATAAAAAAGGGTGAATCATTATACCCTTAGCATCTATGTAGGTGACTCATAAGAGTATATATAGTAATATGTAATATATAATATACTTGAACAAGACTGTTACAGTCACAGACTTTATTATAGCAGCAGCTATAATACAAGCATCTGTGCTTCAGCCTGAACTGCAGTATAAAAATGGTAAACAGTCTGGCAGCAAGTGTGTTAATTAAGAATAAAAGTATGTTTTTTCAGTGTTACCTGCCTTTTAGTGTAATTCAGCAGTTTCACTAGTTTAACTAGTTGCTCTGCCATACAGTATTTTACCATAATAAAAACAACAATAATAGCCATTACAATCAATGCAAATGCAAATGGACTTCAGCTCAGCCTTTAATACAGTCACCCCTGGACAGCTACACAGCAAACTACTCCAACTCAGCATGCCAAGCCCCACCTGCCAGTGGATCACCAACTTCAAAGATCACCAAAGTTCACCTCAAACACCCAGATCATCAATACAGGTGCTCCACAGGGCTGTGTCCTCTCGCCATTGCTTTTCTCTCTGTACACAAATGACTGTACCTCCACAGACCCCTCATTCAAAATCCTGAAGTATGCAGATGACACCACAGTCATTGGTCTCATCTGAGATGGTGACGAGTCTGCTTACAGACGGGTGGTTGATCAGGTGGTCCTTTGGAGCAGCCACAATAATCTGGTGCTGAACACAGCAAAAACAGTGGAGATGACAGTGGACTTCAGGAGGAGCCCTCCAGCCCTGCCAGCACTCACCATCCTGGACAGAACTGTGATGGCAGTGGAGTCCTACAAGTTCCTGGGCACAACGATTACCAGGGACCTGAAGTGGGACAGCAACATCAGTTCCATCACCAAGAGAGCCCAGCAGAGGATGTACTTCCTGCGTCAGCTGAGGAAGTTCAAACTGCCCAAGGAGCTGATGGTGTGGTTCTACACAGCCATCATAGAGTCGGTCATCACCACGTCCATCACAGTGTGGGGCAGCTCAGCTACCAAGCATGACCTCCACAGACTGCAGCGCATCAGGTCTGCAGAAAGGACAATTGGGGTTGAGTTACCTACACTGCTGCATGCCAGATGAGGACCAGGACACCCAGGCTACAAAGGAGTTTCTTCCCACAAGCCATCACTCTCTTGAACAGCTAAAATATCACAGTTAAATATCACACAAAACAATTCCAGCTTTAAACTGCACTTCTAGATACACTCGTATATAGTATCACTCCATCCTCTGGAACTGCTGCTCAAACCAGTGTTTATTCTAGCATCTTTTCACCTGCCATATTACCCCACCTGTCTGACTGTCGCATTTCTTTGCCACCATACACCCTTTAACTGCTGCTGCACTCAGCACTTTAACTTTAGACTCATACATTGCACAACGTAAGGTTTACAGGTATGACAGCGTGTGTGTGTGTGTGTGTGTCTGAGTGAGTGAGTAGGAATGCAGGTTGTTATTTTACTTTATTTTGTATTTATTTTATCTTATTCCCTATACGTGAATGTCTGTCTGATACTACTGTGCACTGTGAGCTCCTGTAACTAAAACCAAATTCCTCGTATGCATAGCATACCTGGCCAATAAAGCTTGATTCTGATTCTGATGTCTGTGAAATAAAGGTGATCATTCATTTTACATTCTGGTTTTGTAAGTAAGTAATAGCAATATTAAAATGCAGTATATGTATGCTTTATTTACATGCATTTAAAGAGGAATGACACCATTTTAAAATTTTTTCTGCATAATTAAATGGTTAAAATGCAAAGAAATGTATTCAGAGTGGTTTAATATTCAATTCTGTTCTATAGAAACTTACTGAGTCAATGTAGCGGGAAGCGAGGAGGCAGACACACGTGCTGAGATGAGCGAGATTTATTATGGGAAAATCCAGGGTCATAGTCCAAACGGTCCAGGGTCATAGAGCCAACACGGATGGATCGGGGGACAGACATGACAGAAACCAGAACCAAACCAGCAGAACAGTACAAACAACTGAACAAAGACCAATACAAACACCACCAGTACAACCAACACAGCAGATAACAGTTCAGACAAAGACCAGCAAACACAAGGGGCAAACAGGGCTTAAATATACAGGTTAAACGAGGGACAGGCGGGAAAGAGGTGGAGACAATCAGGGGTGGAGTCATGAAATGAGGGGCTGGACCAAGCAAATGGAAGAACAAAACAAAAAGCACATGGAGTGGGAGGAGCCAATCGTGACAGTTAAAATTGTTTGCAGTGGTGGTCATAGGAACCAGACGTCTAAATAGTTAAATTCCTCTAAAAGCTCTGTCACAGAAAGTTATTGCATGAAATGTGTAGGAACGTTGTTTTTTAATGCTAGTTTTGACATAAGCTTTTTGGGCTAAGCATATTTTTTTACTCCATGGCAGAGGGGCAACATAGTCCCCAAAGAAAACTTATTTCTTCAGATTTACTGCTATTTTACCATCATTAACATTATATACAAAAGCTCTGAAAGCACACGTAGGTTCACTGGTGGTCCTGTATAGTAAATAAAATGGTTATATTTGTGTTGTAGACACTGTGACCCCTGGTTTCTCTCACCACCACCCTATAGAAATCTGAGTCGACTTGCTTCTCTAGAACAAATGACTTTGTTTACACCTCAACCACTGAATTCCCCTTTTAAAACACAAGACTAATCAATTTTATATTACTTTTGCAGTAAAAATACTTTCTTAAATAATGAGGTCAATAGAAAAATGTAGATTTTATGATACTCATTTGGAAATAATGTAATGTTATAAAGTTACATAAATAAATAATAAACTTTATGTTTATATTGATTTAACATTATAGGTTTGTCACCATAACATAAAATAAGTGTTACTTATTTTAAAACTGACAAAAAGTACAATAGGTCACTAGAAGATTTTGGTGAGGCTTGAATTTTTTAATGTATTGAAAAATGAGCCTAATGACCTTAAGTTTTAAGGGTTAATGATCTCAATCTCACGCACACACAAATACGCAGACACACACGCATGAATGTCTGGGTTATAAAAGCATTCCTAACCATCTGCCTTGCCGTGCTGAGAGAATTGAACAGTTTCAAAGGGCTACGCTGTTTACATGAACACCATCCAAGTTTTCCCCCCCGAGTTATTTTCAAAGGCAAAGGGCAGAACTTTATTTAGTGCTCGACAAAGTGATAACAAGGGAAATAAATTAAATGCAGTTAAAAAGTACTTATTGCAATTGGGAAGCTATTACATGTAAACAGTGATAGAGGTACTGGAAGTGTGGTGGTGAACACTACCAGCACGAAATCCCTCGCTAGGACTTCACGTTCCTTCAAAGTTCACAGCTGCTGGATGACTGTTTCTTTATTGTTATTATGGAAATAGTCTCCAATTCCCAAACCGCACAGGGGCAAGCTGAGTTTCCCTTAAATATGGTCAGTTTCTCAGCGCTGACATGGACTTGTGGTCTGCGAAACTCCCTCTTGCCTCACACAAGAATCTCCTCGGATCTCACAGCCTTTGTCCTTTCTGCTGCTCAGGAACAGCAAACACCATAGGATGTATAGGAGCTGAGAAGTAAATTTATCCCATAACCACTTAAAATCCCAGGCTTATTATATACTAAGGCTTATTATTACATAATTACAGGGACTTCAGGGCAAACTGGTTGAGGTATTCATAGGTTATAGAAGTTTGTAATAAAACTGTGGGCCTACTGGTGGGTCCAGGACAAGCTTAAACAAGCTTACCTCAGATGTAGTCCATGAACCAAGATATCTTTGGTGGTCAAATTTGACTTTTTATCTTAGCACTGAAGCCACAAGGCTAATGTTCCTAAGAAATGCCAGGTATTGTCTAAAATGGCAGCGTTCAGCGGCGTAGTGACGTTTTATTCATTTTTATAGCTCACAGTAAGTCATACTAAACCCCATTGACAGCTCTGAGCAACCACAATGAAGACCTGGATGAGGCTAGTATTCGTTAGGAACGTTAGCTGCAGCATTACACTAAACAAGCTAACTTTGGACACACATCTTGGCTGACGGACTGCATCTGGGTGAGATTTTTTCAGAAGCATTCTTTTAAACAGCTGGCTTATGATTTCCATTCATTCAATTTTTCATTCAGTAACTATGAAGCTAATATTATACTTGTTTAGTTATCTCATTAGAGTGTAAATCTGAAGTGCATGCTTATATATCGCTACTATCCAAAACCAAAATATATCTCCAAATAAGATACTTCACAGAAGAAATCAAAAACTTTCTAAACATTTAATGTGATTTAATGTGAAAAGGGTGTTATTAATTTTGGAGCATTTTGGAGCATTTTCACACAAAGTGAAGAACAACTGTGTTCAAATGTTACAGAAAAATCGACAAAAACAGGTACGTAATTTTCTTTGAACATTGACGATATGATTGTTAAAGAGCTCCATGCAAAAAAATAAAATTTTTCACTGTAAAAATTGATTTAAATTTGCAGTGAAAGGTGTATATTAGTACAGTACAGTGTGAGTACTGTAAATAATCAGTTGCTGCTGAAGTGCTATAATTCTATCTTTTTTACAATGTAGATATAGAATTAGTCTGAAACCCAGTATCAGACCAATACTAGCATAAACTATTGGATCTGATAATGGAGAAAAAGAAAGAATCGGATGTGATTCTGTAACAGTTCTAGTCTGAGACACATGGAGGGCATCAATTTGAACTATATAAAGTTTTACATTTAACATTTTACTTAACAATTTTAACTAAAATACATTAATTTAAGCACATCTTAGTCAATGTTAGCAATTCTTGTGTCACTACAAACCACAACTACTTCTACTACTATTACTACTACTGGTACTACTAATAATAATAATGTTGGGAGTCGTGACTGATGTGGGATTGTAAATGTCAGCCAGCTATGCTCAACCTGATATTTGCCTATTAGCTAGCAAATGTGGTGCTGCCAGCAACATAAGGTAAAGGTTAAAAATCCAACTTTATGTTCATTTTATGACTTCAATCCTTGAAGGACTGCCATCAATCCTCTATTACAATGATGACTGAAGGCTCATCTTACTTTTGATCTGTTTGGTCAGCAAAGAAAAAACCCTCACGATGCATGCCATTTGGCTGCTTTGAGATGTCCCAGGCACATAAAAAGCAAAGCATCTCCCACTGAAAACAATGGAAATAGCTACACCCCCCACCCCGCACCCCCAAAAGCAGATAAGAGATAAAGAAGCACATTCAGATAACTTCAGTCCCACAAACCTCAGTCACATCCTGCTTTTAGAACCTACCTGGACAAATAGGAATGTAATTGAGATACTACCTCAGGCAAGATCAGTAGTGGTTTAAGGAAATAGTTCACTTTGGATCTTTTATGACCTACAACCTACAGGCCTAAAGTTTGGAAGCAACAGTTTGTAAAAATAAAAAAATAACAAGATAATGGAAAATGGATAGCTCTTCCCATAGAAAAAAAGAGTGGAAACCAATGCTATATTTTAGAATACTGTAAACTAGGTGGTAACAAACATGTAGCATGGTGATAAATTAACCTAAAAGTCCAATAACTTTGCCATTGCTGCTTGCTTCCATAGATTTGGCCTGTAGTTTACCTCATAGTAAAGGATTACAGGAAGGAAGTGCAAGACAGGCCAGTGGTGCTATTTTTCATTATGGCGTGGTCGAGGTGATGGAAAGAAACTGTTGCTGTTGATAGGAATGGGAGCAGTTCAGAAGCAGAAAGCTGTGAGCGCTGGCCAGATGTGTCGTTCTTGCAGAAGCATCTGAGTGTTGGGGGAGGAGGGCACAAGAAGGGGGCAGTGACGACTGAGGCAAAGGGGCCGGGGCACAAAGGTGAAGGCCCAAGAGATCGTCCCTTTTTTCCTCTGCTTACACACTCGCACACACACTCACGCATACCTCTCCAGTTCCCACTAAACTTTACATTCCAAAGCAGCCAACTCACCATCAAACTCCGTGCCAGTGAGCCCTGACTCACTACACAACCCATAAACACCATGGCCGGGTCAGAGAGCCTCGCGCATTCACACATATTCACTAAATGAGCAAGCCACTTGGAGAGACACTTGCGTGGGCTATTTTATACACAGATCTCTCAGCAACATCCAGGAAATGGCAAAAAAATAGAAGCTGCTTATTAATCAGTTTGTTAATCCATTGAAAACACACACAGAACTGTTCGTCTGGACTTTTGTTAATGTTCTGTAAAATTTACCAAAACCTCGGAAGAGTTACTACAAAGGAATGCATTTGCGGCCAGAGCTCAGATAGGTCAATCACAAAGTAATCACAACACTGAGCTTCCTCCAAGACAGGAATTACTGGCAGGCATACAGTCACAATTCCCTGTATTGATGTTTAGTTGTATATATTCTAATGTTAGTGCTTTTAGATTTAACTTTCAGTGGTCAACTAAGACTTTACACAGTACTGAATGACATGGAAGAGTGGACGGAGTGCTTGGTCATTCTCACGCTCGACCTCCACAACCAGACGCCTCATCCTGCTTGCAGAAACAGCGAGCTCTCACTGAGCTTGAGGGTTTCCAGAGTGAGGTGGCTTCAGAGTGGCGGATGGGGTGGGGGCAGAGACCACAGTATGATACCAACCCCCTACACACTGCTCCTTCACTAGCATTCTTCTGTCTGTATTCCCTCCTCAGGCGAGATCGCTAGAATGGACCTCTGGGAAAGTTCAGTTCGGACACAGTATGGTAGAGCAGCAGCGTTTGAGGGTGGGAGAGAAGTTATTCCAGAGCGAGACATGGAATGGAAAGCCCCTGAAGGCTGCTTTTTTGTTGTACCTTCATTTTAGTACTGCAGGGTAGTTTTAGGCAGGCAGCACATATTACTATGTGCCACCAGGAGAAGAACTTCTCTTCCGGTGTGTGTTTGTGTGTGTGTTTGTTTGTTCTTGCACATTTTTGGGACAAGAAATACCCTCATTTTGTAGGAAAACCAGAAGTAAACAGGACTAGCATACAATGTCAGGGACTAAAGAATGGTAATGTGTAAAGTGCCTTTTCATAAAAGGTATATGTTTAGTTTTTTTAATACTGAAAAGGCAAAACTATATATTTTAAGCTACTGAGGTTAAGGTCAGAGTTAGATTTACAGTTAAGCTCAGAAAATTCTTATTACATATATAGCTGTTGTCAGAAGAAAACCTCATATCTCGAAATGGTAACTTTAGAAGAGAAGGAAAAAAACCTACTTTACTTTTAATGTAAGTCAATGGAACCAGACTTTTTTTCAAAGTCATTTTAGGTCATCTCTTTAAGTCCATTCATCATGAAATTTACATACAATATAAAGAGCAATAGGCTTTTTAACATTATGTCAAAAACTGAAAAACAAGGCTTTCTTCTGACAACAAAGGTATATTATATATACATATTAACATATACAATAACACATATGGGATATATTATTTTTACATATTAATTAGTACATACACACAAATAACACACACAGGACATATTAATACATATAGACACATCTATGTAACATGTATGAGACATTATTACATGCATAAAAAGTTTACTCAATTTCAGAAAATATGTTCTTACCAATAACTAGAACTTTTATTAATTGACAATCATGATCTTCATGTCACCTAAGCTCCTCACAGCAGTGTGGCCCATGGCTGACACCATACAGTTCACCCAAGGGTATTTTTAATGATCAAATTGCTTGTTTGTGCTGCCCATGACCCTTGAGATCCATCCACCAGCGCTGGTGCTGCGTGTTCAGCTCCTATAGCAGTGGCAGCTTCACCCACAAAAAGCCATATTGCCCTCGACCTCACAGTGTGTCCCCCCACCGGTGATCTGGCAACAGGCTTCGATGTGGCATGTTCAACTTGAGCCCACATCTTCCCCAACTGGGAACGAAGGCTACACTGCCAGGCAGCCTCTCTGCCTTGGCTCTGCCACTAGCCACCACAACAAGCTTCACTTGTCCTGTCTCCAAACCCAATGTTTCCTTCCCAGGGTTGAGCACAGCCCCGGCCGCCACGAGGAAGTCCATAACGAGAATGCACTCGTCCTGTATAGATGTGAGCCAGAACTTGTGCACTTGGCTCAGGCCCCCCACCACAACCAAGAGCCACGTCTCACATTGACTCAGCCTCCAGTGATGGACTTGAGTTGGACAGTTGTCGCTTCCTAGTTGTCACATGTGCCACTCTCAGTGTGGGTAAGCAAGCCTGCATGTAGCAGCGACACTGATGAGCCAGTGTCACGCTTAATGCCCCTGGATCATAATGTTGTTTTAACTCAGATCATGAATGCAGATCCACAAGCACCTGTAGTGTTCTTCCCCTAGTGCTAGACATAATACATACATAGGGCGTAATACTGGGAGACCACTTGCAGCTGTACAAAGTACATTTCCCATGTGCCTTCCATGTCAAAGCATAGTACATGGGTGTGCACTGTCTCCCTCTCACTGGGCTCTGCTGCTGGGCCTCGCTACACTGTCTCCTTTGCCCTATTCCCCAGCCAACGTCTTGGCTGCTTGGTGACACTATCCCACTTCTGACACCACTGTGGTGTAAGAGAAGACATTGAAAACAAAGCAAATATATATGCAAATGCTCTTTTATTTTGAACATGCACTTCAACAGGCAGCAAGAAATGACAGTCCAGCGTACATCCAAAAATAAAATATTGTAGGGATGTAACGCAGAAGGACACAACATACGAGGAGGGTAGATGCTTCTATCCGCTAGTTACCCTACAAAGCTCACCCTCCTTGGACACAGTTTACTCTAAGCAACACAGCTACACTAATAACAGCAACGTCAACAACAACAAAGGGCATCCTTCTTGTGGAGTGCAGCGTTTCCTAAGAGCCACTTTGCATGGCCACACTGTAACACTGCAGCAGTAATCAGACGTAAGCAGATCGTAAATTGAGTGCTTTTATCTCAAATCAGGGAGTGAGCCAAATCAAAAATGATAAACACTCCAAGGGTCAAAATACAGGTCAGAAAATCAGGCAACGGTATCCAAAGGGCAAGACAATAAGACGGGAAACAGAGAATCCAAACAGTGGTCCAAATACACAAAAACACAGTCATAACAAAACGCTCAGTATGATCAGAGATACATTACTTTGCGTCTGCACTATCCTAAGCCTGGGCTTATGTACTAAAGACTCCTAGTCATATGACTTACGACACAGGTGTAACAGATTAAAACTCAGGTGAGTGAGAACGCTGATAGGAGCGCGAGTCAGGTTCATTATTCACATGATCTCCTGTAGACCTCTGGGATATGGAGTTCTGAAGGGAGTCCAAGGGAAGCGTGACACACACCCCCTAAGCTCCTCATAGCAGTGTGGCCTATAGCAGATGCCAAACTATATTTAGCTTATTACCATCTCAGTTAATGCCTTGAGTTTAAATAGATCATAGCATTATTGTTGTAAATGTCTAAAGTCTGATTACTTCATTGTTTTTTACTGTGAAACTGCAGTTTGAAAAAAATCAGTGGAATGGTGGAATTTTATTCCTACATATAGATACTGAGAGAGATAATAGATAAATGTGTGTGTGTGTGTGTGTGTGTATGTGTGTGTGTGTTTGTTCTTAAGCGCAAAAGTGCTCAGAAATGCTGTCTATTTCAGCGAACAGCTCTGGGAGAGACGACCTATCGCCCAAACAGGAAGGCCAGAGGAAAGGAACCATTTCTCATTAGAAACATGAAAACAATGTTGATCAAAGAATGAAGAGCTGTAATTCATGGGGCCCTGGCTTGTCAGCAATGAAAGTGTTCTGGGAAGGCAAAAGAAAGTGGAGAACCACCCAATTCAGGGGTAAAAACATAATGAAACATACATTTTTAAATTGTGACACAGGCATAGGCGGGTAGTATCACATTCATTTAGTCCAATATACTTAAACTGATTTTTAGCTTTGTTAGTAAAGTGCTATTAAACTACTTTTATTATATTTAGGCAGGCAAATTTTATTTGTTTATGTTCAATTCCTAAATTCTTTATTTTGTGTTTAATTCTATTCTTCTAGACCAGCTCCTGGACCGCTGTTCTGCCACTCACATCTCTCATCTTTCATGCTTTAAATTATCCAAAAAAAAACAAAAAAACTTTTGTTTCTATTGTTTCTATTCTGATTATTATTATTATTATTATTTTGATTATTATTATTATTATTATTTTGATTTCTACACACTTAAAAACGATGGTTCTTTAAAGATTATTTAAGAAAGGCAAAGGCTCTATTTAGAACCATTTCATGCTTAAATTGTTTCTTTTTATGGAAAAACAGTTCTTTAGATTGATGGCGAGTGTTCTGTATAAGGTTCTGTATAGATCATTTTTAAAAAATGGATCCATATAGCAACAAAAAAGGTTCTCCTGTTGTTAAAAGCTTTACTTCTTAACAGTAGAAGAATCCTTTTTGGTACTACATAGAACCATTTTCAAAAAAAGTTTTATATAGAACCACTTAGAAACACATCCTCCATCAATCTGAAGAACCATGTCACCATGCAAAGAACCAATTAAGCATGGTTCTATACAGAATATAGAAATGGTTCTAGATAGAACTGCTGTTTTTATTAAAGAACCCTTAAAGGACCATCTTTTTAAGTGTGTACATAAGTCGTAGGCATTTCTCAGTGTATGGATAGTAACTGTCCTACAGGCTGGTTCACCCAAACTCTGCCAAATAAATTGACACCTTCACTGATGCTTCTTTGTGTGTTCAGAGCCACATTACCGTCCACTGTCAGCCTACATGGTAAAACACCTGTTTCAGTCATCAGTCAGACACTAAAGTCATCATTACAGTGACTCATCGTGGGTTTAGGTCATTCAGGTCTGACTTAAAATTACAATTCCCTCGTCTCACGTGGGTCGCTGTGTAACTAAAAACACAAAAGCAAAACAAGTTCACGAGTTCCCGTCCCACATACACACCGACACACGCACGCTTGCAGGAGAGCTGACAGCAACTCTCATGAGGAGCTTTTTTCTCCACCCATTTTCAGACAAGCCTACCCCCCCACCCGCCTGCAACACAATTGGCTACTACTTCATACTCACTACTGAGCAACCATCTGTGTGTTTCAGTGTTTAAATAGGATGCTTTTCAAGAGATATTATAACTTATGCTCAGGACATACACTATATTTCCAAAAGTATTCGCTCGTCTGCCTTCACACACATATGAACTTGAGTGACATCCCATTCTTAACCCTTAGGGTTTAATATGATGTGGCCCACCCTTTGCAGCTATAACAGCTTCAACTCTTCTGGTAATGCTTTCCATAAAGTTTAAGGGAATTCTTGACCATTCTTCCAGAAGCACATTTGTGAGGTCAGACATTGATGTTGGACGAGAAGGCCTGGCTTGCAGTCTCTGTTCTAAGTCATCCAAAAGGTGTTCTATTGGGTTGAGGCCAGGACTGTGCAGGCCAGTCAAGTTCTTTCACGCCAAACTCGCTCATCCATGTCTTTATGGACATCGCTTTGTGTACTGGTGCACAGTCATGTTGGAACAGGAAAGGGCCGCCCCCAAACTGTTCCCACAATCTCTTGAGTTCCTTTCACTGGAACTAAGGGGCCAAGCCCAACTACTGAAAAACGACCCCATACCATAATCCCCCCTCCACCAAACTTTACACTTGGCACAATGCAGTCAGACAAGTACCGTTCTCCTGGCAACCACCAAACCCAGACTTGTCCATCAGATTGCCAGACAGAGAAGCATGATCTGTCACTTCAGAGAACACGTCTCCACTGCTCTAGAGTCCAGAGGTGGCGCTTTACACCACTGCATTCGACACTGCATTGCACTTGGTGATGTAAGACTTGGATGCAGCTGCACGGCCACGGAAACCCATTCAATGAAGCTCTCTGCGCTGTTCTTGAGCTAATCTGAAGGCCACATGAAGTTTGGAGGTCTATAGCGATTGACTCTGCAGAAAGTTGGCGACCTCTGCGCACTATGCACCTCAGCATCCGCTGACACTGCTCTGTCATTTTACGTGGCCGACCACTTCGTGGCTGAGTTGCTGTTGTTCCCAGTCACTTCCACTTTGTTATAATACCACTGACAGTTGACTGGAATATTTAAATTTCACGACTTGCACAGGTGGCCTCCTATCACATACCATGCTGGAATTCACTGAGCTCCTGAGAGCGATCCATTCTTTCACTAATGTTTGTAGAAGCAGTCTGCAGGCCTAGGTGCTTGGTTTTATACACCTGTGGCCATGGAAGTGATTGGAACACCTGAATTTAATGATTTGGATAGGTGACTGAATACTATATTATAATGTATATTACAGCCTACAGTGGTTTGCAAAAATTTCAGCACCCCTAATTAAATGACATGCTTTGTTTATTTTCTAGGTGAAAATTAGTTAAAACGTCTCTACGCAGAACCCACATCTGTACAATTTAATACACAATATCTATTCATTTGCTGAATTCAATATATTGGGGGGAAAACTAAACATAAAATGTTCCATGTATGAAGATTATGGCACATTTAATATGTTTTATTTTCATACATTATGTAAAATTATGTTTTGAATTTGAGTATGTAGTTACAAAGTGAAGATACACACCTTCAGTATGAATGTATGGCAAGTTATGGTCAGTATAACTGTCTGTTGGGCTTTGACTTGGTGTCTTGTTAGGTAGTTACTTTTGGGTTTACATTACTTTTGGGTTGCCTCGTCAAAAGCCAGTCAGATGAGAAAATATTCACCAATTTAAATAAATTATTTGATTGATCTCTTATTGTTTCCCTGAGTTATTTTAAATCTGAGCTTAATAACTAAACACAATAGCAGAGGGAAGGAAAGAAGCTGAAGGAGAGTGACAGGACTGAACGAGCAGGTGAAAGAGAGTTGTTTAAGCTTTTATTTAAAATTAATATTTAATTGAATTGCCTTTCACTAGCTTATTAGTCATGCCTATAGAGCCAAATCTCCTGAGACAGAACTTATCCATAATCTGTGTATTTGAATCATTGATTTAGCACCTGGCAGCTTATCTAAAAGAGATGAGCTGGGATTGCTTGACTTCAGTACCTTGGCTTGATCTTTTCCTGTTGTAAGAGGGTGGATATAGTGTTTAAGTCACATCTTTGCCTGTTGCTACTCTAAAGGTTCATGACGAACAGACATTTTGGGGCCAAAAAAAAATCGTGGGGCCTTAGCCCCCTATCCATGAACCCTCTCTGATAGCATACCACAAAATAAAAATAAAAAAGAGATGGAAAATGAAAACTGAAAACATCGAATCGAAATCGAAATAAGCTTAGAAAACACTAAACGCTCAAAATGAATACTCGCAGTTGGAGGTCCTAGCCAATCACGGTGCGTGGGGGCGTGGCTTGTCGGAAAACGGGTGGGGGGAAAAACAACGGCTCCGCTGCAAAGACGCTGCTGCAGTGCAGCGCCAGTGAGGACGGAGTGATGGTCCTTCAGAAGTACTAAAGAGGAGACAAACCAGCTCAGTGTTCATACGAGAAAGTGGCGCTTTTACAACATCGATTTTTCACACTCACAAATGAGCCTTTTGTGGTGATCTGGAGTTAAAGTTAACGCTGAAGTCTGGGAGCAGAGATTGAGAGGATGAGTGATGTTACGGAGTCTGACTGAACTGTTACGGGAGCTAACGTTACCCAAACCGATGCCTTTCTGAGTTTGACGGCATGGCGCCTACTACCTGAACTTTTGCACGTTTCCTCCAAGCGTTTCGGTCAGCCGCTGGACAGTAGCAGATTCTGCTACTTGTGAACCTGAATGCGAGGTATGTTATCGATGCTACTACTAACATTAGCTAACGACTGAACAACTTAAGGTTCAGAAGTCTTCACAGCTCTGTGAAATAACCTAAACCCTTAACCACAGAAGTCCTTCCCCATCAGAAAGTGTTCATTTGGGTTCCTTTCATTGACGCGGCTGAAAGCGGCGTCCTATTCGCCAGCTTCTTCGAGTTTTGCAGTTACGTTCTCGCGCCTCATTTAAGGTGGAACGTGAAAATTCCAACAAGAAATGAGAAGACGACTTTAGCTTCGTCTTTTATTGGAAGTCAGCTGTGTCTAGGCTCATCTGTAGGGAGAGCAGTGGGACTCACAGCAGTTTACACGCCGACAGGCTGAGGAGATTAACGTAAACATATCAGATGCTAACTTACAGTTCCCAAAGCACGAAAACAGTCAGGGAAATGCGTTAAAAGGTTTTACCACACAGCCAAAACATTCATTTGTGAGTTATAATGACCAAAACTCTCAGAAAACGAAGTTAGAGAGGTTCACGTTTGCTAAACCGTTAGGTTAACTAACTTACTCTAGACTGTTCGAGCCGTTATGCTAGCTACTAAAAGAAGATGCGTTTAACCGCCGAATGGCTTGATATATCGTTCTCCACAGGTTAGGAAACTTCTAGCTTAGCTAACTGTTTAAAAGTACTTGCTATGTAAAACATTTCAGTTTACTAACTGATGTTTTTGCTTAATGAAGGACGAGTCCAAATTTAGCTAAACAATTTTTCGTTCCACCTTAAATGATACAGCAGTTAAAGCATTTACCTTTGATGATGCGCAAACGCCGGAATGTCACTGCAGCATCATTTAAGGTGGAATGGAAATTTTGAATAAGAAACTTCCGGATAAAAAGCCACTTCGTGGTTCATGTGCTAACGTCAGTCAGAGACTGCATACATAGTAAATCTGAATAATGACACATGTTATAGTCGAATAATAGACTATATGTGATTTTATAAATAGTGTAATGTTCTTTTAAATAAGGTTTGCCTATACTGCCTATCTGAAAGGGAGCCAAGGGACCAAATTAAATGCAAATAAATAAGGTACATAGGTTATAAATTGTATACAAATATACAAATGTAATAAATCAGAATTTAATAGTGATGTTGCTGGGGGATTAAGGTGACTTTCTGGTGAGCTCATTCAGACGTCCTCATGGGCCAGCTTTGGCCCACACACCACTTTGAGCAGGTCTGTTCTAGTCAGTCACTCTGTATCTTATTGTCCTCACTCTTACATTCAGTCTTATATCTTTAGCCAAGGCTGGTCTTGTTGAGAAACTGATCTGTGTTGGCACATGAATCAGAATCAGAATCCTTTATTGATCCCAGAGGGAAATTGCAGTTGTTACAGTTGCAATAATTTACGTAAAAGAATAAACACTTTAATAATTTAAAACAAAGAGAAATTTGCAATATATCTACATGAGATTTAAGTTCGTATGAATACAGTAAAGTGGCTGTGACTGTGATATAGAGGCAGGAGTTATAGAGTTTGATGGCCACAGGTAAGAATGACTTCCTATCGTGCTCTGTGGTCATTTCAGTAGAATGAGTCTTGCACTGAATGAGCTCCTGTGTCTCATCACTGTATTGTAGAGTGGGTGGGAGCCATTGTTCATAATGGCCTGCAGCTTAGAGAGCGTCCTCCTCTCCGACACTGCCGTCAGCGAGTCCAGCTCCACACCCACAACATCACCGGCCTTGCGGATCAGTTTGTTGAGTCTGTTGGCGTCTGCCACCCTCAGCCTGCTTCCCCAGCATGCAACAGCATAAAGGATAGCACTCGCCACCACAGACTCATAGAAGATCCTGAGCATAGTCCGGCAGATGTTGAAGGACCTCAGGAGCCTCAGAAATTAGAGACGACTTTGGCCCTTCCTGTAGAGGGCGTCCGTGTTCTTAGCCCAGTCCATTTTATTGTCAATATACACACCCAGATATCTGTAATCCTCCACAGTGTCCACACTGACCCTCCTGATGGACACAGGGGTCACCGGTGCCTTGTCCCTCCTCAGGTCCACCACCGGTTCCTTTGTCTTTGTCACATTGAGCTGCAGGTGGCTCCACTCATGGTCTAACAGTTTTCATTATTTTAGTTTTCTTACTAAAGTCTTTCAGGTTTGCATACTGTCTTTCATTAGGCACCTCATAAAACATGATGTCCATCCAAAATATCTGCATTATGAAACTGCGTTAACATATTAATACCATAAGCTGAACAAAATGGTCTAATTTAATGATCTGGGCCTGACTGGATTTGTCTTTCTGATGGGGAGAAATTTAATTCAAGTTTAAGAAAAATGGTTAATTTGTTGCTAATGCACAACAGGAGTGCTTTTTCAGAAACTTTGTTTTGCATGTGAACAGATTCTCACCAAAAGTCATGATGTTTGATGCATCTCGCTGGCTCCCAGAGCTCCGCTCACCGACGCCCTCTGCTGTTTGAACCAAGAAGTGCCATCAGAATGGACATCTACCTGGAAGAGGGGATGAACTCTGTGATTGTGACCCACTACAACCACTCAGGCAAGTGGGGACGTCCCCGGAGTGGCAGCACCTGCAAGATGGCCGTGCAGCTGCTCATCTGTGTGCTGATTGTTCTGGAGAACGCGACTGTTTTGCTGGCGCTGCGGCGCAACAAGCGCTTCCACAGCCGCATGTACCTGCTCATTGCCAACCTAGCGCTGTCTGATTTGCTGGCGGGTGTGGCCTACATTGTCAACCTCATCACTTCGGGCGAGCGCACCTTCTATCTGACGCCGACACAGTGGCTGGCTCGCGAAGGCAGCATGTTTTTGGCACTGAGCGCCTCCACCTTCAGCCTGCTGGCAATTGGCGTAGAGCGGCATATGACTATGGTCCGTTTGCGGCCATGTGAAGCAGCAGCAGGGGGACGTGGACGGTTGTTAGCACTGCTGGCAGCTTGCTGGGCTGTCTCACTGCTGCTTAGCGCCCTACCCAGCCTAGGATGGAACTGCTTGGGCCAGCTGCACACCTGCTCCACTGTGCTGCCACTGTACGCCAAAAGCTATGTGGCCTTCTGCATCAGTGTGTTCAGCGCACTGCTTGCTGCTGTGGTGGCGCTCTATGTGCGCATCTACCGGCTTGTGACATCCAGTGGGCGGCGGGTTGGCTCACGCCCATCTGAGCGCTCTCTGGCCCTGCTGCGTACCGTGGTGATTGTACTGGGCGTGTTTGTAGCATGCTGGTCACCGCTTTTCCTGCTGCTGCTGCTAGACGTGGGCTGTGGGCCCGAGCGCTGCCCTGTGCTCTACCAAGTGGAGTGGTTCATCGTCCTGGCTGTCCTCAACTCAGCCCTCAACCCACTCATCTACACGCTGTCTAGCCGAGAGATGCGTGCCGCCTTCTTCCGCCTGCTGTGCTGCTGTTGCTGCCAGACGTCGCTAGATGCAGTGCCGACCACCGCCGGGCCGCCACTGCCAGGGACTTGCATGCCCACAGCTGAGAACAGCAAATCCAGTGCTGGAGGAGTGGGCAGCGGGGCAGTCAGGTCCACGCTGATGAGGAGCAAAGTCCCCACCCCAGCTAACTCTCAGCACAGGGACTCCTCCACACCTGCGGTCACACACCCCTCTGGGCCAGCGGATCTGTTGTCCGCAGTGCTGGTCAAAGCAGGAGCGCTGCCCTCGCTAAGCAAGTTCTGATACTTAACGGCAAGAGAATCTTCAGTATAGACCAATCTTAAGGAGTCTGGACATCCATGAAGCACTTTGGACAAATAAATAATAGGGGCGTAAATTTCAATCTAATTCAATTGTCATAATTTCGCATCAGGAAATCTCAAATTTAACCATAATCTGATTTGAATTTATTGTTTTGGTAAAATTTGATGCAAAAATATTTTCTACACGAATACCATAAATACACTAATCTCACTCTAACTATGTCTATAGTAGGATATTAACAATGAAAACAACACATCAAGCTTCTTTTACGTTTGAAAATAGCCTGAGAATTTTGCTTTGGCCAAGAAATGGCTTTCTGGGTATTATCCTGACCGCTTCTATATAATCTAAAATTCCAAAATTGGCGCACTTTAATTGCTACATTCTCACAGATGCATGACAGTGTATTGACGCATTTTTAAACCCCTTATGGACATGTATGGAAAAGATGCCTCAGTTATTGCACTTGTAACATCAAGCTTATGGGTAAATTCATTAAGGTGAAGCTGGCGGATGAGGACTAAAGCGCATGGGTTTCCTACTTGTGGAATGTAGCCACTTGGTTTAAAGAGGAATTTCAGATTTTTCAAAATCTCTGCACAATTCAACCACTGAGATAGGGCTAACAAAAAAAAAATTATTGTGATTATCCCCTTTAGTTTAAATAGTTAACTGTGATTCATTTATTTGTTTTATTTGCCCAAAAAATCTGTGCATTTTATTTTATTGGTATGAGTGGACAAAATAAGCTTTGTCAGAATGTATTTCAAGGATTCAGCTTGAACGTGAATGTGAAAATCATGTGAATGTAGGATGATTGTGAAATTAGTGAACACAGTTTCCAGTTTTCATCACATTCAGTGAGAGCAGCAGTGGCTGCATGTTCCATGCATGATTGTAGATTCTTGCTCTCATGCCTCTGACTTATGTTTTGTTTTCCACTTTGCTATTGTTTTTTATTGGTTTATTTCTTAATCATTTATCCATATGTCTTCCGTGAACACTGTCTAGCATATTCTGCCAAAGTCATCCTCCGGTGCCACCAGTACTGCTATTACTGACTGTGGGCCTCAGAGGTGTGTTTGGCTTGTAAATTATACTATGCCTCAATATATTTTGGTAATAAATGCATTTATGGCATGATAGTAGCTGTTAATAACAAATTTTATCAATCAGTCACAACAACTACACATGAATAGAAGTGTTGAACTAGGAAAATGCATTAGGAACACAAATAGAAAAGGATGCAGTTAATAATTGTTCTCATTAATGTGTTATTAACTTGCAAACTGACACCAACAAACAAAGTTATATTGGTGTGGTACTGCAGAGAAACTTACACTCTCCATTTATATTGATGATGTACTTAAAAATATGTTTTAAGTCAAAATCATATCTCAAAACAATTGTTTTGGGGTTTTTGAGGCAGAGTACTCATAACTATTTCATGTGACAGGTTTCCTTGAGGGAGCTTTTAGAGGCATTAAACTCTTCAGACATTCTGAAGTTAGGTTTCTCTAGAATGGAGCATTTCATATCAGATCACTCTGATTAACTTTGTTTACATCCTAATGATTGAATTATGCAGAAATGTAGAAAAATCAACGGAATCCCCCTTATAATAGGAAATACAGATGGCTAAGGATCTGTGTGTAACACCTACCAATACAGGAACACCTTCACAACTGCAGTCACATACCTCTCCGGAACACAACGTGCTTCAGAACAGAGGGCCCAGGACCTCAATGGAGCGCTCTGGACTGATGGCAGAAGCATCTTTGTATTAACTTTCAACTGTTGCACTTAACATTAAGCCTATGGGTGAACTCATTAAGATGAAGCTGCTGAATGTGGACTCAAACACACAGATTTGCTTCTGGTGAGGATAAAGCCACTGTGTCTAATATGAAGTATGAAGGGTTAACAGACAGTACAAGGACATTTAATGGATGGTTAAATGTGGTACACAATGCGTTACTGTAAAATAGAAAAAGAATGTTTATATTAAACATAGCATATCGTCGCTGTCCAAAAAATGTTTTTACATCATTTGAGCACAGCAACTGCCCTTTACATTTAAGAATAATTTGATGGTAGACCAACAGAAAATGCTCCAAAATTGCTTGGAATTAAACCTCCTTACATTGACTTACACTGAAAGTAAAGAAAGTTTTTGCCTTCACCTGGAAAGTTGTCATTTTAAAGATTTTTTTTGTTATTTATTATTTTCTTTTGGGCAGTGACAATATGCACCAAAGTCTACTCCAATGAATTGTGTGAGTGCAACACCATTCGTGTGTTTTTAGTAATACTATATCTTGGAGGTCAGAAAGTAGAGCCACTATAGACTATGTCCACTCTAGTGTACAGTTTCTTTTGTATAACACTATTTGTATTTTTTCATGGAGGTAATACCTTAACAGTATTATGTACATTATAACATTCTGTCTGTTCCAAATGCCTTTAACGGTATATATTGTTTTTTTTTCTTTTCCAAATTATTCAGCTGGACAAAAACATTATTTATAGTTTGCTCTCAGTAGCTCATATTACACCTGGTGAGGTTGAAATGAGTGATAAAGAGTGATGACTCTATTAAACTGTGGATGGCTATTGATTCGGATATGGTCTGTAAGACTGGGCAAGGTTTGTATGAGTGCAAAAAAATTGATTTGTATGCTTTTCATTCCTTTTGGTCACTGCATAGCAAACAAAAATGCTGTGCATGTTTTTATACATTGTTGTGAATGTAATATACAGAACCAGATAAATCCCGGCTTTTCCCAATTGGTAGTACAGTCTTACTCCTCTGATTGTACATGAATGCTTGACAGCCAGGGGGAGCTGCTTGAACGTGTTAAAAGGAAGTGGCTGCAAGCTGGACAAGAGCCATTATCATCCATCTCAGATACCGATTGAGGGTCGTCTCTCTATACCTTTTCCACCACATGAGCTGCAGTATCCCATACATTCATTTTGAAGTCGATTTATATGTTGTAACATTTAGTCACATGAAACATGGTTTTTGCCTTGGACATGTGGTTCTAGGACTATCCTTTGATGTGGAGGTTATATTCTGTGTCAGGCTCTTTTCTTTAAACCTTAAGCACGTTCTTCACACTTACACATCTAATTCACAATAATGGTACTTTAAAGAACCATCCTTAAAGGGTTTGCCAAAAGGTGTCACCATGGCTATCGGCCAAAGAACCCTTTTTGGCGCTTTTATTCCATCATTTCTGCATAATTCAAGTGCTAAGATGGTTTTGTGTGGTTTGATGTGAAATGGTTCAATGTGTAGAAAAGTAGTGACTCAGATTTATCCACAGTGGTGGTGATAGGAACCAAGGGTCAGTCTATAGTGCAGTTAGAGCCATTTTGTTTACTGTACAAAATGACCAGTTAAAACACAAGTCTTTTTATATGTTTTATGTTTTTATATGTACAGTTGAAAATGGTAAACTGGTGGTAGATCTGAAAAAATGGTTTTATTTTATTGTGTGTTTGCTTATGATGCCCTGATTGCACCTTTCCACAGTAAATATTTTTCAAAAAATGCATTTTGGAAAAAAATCCTGTCTCTAAATTATCACCGCACAGTGTCTCAGCCAACAGGCAGCGTATTTGTAACCGTTTGATGTAACAGCTTTCTGTGAAGGAGCATTTAGAGGCCTTCAGCGCTTCAGGTGTCTGGTTCTTACCACCACCAGTATGTACAATTCTGACTTCATAAGTTTCTCTTGAATGTTGCATTGCAGTCAAACCACTTTGAATGACTGTTTACATCAAACCAAACCAGTTATGCAGGAAAAAATCGATGGGCTTCCCCTTTAAGAGTGTTGATATTCACTCTTATCTGTAGGTAGATTTGAGACGAATGGTAGGTCTTATGGGCTTATATAGATACAGCTGTCTTCTCATAATGAAACATGGATAATGCTGTTGGTCTCCTGTTCTGTACACTAGTCCTCCTAAAAGACGGTACTGCAATAGTCAAGCAGTAGATCTGCTGTAAGACATTATCTGAGGAGATATAATCCTAATAAATGCTGACAAAAGGCATTTGGGGATGTGAAGGATATGACATTTAAAATGTCGTTTTCACCTCCTCTCCCCAGATTGAGTCGGGAGAGAGAAACAGAATACAGCGAGAATTGTCTCAGTATTAAGAAGAGCTGTCAAAGTCTTGTCTATATGAGATCAAAGAAATGATCTCATATAGACAAGGTTTCAGTGTAATAACAGTCATTAATTTTTCATAAAATGACTCCACTACACTTAAAGATCTGCCATTATTATTAAAGAGGCCAGGTGTGGAAAAATCATTGAGTACCATCCTTTATAAATATTTCAAAACATATGGTTCACTCCAGTCCATAGATGGAAACTCAGCTGTAAACACCAGCCTGTTTTGAACTCATCATGGTTGTGATGTCACAGCCATGAACACGTTTCCATATTAACATGCTTTGAACCAAAAGCAGTTCAGCCCTGCCCATTCACGTTGTGATAAGGAGTGTTGTTACTGCAGGGAGCCTGTAGCACAGCCAACCAGAAAAGACTTAAGTACATTTATCACTCTTAAAGGCACAGGGATTAAAACAGCCTGTTTAATTCCACAGCATAAAGAGGAGTTGTGTGAAAATGATTTACCATTGATTGTATGGAGTCAAATTAGGGTCTTTAATGGTGACGAGAAAAAAAAAAATATCGCAAATATAAGATTAGCATTTTGCATTTTACGTTTCTATTTTGTTTTTGCAATACTTTCCCTCTTTTGCGTTTCTTTCTTTTGTTTGCGTTTCACATTTTATGTTGCTGCTTTTTTTTGCAATACTTTCTCCCTTTTGCGTTTCTTTCTTTTCTTTGCGTCTCGCGTTTTACGTTCCTCATTTTTTTTGCGCTTCTCGCTTTTCTTTGCTCCGGTTTTACCATCTGTGTGGGGGCGGGGAAAGAGGCGTGACCAAGAGCGAAAGGCGTGCCGTGAAAGTTCCGCGTCATCAGTTGGAGCCACCGTCACACAGCGCGGCAATTCGGTTTACTGGTATCATGGCAGACGGTCGCCCAGCTGGACCACAGCTATATACACTGATATATATATATATATATATATATATATATATATATATATATATACAGGTATATACACTGATATATATACAGGTATATACAAGCTGAGGGAACTAATGAGGACAGGTTGTAAGCCTTCTGTGCCGAACCATGTCTAGGTAGAAAGTGGTAAATCTGCACGTTCTGGTGTCTCCTTCTGCATCACACACACACACACACTTGGCAGTAGGTCATCAGGATTGGAGCTGAAAACTACTGGTCTACTGAATCAGGCCAGTGGTTCCCAATCCTGGTCCTGGAGTACTCCTGTCTTGCACATGTTGGTGTTTTGTCAGCACCCGAACTAATTAGATGGTCATGAAGCCTTTACTGTGTTCAAGTGTGTGTGTGTGTGTGTGTGTGTGTGTGTGTGATGCAGAAGGAGACACCAGAACGTGCAGATTTACCACTTTCTACCTAGACATGGTTCGGCACAGAAGGCTTACAACTTGTCCTCATTAGTTCCCTCAGCTTGTATATACCTGTATATATATCAGTGTATATAGCTGTGGTCCAGCTGGGCGACCGTCTGCCATGATACCAGTAAACCGAAATGCCGCGCTGTGTGACGGTGGCTCCCACTGATGACGCGGAACGTTCACGGCACGCCTTTCGCTCTTGGTCACGCCTCTTTCCCCGCCCCCACACAGATGGTAAAACCGGAGCAAAGAAAAGCGAGAAGCGCAAAAAAAAATGAGGAACGTAAAACGCGAGACGCAAACAAAAGAAAGAAACGCAAAAGAGGGAAAGTATTGCAAAAACAAAATAGGAACGTAAAATGCAAAATGCTAATCTTATATTTGCGATATATTTTTTTTCTCGTCACCATTAAAGACCCTAATTTGACTCCATATGATTGCATTTGTGCATAAAACATTATGAGTTTCTCAGTTAGATATTAAACTTAGTCTTGGACTACACAGCATTCTGAATGGAGGTTCTCCATTGAACAGAAAATGTAGTCCAGGACTAGACTTAATCCCTGACAGGGAAACGATGCTGTCAGGTAGGAAAAAAATGAAAAGGACAAGTAATGTAGAGTTAGGAAGGGCATTTATTTAAATTTGTAAGGCATTATTTGAAAAATAAACAGGATATATGCAGGACTAATGCGTGTAGGACATGTACTAAATGAAATGCTACAGGCTACTGCACACCAGGTGCCACCAGGGACAGTGATGCACTCAGACCCAGACCACAAATTCATAGTGTTACATAATGTATACAGAGAGTGGGGCCAGCCTGAAGTCTTTAAGACAAATAGACAAATGTCATCTGCTGCACCTCAGCTAACGTTACTGGCCTCATTGCCTCAGACATTTTAGCCAGAAAACAGCAACTTTGTGAAGAGTTAGTTAGCTGATACCACACACACGTTATATGAGCCGCTCATGTTTCTGGGTTGGGGGGATGGCTGTTGGAGCCTTTCCCAGTGGCAATTGGGCAGAAGGCATTTCTGTTGGTCTGTCATCAATTGGCCTGACTGCATGTCTTTGGACTGTGGGAGGAAACCCCCACAGACATGAGGATTACAGGCAAGCTCCTCACAGAAAGGGCCCTGCTCACCCGGCCAGGCCCTTCTTGCTGTAGAGGCAACAGCGCTACCCACTGCACCACCGTGCCGTCTAGTTAGCTGATACAAAATGTGAAAATGTTTTCCATTAATTCAATAAAAGTAGAGTGTAAGATGAGCTTGAGCTTGATGTTTATTGCCGCTTTTCTGTGACACATCCTGTTTTATAGCTGTGCTCTGTATTATCTGCAACCAAGCACCAGAGACCCTAATCTTGTGTATGGTAGCCTTAAGCTGGCTGCAGTAGTCTTTCTATGAGCCCTTCTTTGTATTAAACACATAAGAAACTGTGACTAAAATGCAATATGTGGCCATTTTATTTTCCTCTGGTGGAATTCAAACTTCTTATGGTTCTTAAATATTAGAATGAATAATGTTAAAGTGAAGCTGATCTGCATATCATAATTTACTATTCAATGTTTTAAACATGGCTATTGAACTATTTGAAATTCTGGCCCATCCCTAATGTAGAGGACGACCTCTATGATGAAAAATACTGTTCATTGAATGACATGACAACCCACAAAACACAGAAATGTAACCTAGCATAGCACCTGACATGCATTCACTAGCCAGCACTGCTAAAGGGAGATGGGTAAAAAGGAGATTAATCCTTTAAATGGAGGTGTTACGCTCTTACCTCATGCAGCACGCTCCTTTAGTGAATAGCCTCAGTGCTACAATGGATCAAAGGCCCAGCCGCTGGGCTATTGTGCTCTCCTTCACGGGGGATATTCATTTGTCAGAGTGCATGTCGGATCAGAGGGGAGTGTGAGTGGCTGAATGCGGCAGTGTGGCACCTTGGCTGGCCCGGAGCTTGGAGGGACAATAGCTCCATCTGGAGCTGGAGCTCAAGCTACGGTAGTGCAACAGCAATGAATGGATTCTTCCCATTAGCAGAGCAGGAGGCCACTTTCGAGAAGCTGACAGGGGACTGTGGGGGGGTTTGAGTGTGTTTTTATAGGTATGTGTGTGTGTGTGTGTGATGAGGGGGAGGGAATCCAAGGCTGGAGTCCAGATGATCTCAATTATTCTTCTGTAGATAGAGGTTATGGTGGGCTCTCTCTGGTCTTGTGCCAGTTTTAGTGCTTTTCTCTTTGAACGATTGCTCTGCGACCAAAAAAGAATAGATTCACTTGATGCTAACTTGTATTAAAGGTCTGTATTCATCAGGCTTTTACGAGTAAGTAGATCTAGAGGTCTGATCCACAAAATGCACCAAAAGTACCTGATTTAAATCTGTAAGTGACAGAATACAACCTGTAACACAGGTTTGATAAATTTAATCAACTCACAGTGAGAGCTAGCCAGGACAAAGCACAGCCTCCATGCAGCAAGATCAGTTACAACAAAGTGTTACAACACTCAGGGCCTCCTAGGCCTTCAGAGAAGGCCTGATGATTTCTGTGCCATTGAAAATTTTAATCACATGTGTGTAATTTTTAGTCGGTTTTAATTTAGTCATCATGCTTGTTGTTTTTAACTCCGCAAGTGTTGTTGAAATTCTCTTACTTTAATATGTTTTGATTGGAAACATACGTCATCCAATCAGGATTTTGGTATCTGGATTGATACAGTCTAGCAAGCTCTCCTAGTGATTAGCCCAAACTGAAGGCCTAATAGTCACGGTTTGCGACTACAGTTAAGCCTCTCAAAAGACAGAAAACAATCTCCCGTATAAACTCAAAACTGTTTAAAAACTTTTTATTGACGAATTTATCAGACGTATAAAATAGATGTTACAATATATAATTATTTTTCGCAGAACTATTTTACCACCTTTTACATCGTGCTGAATAAAACTGCCTGGACACATCTGATCCCAGATCAGCGTTCTCACTGAAGCATTTGGGCAATGGGATTGAGGATTGGGCAAACAGAGCAGGATGAGAGCACAGATGAGCTGTGCTGCAGCAGGTCTTTATCCCAGCCAACTGTTCACAGGGGAGTGGATGTTAAGAGGTCAGAGGTCAAACATCAGGAAATGGACAGATGGCCTAATGGTGCGTTCAAAAGGTTGTGGTAAACTCCTGAATTTTAGAATTCACCACAAGAAGGTTGCACTGGAAGAGTTCACAAGGTCATAAATACACATGGTTAACTCATGGTCTTCTTCTTCTTTCGGCTGCTCCCTTTAGGGGTCACCACAGCGGATCATCTGCCTCCATCTTGCACTATCTACTGCCTCCTCTACTTTCACACCAATCATCTCCATGTCCACCTTCACTACATCCATAAACCTTCTCTGAGGTCTACCTCTTCTCCTTCTACCTGGCAGCTCCATCTCCAATGTTCTTTGACCAATATATCCACTATTCCTCCTCAACACATGTCCAAACCATCTCAACCTGCCCTCTCTGGCTTTATCTCATGGTAAAGAGTTCAAATGAGTGCTGACCGGCCTGTAATTCTCTGGTGAACTCTCCATACAGTGTATAGAAAGGTGTTTTATCTTTCACAGTTTTTTTGATATCAAAAATTCAACAAGTAAAACTGTTAACACATGAACTTTCAGACGTAAAGACTAAATTCATTTCTTACCAGTAGGAATGATATTTTAGCATATAGGGTTTCAGTTCAGTTCTGATAAGAAACAATGGCTCCCAACTCATTTTAATCAGAGGAGCTGTCAAAATGTAGGAAGTGCTAAAAGTTAGTTCTATGCTTACGCCCAACAACAGAATTTGCTCAGAACAGTTTCTTTTTTGCTAATAAGATTTCAACTGGAGTATGAAACAATGAGAAAGAATGATATGATTTCAACAAGTCAAAATGGAATTAACACATGTAATAAATGAAAATGAGCTGGAAATAGCTGTTTTCATTTTTTATTTTTTTAAGTGGCAATTTAAATCTTTCAGGCTAAAAACTCCAAACAGTAAAAGTTTAGAATTAGATTAGAACTATCAACCTATTTGAGCTTGTTGGACATCCCAATTCAAAACAGGGGCATTCATATATATTTGGTGGCCCTTTGTAGCTCTAACAGCCTCCACTTTCCTGGAAAGGCTCTCCATAAGACTTTGGAGTGTGTCTGTGGGAATTTTTCCCCATTTGGTCAAAAGAGCATTTTTGAAGTCAGACAATGATGTTGAATAAGAACTGACTTGCAATCAACATTCCAAATCATCTCAAAGGTGCTCAATGTGGTTGAGGTCAGGTTTTTACACAGGCCACTGGAGTTCCTCCACACCAAACCCGACAAACCATGTCTTTATGGACTTCGCTTAGTGCACAGGGCCAGAGTCACGCAGGAACAGGACAGGGCCTTCTCAAAACTGTTGGCACAGAGTTGAAAACATGTACTTGTCTAAAATGACTTTGTATGCTGTAGCATTAACATCACCCTTCACTGGAACTAAGCAGCTCAAACACCTCCACCAAACTTTTCCTGCTGTTTGCCAAAACCAGACTTCTCCATCAGATCACCAGTGAAGCGTGATTCATCATTTCAGACAAGACGTTTCCTCTGCTCTAGAGTCCAGTGGCAGCGTGCTTTACACCACTCCAGTTGATGCTTGGCATTGTGTGTAGTGGTCTTAGTGTGCAGCTGCCTGGCCATAGAAACCAATTTCATGAAGCTCCCAGTGCACAGTTTGTGTGATGATGTTACTTCCAGAGACAGTTTGGAACTCTGTAGTGATCAGTGCAACAGAGGATAGGTGCTTCAGTGCTGGGTGGCTCTGTGAGTTTGAGTGGTCTACCGCTTTGTGGCTTAGCTGTTGTTACTCCTAGACACTTCCATTTCACAATAATAGCACTTACAGTTGACCAGGGCAGATCGAACAGGGCAAATGTAGCATCCTATGATGCCAAGTTTAAGGTCACTGAACCCATTCTACTGCCAATGTTTGTCTATGGATTTTGCATGGCTATGTACTTGATTTTATTTACCAATGGGTTACCAATGGGTATGGCTTAAACACCTAATCTCAATAATTAGTGTATGTGTGTCCACATTTTTTGGCCATATAGTGTAAGTCTACTATTACATCTTCATATCATAGAGGATATAAATATTGATCACATTTTTACCAGTTGATGATGACCATGCAAATAACCTGTAGCCTAGCAAAGATTTGATGGTGTGAACGTTTTTCAGCTTTAGGACTTGACGAGGACTCAGGATGTGCCATACTATCTCACCAATACGACAGAAAGCCATGCCAGCCTTGCTGCACTGTCTGCTGAACAACACAGTCTGATAGTATCTGAGAGCTGTGAGAAATGTGAGTGAACGCATGCTTTGTCTTACGTGCGGCCTGGTGGGTCACGTGCCGGTTTTTATCTGAAGCTGAGAAATGTAGCTGAGAAATTGGAGAGCGTAATTACTCCATGACAATAAAGAGCCTAATTACGGGACAGATTTGCATTGTATTCATTGTTCGATATCTGGTGATACGGTAGGGGGCTTTCTCTGGGTGAATGACAAGCAGGCGGCATTAGTGTGTTATGAGACCCCCTCCCAACACGTACATACCCGAACCCGACTCTTTTCAGCTGTGGCAGCTGTGGACCATCTCTGGTTACAGGCTAGCAGACACACCTGTCCAGTCAGTGCTGTTCTCAGACTGTATATGTTTCTGTGGCATGCCCGAGAGATTAGCACGTCAGTCTTGGGCAAATGGATATATGCATGTGGCACATATGCCAATACATGCATGTATGTGCCAGTGTATGCACCATGACCTTTTACCTACACTAAGTAACATCCATTCTATCAGCTCTTGTTTTGATCAGTCCAACAATCTGTCATTTCTTGTTTTGATTAGTCTAACAATCACTGACTGTATCCCATCTGTTATTGCACAATGTGTTATTACCCCTTTACTCTATCCATCAGTGGAAAGAGATGGCCAGTGGACCAATGCTGACCAGATATTCCTTGGGTAGTGGACCATCATCAGTACAGCGGTGACACCAATAGTTGGTTAACAGATGTTTGGCTGGTAACTGTATCAGGTACATCAGTGTAGGTCAGGCATGTCAACCTGGGGACCTTCTGGGCCAAAGTGTGGTGGAGATTAGCATTTACCCTCATCTAGCACTCTGAATTCAGCTTATGAAGGCCTTGCTATAGCTGATGAGCTGAATCAGGTGTGGTTAATGAGGCATTGTGCTGAAGTTGGCAGTGTTTTGGTCTGTGAGGACTGGAACTTGATGCACGGTATAGGTACATGGCAACCGCTCCACCACCACTAGCTAATACATGAAACGTTGCATTTACACTGTTATCAGGATGATGCGGTGCATTTAATCTGCTCCCAGAATCCTGTGGTCGTTTGTTACTGTTTGCAAAGAGCAGCCTGACGGGTTACATTCAAATTAGCAACTAAAGACGAAAGTCAAATAGCATTTATTTATATTGCTTTGATAATTATAGAATAATTGTGATAGTAGGATAATAAATGCATACCATGGACACAAATCTGTACGCACAAGTTTGAGCACCCAGGCCTAATTACACATTTTGTTGATTTTGAAGTGAAAAGAAGTCATTTTTAAAATTACAATAGTAATTGTGACAGTTAAGTGCAAATTCTTTGGCCCACGTTCTGCGAATCATACATGCGTATGTGTGAGTATACGTGTGTTGTGAACAGCTGTGGGGAATGGTCAGTCTATACAGTCCACTGTCAAGTGAAAAAACTCTTGCTGAAGGACGCCTTTGTCTCTGCCTGATGGGTGAGGCCTGCTGCTTTGTGTTCATGCACACATTTTGTGTCCTTGCAATCCATGTGATCTGGATGTTTTTATTCATTTTCAGCACAAAAATGTGAAGAAAACAGGTCTGACCTACAGAACTAACCACACTGTGCAGCAACAGATGGACTACGGTCAGTAACAGCACCTATATGGTAGGTGTACCTGATGTACAGTCATATGTAAAAGTTTGAACTCCCCCAGTCAAATTATATGTTTAGTTGTTTCTCTAAGTGAAAATAACACTTAGTTCCTCATAAAGCATCTCTCTCTGAATTTTTGCACCAAGGATCAGTATTTCAGTTTTTTCTCGATTTAGTTGTAGCTGGAGAAATATCTGATACACATCTGAGTATTAAATCAAATACAATGTATTTACAACAAGCATGTTTCAACGATTCTTAATTCTTAATTTTGCCAGCAAGATTGATTGAGTTTTTTTCCATGTCTACTCCTGTGTGCACTCCCGTTATGTATGACCCCACGTCCTGACGAGGTATAAAAACAAACCCGAGTGTGTGTGTCCCTCCAGGGTGAATCTGCTCCTGGCTGCACACAGATCGCAGGTGTCATTTTCTCACAGTGCATTCAATAAATTAGCAACAGCTGATTTATATATTTATAAACTGCTGCACACACACGGTCAAAATTATGACTGGCAGGTGAATACACATCTCTACCAACACACACACACACATACAGAGCATACAAACACACACAAGGACAAAAATCACTCCATGAAAAATGTATTTAACAAAAAAAAAACAAAAAAAAAAAAAACAGTCCACCTGCATAAATGTTCCCGTTGAAACCAGGGCCGCTCATCACTCATTTTAACACACAAAAACACGCAAGCACATACATATTCGGCTCCCTCACACCACAGTCTGGAGGTGGAGGAGTGATGTGAGTTGCTCTCTCTTCTCTCCGTCACACCAGTAATCAGTCTCTGGCGTTTCATTTGGCACTGTAATAAAAGCAATCTCAGCCTGCTTCACTCATGCAATAGCAAAATAATGAGGCGACACATACATACATACACACACACACACACACACACACACACACACACACACACACACACACACACACGCACACACACACACAGGTGGTTAATGAAGGAGGAAGAATAAGCGTGGGCTGTAATGGGAAGACCATGGACATGTCCACTCTTACAACGCTGTCTTTCCACTGTCCCCTGCAGTGTGTTTAATGTGTCTGTGAACATCTGAAATATAATGAATGTGAAAAGATTGGACGTCATGAAAAGTGTGTGTGTGTAACAAGTTGGAGCCATTCATTAATGAACCAGTCATTCTAATCGACCTCAAATCAGTGGCTTAGCTTGGGAGGGGCTTGGTTACAGATTGAGGGGGCCAGCTAGATGCATGTATCAGAGACAAGGCTATAATATAGCTTTACTCCAGAATTTTGTTTAACTAATCAGAGTTCATCTGCACTCATTCAGCTTAGAGGGAGCATGGCTATATCAGCACTGCACTGCCTGGCCACATCCCCTCATTTGCTGCAAGTTTAGCCTTGCTGCTTTTGATTAACAGCTGCATTTTCTGTGAATTCTAGCTCATTCTTCAGCTAGATAACAAATGTAGTCAATGCCAGAATACTCATGCAACTTAAGATAAAGTCTAGCAAGTCTCTAGAGTTCAATCAGAATGGTGCAATAACGAAAAAACAGCCATATGTCATTGCGAGAGGTCAGTGGAGAGTGGCCAGACTACTTTGAGGTGACAAAAACACTACTGTAACTCAGATAACCACTCTGTGTTTTTGGTGGGAAGAAAATCATCTCACAATGCACAACACATCAAACCTTGAGGTAGATGGGCTACAACAGGAGAAGACCGTGTTGGGTTCCACATCTGTCAGCCAAGAACAGACAGCTGAGGCTCCACAACTTAACAAAACTGGACAGTTGGACTGGACTGGAATCTTGTTTTCTGCTGAGGTACACAGATGGTAGGTTCAGAATTTGGAGCCAACAGCATTAATCCACAGACTCAACCTGACTTGTTGTAACAGCCCAGGCTAGTGGGAGTGGTATAATGGTGTAGGGGATGTTTTTTGGCACTCTTTGTGCCTGTTATTACCACTCCATCAGCGCTTGAATGCCACAGCCTGTTTTTGTTGCTGATCATGTGCATCTCTTCAAGGCCACAATTTACCATCTTCTAATGGCTGCTCCCAGCATGATAATGCATCATATCACAAAGCAAAAGTCACTTCAAACTGGTTTCATGAATATGACGAAGAGGTCAGTGTTCTTCACTGACCTTCCCATTCACCAGATCTGAATCCAGTAGAACACCTGGGGGATGTGGTAGAGATTTGCAGCATGAAAGTGCACCTGAAAATATGTGGCTAATGTCAACATGGCCCAGTATCTCAGAAGAATGTTTCCAACATCTTGTGGAAAAAGATGCCTTGAGGCTATTTTGAGAGAAAAGGGAGGATGGAACCAGTGTTAGCGTATAGCGTTCCTAATATAGTCCTTGGTGAATGTGGATGTCTGGATATGTTCTCGCAGACATTAAGGCATAATCAGGCCTCAAAGATAACCTATTGATTTAGTACAGATCAACACCTGTGATCACACACCTCTTTGGGGTTTTGCGAATACTATAATAGCTTACACCAGGAACTAGCACAGCTCAGCTCAGGTTCCACAGTCTGCAGATCAGTTGAGCTGGGTAGTTCCTTCAACGCCAGGATGTAAACAGAATTGTAGAGATGGTTTACAACTGTGTTAGACGACCGATGGTGATAGTGGATGCCAAAAAACTGGTGATGATCAAAGGAAAGCTGTAGTGGTCATTTTTAAGGTGGAAGTGAAGGCAAAAGGATACAAGACCTAGCCATGTTTGGAGTGTATTATAAGAAGGGCAGGCAAATTAGATTCTGCATCAATTTTCTTTTTTAACTTTTAGAAATCCAGTGGTGCCTGACCTCCAATTGAGGGGGCCCTGCAGCTATGCCCCTGCTTCAAGCTTTATTAACTGAAGCACCTACAGAGAAGACACAATCAAAGCATACTCTCTCCGGAAATTTTATTACATAATATGTAAAAACAGATTAAATGTAGCAGCTAAAGAAACATATTTTTCATCATTATTTTATCCTGATTACACTCTTCACAACAGCCCCTCTGGAACTGAATAACACGATTCAAATACCACTTCATTACTGCTTATAAAAAACAAAACAAAAACAGGTAAAATATATAGTTGTAAGCTTATGCAAGACCATTCTAATGAACCAAAATGATTACTTTAGAACAGAGATACCCCAAGGAAACACTGAAATATTCTAAATTAGTCAAGCAGGGACACTGGCTGTGGCATCTGGCTTCGTGGCTACCAGACCAAGCAATCTGAAAAGGTCCCACATGGATCAAAGGGCACGTTGATTAGCGGTGTAATCATAAAATGGCCTGTGGAAAGCTCCTTTACAGCCACCATAAAAGTCTCCAGTTGTCCCGAGGGACATCAAGGCTGACAATGAACACGAGCACAAACTAATCAAGAGTCATTACGGTAGAGATTAATGAAAGAATGTTAGGCAACAGATCAATGTAACAATGGTCACATAGAGCTTATTGGATAGTCAAATACTGCTGTGAGAGTCTGATCTTTGTGATGAGATGCTTTGTCAAACCACTCAAGTCAATTAAGCATTAAATTGGGCACGAGTCTTCAAAAAGCGGCTGCCAGTTTGTCCAAAATCCATGTCCTTTTTAGCTTCCTTTTTGTTTCAATTGAAGATAAAAGATCAGATCAGCATTTGGTACCACCAGTACCGAGTCCTCTGTCCAGTGAATCAGCTAATAGCACCGAGGCCCGCAGTGCTCTAGCCAATCACAGGGTCTGTACCAGCACAGGGAAGAGCAGGGACAAGTGCTCAGCTCCTCGGATTGGCAGCTTGTGTGTCGTGTAATAATGGATGACTTCAGGGATGTTGCTGAACGGAGGGCTGTTCTGGCCCAGGATGTACTTGCCATCCTTCGACTGGCTAAACTTCATGTGCATGAATCCCTGGCAGCTTCTGAAGAGCAGGAGGAGAGATTTGAATTTAACAAACAGAATTCAAGAAGATTAACCCATTTTTCCATGTTTTAGGCAAATGCATGTGGATGACAAACTAGGCATTCACAATAATAATTAAAAAAATCATAATAGGATGTGATATGCAATAATCTAGTCAATGTATTGATACTTGTTGCATAGCTTTGCAGTGGTCTAAATTGATGTGTAAAGAGGATCACTTTTACCACCCAAACATGTCAGATGGCACATCCAGATATAAAACACATTTTCAAGTCATCTGAAAACATGTATAACCTAGACATTGTATTTGAGCACCCAAATAAACCTTAAACACAACGATACAAAGCACTACTACTACTACTACTACTACTACTACTACTACTACTTTTTTTCTAGCAAAATAAACAAAAAAAGTAAGGTCACTAGGGGTCTTTGTGGTCCCTTGCCCACTCTTGTGTCAGAATAAAAATTCTTTGTGGCTGTTTGTGCTGCATGACATTTGAGATGATCAGAATTTACAGACGTTTTTTGCAATTTCAGCAAAAATGTTTCATAAAATCATGACAACCCTTTTATTTATTTATTTATTTATTTAAGAATTTTGTATTATTACCATATTTTTAGGTTACCTATATATGTAGTGGGATGTTTGCACCACCTGACTTATGTTAATAAAATAATAAACTATTTTATTTATCATTTTAAATGATTAAAACACATTTTCCAACAGTTTATTTAATCTGCATATATGTTAGAAGGGACACACCACCTGATATTATTAGATGTCTGAAATTGATTTTATATTTGATGCTGATATCAAAAACTAATGACACAGGTGTTAAGATGAGAAAGACACATGAGAATGTCTTTTCAAAGCTGTTCCAATGCTTGAGCAGCATAGTCATAAAGCAATGCTTTCACCAAGGTTTTGCTGGGCAATTAAGCAGGAGCCTGTAAAAGCTCCATTTACACCACTGGAAGTACCAATTACCTAAATTAGTTATCATAAATTCTTTCTGAAGGAACGAACCATAACAGCTCTGAATGAACAAATAAATACAGAATTACAGCTTAATTCACAAATTCATGAAACGTTCTACATAATTACATGTTGTACAAGCGTATTGATGTGGTCTGCAAGCTGTGCAGGAAGCTCTCTAGGTTCAATGTTGATGACCACTGAAACTATAAAGAGCCAAGAGACACTCTGCAAGACTCCACTTGCAGCACAATGGCTAATCAGACAATAAAGGAGCATTCTAATCACTCGTATTTCAACACCATATGGACTGTGCATTAAAGGGAATTAAACAAAGGATGAAAGAACAGGACAAAGGGACTGAGCAAGAGGTCTGGTGTCTGAAAGCTCGGAGAGTGAGGCTACACCTCCCCTTTAAGAGAGCCCAGTTTACACCTCTAGTTTTCTAATTATAGAAACAGTGGCTGAGAGGTGAGATCTAATTGGCTGCTTACAGTCTGTCATTAAAGTACAGTATGAGGGAATCAAAACACAGCAACAAGAAGGGAAAATGCCTGTCAGAAGAGACAAGCACCTAATCATAAAAACAGACACATTTTTGTTTTCCTGCGGAAATGTCCTTTTTTCACAGTCCACTTTCACGCTGTACTTTATGCTCCACTTAAGAAAATTGCTTTTCCACCTTGTGTTTTACATGTTTAAGATAAAAAACTGAATAACGGGAGACTTTGTGAAAGGAGGCAATGTTTTCCTGGTAATTCATATGGAGTTAGCCTTCGTGTCACTGTGGTTTTAGAAGCAGATTTGTGGCGAGGCTGCCGTTGCTCTGGTTTCTATCACAGCTCCAACATGACAGGAGAAAGAGCACATGTCCGTCATTGCCATTACACAGTCCAGACTAGTTCCTGTAAACAGATCACTTAGAAGGCTTATGGGTTTACGTTGTTTTTTGGAAGGATCTGTGATTGTTCAGAATTTGCACAGGCATATTTTTAAAGTCTTCAGAATGTGGGTGATTGTGTGTGGCCTGCCGCAGGCCATTCATATTCATCAGCACGAGGGCAAGAAGGCTTGTGTGAAGTGGGGAGTGATTCACCTGACTGATTACAGCTGAGAAAGAGAGAGAGAGAGAGCGAGAGCAAGAGAGCGAGAGAGAGAGAGAAAGAGAGAGAAAGAAAGAGCGAGAGAGCGAGTGAGAGAGACAGAGAGAGAAAGAGAGAGAGTGAGAGCGAGAGAGAGAGAGAGAGAGAGAGAGCGACTAGGCTGAATGGGATACGGTTCAAGATAGTAATTAGAGAGAGACTGGGGCAGATAAGCACCTTGACAAGGGTGGATAGATTATCTGAAGAAACTTCAGCATGAAATCAACAAGGCTGATGGGGGGAAAAAGCAGAGGGAAACCATCAGGGCCCCTTCAGACCCTAAAAATTTCTGGGAACTAAAAAAATACATGTAGTTTGTAGTTCATTCCTAGGCAACAGAATCATGCTTGTATTTAAACTCTGCAGGTATTATGCTACTACTCTGGCCTGGTCAATCAAAAATTGTTTTTTGTTGTGGTATCCAGGTAGATATATCTAAGCATGCCCTCCAATCGGTTAGGACTTCAGGAGCTGAAAAGAAGTCTGAATGTGTTATATGAACAATCAGCATAATTACAAAGTCAATCATTATTAATTACAAAGGAATCAATCATGTTTTGATGTCCAAACGATAGATTGGAACAATTTCGTGAGGAAAAAAAAATTTCACTCTAGGTCTTCTAGAAGTCCTAGATACACCACTGCCTGTAAAGACAAACAGCAGCCTAATCAGTGGGTTGCTAAAAATAGAAAACATCGGCAACAGGTCTATAACAGAGTTCATCCCTAAAAGTATCGCTGCTACAAAGGTAAAAATATGCTAGTATGTTTGTCACAAGCTTCAAGTAACACATGGAATGTCTTTTAGAGGCCCTGCGACAAACACAAGGTTTTTAAAATGGTTTTAATAGTTGCCCATTTCCACCGGAGATGCACTACAGTCCCCAGTATGCACTGCAGCACAGTGTGCATTCTGACACAAAACAACAATCTATAGGTGGTTGCACAAAAGAAAAGATGGCTGTCTAGTTCAAGCAAACAGTTAAAAAAAAAACACAAAACAAAAAAAAAACCTACCTAAAACTATTTTTATTTAGAATTATTTTTAAAAAAGTATTAAATGCCTATTTTGCTGTTGTTTCGGCATATTTTCAATAAACAATGGTCCATTATCATATAGAGATCCTCAAGTTTTAAGTTAAGTGATACTTTTTTGATCCCACCTCCGCATTTAACCCATCCGTGAAGTGAAACACCACATACACACTAGTGAATAGACACACACACTAGGGGGCAGTGAGCACACTTGCCCGGAGCGGCGGGCAGCCCTATCCACGGCACCTGGGGAGCAGTTGGGGGTTAGGTGTCTTGCTCAAGGACACCTCAGTGTGATACTTTTTTGATCCCACCTCCGCATTTAACCCATTCGTGAAGTGAAACACCACATACACACTAGTGAATAGACACACACACTAGGGGGCAGTGAGCACACTTGCCCGGAGCGGTGGGCAGCCCTATCCACGGCACCCGGGGAGCAGTTGGGGGTTAGGTGTCTTGCTCAAGGACACCTCAGTCATGGACTGTCGGCCCTGGGGATTGAACCGGCAACCTTCCGGTCACAGGGCCAGCTCCCTAACCTCCAGCCCACGACTGCCCCACAGAGTTTTTAATAGTTATGGCTCTAATTGAAGGCCTAGTGCCAAAAGTCACAATTTACCACTGAAAAACAGATAAAAGAAAGAGGGATAAAAACTCATAACAGGAAAGATGGGCAAAAGTCCTGGACCGATGGTGGGATGAATAAACAAGCCAATATACTTGTGTTTGCAGGGGTATAAAAATGCTTCAGTGCACTATGATGCATCAGTCAAATCAATTATCAGTCAAATCAATTATAATTAATTATAATAGTATTCAACAAAGAATATATAGTATATACAAGAAAACATAGTAGAACCCCCAAAACGCTTGATGTATTATTTTTGTATATATCCTACTACTGTGTAAATAGTTCTCTAGATTATATTTGTTTTTTGTTTTTTTTTCTATAATTTTAAACCATATTCAAATAAGCAATTGAATTGACTTGAACTATGGTGAAATTTGGTATTCCATGGTGCACCAAATCCTTTCCTAAAGAGTCAAATTCAAAGCTACACAGAGCTAGGCTATCTGGGTGATATGTATAATAAGGCCTCTGTTCTTGGCGATGTGGCAATAATATAATCTCACAATACTTTGACACATTTTCACAACACATAATATGAATCACAATATTCTTTGAAAGACTGCAAAGATATATTTTGTGTTTTAGTTTGTCTTTTATTTAAAAAGCAGTGGTCATTGTACTGCACCTGAGAGAGAGGGAGTATTCAGAGTGGCTGGTCTCACTGTTCCTCACCAGATAACTGCACTCTTTACACAACGTCAACAAGGACTCAGCATCCGAGCGGGACAGAGCACCATGGTACCACCTGAAAAACACACACAGTGTCACACCCTTTAAAAAGTAAATCAAAGAGCCTCTGAGCTCTGAAGAAAGGAAAGATACTGGCTGCACAAAATGGACTTGAAACGTGACTGTTTGACATCACTATGACAATAAGAAAAGTGATAAATTATGATTGAGATAGTGTGCAGGCTAACAAACCTCTCCTTTAAATTACACCACTCACCATTCTGCGAATTACAAAAAGATGAAATACTAATAGCTACATCCATCAGAACTGTAAGCACATTTCTATGCCCTACAAGGCCTTCCAAAATGAATCCATATGTTTAGTTTCATTTCCTACATTCCCATGTTTTGCATGACATCACACTGTATAGTCGCTGCCATTCTGAGGACTCAATCAAATGGGGAACAGGGCAACTCTGCACCAACTGCACTAGCAAACTTACAAAATCCCATCTGTCGAAAAACGACATAGTTTACAGACTCAAACAACATTCAGTTTTATATTTAATGTTCATGTTTCTCCATTCAAACATCATTTAAATCTCCGGAAACTGAGAAGTTATACCTGGCTGTTTGTGGAACCATTAGGAGGACAACTGTTTATATCTCGGCTGTTAACATTAGCAAAAGTTATCTAAATACCAGCATTGCTCACATCTGTGTTAATAAGCTGATGTCGCCTTATGCTCCTATGATGACAAAAAGTCTCATCTCCTCTTTATTGCAATACCACAGGATCCTTTAACCACCCTGACTTGAAGAGCCAGTGGGCTTCTGTGCTTTTAAATGCTTTGAGAAACTCTCCAGAATCACAAGAGAGCTTGTGTATGTCAAGAAAACACAAATTTGGTAGCTTGTCCAGCAGTTTAAGTGGGATCAGGTGTTCAGGGGGAAACTGTATAATGATCGCAGCCCATTTTATTGACTTTGTTGAGGTAACGCTTTTCTCTTCCAAAGTAAGTCATTTTATCCATCTTTCACCTCTAGTTATGTTTTTGTGGAGCAGCGAATCTAGAAATTCAATTCCAAATATAGTGGCCACAATAAAAAAAAAAATCATGTGACTGAAACCCTAGGATAATCTACAAAAGCAAATACATATATATTTAATTCCTTGTAAAGCTCCTTATGGTGAAGCAGGTTTGTTGTGACAGTAGACATTACTGCTTACGGATTTCACACACAATACTGGGAGTATTGATCATCACATCTGAACCATTTTTATAGGCCAGTAGTCTAGGACAGAGTTTTTGAGCTGTGCATAGACGCATCCTGTAACTGTCTATTTAGCTGTATGGTTCAGTTACTTGCTCTTCATGCAGGAGGGCACAAGCCCAGCACCGAGAAGCACTTGTTGAGTTTGTAGAACTTCATTCTTACCAGTCAAATTTTTGTTTTTGCACAGCGCTTTTTACAACTGATGGTGTCACAAAGCCACTTCACAGAACTCCAGAGAAGACAAAGTTTTAACATGAATGTAACCCCCCCAGGTGAGTAAGCCAGGGGTGACAGTGGCAAGGAAAAACTCCCTCAGAGCTAAGAAAGAAACCTTGGGAGGAACCAAGGCTCACCAGGGGGGACCCATCCTCCTCTGGTCAAACTACCTACAAATGATTATACTACTAATATTAATAGCAGTAGTAGTAGCAGTAGCAGTCAGTTCCATCACTCTGTGCATGAGGCAATTTATTCTGTTCCCCATTTCAACCTTTGATGCTGTATTACTTATCATTATCACAATAATGATAAATATATGATTTATCATGCAACCACAGTGAACACCCTCAGTGAGAGGAAAATAATGTGTCCTCCACAGTTGACGAACTGCCCGCTACAGTGCAGACACACTCCAGCGGCCTGTCTAATAGCATAACCATACACACACACCACTCCCATAAATCATTTACACACACTCCTAAAACACAGCATGCTGGGATTGGCTTCCCAAGAGCACTGCACAGAACAGATGAGATCATCAAGCCATTTCCCAAAAGTCCCAAACTGCCATTTTCACCTTTCATCACTTCAGAATGTAGTATAGTGTTTTAGTATATACTGTACTGACTGTGACAGCCAGGCTAAAATCTAGCACTGTAGTGTAACTCACACTTGTTTCTCCAGGGGCAGGGTGGGGTCCACACGCTCACCCAGCATGGGGTGAGACTCACTGGGCTTGCGGAGCTTCATGTTGCCTGTGACAAGAGGAGCTCTGGGGGAACGCAGACGATCTGGAGGAGGAGAGGAGCGCTCCCAGTCCGCACCCTCAAACTGCACTATAGGGAGAGATTGAGAAACAGCAGAACACACAGTCACAAACTGAACAAAATGACTTTATTTTACTGCTACTATACTAATAGTTAAAGGACCCATACTCTTCTGCATTTTTACCTAATTCCTATTATAACTTAAACTACTATAGGCTGAATGAGCGGTCACACGCATGACATACGTCAGGCATGTCAAACTGGGGACTTTCCAGGCCAAAAGGCTGCAGATATTAGTGTTTACCCTCATCTAACACTCTGAATTCTGAAGACCTTGCAAATTAGCTGATGAGTTGAATCAGGTGTATTTAATAAAGCAGTATTTTGGGCTACGAGGACTGGAACCTGATACATTTGACATATGTAAAAGACTTCTGTGCTGACTGGCTCCTCTGTATTGTGCTTCTTTCAAAAAGCAGAGCTGAAATTTACAGAACAAACTAACATTTAGACTGAAATTCTCAGGGACCTTGGAAAAAATAAACCTCAGCCATTCAGATGTCTGGATCCTTGGGAAGCAGCACTGATAGATTTGCTTCATCAGGAACATAACATTTGTTTTCTCTTCCTCTTCCACTCCAATAACTGCTACAGCCCATCTGCTGTAACGACTCACTATTACTTCACTGCTGAAAGCTGAATGAGAGATCACATCTAAATTTGTTAATAGGTGTGACATCAAACTGGGCTGTTTTTACAGCTTAGTTTGCCCAGACGGACCATAAGGACTGGGGAGCGAACAAAACAATTTGGAACACTAACAATATTTACACAGAACTTATTAATTGAAAGCATGGAAATATTTTCTATAATATGGGCCCTATAACATGCCTGGACTAAATCCATATTGTTTTTGTGGGTTTAAGCAGGAGGCACAGCAGCATAGGGAGCTTTCCACAGGGACATATGGAGCAGTGACCTGAAGCAGGGAGAAAAGGGGGGTTCTGGATTGTGTAACTGCAGGAGGCATGCTGTGATTGTGACTCAGCAAGCGAGACATATGCAGGACATACAAAGGGGGCAGCAGGGGTCAGAGATCAGCAGGGGGTCACAGGGGTCACCTTGCTCGCCCAGAGAGGGCTCCTCCTCTAGCTGGCCCACTGGAGGGGGCCAGGGCAACTCTGCCAGCTCCTTCAAATCTGAGCCTGAACAGGTCACCACCCCAAAAAAAGTACAGATGGTGGAAGGAGAGAGAGAGAGAGAAAGGAGAGAGAGAGAGAGAGAGAAGGAGAGAGAGAAAGAGAGAACACAGAGAAAAGAGAGACATCAGAATTTGCAGATGATGAATTTAAGTTCTAATCGGACCTGAACTGACCAGAAAGTGACACAATAGTGCCAGTTCTTGTGTACTGACAGAGGTAAAACAAGCAGCCCCCACTTGAAATGGTACAGCCTGATTCTTGTACAAAGATTAGTGATAAGATGAAGCTGAAGTTAGCAGCAATTTTCCTATATGAATCATGACAGTAGTGGCCAGAAAACCAAAGTGGCACCAAGAAGATGAGAATGAATAGCTACTTACAGAGGATGAGGACATATCCGAGCAGGTGGGCAAGGAGAAATGATGAAACTAATTCACTAACTTGGGATAGTCTTAATCATCTAATTCCCGGTCTTAAAACAAGTCCCACTTCAGCCATGGCGAGGACACAAACGTGAAATCTAAACCCCCTGCAAAAGTCTGACACGTATCTGGAAAATCAAATCTGAAGCCAACCAAATCAGACATGAGCAGTCAGGTGCCATCTGGTTCAGACAATTTTTTTAAGCTCTAGGGTGAATGGAGACATAATTACAGAGGCTAGGAAAAAAGGAAAACTGAAAGCTGTTGATCCTTGGTGACAATCACCAGCATCAGCAGGCACACACGATATAATAATGAAATCAGAAATAAAATGCAGCATGTGCACCAACTTATTACCATCTCAATCCTGCACTGCTCATTACACAGACACAGCATCAGTGCATCATTGTAATGCACACAGTCACATCTCACACTCAAACAGGATTACATGAAGAGATGGCCAAGGGGGAGGTGTGCATGTGACAGCTTTATAAGAGACCACCAGCCATGACGCCCTCATTCCTTCTTTCTAAAGGAGTGCTTGAACAGGAGAAAGGAACAGACAGCCCCATACATCTCCTGCTTGTCTGTTTAATTATTGAAGCCCTGGACCAGCAGACGTACACAGCACTTTCACTCTGCTCTGGGTGCATTATTGATGTGTGGTGTCACACAATGGCCTCATGTGGACAAGCAGAGAGGGCTGGATCAGAGGGTGACCCCCATGAGCCAAACACACACACACACACACACACACACACACACACACACACACACACACACATATTATATCATATACATCATTTATACAGTCAACAGTCCAAATCCTCCACTCCGCTCATTACAATGGTTCCATGTTGCTACTGCCACTGAAAGTTTATAATGGTTTATCCTCAGGTCTCCAACAAGCACTGTCCAGCATGGTCTGATGTTGCTGAAGATATTGCTTCAAAAGCCATTTAAAAGCTGTATTTGAATGAGAGCGCTACAGTTACAGATTCTATCATAGTAACATGCAGCACGTGGGCAGCTGGGCCTGGAACTGCTAATGTACATGCAAATGCATTACATGATAATTTAACCCATTTATAGTCATTTTATTTATTTATATTATGTGAAATTACCTACCTGCACTGGCAGATATGTTTACTTCCCCTAAGTGCAGTAAAATAAGTTCACCTGATGTCACTTATTTGTTCACAAATAGGTTAAATACTCTTGTATTCTTATTATAATCTCACTTAGAACTACTATATTACACAAATTAAATACCTCTATGGGCAAAGATATTCTGATTTAACACCTGTTTATTCTTCAGTATATTAAAAAAAAGCTCAGTATTTAGAGATGAGTGGTCAGGCTACAGAAACTGACTACAGACAATGATATCGACTTAAGAGTCCAGCAGCAGTTGCAGTAGAAAAGGCAGGGTGCGATGAGACTCTCTGAACTGTCACTGTGCGTAAACATGGTATAAATGAGGGCAGTCCTTGTATACTGAGGTTGCTAAGCAGCCATGTTGCACCCTTCCTGCTCCAATCCACATCAACACCTTCCAGCCTCTCCACACACACACACTCCTCCTCACCTGCCAGCTCCTGTAACACTGACAAAGGGCAGCACATCAGCCTGAGTTAACTACTGACCTGAAACCCAGAGAGAGAGAGAGAGAGAGAGAGAGAGAGAGAGAGAGAGAGAGAGAGAGAGAGAGAGAGAGAGAGGTGAGGTGTGGGGCAGTAGGAAGAGAGAGGAGAATAGAGGGAGAGAGAGATACACACAGATGCAGACGTAGTCTCTGGCCTCCACCAAAACACATATAGGCAGCTAACCTGTAGCCGTGTCACTGTGCATTACTGAACAAAGGGACAAGCAACTCTCAGCAGGAGAATCAAACAGGCTGAGTGCTATTCAGAGATGTGATGATTGGGTTACTGCAGTCATCAGAAACACTGCACCACTTCTTCCTTTTAGTTTTTCATTCGAATATGAGAAGACAGACCGCTGTCCAGAACGATCTTCATATTAGAAACAATGCATCTACTGGTAAAATAGAAATACACACGCAGCAGAGTAGCTATATTGTAGAGAAGCACAGAGAAAACCACTCTCCATAAAAGCATTTAAAAACACAGGCAAGAATGAATCCAGCCTTCACGTCCTATCAGAAAAATATAGCCCCAGACTTCTTGCTCTTATTCCATTACAGGCCATCTTTTTTAATCAGTTTCATCTTGACTGTTTATCCCCCGACAAACATTTATCCTCCCTCTCTTTCTCCTCCCAAGTGAAACATTAGTCCTCCTTCACCTCCCCGTCACTCGTCCCTCTCGTGTACTCGCAAAAGATGGAATTGCACAAGACATGTCTTTTCATTAATGTCAGAGAGAGAGAGAGAGAGAGAGAGAGAGAGAGAGAGAGAGAGAGAGAGAGAGAGAGAGAGAGAGAGAGAGAGATAAATCAACAGTAGAGCTAGTCTTCTTTCCCATGGGCTTTCTTCTAGCAGCCTGACAATCCAGCACATACTAGATCACTTTATTTCACTCACAGCAATGCACACACGCCCATAAAGGACTTTCAGGGCAGACTAAATTTTTCAGGCATGGAGAAAAAAAAAAAGTGATTCAAGAGGAATAACAATTTAATATCTTCATAGTTTACAAATCAATGCTATCAATGCTGTCAGAACAAAAACCTTGTATCTCCAAAATAATAATTTTACAGGAGAAGGAAAAAACCTTCTTTACTTTTAATGTAAGCAAATGGCACCAGACTTTTTTGTAACTCATTTTGGGCCGTTTCTTTTGCTCCATTCATCGTGAGACTTACACATAATCTAAAGGGCAACAGACACTTCCAAATGATGTCAAAAACTGAAAAACAACAACATTGAGATATGCGATTTTGTTCTGACAGTAGAGATATCATGATTTGTAAGGTATTTGTAAAATGACACTACACTTTGCATTGATAATGTTAATGAATTTGTTCTTCTTAAGTGCTGGTATTTTAGACTAGGTATGAGTGACATGGTAAAAATATTACATCGTGATACTTCAAAACAGTTTTATGATACATGATATGCATCACACTATTTATTCAGATTTGATGTATGTTCTGATACACAGTTGCATGCAAAGTTTTAGGGACTCCTAGTTAAAATGACATGTTTTGTCAATATTCTAAGTGAATACATTAACACATCCTCTACAGAAAACATACTTCTGTACATTTTAATGCACATTAATGTTTATTAATTTAATGCACAGTTTATTTACTGAATTTAACATATTGAAGAAAAAAAAACTATAAAAAAAGTGGCCTGTGCAAAATGTATTTTATTCCATTATGTTATACTGAGTCAATACATTTTCAATGTATTAACATGTCGTTTTTAAATTATTTTCCTGTAGAGGATGTGTTAACATATTTTCATAAAATCAGCAGAACATGTCATTTGACAGGGATATTCAAACTTTTGTATACCACTGTACGTAGCAAGTGCATTTTTTGATATCTCTCAACGCTAAAACTGAAAATCAATATTGTTCAAAAACAATACAGATCATATGTCGTTCAGCATGGATATATCGTGCCACTGGCCTCAGTGAACTGCATTAGGAGTGAGATATAAAAATCTCCGAATAAAGAATATCCAGATTCAGACAGAAAGGGAAAGTGAGGACTGAGTCTGGATCTCCCACTGTCTTTTTCACACACTCTCTCCCTGTAATCATCTCTTATGAGCGTGTAGAAGGTGTGATTGGAGGTGAAGAAAGAAGGGAGAGGTAGAGGAGGAGGAGGGGTGATGATGAAGAGTGTGGGTGTGCGAAGGTGGGGGAGGGGGGGTTAGGAGATGAATCTGCTCCCCTCAGCACCCTGCAGTGGTTTATCACACAAAGTGTGTCAGCCCTGCAGAGAGTGTGTGAGGTTGAGAGAGAGATGCATTGGTAGAGAAATAGACAGACAGTACAGACATATACAGATGCAAAGAGATAAACACACAGAAAAGGAAAAAGGCATAAAGACAAATAAAGAGCGCTAGTTTCAATCCAAAATGCTGTGTAAATGTTGTGTATAAGTGTCATGTGTCACATGTATTTGGATATAGTGAGTTTCTGTGAAAAATAACAGCCAATGTATAATGGAAAACATTTTTATTTCCCTAATAAAAGTGGTATAAACCATAACACTGCACTGATATTTACTGTATATTTAAAGCTCAAAGCAAACGAAATATATCCTAAAAAATCTTCAACAGATAAAGAGACAGACAGACTGTGATGAAATAATAGATAGCAGAACAAGCAACAGACAGACAGACAGACGGATTTCACTTTGTCTCAACTACACACAAATTGACACATCGGATTATACACACACATCTCGCTCTGTGTCTCTCTCTCACACACACACACACACACACACACACACACACACACACACACACACACACACACACACACACACACAGCAAACACTCACTTCTTTGTCTCAATTTTACACATACAAAATCTCTCTCTCCCACAGTCATAGTCATTAATTCTCCTTCATCAGTCTCTCAGTGTGTATGCGTTATGAAGGGGGGGGGGGGTGTTCAGCAGCATCTCTGAACCCTTCAGCTCTCCCTCTATCCCTCTCTCCCTCCCACTATCCATCACCCCAGCAGCGTCACAGCAGATATGCAGCACTGAAAGTTCCTGTCAGCATCTAAAGCAGCCTAATGCAACATGCTGAAATATATTATAGCCCCCCTCTGTAGTCACCAATAAAACATCAATCACTCCAAATGTTAATTTCGGTGGATTCGGAGCAGGAACACAAACACAGTAAAGCCCTAAAGGGTGCATGCTCTGCACAGTCATTCAAAGCCCTGCCCCAGTGCGAACACTTGATTAGGAGTGAGTGAGGCTGTAAATTAGCAGAAGTGCCTGTGACTCTTCTGTAAACATGAGCATCTCTCATTCACTCAATTTATTAATCTCACACCATCCCTACCTGCATTCTTCTGAGTTCCTCATGGCTGCTGGAGCACTGATGAGAAGGGGCTGTGTTGAAGACAAAGTTGAGGGAGACTGTCTCCCTTCTCCCAGTCATATTTTTGAGTATTTGGTGTGTCCACTCTTTGCCTTTATTACAGCTTCCATTACTTTTGGGAGCCTTACTATAACTTTGTCAAAGAAATCTATGGGGATATTTTTCCACACCTTCAAAGTTTTCGAAGTTGGTTGTTCTGAAAACACAGGTAGCTTCTTTATTTGACTTGCAAATGTTCTTTTCTCCACTTTTTCTCAGTAATGGCTTCTTGACAGCTACATACCCTTTCAGAGTCATAGTGTTGAGTTGTCTTCACACAGTGGAAGGATGGACAGAAACACCTGTGGATGTTTTCAGATCTGAAGCAAGAATGGAGCTTGATTTTCTCCTCTCTCTAAAGATGAAAGCTGTTTATCTAATGGGGACAGTTTTGGTGGTCTACCAGGTCTTGCATGGCTGTTAGAAGTGCCATTTTGTCCCAGTGTTTTTCTACATTTCTTAATTTTTCCCCCTGGAAAAATGAATAAACTGTACTTAATGAATAAACTGTACTTAATGAAAGAGCAGAGAGCCATTTGAGATTAAATGCTACATAGTCTGCACCGCTGCATGGCTCCATATATACTACCTGGGTGTAGAAGCCACAGTTTCATAGCATATTGCACTATATCGGGAGTTCATTAGGATTCAGTCACTATGTTTCACTGCACAGAAAGAAAACAACTGCTCCTCTTACCTGCGAAAGCCTTTGAAATGTGGTCCTTCTTCCACTCCCAGGGCTGATCGTACTCGTCCGCTGGCCTCTCGTCATCCTGCGGCAGTCTGCCCTCTCTGCCCTCTTCAGTTGGCTCCATGGGCCCGGAGCCCTGTTCCTCGTATGGGGTGTCGTACAGCTGCACCTCCCCTCTACCACGGCCTCCAGCTCGCCTCTGCAGCTCTGAGAGAACACAGTTATCATAAGAAACATCACTGTTGTATCATATAGTGTACTGTTTTCAAACTAGTAATTTTTCTAGTCCAGCTTTTTACCCACCTAAACCAAGCCATTAAGAACATGTGGAGCTCCCTACATCAAGAAATACTGATATGGAACATACTGGTACGATGACTGCACAATATATCGTTTGTTAAATATTATTACAACACTGATCATATTCATTTAATGCTGCAATATACAGACTTTTTAACCAGTTTCTTTTATTATGACTATTTTTGTTCAGCATGTTCACAACAATCTCAGATAGTCGCGGCACAGATTTTCGATTAATCAAGGCATTCATGTTACTCAACAAATGTACATACTTTCAGTCAGAACAATGATAGCAGCTTTAATATCATGCCACATCAACAGTTCACCAATTTTGGAGTGGGCAATATGATGATATTGTGGTTAATTGTATTACATTATTTGTAGTGATGCACCATTATTTTCATCTACTTATTTGCCAATGTGGATATGTAAATACTTACAAAATGTAGAAATTGGGACTAGATCCATCTGGATTAGCATTACAGAGAAATGTGTTTATTTCTGCAGAACTATGATTAAAAATGCAGTAAAATGAATAAATACAGACAGTTTAGTACAAGAACTGTTTAGCTGTTCAGTAGTACAATAAACGTGTCATTAAATATTGCTTTGAATTATCAGTCATATCAAAACCTCTATCTGATGCAGATGCGTTCTACCTCATTAACACCCAATGTGACACTGGTTAGCTGTAACCTACTGACACATTTGAAGAGGCAGCTGTTAATTATCCAACCAAAAAAAAAAAAAAAAAAAAAACTACTGTCTCTCAGCCGTCTTTGAATAATAAAAGATTCCTCTTCATGCTGATTCATTTTGTGCAACACAGCTTAAATTATTTTTGGATAAAGTTTTTGTTTTTCCTTCCCCACAGTCAACCTGTTTGTTTACTATTACAGATACTTGAAAGTTAGTCAGAAAGCACCTACACTCAAGTATATTTTGTCCCATTTAAACAAATTCAAACGAGAAAATATTTCATGTTGTTATAAATAACTAATGTGAAACTTTTACGTTTTGTGGTCATCTCCACCAACTTAAACAAAGCAGCCATTGTTTATCCTATTGCATCATCCTGATAATAGTAATTTGGGAAACTATAGATTCAAATAACCTTTAAATCTTAATGTTAATGAGCTTTAGTGACTGTGCTCCCCCAACATTTGTTTCAGGCCTAGAGGAAACACTGCTTTGTCTGTTCCATACTATGCACCTCTAACTGGTGCTGTATTATGCAGCAAGTATTGGTAGAACTTCAGGTAATTATTTGAAACTGATATGTAAGTGATGCAGTTACAAGACTGTTACAAGTTAATTAACCTACATACAGGTCCTTAAGGTTAAAGAGGTTAAGAAACTAAGGTTTCTTCCAGAAGTGGCAAAAGTTTCAGGGAACAGGACTGGATTCTACATTGAAGAAAAAAAAAAAAGAAGAAAAATAAAAATACAGCATGTGTCCTCAGCTGCAGGGCAAGCAGTAGCATTTATTCATTAGAATGGATGGAGACAGGCTGCAAGGAGAAAAACAACATGTAACATGAAATCGATATGTTCCCTGCATCGCCCAGCTGGGCTCCCTCGCCGGGCGACATTAATTATGAAAATGTGTGCTGAAGAGTGGCGGGGCACAAATTTGAAGGGGAGACAAATTGTGTTTGCACAGCTTGGCAGAGGATCAAGATTTCATATGGAGAGGCTTAACAAAACCCTTGTGATGGAAAGATGGAGAGATGGAAAGAAGGAAACAGACAGAGAGAGATAGGGGAAAGCAGATTGGGAGACACATGGGCTTCAACAGTGATCTTGAGTTTTAATGTCTCATCTAACACAGCAGCCATTTTCGTGCCATTTTCTATTTCCTTTCCACTCAATAGCTGGGAGCCAATCAACAAAAGCAAAAAAGTGCTTTTCAGCACAGGTGAGGTGTGATATGGATGCATTATATACAAAAAAACCCCCCACAGGACAAAATACACTTCCCATTTAACCGCGAGAGAATTCACAGAAAGAGAACATGAAAGCTTTTTGTTCAGACCACTAATTTTCTTTTTGGGGGGACTTTTTGACACAGCAATGCACTCATCACACAGATACAAAACAATAGTCTGAGAGTAACAGAACACAACAAGACTCATCACAGCACATTGCCTCTTAGGCAATATGACAAGAGTGGGCCTGCAAAAAATGAACGTGAATTAATCTGCCTGTGTCAAACTGTAACAATAAAAATGTTTAGCAATGTTCTGAAAATTGAAAAATAGAAAATGGTGCTTTAAGTCTGCACATAACACTGAGCTACAGTAGGTAATAAACAGGGGCTTCAGTGATATAGTAATAAATGTAAATATTAACATTAAAAGCACTTTAGGTTGCAGCGTCATAACCATGTTAACATGCTAACCCTTTACTAACTGCATGAATTCATATCCAGGACGGGTTGATGCCTTTTTTTAACGTGAAAATTGTTTACAGACTGAGGCATATCTTATACACAACTGGTTAATTAGCATAGTTGGATAGCTAATGTATGGGACAGAGGGACAAGATGAGTTGCCAAATTTTTAAGAATTCCTGTTAAATTCTTCTAATGAACAGAAAATGAAATGTCTTTGACTAACCACAGTAAAGTTAGCTCATTCTGACAAATCATCCTCACAAAGTACTATAGTTTGAGGGGTGGAAAGCTACTGATAACTCACTGTTCTGTTGCTTTGAAAACAATTCTTGATTTTTTTTTATTATTATTATTTTCAAAATTACTGACTGTCAAATACTTGTTTCACAAAATTGTTCCCTGGACAATAAACTATACTGCAAAAGAATTTGCTTGTCTGCCTTCTCACGCATATGAACTTGAGTGACACCCCATTTTTAATCCATAGGGTTTAATATGATGTCAATCCACCCTTTGTAGCTATAACAGCTTCAACTCTTCCGGGGAGGCTTCCCACAAGACTTTAGACAACGCTCTTGAGAGGTCAGACATAAATTTTGAACTCTTGGTACTCACTTGTGACAAAAGGCAGTGCTTAAAAAAAAAGCACAGCCCCTCTAAAATCTGCCCCCAAATCTGTGCTCTTTTAATGTCCAGAGAACAAACACAAGCAAAAAAGCTAGCGGCACTCAATAATCCAATCATAATCGCATGTCTGCAGTTACCTGGTTATTCAAATAGTCATGTAAACAACACACTCCAATTTCTTACATCAGAGTAAGGTCTAGAAATCCGATTAAGAAATCTGATAAAAGAGAGATGGATTTTAGCTCAGTAATCAGATTTGAAAATTGTAAACTGATTTCTTTCTCAATCTGAGCATGGGCAACACAGACAGTGCTACTGGAAATAAGTGAGCTGCATTGGCAAGCAGCAAAACACTTTTGGAGCGATGCTGAAACCAAACACATTCTTGACGAAATGAGGGATTTAAATATTCTTCAACTTCCAGATGATGTATATCCATTTTCAAGTGCCATGATGGTTTAAAAAAAAAAAAAGAAGCTGCATGAAGTATGAGTTTTGTGTTACATTTACACCATGTCTTCTTCTGTGTGTTTATTGGCCAGTTACAAAGCAGAAATCTGATTACTGTAGACCCAGAGTTTTCACACTGTCTGGTTACTCTAGTGTATGTAAATGCATTGATTGGATTACCAATGAAATGTGATTTTCTGCAGTTAACAGATTATTAAATTGTATGTAAACAGACCCAATCTTTCTCTATTTATCTTTTTTTGCATAATCCGAAAACTCAAGATACCCTTTTCATTGTGTTAATTTCATGATGAACTGACCAAGAGAAGTGGAATGAAACCACATGAAAAAAAATCGTTACATTTACTTTTATTATAACTTTAGAAAGTTTCTTCCTTCTCCTGTAAAGTTACCCCTTTGCAGATATGATGTTTTCTTCCAAGAGCGACAGTATATATAAATTTCATTTTTTTTAAATCATTGTGCTTGTTTTACATCATCTTTGCTGGTGCATGCTGTCTGGTCCAACTTGGACCAACTTGGACAAGCAAAATATTGTGATAGACATCACATATTGTGGAAATGTCCAAGTACATTATATTCAATATGTTATATTTTTGCCACATCGCCCACCCTTAGCATCTCTGCCAACTGCATTTCTAGTTACAAGCCTGCAGTCGAAACACCTCGAGATTTGAAATTTTTGACAGAGAAGATAAACGACCAGGGTGAGCGCTGGTGAGAGAGTGAAAGAAGGCCAGACGAAGAAAAAATACGAAGGCCCCACAATCAGGGGCAAGGCAAACTTTAACCTTCAAATGTCTCTCTTGTTGTGGGTTCCCTAGCTGTCTCCATAGCGACAGCTGAGGCCCCAGGGGGACGGACCCCGGGGTGAGGGGGAGGGGGGGGTGGCGGCATGTTGATGTTAAGAGCCTCCGACAGGAGAGAAGGAGCTGAGAGATTCCACTCTACCTCAGCGCTGACACTTATTAGCAGATAAGGAGGACACACAGAGATGGAATCAAAGTGCAGACGTTAACTGGTGAGAACGATCCGCACTGACGATCCACACAACAGGGCAGGATTAGGCGTTTGCAAAAAACATGCAAATGTCCAGTGAATATTCAGAACTCTATTATGGGTCTCTTGACAAAGAAAGCATCCTTTAAAGAAGGGGTGTCAAACTCAACCAGTAAAAAGGCTGTATTAAGAAATCGAATCAAAATATGCAAAAACTTCAGCAGTAAAATACAGACACTTATAGCAGACCTTGAAATATTACATGGACACTTGAATTATTCAAAATTTAAAACGTCCTCAGGAGCTCAGTCTTTTAAACCTACCCATTTACTTGAACTAGACACCTGACATCCTTTCTTTGCTGCAAGTTCATTAAGACTTGGGCTCAGTTTCAGAGCTGCTGAGCTGATGTTAAGTGTTTATGTTAATTGAACTGCAGCTGAAATGCATTTTGGTGATATGATTGGCGTGGAAATTTGCAGAATTGTGTAGAATTGTGGTGAAACCACTGTTCCATAGACTGTTGTTAGGGTAGGAGAGTAAGAGCGTACTTTATGTTGCATTACGTTGGGGACTGTAATGCAGCACATCGTGAAGCGAGCTAATATTATTTAAAAATTAAAATAGTTTGGCGGGCAGAATAGGTTTGTGTGGAGGGCCTGATCTTGTGTTTGACACATGCTTTAAAGGGAATCCTCACTGTTAAGACATGTAAGCCTCAATATGATTGTACATGGCCAGCACTGTTAAAATATGTTGCATAAACAAGCAATACTTTAGTTATGATTGAAAATTTACAGCATTCATGTAATCTCATCAAATTCAAAATGAATGAATATTTGCAAAAAACAATAAAGTTAATCCGTTTGAACATTAAATATCTCGTCTTTGTAGTGTATTCAATTGAATATAGGTTGAAAAGGATTTGCAAATCATGGTATTCTGTTTTTATTTATGTTTTACACAACGTCCCAACTTCACTGGAATTGGGGTTGTAAATGAAATACTCCCATTTGGACTATACATCATATTTTAGTAGAACTGGGCATGTAAACTATTTTTACAGCATACTTCTAACATTTAGGGTTCATGCCTAAATTATGTCTGTACTTTAGGCACATTTATTTTATAACAAACTACTTTCATTTCAATCACTCAGGCTCAGTACCAGATACCTACTTTGAAGCCAACACAATAAAAGGGACTTCTTAAGTTAAAAGTAAAAGACAATATACTAATTGTTTTTCTTTTTCATTATTTTTGACCATACTAACTAGATGTGAGCATGAATATATGAACATATTTTCCTACCATCAGGCTAATTATTGTTAACGTAATGAACAACATCCTTTTAAGAGCATGTCATGGATATCAATAGTACTTCATCAATAAGAGAGCATAATTAGGCCTGTTTAATCAGATTTAGTGCCACACACCAAGTGTAAAATAACTATCCTGTAATTTACTACATTATATAGTTTTTAATGGCAGTTTTTAAATGTCTCACCACTGGTGCATTGTGTCTAGGTCAAAGTACCATAAGAATCATGTGTTGCAAAAATGTCTTTAAATGTGTTAAATGTGTTGTACAAAAAACTAATGATTTGACCAGAAGTGACCCTGAAATATACTCCAGTCAGAACAAAAACAATCCACTGGTACACTTTGAGTAATAAATGGAGCATATCAATTAGATTAGAGATCAAATTAACCCAGCCTGGTATTTTTAGCTAGCTTCAGACAGGAGGTCCCTGGGTATATGGCTTTTGTTTAGACATAGGAGCAGGAAGAGCAATGCTGCATCTAATGTGACACTTTGACAAAGGCTTTTAACAGAGAACTTCTCCTGACTGGAGAGCAAACACCACACACACACACACACACACACACGCTCTCTGAGCAGACCCCCTGGAGGCATGGCAGAACACCCAACAATGAATGAACAGATCTCCAAACAAGTGTGAAAGACTGGCATTAAGACACTGAAGGAACAGAGTCCACTCTAAGAGTACACACTGAAGAACATTAAAATGACTTCTAAACTTGAGACTGAGTCCCCTCATCACCCCCTCAGTGAAACTGAAAAAACAAATGAACCTCCTGCCAAACTCAAACCAGTTTCACTCACAAATGGCAAGAAGAACAATGAATAAAGGCATTCATTCAGTGTAACTAGGGTAAGCAGACAGAGTTTATAATAATATACAATAATTAGATAGCGATTATGCCTTGCTTCATAAACTCAGGGCATCTTGGCATTATTACTACACATGAGCCTTGTTTCATACATACGTCTGTGTGACATGACCAGACACGGTCACTGCTTGTAAGAAAGTTCCACAGTCATCCATTCTCCAAATGCATCAACAGTCAAACCAGTTTCATTACTTTTAATAAGCTTGATAAGCAGAAACATCTGGCATAAACATTTGGCATAATTTCAAGCCTTAAGATCAACCAGAAAAATGTATAATTTAATGCATTTTAACTTAACTTATTAAAGAGGGTGATGAATTGTATGTTTGTCATGTTTTGATGCTTTGTGTCACCTTCATTGTTTTTCACTGAATCTGGCTAGGAAAAGCAGGTTTGACACCTATTCTCTAGATGCTGCGCTATTCTAGGATCTGTCTAGGACACATTGATGTGCAGTTCAAACACTCTAACCTGTTAACACGGGTGCTGAAATAAAAAAAAAGAGATGTTTTGCATCACTCACATGACACAGAAGTTGTATTTGAAACAAGCCTAAAAAAGATGAGCATCCATAGCTGTAAAGCAGAGTGTTCAGCTCTAATCCTGAAGAGCCTTAGTCCATCACAGTTTGCCGATTTCCATGCACAAACACACCTGTTTCAACACGGCAGTTTCCCAGTTTAGTATGTGTGTTTGAGCATGGAAATGACCAAACTGTGCTGGACTGCTGCCCTCATGACTCAGGAATTGGACACTTCTGTTTATCAACAGCAATATGTGACATGCTCCAGCAAACAGACACAGAGGGAATTCAAACTGCAAGGCTTTGGAAAGGAAGGCTGATGAAACACTAGACTGACCAGTAATTACTCTCTGAGCTTCATAAGGTTCCATGTAGCCATTGTTCTCAGGGGTCGTAGGAGTCTGGCGGCTTTCTGGTTGCAGATCTTGGCGAGCGTCGAAGGGGTCTGAGTAGTCGGTGTCACCAATCGCAGGGGCTGAGGGGACCACCTAAATCGTGTGAGACAATGGTGAGATTTCTTAGTGAGGTACAAAGAAGCAAATGCTTAAAATCTGAACAGTCATTCACAGCTTGCGTACGGGAAAGAGGTTAATTCACTGTTCACGCTGAGTCTTCATTGTTACCAAAACCATTTGGACCAGAGCAAAAGCCATAGTACACAGTACAGTTGAAAGCCAATCTATATTACAGTATAGATTGTATTTAGTGTTGGGTGAGTGCTTGGGGAGTGCCAAGAAATAAAAAAATAAAAATTGGGGGGGCAAAAAGTCACTATTATGGGCAACCATGATTTTTTTTTTTAAATGCCAATTGCGATTTCTTTACAGCCAAATCACCAGATGTTGGCACCAGCCATGTTGGGCAATTTTTATAGACAAAGCTTTTTTTTGCTTGTTTTTTTTAAAGAAACAAAGGCAACAACAACAAAAAAACAATAACAATGTTTATTTGCTTTTTACCACAGGCTTGCACTTCAATCTACATTAACATATGGCTAACATGCACAGCTGGGCACGTGCACCCACACACACACACACACAAAATTCAACTACAGCGTGCATGCACCTGTACATAATGTGTTACACCACATTGTGATCTAAACACATAATCATATAAACTGTGTGTTGAGAGAAAATCAGACAACTGCCTTTCTACATAATTCTTGTCTGTTCATTTATCAGATATCAGTTTGTATCTCCTTATACAACAACTTTATTGTTTTTAGATGAGTGCCACTAGGCCTGCAGTGTTAACACAGGCTTCTTATTTGCAAAACTTCTTGGAAAATAACTGTGTAAGTAAACGCTAAACTATATCAGGTGTTGCTGTCATTCTAACGATAATTCTTTTCTTTTTTTTGGATTTTTCTGTAATCTGAAGATGTCCTTAAACATGCACCATAACACAGAGGTGACTTTTTGTACAGGCATGATATCTGCCTGCAGCAACAAGCAACAGCCACATGTATAGAACAATCTCTTCTGTGTTAGGTACAATAAATGCATGCAAGATATTCATGTAAGATATGGCATCCTATATAATTAAAAGTTAAATTACCCGTGGGAATACTGGTGTCTTTTAATGGTTTGCATCAAATAAATCAATAAATGAACGATCAGTTCTTAAACAGGCAGGAGGTTAGTTTTTAATCATCATTCTATTAACAGTCAGTGGGCACAGGCCCATAAAGCACTTCTGGCTTGTAATCATGGCTTGTAACTCACTCACATTTAGCAATCTTAAAATTCTCCACAAGGGGGTGCCACAGATGCTATGTAAAAGCAGGGCTTCACATCAGTTCTCATATTTACACGCAGCCTAATAATCTGTTAATAATCTGACTAGTATCTCATTTGGAATAGAATGCGTCCATGTAAACACCTCAATCGGAATAGACTAGTCTGACTGTCTTCCGAACTGCCCCAATTTGTATCCAGCTGAACAAGGCATGCAATCACATAAATAATCGATTAAACAGAAGAATACTAGCCATATGATCTGATACACATGTTTATATTCCCAATTGGAGAGTTGTAGTACATTTTGTGCATGCGCCGATGTGTCATAACAGACATTTACAGACAACGTTTATGCTTTAGACTTAAAAATAAAACAATAACAAGCTGTTCTGAGAAGCATACGATCAAATGAAGTGGCTTTACACAAACTACCAAAGCAATTTAAAAGCGCTGACTGAAAGCTCACTGCTGCTCATCTCATTCTGACTGGACATGTGATGCTTGTTGTCACGGTAACATCTACACAATGTGGTACTCTACATTTCTGATCAGATTACTTGTAGTGTGCATGTAAATGGAGATTTTCATCAGACTGTTGAGTAGAGTGCGCATATAAACACCTGCGTCTTAATCTATAATCAGAATGAATTCAGTCGGATTGGTGAAAATCTCTGCACATAAACACTCTCAGAAATAAAGGCATGAAACTGTCACTGGGGCAGTACCCCTCTTGTCTCTGGGGTGGTACCCTCCAAGGTACATCACAGTACTTTTAGTCAGGGAACATAACTGTACCATAATCCACTGAAATTGTGTTTTCTAAGCTGTACTGACTCCACACACCCCGCCTCGTCTCCAGGCTTTTTATTTTACCGTTCTGTTTTAAAACATTAGGTTATGAAAAGTTGTGATAAACTGTGATAAACTTACATAAGGTTCACAATTAGACTTAAAACCTCTCTTGTACCTTTGAGGGTACATTTATATTGTTTGTACCTTGATTAATGAAAAATGTACCTGCAAGGTACCTTTATTTCTAACAGTGAAACATGGCCAATGATGCATTGTGTCCTTGTTTCTGAAGAAGGTCAAGCAACATATTCATACATTCATTGCAAATTGCTAAGAAATTGCCTTTGAGAAAGTCCTCATTCTGGCTCATGGGGCAGAAGGCCTCCAGTGGAAAGTGTTGATGAGAGTGTTAGAGGAGCATTTGTCTTTCAGCACAGCCACAGAGAGTGTCCGCCATCAGCTGGCACCCTGACAACTACAAAGGCAGCCATATGGTCTCCCAAACGAGCGCACTGAGCCACAGGTTCAATGCCAGCACTCAGAAAGCTGTCCCACAACCACAACGTGCAGCAATCTTCCACTGTCATAAAATAGGAAAATGGCATCCGGTTCATTTTAAGCCAAATATTCCACTTAAAAATGAGTCCAGAATGGCCTTGTCCAGTCCTTTTCACTGAGAATTATAAGAAAAGGCATTTATATAAACTGATGAGACCACACAGTACATTTAAGACCTAATGCAGTGATGGAGCTTTGTTACAGCACAAATCAAATAGATGGCATCACATTTGACCGCACCACCGACCACACTTTGCCCCAAGCGAAGCTAATCAGCTCACTCATCATGGGCAGTGATTAGTGTGTGCAGTGAATCAATATGTCTGTTTAAAGTACCTGCAGCCAGGCCATCTCTCACAGCACAGATGTGCTAGTGTGCGTGCCTTTTGTGCCTGTACCTTGTGTCTGATCACAGGAAAAACAATGGAGACCTTTTAGGCTCTTGCGAGCCCTCACAATCTCACAATGGGACCCCTCTGCATGCTTAAGCAAACTCAATCTATTATTCATGTGCCCCAGCCCACCCGTACATCAGAGGGCTCTGACACCTCTGTCTCAGTTCAAAAGGGTCAAAATCCATGCAGGGATTACAAATGGATTAGCTTACATCAAGCATTGCTGAGCATTGTAATTCAATCCTTTCACATGCTTCTTACTTCAGTTTCAGGCAGACGAAGCCATCTATCTCACGACCTACAGACCATGTTAAAGTGTGTATGTTACAGACCCCATAGTAGGGGTCAGCTATAAGCCAATATGATATTGGTTTTCCAGTAAAACACATAATAATATGCTTTTTTGTGGATTCTTAATGAGCACTGAACAACTCCCTGTTCTGTTAAAAGATATTTGGATGCACCTTTCATGCAGCGTAGGGTTTGGGGGAGATCATGTCAAGTCCAAAAGAGTGTAACTGGACATGTTTAAAGAGGCACTCTGGCCAAAACAAAACAAGTAACCCTTGCTACATCCATCGTGAACATAACTACTCACCTCCTACAGTAATGCAAAAATCACAGTCTCGAAACACAATAATCTTGAGAAGAGTAACAAGTTCGCCATCTCTGAGAAACCCATAAAAAAGAGTTAATAATAATAATAATAATAATACATTTTATTTAGTAATGGCGCCTTTCAAAGCACTCAAGGACACCTTACAACGGTTAAAAGAAGAATGGTAGAGTATAAAAGAGGATAAAAAACAAAAAACAAATAAACAGATAAACAAATCAACATACATTCAAATACTTTCAACCAGACGAGAAACAAGACAAACAGAGAAAAGTGAAGATGAGGAATCAGGAGTATGCAAGTGTGAATAGATGGGTTTTAAGCCGAGATTTGAAGGTAGTTAGACAATCAATATTGCGAATTTGGGTAGGAAGGGTGTTCCAGAGAGATGGGGCAGAGTTCTGAGATATAGAATAGAGCTATATAAGAAAACAACGAGATCTTAGACCTGAGGGTTATTCCTCCTCAGGAGCCAAACTTCAGAAACAGGAGAGAAGGAGAAAATGATCACTGGCAGGACTTAACCATGTATTAGAAGTCCATCAGGTTAGGAGGAGATCTCTTTCTGCGCATGTCTTCCCTGTTTATTGGAAGAGAATACAGGCTGAAAAGGGAGAAAGTGATCAAATCCCATCTCCACCGCACAAAATTCACTCATTCAGAGCTTACTTTGCAAAAAATCATAGTAACTGAAACGGGGGCGTGTAAACAGGTGAAACAGGGCTAATAGTCGTTTGTTTGTGAAGTGTGGTCTTTTTAGCTTGTCAACTGTGAGAAATGTGAGAATATCACGGTTCAAAAATCACACTCTCGAGACACAATAGTCTTGCGATTTTCCAGTTAAAAGAGTAGAAAACTCCCTTCAGTAGTCTCCTGAAGGTGGGAGAAACCTTTGAACTGCTTTGAGGTGGATTTTTGGGGGTGGGCTGTCTGCCGCATGTCTTTTCCCCCACTAGCTGTCTAATGCAGAAAGAAGGCAAGCATTATCTGTAGTACATATAGTAAAAAATGGATATAGTAATGCATAATACAAAAGAAATTGTTATAGTATCTGTCTTAGCTTACAAAATAAAACACTGAGATAATTGTGAAAATGAAAAAATCTTGAAAAGTATCATGATTTTTTTTTTTTTTTGCTATATTGCCCCATCCAGCACAGCACATACTCTCAATTAAACTTTTTTTATTTACAATTCTGAAAATTAAATCCATGTTTCAGTTGGTATGGTGTGTGAGGTAACAGCCTTGCCTTCTATGCTGTAGACTGGGTTCAATTCCCTGCCTGGGCAAGCACCCTACACTAGACCAACAAGAGTCCTTAGGCAAGACACCTAACACTGACTTCACCTACCTGTGTAAAATGATGAAACTGTTGTCACTCTCAATAAGAGTGTCTGCTAAATGCCATAAATGTAAACGTAAATGTAAATATTCCAACCTTACTCCACTTACTGGCTCTGTTGGGTCCTCTAATGACACGGAGCTTAGAAGAATCTTGGTCCGGCCTAGATCTTGTGAGTCCACCTTGATGAGCCGATGTTTAGGAGACACCACTTTCACATCCAATGCACTGTTCTTCAACATAGAGCCGATTCCTGCAAGCGGGCTCTCAGCTGACCCACTATCATTCCTGCCTTTGTTTTCATAGTCTTCATATGGGTCCTCAAAGTCCAAGCTTTTTTGCACACGGTAAGCCTTGAGTATCTCACTCTCTGTGTAGTCTGGCTTCGGTGGCTGAGGAGGCATTCGCTTGCTTCCAAAACTCAAATAGTCCTTAAGCCACTTTGCCATTGTGGCCAAACTGTAAATGAATATATACTCCAAACCAAGCACAAAAAAGCAAAAATGAAAAACAATTGTTTTAGCCGTGTCACAAATGAAGGCAGACTGTCAAGTCAAAACTTGAACCTACGTAAAAATAACCAGGCCTGATGGTAGTTTGAAAATGAAATTCATTTTTCAGTCCAGATGCACAGCCAGCGAAGAACGTAATCCGTGGGAAATGCTTGGCTGGGCCCTCATGTGGACCGTGTGCGTCTCCCACTGAAGAGTCACGTCACCTATTCACCACCTACTGTTGTAACAGTGCAAAAAAAATGTATTAAGAATATAATTCATTATACATGAAAATAGACAAACACACTATAGTAATACTACAGAACTTCTATAGGACCTTTATTTGAAGCTTCTAGTTAAACCAATATAAATACTATAGTTTACAACAGGGTATTACCAAATTATTGTAGATTGCTATAAGACAGTACTTCAATAACAGTAAATGAAAATTAATAAATTACAGACTATATTAAATGTACTGTACAGTAGGATGGAAAATGACAGTATGTACTGTTCCTGTGACAAATTCCATCACATTACAATAGAATGTGTTTCTGAGCATACTGAACACTGAAGAACAACACGTGCCATTACACAGAGAGCATATTTAGTCCTGTCCAACTGAAATTATGCCAGGAGGAGCTTTAAAAAAAAGTTTTTGATATTATGTTTTGTACGTTGAAATTATTCCTTTTTTGTTTCAATGTTTTCACTCTCAGAAAATAAGTACTGTAATAACATGTATTGTGAAAATGTCTTGATGTACTGTTATATGTTATAGAACAGTATATAAGCCCACCCTTAACATTCAGCTCTGCAATTTTTTATTATGCTACCCAGAGGAAAAACGGCTTTTCTTAAGATTATCTCAAAGAAATAAAGCACATCTCAATACTGTATGAAAGACGTTAGGAGAAAAGAGGAGATGAACATATGCAAGTAATACTGGTGATGAATGAGAGAAGCACAAGTTCACTGAGAGACCCAGAAAAAGAGTTCTGAGATAAGGAATAGAGCTATATAAGAAAACAACGAGATCTTAGACCTGAGGGTTATTCCTCCTCAGGAGCCAAACTTCAGAAACAGGAGAGAAGGAGAAAATGATCACTGGCAGGACTTAACCATGTATTAGAAGTCCATCAGGTTAGGAGAAGATCTCTTTCTGAGCATGTCTTCCCTGTTTGTTGGAAGGGAATACAGGCTGAAAAGGGAGAAAGTGATCAAATCCCATCTCCACCCCACAAAATGCTGGAGAATCGAGATTCACTCATTCAGAGCTTACTTTGCAAAAAATCATAGTAACCGAAACGGGGGCGTGTAAACAGGTGAAACAGGGCTAATAGTCGTTTGTTTGTGAAGTGTGGTCTTTTTAGCTTGTCAACTGTGAGAAATGTGAGAATATCACGGTTCACTGTGTGACAATAAATGCTTGAACGGAACCGAACGGAACTGAGAGGAAGCGTAAACATTGCTGACTTCAGCGTTAACGGAACCCAAAATCAAGCCACTCGAACCGAGAACTTCGTAACAGTTGTTTTGCTGACAAGTGTGAATGGACTAACCCAGTCATGACTGGACTTCACCTCCTCAGCACTTAATATCCTCAAAATCCAACCCACAGTGTACAAAACACGACTCCCTCGCCGCTTTACACGCTTATCTCTAAACCGCATCGGCGACAAAAGCTGTAAGAGTGACAGTGAAAGCACCGAAGCCTGAAGAAATGCAGTTAGACTTTTGTTACTCACTGTTCTCAGAGCAGCTCCGCTCGCCTCAGTCTACATCTACATCGCAGTTTGAAGCCCAGGGGTGAGTTTTCCAGCAGAAAAACACGACAAAACGCTGTTTCGAGGGCAGAAAAGGAGCCCGTTCTCCGGCGCTGAGGAGCAGCAGACAGCAGAGTGAGAGCTGAGGGCTTCAGCTGCTCTGGAAGAGCGAGTGAAGCTTTAACGAGCGTGTGGAGAGAGGGGGCATTTAAAGGGGAGGATATCCAGCGGTGGCCTGTTTTTTTATTCAGCCGGCATTTATTACCGTGATAAGAAAACTTGGCAGCCTCTGGTGATGCCACGCTGTGGCTGTGCCACATAAACCTGCAGCTGGCACATCAATATGTGACGTGCCAGATGTGCCAGTGATCCTATAATATGAAGAAGTGCTTAAGAGATTAATTTGTGTTAGTGTATCTACACAGATGGTTCTTTGATAAATGGTCTTATCTGGACCGTGAGTTCTATTATAGAACCATTTCATGCTTAAATGTTCCTTGCTTGGTGAAATGGGTGTTTAGATTGACGGAGAATGTGCTGCATATGGTTCTATAGATCTGTATAGCACCAAAATGGCTCTTCTATTGTCACAAGCTTGACATCGCAATAACAGCACAGTTCTACTTGGTGCTATATAGAAACACATACAGCACATTCTCCATCAGTGTCTGAAAAACCATTTCACCACGCCAAGAACCATTTAAGCATAAAACATACAGATCTCGTGGTTCTAAATAGAGCCATTGCCTTTACAAAAGAACCCTTGAAGAATCATCTTTGTTATAAGTGTGTAGGGTCTTACAGCCCCCCACCCCCACCCCCCAGATTTGAATGTTGTTCAGTGAATAAAAATATGACAGTTTTCTTGTTTACTCCCCATTTTTATGTCTTTTACTTGCTACCGGCATCTAACTTTGGCCCCTTAAAATCTTTAAAGGGGAACGCCACTGATTTTTCAAATTTTCCGCATGAGTAAATGGTTAACATGTCAATAGAGTCATTCAGATTGATTTGGTATAAAATGCTTCATTCCAGAGAGTCAGAATTGTTCACAGTGGTGGTGATAGGAATCAGGCGTCCAATGTGCTTAATGCCTCTAGAAGCTACAACAGAAAGTTATTACATGAAATGGTTGTGAATACCCAGCCTGACGTTTTGGCCTAAAACATATTATGATCAATTTATTTTTAATCTATTCATAGAAAGAATACATGACAGATGGCAAAATAGTTCCTAAATAAAACAATCAATGGTACACACAAAAACTCAGAAGACACGTGGCAGCTCACTGGTTATTTTGAATTGTAAATAAACTGTTAATATTTGCATTGTAGACATTGGAACCTCTGGTTTCTATCACCACCACTGTAAAGAAATCTGACTACTTCGCATCAAACCACCATAGATGACTTTGCTTAAATCTCAGCCACTGAATTATGCAGGCCTTTTGGAAAGCTGGTGGAATTCCCCTTTAAGCCAGTGACACATTCATTTTCACTATATGGCAGAATTATTAGGAATTAACTTAAAGGGATACTCTTGCCAGTACATCTCACCCTACAGCTGTACTGCTGTAGACTCAAGAGAGAGAGTTTCTGGTTTAATGATTACCATAGAAAACACTCTTCTGATGATGTGTATTGAAAGAGGACGAAGGTTTGGAGGACTACAAGTGCTTTGGGGTGGATCTGGGTTCGGGCTGTTTGAGTCTTTTTAACTAGCTTGCTGAATTTACAACCAGTTGAGGTTAGTGCTACATCACTAATGTTGCCCAGCACAGCAGAGGTACTAATCTTATTCTAGATTAGTGGCTAGCAGTCAGGATTTGTTGATTGCTATAGGGATTCCCAGAATTTGGATGATGTATTTGTGTAATGCATGCTGGGAATTGTAATGAGAGAATACTGACGGACAGAAAAAACACTAAAGGGTGCAGTGCTGGACTACATAACACTTTATAACAAAGGAAAGAATATATTAAATGCTAGTTTTAGGCCGAAATGGCCCGTTTCTGGTCCAGTTGTTCACTCATAGGCCTAATACCTAAATCTATATTTCTGCCCCCAGCAAATGTGGAAGTGTGAGTTATTAATATTTATTGCCCTATTAATATTAATTGTTAACTGAAGACTGAAGATGTTTGCAACACATTTCTGTCATGTTGGCCGTGAATATCTGGTGCAACACTTGTTGAATTGAGTGTTTACTTCAACCGAGACCTTTCATTCACATCTTCAATTAGACACAGTGATTAAGGCCTATGGGAATCAACTCTTCATCAGTTTGTAGATGAATGTGCTGCTCCAAAGCAATTCCTATCATTAGGGACTTATCCTAACTTATTCAAACAGTGATTTGCATATGTAAATTACAAGTAGTGAGTACGTGAACATTTGAAAAGTACCTTGAATAGACACTTTTACGCATGTATGTATGCCTTCTGTTCAGTAACAACACTGGAATCTAACGCGGTTTCAGACGTGAGGATGGCAAGAGGATGGATTTTCTGTGAAAGCCACTAAATAAAGTGTTTTAACATGTGTACACATTTTAAAAAGGCTATTACACGCAGAAACAGATTTACTAATCAACACATGGGCTCATGAGTACATTTAAAAACTCGTCATGACAGAGACGACCTTTTTTCCACTGAATAATTCTTGATTGGCTGATGTTACTTAAAAAGTCAATTGAAGTCATTGAAGTACCTGATAATACAGACTGTTAAGGGGCTGTAAACACCATTTTTATGGGAGCCATGATCTCACTCTTTCTCCACAGGCAGATGAGGGGAGGAAGATGAGGTCATAGCAGAGCCCCCCCCCTCCCCTCCCCTCCCCCTCCCCCCATCACCACATCATGCCCTCACTTCTCTAAATTAGCCCTTACAGACGGGGACATGCGAGCCGGGAAGAAGGAGCCTCGAGGGACAAAGGAGAGAGCAAGAGAGGCAAGAATGGAGAGGCAAATTACCCTCTTGTAGATGAGAAAAGCAATGCAATCAGCAGGCGCACTGCCGCTGTACAGGAGGTTTAGTCCGGTCAGCTTTTGTCCTCAGGCAGCCCAGACGGTGCAATCAAGCTCCATTATGTTCCACTCATTTTTTTTTATTTATACATGTAGCATTGAGTAACATACTAATCTTTAATAACTAAAACTGCCAGCATTCTAACAAGTGCACTCTCAAAAAGATGGCCCTTCAAGGGTTCTATAGTAAAGACAATGATTCTATATAGAACCATGAACACTTGCATGCTAAAATGGTTCTTTGCATGGTGACATCCTTCTTTAGATTGATCAAGAAGGTGTTGTATGCATTTCTATATAGAATCTTTTTAAATATGGTTCTATATCGCACTAAAAATGTTTTTTTCTACTGTTACAAGTTTGAGATGGTAACAGCAGAACCCTTATAGTTCCTTATATGCTATATAGAACCATTTTCAAAAAAGGTTTTGTGTAGAACCATATACAACACATTTTCCATCAATCTGATCTACCAATTCACCATGCAAAGAACCACTTAAACAGGCAAATGGTTCTATATATAGCACCAAAAAAAAGGTCTCCTGTTGTTATGATGTCAGACATGTAATAACAGAAGAACCATTTTAGTGCTATACACAACATTAAAAAAAAATTCCATATACACTCATAAAAAGATGATTCTAAAAAGAATTCTTGAATAAAGAAAATGGTTCTATATAGACACTCTCTCCATTAATCTGAAGAACTATTTCTCCATGTAAAGAATCATTTAAGCATGAAATGGTTCTACAAAGAACATATGGTTCTAAATAGAACCACTGCCTTTCCTAAAGAACCCTTCTTTGACCTCAGGGACCATCCATTTTCTAAGCCACTTCTCCCTCAGGGGGGTGCTGGAGCCTATCCCAGCGGGCATTGGGCGGAAGGCAGGATACACCCTGGACAGGTCGCCAGTCCATCGCAGGGCAGACAGACAGACGCAGACAGTCACTCACACCCAGGGGCAATTTAGCATGTCCAATTGGCCTGACTGCATGTCTTTGGACTGTGGGAGGAAACCGGAGAACCCGGAGGAAACCCACGCGGAGAACATGCAAACTCCACACAGAGAGGACCCCGGTCACCTGGCCTCAGGCACCAATCAAGTATAAATATGGACAGGATAATTAAGCACAGGCCTACTGACTGTGGCTGCTACCAGGATCTCTCTGCATTGTCCAGGTGTTTCAGTGACTGTCCAGGAAAACACTGATTCCATTCCTGGACATTTTGTGTCCATTTTTTCCATTTGTTAGTATATGGTTTGGTCAGTTGTTCAGCTTTCCCTTAACATAGTGACAACTGTTTCTGAAAGGTGTTGCTGGCATGCTTCTTTGAAGACTGGAGCACAGCTACCTGTCCGCTGAATTTAGTAAAAAACTAAGCCACTGGTCGAATGTCCAGGAGTTTTACAGTTCTGAGGCGGCAGCCCTAGATCTAGCACAATGAGCTCCTAGCATTTATAATGTAAAATGCAGAGCTAAAGGCAGATCAGCACTGTTTTCGTCCTGTTCTGTTTAGAATAGGCATTTCAGAATGGCGTCTAATAAAGAACGGATCTGATTATTTTCATTGTTCAGGGCCTTATGTAAGCCCAACTTTTACCCATCACCAAATGTTACACGTGCGCCGCTCAGTGGCCATCTACGTGAATTACACACAACACCTCACAAAATACCTTCTAAGCTCATCAGTAACTCCACGTGTTTCCTGAAAACACAACGACGTTCAGCGTTCCTTCACTGTGCCATGGCACTGACGTGGTCTAACAAGATGACTCGATTTATTTTGAAGAGAAGCAGAACATGTACAAGTAAAAGTGAAATTGTATGGACAACTTTTGTGGCTCTCTTCGTCACACAATTCAGCGTTTCCGGTGGAAAACAGCAGCTGCGTCTCAAACTGCATACTACCGCACTAAATAGTGTGTCAAACACTTTACGCCCCCCTAGCAGCGCTTTCATTAGTGTAGTATGTATAGTGTGGCAGTCTGTGGTTTAAGACACAGCCGAAGACTGTGGAAATCCACCTCCAGCGGTTAAGCCCGCCCCCTGACAGCGTGCTGATTGGTCCTGCATTTGTAGCTGTGCGCTGATTGGTGCGCTAATAAGTTTTAGAATTTAATCTTAGTAAACAGTCTCACTTGTATCACAAAAAATATATATCTAATGTGGATTTATAGGATGTGAGACGAGAGCTGAAGCAAATGTACATGAAAAAAATACAACGTAGAGAACAACGCAAGACTCGTGTGCCAATCAGAAATGGCCCGGAGCTGTTGCTCGCAGCTGATTGGTCAGTTTTCGAGCGAAGTCAGCCAAATCCAACAGGCGTGTTGACTGCACCCTACGTCATTTGGGACAGGGCATCCCTACACAGGGCACCACGACGGGTCCAGAAGCCAGTGGACCTCATCCTGATGCGTTTAACGTGAGTGTCATTGCCTGCTGCTTTTCTATTGTGTTGTAGTTTCTGATTTTCTGTTTACTGATGTGTAATATGTGCCTCTCACATGTGTGAAAGTTTGGATACCCCTCATGTGGTAGATCTCCCAGTGTACAGCTGTATTAGTCCACTTCTCCCAAAAACACTGAAGAAAATAATGTGCTTGTGTTAATCTTTTTGCTTCTGAAGAGATTATATCACTGATAAAAAAAACTCAGCAGTGAAATGAGCTGTGAAAATACTTTTGAAAATACAGGCCTGTTGATTTCTATCATTGAGAAGGTGTGACTTGAGTTTTTGGTTGTCTTTCTTTCAGCATCTGCACAGTCTAGCACACAATGAAGACCTTAAAAGCAAAGTTCAAGAAGACTGAGGTTTGTACTGAATGCGTGATGGAGCTTTATGCTGTTGTTAATACCCATTTAATTTGGTTCTACAGAGCTAAACTGGGCTTATCGGTCTTCAGCAGGACCTTTAATCAGTGAAGTGTTCTTTATCACCAAGTGTACCCAAACACAGACAGCAAGTTTGTGTGGGTGAGCACATGCCCAGGCTCCATGCTCATTATGAGTCTCATTTACCAATATGGGACCAGACCGGCCTACAGACGGCCTCAGTGGTAATCTGAGATCTTGACCAGTGTTCAATTATTCAAAAACATGCACACACACACACACACACACACACAGACGTACACACTCACACACATAGTGGTGGATATATTATTCCACACTATCAGTTCACAATGAAAACAATTAATATGCTATTATATAAACTAATTCTATATGCTGTTCCCACTGTCTGATCTTTATTCTCTTAATCTCTACAGTCTGAAGTTTGGTAGATCATCTTAAGCTCCATAAACTACAGGGTTTAAGGTGAAACTGAGGTGCTGGATGGTTAGATGACCGGCCATGGGGGAGAGAATGTGAGATGATTGCTTTGGCCTTTCTTTTCATCCTTTCATTCACCAAAGCTACGGTCCCAGACTGAGTCAGATTTCTCCAGTTCTTTTGCAATGGGCAGTTAATACTGTACACCAATGGGGCATTAGCAGATTTCCCTGACAATCTGTTAGCAAGGCTTCTATTTCCTAGACCTATCAGTCTGGTTTCATTAACACCTTATAACTGTTGATCTGTGAGAGGAAGCTGTGATAGAGAAGATCATAAGGACTTTATGGATCAGTGGTTACTATTGGTTTGAGGGGGCACTTAAAGAAAGACAATTTTATGATCTATGCAGACAATTCCTTCTATATATATATATCTCAAGGGCTCTGACACCTACTCCATAATGGACAATATAAAGGCCAGTGCCTTCAGACATCACAGCTGCAGCATTGGACTAGAGGCGTTTTCACAGTGGGGCAGAGGATTTTGACTGTACATACTGTTTCCATATTGCTGGACTAGCCTTATTTAACAGTAAGGATCTGCAATCAGACTGAAGTGAATACGTTGGTGCATTTGAATTCTTGAAGGCACCATAGATTATGGCCTTAAAAGCTTTAGCATGTATAGATACAAAACCTCCAAAATGGTAATTTTACTATCTGTTACATTCTTTATTTGTAATGAATGTTAATGTAACAAGTTTTCTTCTCAAACATTTTTGCACCATTTAAGGAAAGAAAATGTAACACAATGTGTAGTGTGATATGGTATATAGCCAGGGTTAACCCCTTAAAATCCCTGGCTTGTTACATACTAAGGCCTATCTTTAGTGACTACATGGACTACGATGCAAACTAGCTGAGCTGTTCTTTGGCTATATAGAGGTACAGCAAACTTTGGGCCCACTGGTGGGCTCAGGCCATTTAAAGGATTAAATTGAACTGAGTTCTGACAACTTTGGTTCACGTTAATGGCAAATTAAGCTGACCTACTGTAATGTAATCCAAATTTTAATAGTTTTCTATACAATCTATGGAGTTTGTTAGATAACAATAGATAACTGTAGGCACACTGGTAAAAAAAAATGTTCATCTTTGTCAGACAGCACTACAACTTAAAAACTTAGTCGAGTAATTGACTAAGTTACACCATTAAGACAGAAACAGACTTGTTTCTGTTTAATGACTTACTCGCATTTCCATGATATCAGTGCTGAAAACACTGTATGACGTCTCCTATATTGAAATATTGTTCCTACATTGCTGACACCCACTGAGAAAATAGGACTCCACCCCTGAAATCCCAATTGAACTCCTACATACAGCCCATAGGCCTACATGTCTTAGTATGTACATTGATGCCAGTCAGGGTTGTTAAACCCCAACTGTGTAGTGCATTTTGCTTTGTTAGTGTACAGTTTGTGCTTAAGCTGGGTTGAGTTTCTGTTCTCCCTGTGTTTTTTGCTGAGTCCTGGCCTCTTGGTGCCAATACACCAAGGTGGCTCAAGCTTCAGAGTACAGGCTAGACAGGACGGATAGAAGTAAAACAACCAAAACAGTGGACTGGGGAGCAGAGGGAGAGACGACAGAATCAGGCTGAGGCTTGAGAAAGAAGGACACAGGGAGAGGGAGGTGTGTGTGTATGTGTGCTTCTGTATGTATCTGTGTCAGCTAGCCACTGCAGTGTGCTCTGCAGAAAACAGAACAGGACGGGATACGGACAGTTATACTTGAACAAGCTGCGTACAGGAAGTAAATAGCATTTGGCTTAGACAGTAGTTTGACCACTCTCAGAGGTGACGAAGGCTTCAGTAAGTTCATCTTGACCAGTTTTCAGTTATTTAACTTTGACCAGCCTACACACAGGAAGCAGTTAGCAACCAGGTTAGGCAGTAGAATTAGAATTGACTGTAGTTATACTTACTAAGGTGAAATAGCCTTTAGTTACTAAATGTTGACCAGTATTCAGTTGGTTAATCTTGACCAGTCTGCGCACCACAAGCTGCTAGCTTTTGGTTTTAGGCCGTAGTTTGACCATAACCATTCTCAGAGGTGCTAAAGCCTTCAGTTAGTTAATCTTGACCAGTCTGAAATAGTCACAGAGCCTTAAAGTGAACTGGAATGACTATCCGAAAGGTAACGGAATAGGAGCTGACTCATTGAGGTACAGAACTTACATCAGGGACTTTTTGGGTTGCTGGATTTTTGTGTTTTGGCTTGTATAAGGGTGCCTTGCTAGCACTAATGTGTGGAGGAACGAGCTGACGCCTGTGCTCTGAGCTCTATGGATCCTGATTTGGTGTGGAGCCTGATGAAGTGCTGCTGTCCTTGTGTCGGAGCACTGGCGGTACGTGCAGACACTCCTTTTATTGGTTTTGTATTTTTACCCAGTTTTCTGGCAAATTTAGTCATGGGCACTTCTGCCTGTTGTCTAGGTATTTTGATATTACTGCTTAGCTGGGAAAAGGCTAGCAAGTGCTTCATCCAAGACATGTGAAGCAGGCGGTCATCGCATTTTTTTAAGCAGCTACTTAGCAGCATAAAAGCTAAGCCATGCTTGTAGGAGAACACTAACTGTCACATCTGTTACATCAGCTTAAGCCCTATTTACACTGGATTTGTTTGAACAGAGGAGATCATGTAATTTAATCTGTGTGATTTGCCTGACCAATTCATACCAAAGGATTTCATTATCGTGTTGATGTTTATTACCGTGTTATGTAACAGGTGCCACACTTATATTAAAAACAGCAATGCAAAATGCCAGGTTGTACCCACGAGCAAGTCCTCAAAGAATTGGGGAGCTATGTTTGATTAAGTGACCCTTGTTAGTCCCACAATGGGGAAATGTCACCTCTGCATTTAACCCATTCGTGCAGTGAAACACATTAGGGGGGCAGTGAGCACCCTTACCCAGCAGCCCTATCCACAGTGCAGTTGGGGGTTAGGTGCCTTGCTCAAGGGCACCTCAGTCACATACTGTTGGCTCTGGGCATTGAACCAGTGACCTTCCAGTCACAGGGCCTGTTCCCTAACCTCCAGCCCACGACTGACCCCAGTTTGGAGCTAAATGGCTAAAAAGGAGAAGATAATATAGTTTCTAATCACTCGCCCAGAACTTTTCATTTAATTTTAGAAAGTAGGAGTATGTATTTCACTACAAACAGTGATGAGGAGGACAAGAGAGGATACTTTACCTTTCATTTCAGTGTGGGTTGGTGCCCATTGTTCTGAACTTGAGGTTTAAGGAATCTGGTCATATTGAGCTTATTAGAGCGGTTTTGTTGTTGTTACTAAGAGAGCTTTGGTAAGCAGGGTTTGGTAAATTCTAGTTGTAATTTGCTCTGAAATGAGTATTTAGGAGACTGTGGACCACAGACTATGCAGATTTGTACTGGATTAAAATCAGACATCTCCTCAGAAATCACTCAAATTACAGCACCTCCTCAGGAAAAACCAACCCAGCTGGAATATGGCTCAACAGACACTGAGGGCTAGACCAATTAGCTACTCATGGACTCGCAGACATGGATGTCTGTGGCGTGGACGAGGATCAAACTTTTTTTGTGTGCGAATCTGGTGTCACACTTGCAAAAAAACATCTGATAGCATTTTGGAGGAAATTGAGCAGAAGATTTACGAATGAAGAGAAAAGTGAAAAGTTATTAAAAAGTATAAAAAGTTATTAAAAAGCCTATTTTTTTTTTTACTTTTCAAATGAACTGTGACTGAAACCTTTGGAGAAAACTATCCTTCGGGGCTTTAAACCATGGCCACACCACTAATGTTCTGTCTTTTGTCTTTCTCATAATTGTGTGTCATTGTTAATGTGTATTGCAGAGTCAGGACTGGAGTAAGGGTGATGAAAGGCTGCTGCAGGCCGTGGAGCAGGACGAGCCTGAGAAGGTGGCTGCTCTGCTGTTGAAGAAAGGACTCTGTCCATCCAAACTGGACACAGAGGGCAAGTCTGCGTGAGTGACCAAGCTACACCAGTAAAACTCTTGCTATATGTACTATATATATATGAAAGCTATATGAAAGAAATGTCTTATAACGATGAACTAATTCAGGAAGCTGTGTAAATTGATGTCTTGGTTTTAGCTTCCATCTGTGTGCATCACGAGGCCGCGTGGACTGTCTGGAGGTCATCATTTCTCATGGTGTGGACATTAACATCATGGATGGTACAGGTAAGCACTCACTTCTAGATTTTGGCCTGGTATAAAGTTTCTATTTACTACTACATTTTACCCACGGCCCAACATTTATTTCTGTTTATTTGCTTAATACTATCCATTTCTGTTAGCACCAAATTCAGTGTGCTTGGACAATAAAGTGGTTATGATTCTAATTCATTCCTAGATGTTTCACTATCAGACAAAGAAAACAGAAATTTGACACGGTTAGAGTTTCTGCTTGTCTTTCCTCCATCTCCATAGGTTTCAATGCCCTTCACCTTTCTGCCAAGAATGGACACCCAGAATGTCTGAAGAGACTTTTACAAGTAAGCAGACTGATATCTTAAGGGCTATTTGTAAATAGAGATGTCATTCCAATGTTATCAACCCTGGTAGAATATCACAAGAATGTTGCAGAATACAAAAGCAGTTTCATCTTGCAGCTCAATGTGTCTGATAAGTTATCTATATTTACTATATATACTGTTTTTATGCTGTTATAATGGCATCTAAGTTAATCCTCAGAAGTCTAGATTGATTACTGTGATTGTGCTTTGCATTCAATTTACATTAGACTATTATTTATATGTAATTACATAGTTATTACATAGTTACATAGTTACTTTCACATTATGTTTACGTTCTGTATGTATTTCCAGATTTCTTTTGTTATCATGTCAAAACAGAAAAAAAGTTGTATGTAAGAAATGTAAATAAATGTCCATTCTTTCTTTAAAAGAATACTCTACATACAACAATAATGTTGTCAAATTCAGATCATGATATAATATCTTCTGTATCTGTATTGACTGTATCAAAATTATGTATTGACTGAGACTCCAGGAGCTTGTTTCAGTAGCTGGGAATGACAGACTTAATCTAAATGCATTGCAAAATGAAAACATGACTTTGTATTTGCAGGTATTTTAAATGTAACACTGATGTTGTTGACATGAACTGTGAAGCATTTGTCAGAGTTATTCTCTCCATCTTGTTCCTGCAGGAGAGGATGCTTGTGGACTCAACAGATAGTTATGGGCGGACCTCCTTACACCATGCTGGTAGGGCTTGTTGTAGCTTATCACATTGTTATATTGTTAATGTAGTCTACATGGCATTTACTTAGTATTTGGCTTCTCTGTGTGTCTTCTCTTCTTCCTCTCTGTGTGTCTGAACCAGCTGTGAGTGGATGCTTATCCTGCACTGAGATCTTATGGGACTTTAAAGCCAACCTTGATGTTCAAGATGGAGTAAGTTAACAAAAAAAAAACTCATAGAACTTGTTTACGCCTTGTGTTAACATGTGTTTCATGTCTGGATGGTATCTGGATATATTTTGGCTGGATGCTGCTTACACTTTTCACAAAAATATATCCCTATGTTGTGCAAGAATAGGAAACATTCTGTTTATGCTTGTGTTGAATGATTTCAAGATATGTCATGGTTTGAATGGCTTGTAATGCAATCACAAGGCATCCTGGGTGTGTATAAACCTGGCTTATCATGCCAAGTGAAATCTAAATGTAATCCAGTCACCAAAAAAGCATGTTGATGCAAGGTGTAAAAGGCCTCGTAGTAACTAATAAAAGGCATGATATGTATTCTCATAGTTAGCAGATGCTTTTCAGGTGGGTGGATAAAGCACATGACACTGTTTATAAAGCCTACATCACATTTTACAACAATGGGCTCTAAGTGGTCCCAGTCCCGTGGACCCCCACGCTTACAATTTATTCTGATGTTCCCCTGTTGCTTTTCTACAGATGTCAATTGTCTGGTGAATGATTTTGGGTTGAAGTTGAGGTTAGAGATAGTGTGAGTGTTAGGTGTTAGGAAAAAGTGAAGGTGAATGTAATGTACACTATCCACATAAAGCTTTAACATTGCCTTGGTTTTTGTTGTTCAGGGAAAGCAACGTCATGAAGAGTGTAGTGTAGTATCCCAGGACTAGAACCACTGGTCCAACCACAAATTATTTTCTTGAAAATAATATGAAAAAATGGTCAGAATTTAGGTTTAATATCTTTGCATAAGTTTTGTTGTTTTGTGGATTGTAATGTAGTTTCCTCTGTTTTTTTTTCTCAGGATGGGGTGACTCCACTGATCCTCGGGGCCCAGATGAGCAGGGTTGAGTTGTGTTCCTTCTTACTGGACAGAGGTGCCAATCCTAACAAACAGGACAACCAGGGCAGGTAGAACACAGTCCGTTTCATTTCAGCCAGTCTTAGAGGTCATTGAGATCCTGATGCATTTTAGGGATTCTGTGAATTCTGTGAGTTAAAATTTTTTTTAGATCTTCAAAGAAAAATTTTATGTAACACATCAAAAACCTGGGTAAATGCAGAATTCAGTTTTTAAATAACCATGTCATTTGTTGAAGGAAAAAAGTAATCCAACACCAGGTCACCCTGTGTGAAAAAGTAATTTCCACCTTATTTATTCAATCAATAAACTCGCCAAATTTAGTTGATGATATGGGATAATTAAACTCGACCCTCTCAAGCTTTATTACTGCCAAACCTACTGAGTTTAAACATAACTTTAATCAAATCTTTCACGCAATATGACCTAGGTTAAAAAGTCTCAGCAAGCAGCACAGTATCACGCGTTCAAAAGAAATGCTGGAGGATATGAGCAAGAAGATTGTTAAAATATCACAGGTTGGGACTCCAGCAAAGTCACTAAAGAACCCAGACGTGCATCTGAGGAAATGCAGGCCAAGCTGACCTCAGATAAGGTCAGCGTTCATGATTCTGCCTTTAGAAAGAAACTGGGCAAAAATGGGATTTGTGGTAAAGCTGCAAGGCCAAAACTGTTGCTTGCCAATAGGAACAGAAAGGCTCATCTCACATTTGCCAGAAAACGCCTTGAAGACCCTAAGGCTGTTGGAATAAAGTTCTGTGGACTGAGGAGTCAAAAGTGGAGCATTTTGGAATAACAAGGGTCCTGTTACATCTAACGTAAAGCTAACGCAGCATTCCAATATAAGAACATCATACCAACAGTCAAACATTGTGCTGGTAGTGTGATGGTGTGGCATGCTTTGCTGCTTCAGGTCCTGGGTGACTTTCCGTAATTGACGGAGCCATGAATTCTGCTCTCTACCAGAAAATCCTGGTAAAATGTTTATTTGAAAACTGTGTTTTTTGTTTCCTTATGTTCTTGTATTATTTTACATTTTGCATGAGGATCTGAAACCATTAGTGCAGCAAATATACAAAGTCAGAGAAAATCAGGAGGGGGCAAACATTTTCTGACAGCCCTGTATTTGTTACTGTGCACTGAATGCACCGGATGGATGTAGAAGGACATCATGAGAAAAATGTCTTCACCTCTCTGAGTTCTTTGATGTGACACCAAGTGTTAGTTTCACTTTGGCTGATAGGTGCCTACCTAAATATGAACTGTTTTAAAGGTGTTATAACACTGTAGCGTTAAAGAAACCATTGAGCGAAAGTTTCCCACTTACCACAGACCACTCTACCAGCCAAGAAATGTTTAGTGGTTCAAACCAGTTTGCTATGTGCAAACTGCATGCCTTAATCTTTCAATAAAATGTCTATTTCTTAATACAAAAGTGGATAAAAGTACAGAAACCTTTTTAGGCCTCAAAGTTCAAAAGTAAGCTGCTAGTACAGTTTTTTAGTTATGCAACATACAATTAATATCTTTAATGATAACAGTACGTCGCTGAAACAACATAATAAAGTGAAAATATTGTTTTTTTATTTCTTTTACTTTGTTTTTCATTGTATTTTCAAATGACTATTTCATTGTAAGCAGTTTGAGCCGCAACATGTGAAAATGGCTCTATAACTAAATTTGAAGTTATTATTGATATTATTATTATTATTATTATTATTGTTAGAGATGCATCAATACCATTTTTATCTGACAAAGTATGAATACATGTTTTTAAGTGCTTGCCATTACCAGTACATAATGGGTAACCTACACAGACTTAATTCATTGATGGTGTAAATGAGTGCAATGTTCGTTAACAATTAATCATTAAAATGACATGCATTAGCTAGCTTTTTTACGTTAGCTACTTTGGATTGAGTAGCTTTGCAGTGGTGAAGAGTGTTTTTTGTTCCACATCAGGAAAGAGCTTCTGTACAGCTGTAAGTAAAGTATGTTTCATAGTTTTGATCCCTATAGTTTTCAAACTTTCTATGTCTGAAGCACAGTGACAGCAGGAATCACATCCAAAGTTAATGTATCTGAGGAGCTTATGTTATGAGTTTTATGTTGTGTTGGAGTCGTTTTGGTTAGTTGACTACTTGAGCTGTACTCGAATGTCCTCTAACACCAGGCATACACTGTGTGGTTTGGTGGTTTGGTGATTTTGTGTGTAGCAGTTTTATAGAAGCTCTTTCACTTTAAAAGCCCCGGCATAGATCAGCTACCTCTATTGCCCTTTTCTAACAACTGACAGAAACCTACAGTACTGTGCGAATGTTTTAGACAGTTTACCTCAGCAGTAAGTTTGTCACAATATACATTAGAATAAAGTCATATTCATAATTCGAATAAACATAAAAACAATAAAAGGTAACAAGAATTTCTTGGGTCCATATTTTTCCTTGACACCTTCACAGCCACCATAGAGACTTGTTAATATCATCAGTTACACAATTTAGTGAAGCACTTAGTCAAACCAGGAGCTGCTTTTTAACTGCATATAATACTGAGCTTCCTCGAGGAGAGGTTTGAAAATGGTTAAACACACTAACATCCATAAAATCACTATATATATACATATATATATATATATATGTGTATAGTATATATACAGGACTGTATTTGTCAGGCTATCACTCGTAGCAGTCAGTGAAGAATATAGAGCTTCCAGAAGGCTTACAGTGGTGTTTTTTTTACGTAATTGGCCCTACCCGTTATGAATTAAACCCTGATTGGTTGATTCCACTGTCAGTTCCCAATGATGTTGGTAGTTAATCTGATGTGTAAGGCCTTCAGTTTAGCTCCTGAATTCCTAACCAATAGGAGAGGTGGCTTGGCTGTAGATAACATGGAGACAAAAAAAATCCTGATTATTTAACCCTTTTGTTTCTAAACAAAACTTGACAATTAAATTACTACAATACTTACAAGATAAAATACAATGAGCATGATGTTTAAAATAAAAATGAACATAAAATTAAAGACCATTTTTTACAGAAATTATTAGACCTTCTTTGAAGACCTAGAAGAACCTGAGGGTTCTCCACTAATTATTATTATTATTATTATTATTATTACTATTATTATTGTCATTATTATTATTATTATTTAACAAGTAATGAAGTAATAATTTAGGCATGTAATTTGATGCTAACTGGTGTACAAATGGTTCCATTACTTGTTATCTACATTAGCCGCAAAGCTCCAATGCAAAACTAAAAAAGCAAACTTTGTGCACTGAACGTATCTTGGCTGATCAAGTGCATTTGGTGTACAGAGCACAACTGGATGAATTTGAGTGTTGGCCGAACTATCGCTTTAATGGGTATAAAAACAAAAAAAATGAGGATTATCCAAGACTGAATGCGAATATATTCCTGCCTGGAACTTTTCTCATGCTGTAACTGTGCTCTGGTTTGTCAGATCAGCTCTGATGCTGGCCTGCGAGAGTGACAGCCTGGAGACGGTAGAAGTGTTGCTGAAGGGCGGAGCCAACCCGCAACTCACAGACGCCCTGGGCCACAATGCCATGCACTATAGCGTCACTGCCGGCAACCGACGCATTTCCCAGCTGTTACAGCCTGGAGGAGGGGATGCAGGTAACGCTCCACTTGTACCTCCTTCATTTCCCCTGAGAGAAAGAGAGCGAGAGAAGCCGTCTGCAGTCTGGCGCCTTCTCGGCCCTGTACTGGAGTCTACCAGGCTCTCTGAAAATGCCCGTAATCTGAGAAAGTGGATCAAAAGCACAGATGCGGCTTATTGTGGCAGGATGAGACACAGAGGGAAAGTATTTCACTACCTCGAGTTACAAAGCTCCTCAAGACTGATGTGAACCATATGTTGATGGGTGCTGGAAGTGAATGCAGCTGTTACAGAGAGATCCCTTGAAGTAGGCTCAGTGACAGTGATGTATAAATGCATCCTTCACTGCAGTGGAGTGTCTGCGGTCGGGCACGGAATACAGTGATTACACAAATATGACCAGAGGAACTATTTATACCATTAATCCAGTGGTGAAGCATTACTATTAGAGCTAGGCCTTCAATTCAAGAGAAGAATATCAAAACTCAATTAAAACATGAGGAAAAAACCCATCTCTAGAGTAATGCTAATTTCTGCTAGCGTCCCTATGAGATTCTAGTACTTTGTTAGCGCTTAGCTAACTGCAACTCGCATGAACATCTTTTGGCCGTCCAAGATTAAACACAGACATATAAAGTCTGTAAAAGACATTTTTTTCCCTAAAGCTTGCGGAAGATGTATTAGTATATTTCACCTTGTAGCCACTACTCAGTGACTGTTGCAGTAGAGAGGCCTGGTGTACAACTGCCGCTGCTGTTTTCCATTTTGGTAACACTATACTTTAGGTCGGGCTCATAAGGCTATTTTTGTTATGTCAAACACATAGTGGTGATTATGTTACACATAATGATGCTTTAATGACAGAGTTCAGTAGACATTCTGTGGTCCTGAGGAAAGTGAGTGTTATATTTGTATTCAAAGATTTTATGAATCCCTGTGGCAATGCAGTGACATTTATATATATGTTTTCTCTGGCCCTTAAGTAAAGTAAATATTATCGTTATTCTTATAAGATCTTAATGAATCACTGTATCAGTGTCCTGACGCTAAAGTGAGTTTAATTTTACTTCGTATTAGATATTATGAATGCGATTGGCTACTGGTATGAGTTATGTAGAAATGTCCAGTATGGTATTTTAGGAACGGCATGTGAAATGGACACTATTAGAAACAGGAGACGAACTGTGAAGTGGACTTTCATAATATGCTCTATCATTTCACGCGAGAAATTGGTCTTTTTGTTTTTTAGATTTTTTAGAAATCAATAGACATTCCTGGGAAGCCTAGAAAGTCTCGAAGAGTTAAACATTAACATTTAAAACATGTTATTTATTTAATATTATAATAATCAATTGTATCATTCTGAAAGTGAATCGCCATCTTCAGGTTGATGTGCCACAATCCCTCAGTGCATTCTTACTTTGTTAGCGTAAACTCAGTGTGTGTGTCTGTGTGTGTTTGTGTATGTACAGTGGTGTGCAAAAGTTTGGGCGCCCTGGGTCAAATGATGTTTTGTTGATTTTCTTCATAAAACTAAGTTGACACATCAAAATTTTACAACTATACATCATTGTTTAAAAGTGTGGAATGACTATTCATATGAATCATTTTTGCAAGCTTATATACAATAACAACTCATATGATGCAGATTTAAATTCACTAAGCTAGAGAACAAAATACAGTTTAGATGTTGTGTTTAATGTTTTACATGCATGTGCAACAACAAGAAGTTATTCAAAGGTAAAGTATATAACCTGATTTTCTCTTTAAAGGATTTGCTGTCTAATCATCTGCCTCAAGATTTTTTGCAAGCGAAGTTTATGCAGTCATTTTAGAGTCATGTACAGCTCAGGGCCCAGCTTCCCAAAAGCATCATGATGTTAGGATCTGTAACCTGTTAGACTATTAAGTGTGAGGCTCACTCTGCCATTAAAGAATCTATCTATCTATCTATCTATCTATCTATCTGTCTGTCTGTCTGTCTGTCTGTCTGTCTGTCTGTCTGTCTGTCTGTCTGTCTGTCTGCCTGCCTGCCAGCCTATCTATCTATCTGTCCGTCTGTCTGTTTATCCATCCATCAATCTACTTCTCTATCTACCTCCCGCCTTACTGCTTTTATATTATTCGTTGATTTTTACACTATATTTACATTGATTCCAAACATTTTGAACAATGACTCCATGGATAATTAAACAATAGTGTATATGCTGAATCTCAGTGCACTGCTGTCTGTTCTTTCCTGTGCACCCATAGCCGCTGAGGGAGCAAGTGATGAGGTAATTCTCACCACCACCTTCACTGTGTATCATACAGCGAATAACCCAGTTTCCTTTACATACAACAGTTGAACCCCTTTAGCTCTAAGGGTCCATATGTAGGGCCACATTTCAATTACTCAATCACATAACTAGTTAGTTTCAGTTACCAAAGGACTTATAGTCATTACTGAACAATAACTGAATTATTATCATTACTGCAGTTTAGGGGCTTAAACTGATGTTTCCCAACTTCAGGCCCAGTTGCAATGCAATGTTTTCTTGGTCGTGAGTGACATTGTTAGCTAACAGTCAAATTCTTCATGAGCTGAATCAAGTGTGTTAAAGCAGGAAAGCATAAAACTGTAAAGTACACATGAACTACTGTTTCGTTTTGAACAAGAAAATACACAAAAACAATATACTTCACACATCAGTCGTCCTTTACTGTTACTCTGATGAAACAAATCAATAATATGCATTTCCATAGCAATGTGAATTCCATTCTGAATGTGTGTGCATTCTGGCTCAGAAGCTATCGCAGTGCATACAGCAATAAAGACAGATTCTTTTATACGAAAACAGAAAGAAAACATGGTAGTACGCAGAAAACTTCATTTCCATATGCTGATCCATTCCAACGTGAGCATGCACACCCACCAACTACTCTCAGAGCAGTTAAAGGAGTAATTCAGCAAAAATTCTAATTTATGCAATTTTCCACTTTCCCAGATATAGTACATTTTTCAAGTCCAAATTTTGTTGCTTTAGTTTAGAACTAAAGGGGCAAGGCCAACTCTGTTAAAAAAACACTAGAATTCAGTAGTCAACCAAATATCAAAATAGTTTCTGTAAAAATACCTCCCCAAAACTTCTTACAACCCAGGTCTTCATTAAAGTTGTACAGACTTGCTGATGTGCTTTAAGACATCGTATGACTTACCTTGAGTTATAAAACTAAACAAAACTGCAGGCAGGCACTTTAAACAACAGGGTCTGTGTTCACTAAACGCCTTGAGAGCAGTCAGGATTTGTGACAATGACCATCAGAAATATAAAGGAATCTTATCCAAAGCCAGTCCTGTCTTGTGAATATCAGCCCTGGTGTCGTCACAGTGGAGGTTTTGGACATTTTTAGAATAAGTCATACTGTGCACTAAACAGCATCAACAAGTCTGCGTGACTTTAATGAACATCTGTATGCGGTTTGAGTGAGTGGAAAGAAGTTTTGGATATGTAGTTTCACAAAACTATATTTGGGTGACTATTGAGTTCTAGAGAAGCTAACACAAATCTGACTACCAGTTTTGTTAGTACTATATTAGTCATGTTAGCTGGAACCACAGATGTATTCTACATCAGCAGCTAACATTCAGGAACTTTATGGCACTGTAGGGATTCCCAGCGTCTGTGTGGTGCATTTGTGTAGTGCATAATGGCTATTGAAAGTGAGAAAATAGGGATGGTGGGAAAAACAAAAAGTACACAATAGTGAACTCTGTGAATACTGCACTGCGGAATACTACATTACAAATAACTGTCTATGCTAGCTTTAGGCCGTAATGCCCCTTTAAATGCCATAGGAGAGGACTAACAGTGCTCCTGGCTGCTTTGCTATCTTTCCCTTAACCTTACCTGCTTACCTGCCTGACTCCTTCCCTCCCTCAGCAACCCCCCGCTCCCCCACCCCTGCCAGGCGGGAGCACGCCCCGCAAGAGGAAAGCCCCCCCTCCTCCAAAGTCCCCCAGACAGGTATCTCATGATCCATTATCATGATATTCAAACCAAAAATGCTGCACATTGCATGGTATTTGCTGTCCTTTTGAATGTTTTAGGGCGCACCCCCTTCTCCAGGCCCACCTCCTCCCGAACCCACCCAGTCTCCAGCTGCAGAGACCTCTGCCCCTCCATCCCCAGCCCCCAGGACTCAGCATTCATCTGCAGACAACCTTGTAAGTGGCAACTGTTAACTACTAACACTTGCTGACTGCTATCACCAGGGCAGAATGCAAGGGGATGCCATCACCCTGTTAAATAAAAAAAAAGACAAAAAAACACCCCCCTTGTAAAACGACCAACTTCCCTTCCCTTTCCCTTTGGATTAATGGGATATCACTTAAGCTGTCTTTTAATAGCATTTTCATTCTAGCCCTATGTGAAGTTTCCCCACTACGGGGGTTCTTCTTGTAAAATGAATAAGTTATGATCAGGGCAGACCAAATTGGACTAGTTTGAAAATGCAGTTGAAGGTGGAAAAATATGATGCTTCAAAATATGGAATCTTTAAGCAAACTAGGAGCAGGGGATTTTTGTTATAGTTGGCAACCCTGGCCGCTGTAGCGAACACTAAAAATACAACAAGAACTGACTAAGAAAAACAGGTAAAACTATAAATTGGAGTTTATAAACTTTGGCAACTACCTTAAAATGAATATTAAAACTTAATATTTAATTGAATAAAAAGTAAAATGAATGAAAAAAGGCAAAATTGTCATCTCCAGAGCATTGCTAAGCTAGCTTAGTGACATATATCTGTCAGCATTACATAGTGATCAGTACTGCGTAGCTCCTGTTCTACAGCTCTCTTGAGGATGGGAGATGGCTTTGTTAGAGCGCTATGCATTTTGCTAGAAACCACAAAGCAGCTTAGAGGCTGAAAGGGGATGCAGTTGACACCGCTGCTAACTGAACATGAACATGGGTTAAACAGAGCTAAGTGCTTTTATAGACCACTGAAGTTCTGTCATCATTCTGTAGTCAGTGTCATGCTCTTATATAAGGGACTCAGAGTCTAGAAGGAAGTCGCATCCTGTAGTAAGCAGAACGCTCCAACGTTGAAACATTTTGTCCTATGAAGATTTTTCCTTCAAATATCACTGGACCCTGTGAAGTATGAGGTTGATAAAAAGTTCAAATTTGAATATTGATACATGAAAGCTAATGCTATTGCACACTGAGTTGACGTCATTAGACTGGTAGCCTCTTTAAAAAACAGAACATTCAAACCAACACACTTTGCCAGTGTGGTAGCCCTACATGCTGACCTGCACTCAGGCAACACTGCTCGACATGACCAGAGTGAAAGTGGTTTTCACCTTTTTAATACTCTTCTCTAATACTCTAATAATGCCCTCGGTACCCATTAAGCGGTCCTACCAAGCATGCACACATCATTAGTACAGTGTAGTATCTCAGTATTTAAAACATTTTATTGTGTTTGGAATGTTAATTCAGTACAGATTCAGGTTAATACTACTACTTGCCACCTGATGAGAGGTTTAGGCTATCAACATGTCCCATTTATTCTTTTAATGCTGGTACTATTTTCTGATAAGGACATTCATTGGCTTCTTGTTCACATTTTCTCATTCCACCTTAAATGCTGCAGCAGTTACATTCTGGCACGTGAGGCTATGTAATAACTGCTGCACCATTTAAGGTGGAAGGGGAAAAGAAGCTGGTGAATAAGAAGCAGGCTTCAGCTTCATAGTTTTGATGCTAGTAGATTTTATTTGATGAGGTGAATTAAACTATCAAAACATCCTACCAAGAGGTTTTATGCAGGGAGCTACATATAATTATGTGCTACATTAGTACATTTCAAAAAGGTAGCACAATTCATCAAAACACTTGTCTTATGTTCGCCTTACTTTTGCTTGGTGATGTCAGATTGATGTGCAGCAGCGTTAGCTTTCCTGTAGCAATATTAGTGTTATGACTCTTTAACAACCTCGTAATTCAGATGATCCAGTGATGTACAGGAGAAAGATGCACACAGGAAAAAACGCATCAGGTTTGGAACATTTTTATTTACCATAGGGCACAACAGAAATGATAAAGTACCGTTCATACTGGCCATTGAGGCGTTCCAAATTTGGGTATAATGCAAACTACGGAATGACGCGTGACTTCATTGGTCTATTCAAAATTTGAGGTTGAAACGTTTTGTGTAAAATTGTAAAAGAACAAGCAAATGATGATTATAAAAGTGAAAGGTTTATTATTTATTTTTATTTATTTATCCACTGGCTCTCATCAATTATTGCTGTGTAACCTGCACACCTACATCATCACACACTCACTTCAAACCATGTTGTTTTTTTCTTATTGTTTGTGTTGCGTTTATGGCGTGAGGTGGAGGATGAGGAGGTGTTTGAGGAGATTCGAAGGCTTCGGTTGGAGAGAGGGCGTTTACTGCAGAAGATCAAGGCTCTGGAGCAGCAACAGAACAGCGCTGCCGCTGCACTGGAGGAGGTACTACACTCATTAAGGAGTTAACAATTAACTCAAATTGTTGTTTTTGTTCCAATCATGACAACAGCAGCTAGCGTGGCCCCAGCAAGTGTCATGTATGTTTCAAATGCTCTACAGAAGCAGGACATTTGCTAGTGATTAAATTTAATATAATAATTCAGATTTGTCTGTTTTTCCAGGGTAAAAAAATCAAATAAATTGCTTCAAGTCTAGGCCATTACAATATACGTAGCTGTCAAGAATTTGTTACTAAGAAAAGAAATTGGAAAAAAAAATAGTAAATCAAACAAAGAATCAATAACTTGGATTGTCAGAAGCAGAAAAATGCAACCAACGTCTAAGACAGAACTTTAGAGGTGTATAAAAATATCCCTGCAGATTTCTTCGAAAAAATTAAAACAAGTTTCCTAAAAGAATGGAAGCCGTAATAAAGGCATATAGGGGACACAGTTAATACTAACAAAGATAATGTTGTTGCAGTTTAATAGGTTTTCTGCTTTTTTCCTAACATTAAAAAACAAATATATTGGGTTTTCTGATGATAAAGGGTGGTTTCGGACTTTTTCACAGTGCTGTACTTCACAGTATTAATAGATATGGTCTGAGTTGCATCTCTGTGCTTTGATGTACGTGTATCTCAGCTGAGCTCACTGAGGGAACGTTTGAGAGACGCAGAGGCAGAGCGTGATCACCTGCAGATGGCGCTGGAGGAGTTGAGGGGAGCTCAGCTGAGTGGAGGCTGTGACTCAGAGGACACTGACGATCCAGATGAAATGCTGGACTTCCCAGGTGAGCGCAATCCTGCCCATCAGCAGATCCAGCTCAGAGTAATATCACCACAAACAGTGGCCCTCATACAGCAAAGTGCCCAGTGTTCAGATGACCCACAAAGATCCAGGGTGCTGTTATTTTTCAAATGTGGTTGTGTTGTATTGTCTACCTCCATATTGCCATTTTAATTACTAGCAGGGGCACGGGAAAGTGTTTTAAGTTGGCGGTGCTAAAGTTTTAAGCAGCACATATGTGACGTGCGCAATGACGTCTTACAAAGTTTTTTGTCTTTTATCTAATTTTTTGTCATATACATTAAACACAGTGTGTCACACTGCATTACAAGGCGAAAGACGACAATATATACATAAACTGGCACATCAGACCACTGATGCGCATCCTCTCTCCGCTCTCACTTTCTTTATGAAACTTTATGCAAATGACCTGAGCAGTGACCAATCAGATGCTGATATGTGGCGTAGTAACCAGTTATACCATGTGCATAGTCTCACAGGGAGACTTAACGCTGGAAGACACACTGACTGGGAGATATAACATTAAATAAGTTTAATAGCAATAACAATATCAGGCTTCTTTGGACTTCAGAACTGTCTTATACCTCTGCATACACTTTGTCATTAAACCTCAACATGTGTGTATTGTAGTGGCATCCCAGTTGTTGAGAGAAGTGGGTCAGCTCACTGTAATGAAAATGCAGAGCTAACTTAAACAGTGCATGGCTACCACAGGTTTTGACAAAATAGAAATAAAAATAGAAAAAAACTCCACTCTAAAACAAGCACACATTGGTCTTTGCCACACTCAAATTGTTAAAAAGTTCAGATCTCTGTATTATTATTATTATTATTATTATTATTATTACTGTAATAGTAATAATACAGGGTGGTGCTGCAGCACCTTCAGTGTCCCCACTTCCTGTGTCCCTGATGACTAGTGAACCTATGCCATTTTTTAATGTTTCTATTTTATTTTGTGTCCACAACAACACAGCATATCTCTAATATGACCAACAGTTTGTATTCACAGGCCATCAGACTGGTGAATACCTCACTTACTACCTCTTCCCCCCTCCCATTCTGAACCTGTTTAACCTTGCACTCAACAACTGCAGCTTACATAGACTGTACTGCTGCTGTCAGAACACTACTGTTTACATCTATTACTTGACGCACATTATGAACAGCTGCTCTACATATTTGCACATACGCACATGTAACTTTAATTTTATTTCAACTTTGCACATACTGTACATTTTTACTTTTACTTTTTACTACTGTTTTTAGAGTTATTCTTATATTTTCTTTTTTATTCTCTTAAGAAAAAATTTTCCAAATATTTGGTGAATGGCGGAACAGCAAAGTAAGAATTTCATTGTACAGTGTAACTGCCTGTTCTGCTGTGCATATGACAATGAAACTCTTGAATGAATGAATTAAATACAGAATGACTGTTTGCACAATTCTACCAAGTCCTGCCTCCCTGTAGGAACCACCAATAAAGATTCCAGGATGAAGTCATGTGACCTTACGTTTTTTTTGTTATTAGGAGCTGAGAGGTTGTTGTCCAAACGGTCTCGATGCACGGAGGCCGAGGCATCGTCTGCTCAGGCAGAACCGGGCTGTCCTGCCCCCTCAGACAGCCTGGAGCAGCTATGTGCGCAGGTGGAAGAGCTGACTGCACAGAACGCTGACCTGCTTCTCAAAGTGCAGGTGCAGTTTCATATACACACACGCAGATTCATACGCAAACAGGTCATTCTCACAAAAAACATGTCCAGAAATATTTGTCATAAGCATCACATTAAAAAAAATATAATTTTGTTTGTGGAGTTGTCATTTTTATCCCAATTCTCATTACAGCTGTGTGTCCACATGTGTACTTTTAATTAACTGTTGAATATCTTTATTTGAATGTCTTTCTTGTAAACTGTAAGGATGAACCAAATGTTATGTAGCATAAGTAAAAAGAAAAACCTCAGTGGCTGTTAATGTGTTGCAGTAATGAGATGTTTAAAGTGAGGTATTTAAAATGCTTAGTCTGACAACAGTATAAAGATTGCGAAAAGAAAGGTTCCCCAAAACACACTGTTTACAAAATATGGATACTAAAAATCCGGTTAAAATCACTGAAATCATTCAGGTTTATTTTTAATTATTTAATCAGACATCATTGCTTGTACATCCAAACAGGAACACATTAAAGTTTAGTCATTTAAATGTTTTCAAGTTGGGTTGCAGTATTTGTCACGTTTGTGGGAATAACCCAAATCTACTGGTGGCTTAACTGTACCTTGCCTCGTCTCTTCAGCCATGAACCCATATATACAGATACAAACCCACAAACACCGGTAACCTTGCAAGTATGTACTGAATTTGACTTAAAGGCTGCTTTGCTGGGCAATACAAAAAAGGATGCTCAAACAAACCGCATAGCACTGACCTCATTCTTAAAGGGCACATGCTGTTAGTTGCTTTCAGACTCAACTTTCTCTCTTTCAACTTTCTCTCTCTGTCTCTCACTCTCCATGTCCCTCTCCCTCTCGTTCTCTCTCTATGTATAACCTGATATTCCTATTATGCATGGTCAAACACCAGCTGAACCAGCGGCCTCTAGTTGCTATGAAACAACTCAAACAGTGACCATGAAGACTGGGATTAGAATGTAAATCCAGTTCTTACCATAATAGCAGACTTTTTTAGTGTATATGGATTAGAGAATGCATTGTCACAGGAGACAGTGAAGATACTGCCTCTGAAGCACTCGGCTTTTATAACGGGGAAGACATTCAGAAACTTTTTGTCGTCACTTCTGTCCGAGACAAGTGTTGCAGTAAAAATAGAATGGCGTCAGACACTCTCTGAGTGCAGACATACAAAGAAGGTCATAGTAAAGGAGGACTGGGGCAGAACAAATGGCCTGCATGAGGAGGGCTTGCAGCAGGACTTGCAGCAGAAAATAAACGCTCTACTGAGGTCAAGCACTCATATACTTTGATTTTAGATGTTCGGCAGTCTTAGAATGGGTGGAGGTCTGAGCACAAAAAGTGCTGTTATCAGAGGTACACAAATCATGTACTTGAGTTAAAGTAGAGATACCCAAGGTAAAATTTAACTCCAGTAAAAGTAGAAGTCCTTACTCTAGACCTCAACTTGAGTAAAAGTACAGAAGTATTTGCCTTCAAATGTACTTAAGTACCAAAAGTAAAAGTACTAAAAAATTTAAATATGGCTCTAATGGCCTATTTTCATTTTTGTAACAAGACTCGCTTCATGAACTCAGTTTAGGTGAAAATCCTCCAGTGTCTCTCTTGGTAAACCAGTTTTTTAATAAAATGTTATTAATTAGTGATGCTGACGTCTATTAAAATGATGTGATTGTGAGACACAAAACACTGAAGGCCAACGGTTTCCAGCAGGTAGAACCAAGTGGCCCTGAAATCACTTTTACAAACAAGCAAAGTTTCAGTTTAAGATTACTTTGTAAATTAGTTATAAACTGAAATAAAAACTGGCTTTAAACTCAGGATCACAAATAAGTTTTCCTTTACTGTATTGATCTGTAGGCCTCTGTTCATAAACATAAACCAGCCCAAACGAATTTACTATAAAATGAAAGTGTTTGTATGAATTCAGAAAAAAAGAAACATGCCAGTCACGACTGCATATGTGTACATATTTCTATATTGTGGTCTATTTACACAAAGTTAGGTTAGTTCCATTTAGGTAGACGTATGTATTTTTGCGCTACTGCACTGACGTTGAACCGTGTGCTTGCACTGGGTCGGTATGACCAACAGGTCAAAACAAGCTCAGAACAAAGTGACCGCTGTGCCCTGATTGGTGCTCTTGCTTTGCGCTTCTTTTGTTTTGACATGTTACGTTTTTATACACACAGAAACCAAAAGGAACGACAGATTTCACAAAATGTAGTGGAGGAAAAAGTCAGATATTAGACTCTGAAATGTAGTGGAGCGAAAGTAAAAAGTCGGCCAAAATGGAAAAACTTCAGTAAAGTACAGATACGAAAAAACTACTTAAGTACAGTAACGAATTACATTTACTTAGTTACTGTCCACCACTGGCTGTTATACCACTGGCTGTTAACTGAAAAGGCGTTTATATTTGAATGAAACTCAACTCAAATATTTTAATAAAAGGAAATAGGTTACTTTTTTTTCTCTGTAACTCTGTTATCAGATTTATCTAGAACACTGTTGGCTCTCAGTGTTTGAAATGTCGTGACGAACATGGCAGTGCTGAGGCAGATATTTTCAGTGACCTCCAGGATGCCAACCTGAGCAAAAAGAAAAAAAGAGTTTGCCGTTTATCAGCTTGATCTTACAGTAAAAATGTGAGCTAAATTTAACACGTGAGGGATTTTTAACCTAATTTTCTTGCTCACTTTGCAACTGTACATGCTTGCTTCACCACATCAGAGGCCAGCCACATGCTTACCTGCTGCTAGTGCAACTGGACTGCTCAACACGCTAGGAGGAGAACACTAACTAACACTAAATCTCTTATATCAGTTAATGCTAGCACCCCAGAAGCATCATTGGTAATGATGGATGGCAGTTGCATTGCTGGGGATCGAACTTGCGATCCCCTGATAATAAGGCCAGAGAGCTAAAATGATTTGAAGAAAAAATATTTGTCACTTTCTTCCTTTGCCAAGACAACAGCATTGTGTCTTCTCTTTTAATGAGCCCATGTTTCAGATGTTAACATGTTGACAAATCCATGTATATCTGCTACATGGGCTCAGACCTTTTTACCCTCAGTCTTTGGAATGTCTTACATAACCTTTTTCATCTGCTTGCATTGTTATTTTGATATTTTGCATTTTGACTATGTTTTCATATTCAGTCATACCGCTCAGGCCATATTTTCCATCTAGCATCTCTGTTATGAATGTAGAGGCAACCTAAATAATATATGCTGTTCATATGAAAAATAAATGGCAGCTGATAGTTCTTCTCTCCTAATGCTCTTCTGTGTGGTGGGCTCTGCAGATGTTGGAGATGTTCGAGAAGGACGACACGGATATACAGAGTTCCGGCCCAGACTTTGTGCCGGTGGCTCAGTATGACTCCCTGAGGAGGGAGTTTGAGGAGCTGCAGGAGAAATACTCCAGAGCACAGGCTGCTGCCGAGGGCTCCAGCATTGCAGAGGAGGAAACTGGGTAAGGTAGTCATTCTTAAAACCGCAAGTAGGTGCATCCTGGCATCATATTGCTTGGAACATGTCTGCTGTAGTGGCTGTGTTTGGATTCATTTTTAATAATTTACATTTTGACAAAACAAACATATTAATCCATATGAGCACCAAAAGTTAAGATTCTTATTGTTAACTTTGTTTAGTCTTTGAGAGTCTTGTGGAAAAACCATTAGTTAGTCTGATTAATTATGGTAGCCTGCCTCTGATAAAAAAGGGGGCTCTTCAAGGGTCCTTTAGTAAAGAACATGGTTCTATGTAGAACCATGAACACTCAAAGAACCCTTTGCGTGATACATACAACATGTGTGTGTATATAAATAAACTGATCAGGCATAACATTATGACCACCTCCTTGTTTCTACGTTTATTGTCCATTTTATCAGCTCCACTTACTATATAGGCGCACTTTGTAGTTCTGCACTTACAGACTGTAGTCCATCTGCATATTTTTTTAGCCCTTTTACCTTGTTCTTCAATGGCAGGAGCCCATGGAGCCTCACAGAGCAGGTACTATTTGGGTGGTGGATCATTCTCAGCATTGCAGTAACACTGACATAGTGGTGGTGTGTTAGTGTGTGATGCATTGGTCTGAGTGGACAGTAGTTGGAGTAATTGTAATATTCCAATCACTGATATAGTATTTGATAGTAATAATATGTAGAAAGAAAAAAAAAAAAAAAAAAAAAAAAAAAATATATATATATATATATATATACAACTCAATCCCCAGCAATGCCACAGTCATCTGTAGCCATGAATCCAAGAGAGCATAATTGGCCTCACTCTGTCTGGCTTCTCCCTCTCCCCTCACTCAGTGTGATGCTAGACACCACAGGTGTCTGTTGACTGGCATAAAAGAATTGGCAGTTTGCAGCTTCATGTGACTCAGAGAACATACATAATTAGCCTTAACCTCTTCAGCAGTGGTAGTGATGAAGTGGGATTAGTAGTGGTCTCACTGGGGTAGACTTAATTAAGGAGAAAATTGGGAAAATGCCAAAAACCTGGCATTTGAAGTTGTCCCCCCTTTGCAGCTATAACAATCTCCACTCTTCTGAGAAGCCTTTCCACAAATTTTGGAGAGTTTCCGTGGGAATTTGTCCCCCAATTTTGTCTTCTTCACATTGTTGCCACAAAGTTGAGGGTGTTTAATTGTCTAAAATGTCTTTATATGCTGTACCATTAACATTACCCTTCTCGGAGCCCAAACTCCACTATGCATTCTGGGAGGTAGTTTTCTCCTGGCACCTGTCAGACCCAGATTCCTCCATCAGACTGCCCGTTAGTGAAGCATGATCCCTCCGCGTTTCCACTGCCGCAGAGCAATGCTTGGCATTGTGTTTAGTGATCTTTGACTTGGGTGCTGCTACTCAGCCATGGAAGCCCACTGAAGCTCCTGATGCTTAGTTCTTGGCTGTTGTTGCTTCCAGAGGCAGTTTTATAGTGAGTGATGCAGCAGATGATATGTGATTTTTATGCACTACATGCTTCAGCATTGGGTGGCCACACATTGTGGCGTAGCTGTTGTTGCTCCTAGATGCTTCCATTTCACACTAATAGCATTATACAGTTCACTACGGATTCATTTTTATTAATACAAACACTCAAAACAGTTATGATTCTTCTGCTCAGGTCTGAAGAGAAGCCTGAAGAAGAGGCTCCAGGCACAGAAGGACAGGATAAAGAGGAGAAAGTCAAAAGCCTAGAGGAGCAGCTGGCCCATGCCCAGGCTGAGCTGGAGGAGTTGAGGGAACAGGTGCGGCTGGGGGTTTACTCAGTGGAGGCAGCAGAGTTAACAACAGGCATCCATTCTGAGGCTCAGAAGGGCAGGGCAGACTCGGATACCCTGCAGCTGACAAAGAGGGTGCAGGAGCTGGAGGCGGAGCTGGCCAGCAGAAAGGCAGAGCCCAACAAGGGCGACGCTGACACGATCCAGCAGCTGAAGCAGAGGGTGGAGGAGCTGGAGGCGTCTCTGCAGGAGAAGGAGAAAGAGCGAGAGAACAGTGAGATAGTACAGAGGCTGAAAAAACGAGTAAGTGAGCTGGAGGCAGCTCTGGAGCAGAGCACGGGGGCGGGGTCAGAGGAGGCCGAAAGACTGCTAGTGAACTCTTTGCGGACGCGGGTGGCCGAGCTGGAGGCTGAGCTGAGGGAGAGTGTTCCCCAGGAGCAGCTGGACGAGGTGCGGGTCACCCTGGGCCTCCAGCTAGAGCAGCTGGCCCACGAGAGGGCAGAGGCAGCCTCACGACTCAACCAGGCCCTGCTGGAGCTGGAGAGAGTCCGTCCTCCACCACACAATGATGAAGATGAGGAGGATGAAGAAGATGATGAAGAGGACCGGTCTGAGGGTTCTGAGCAATCCATTGTGTCGGGTGAGCGCCTTTGTTGTCCACTGGGCCATTAAAAAACAACCCCTTGCTCTATGCATTTTTGGCACCCTGACTTCGGGTGTCAGGCTTTTCGTTTAAGTATAAATGTGATTTTTGTATGACATATCACTTCAATTTGGTCCCATATCCTATAATAGTCTGTCACTGCTTGCAGACAGTGCTTGCCTTTTTGGTGAAATTAACATCATTACAGAATTCAACCAACCAACCATGAAGGAACAGAGATCAAATGATTTCATCAGAGATCAAGGTGTTATTGCATTGGTTGTGATACAGTTGGACACATTAAACTCAATTTGTTATCTCTTATCTATGTATCTCTATATTTAAACAACATAATGTTTAACATAAGTTTATACCTAAATATACAGGACTGTGCAAAACAATCAAAACAAACAGTCAAAACAATCACTGAGTACAAGTTATTTATTTTTCAGCATCAGAAAAAACATTTAACTACTAAAGGCAATTTTATATTTTTTTAGTATTTAGTGTGTCTACACTTTGTCTCTATTACAGTTTCCGTTCTTTTCAGGAGACTTGCTTTTAGTTTTTCATAGAAACCTGTTGTTTTTTTAGATGCTTTTTATAAGCACCTCCAAAGTTCAGTCTTAGAAGTTGATTGCATTTTTTGCTTTCTCATTAATAAAGCAAACCCAAAACCAAATAACCAAAACCAGTCTGGACTCTGGGGTGGACAGTCTATTGTCCTGAAAACATCACTAGCTTCTTTGCTTGATTTGCAAATTTGTTGTTTTTCATTTCTTACAGTTACAGCTTTTTGAGAGCTACACATCCTTTCAGACCTATAGTGTTGAGTTGTCTTCTCACATTGGAAGGATGGACAGAGAAACACCTGTGCATTTTTTTCAGACCTGAAGCAAGAGTGTAGCTTGTTTTTCTCCTGTCTTCCAAAGATTAAAGCTTTTCTCTATATCTTTTAATCATTTTTTCACTACAATTTTGGGAATTAGTTTTTTTGCTTATTTTTCTTTTACTCACCACTTCCTAATGCAAGTGGAGAAATGAAGGATGGCTTTTGACTTTTGCACAGCGTTCAATCTGGCCACAACCTGGATGGCCTTTTTGTTTCTTAGCATTGGCCTAAAAATGCCATGTTTGCCCTTTTTTCTCCTCACTATCAGACCGCTCACTAAGGCTGTTGCCGGCCAGCCGGAGTTTGGCGGCAGTGCAGGAAGAGCTGGAGGTGGCGAGGCAGGAGGCAGCACAGGCTCTGGACTGTCTGGTTGCTGAGAGGGAGGGCCGTGTTCAGGACGCTCTGCAGCTGAGGGACGCCGTACCACTGGCCAAGCACCAGGAGGTCCTGTCCGCTGTAGCCCAGCAGCTGGGGCAGACAGAAAAGGAGCTGCAGACTGAGAGGGCACTTCGTGAGCATGCCCAAGCTGAAGTGACCAGGCTGGAGAATAAGCTGCAGGCTGCACAGCAGGGCATGGTCAGCAAAGAGGAACATGAAAAAATCAAGGTGAGAGTGGAGTTTTGAACATCTTAAGACATGCAATGAACATTTAGAGCAACAGTGTGTCAGAAAGTCAAAATGAGACAATTCTCCCCTACCTTAAATGTAGTCAGTTCAACCAAGAAATGTTGGCCTTCAATATGAGCTTCTTTAGGTTTACACTGGAGCTACAAGGCTAATGAAGCTAACAGATAATGGAAGTGTATAGCCACCAGTTTAGCATTATGCAAATTGAATGTCAGAATCACAGAATTGTCTCAAACTGTACCTGTCTGTTAAATAATGTCACCAAAAACTTGCTTAAATGGACAAAAATATGTTAGATAGCCAAAACAACAGTAATTGCTGTCTTGGAACATAATTTTTTTTTTTATTTAGATGACTTTGTCGTACAGTGTTAGAAACTACATAAACTTTTTAAAATTGTTTAATGACATACCCGAGGCAAGTTATGTATTTAACCTCTTTGAAGGTCAGTTTTCCTTTTTTCCATTATGCATTTTTTTTCTTTAATGATGCAGTTTTTTATGATATGTGTGTGATTTACAATGCCAGAAGCAAATTGGATTTTCATCTCCATAGATACCCCAGCAAGTCAACATTTATAACAGTGTTTTTATTGTGTTTTCATGTTTTTAGTTGTGTCAATTGCACACACAATGTTGACATCAAGACAGCTGCAGTTCTGCTGTCTGATTTATACCAGTAAGCCCTTCTTGTGGAGAGGAATACATTGATTTTCACAGTAGTCACGTTTACATGCAGCCTGATAATCCGCTAATAATCATACCAACACCTCAATTGGAATAGACTAGTCCGATTGAAGCCATTCAGAATAAAATTTCATTCTGATTGAATGGTGTGTAGACCTGTAAATAATGCATTAAATAGAATAATTATAGCAGTGTAATTGCCTGAATCTGATTGCATTCCTAATCGATAAGTTTAAGTATGTTCTGCGCATGTGCATCAGAAGTTTATAACATTGAACATGATGGGAGCAGAAACTGGTCTGCAGAAGAGATGAAGTTTATGTTGTGACCTTTAAAAGAGGGTGGTGGGACGAGCATCCAGCTTATGTGTGTCAGAACACGACGCCTTCCTCTCGGCATTCTTTAATAAGTATGTGTAAAGAGCATTTTCCAGTCTGACATCATTTTGAAGTCATTGAAAACACAAACACACCAGCTAAAAACTCAAGTAACAAACTGCTGCTTGTCTCACTCTGACTGGACTCACGTGATGCTTGTTGTCATAGTAATGTCCATACTAAGTGGGACAACGCATCTGTGTGATTTTGGATCAGATTACTCGTAGTGAGCATGTAAACAGAGATTTTCCATCAGATTGCTGAGTTGAGTGAGCATATAAACACCTCAGTCTTAATCTATAGTTGGAATGAATTCAATCAGATGATATTGCATGTAAACATAACCAGTTTCAGCTCTCATTGCTCACTAGCAACAAAGAGTCAACGCATTTTACATGAATTAAAACAGCCTGTTTATTTCTAAGAGAGAAAGAGAGGTTGAAATATTGTTATGTAAATATGAATGATGACTCTTTATGTTCTATAAAAGCACACACATGTTACAGATGGAACTTGGATGAAAAACAAAATACAAAAACATGTAGAAGATGGGTACACATAATGTTCAAGATGCCTCTGGATGCCTCTTTCTTTTCAGGAGGAGCTGCAGCAGCGTCTAGAAGAAAGCCGAAGTGCTGCAGAGGCAGCACAGGATGCTCTGAGTGAAAAAGAGACGGAGCTGAAGGAGCTGCGCTCACAGAAAGCTTTAGAGCAGGGCCTGGTGTCTAAAGAGGACCACGAGGCCCAGCGTCTCTCTCTACAGGCCGAGATCAACACCTTGACTGCCCACCTGGCTGACCTCACCCGCAAGCATGAGAAGACCTGCACTGAGGTCTGCCAGCGTGTGTGTGTGGGTGGGTGTGTGACTGTGTGAGCCTGTGTGACTTTTCTTCATAACACAGTGATGATACTTTTCTCCATTACATGCATGCACAGTCTCTCCTGTAAGTACCTCCAGCCCTGCTTTGAGGATAAGCAGGTGTGTTTATGTGTGTGTTGGTGTGTTGTACCCTGGAGGAGGTGTGATCTCTTGTGTGAGCTTCGTGGACCCATTTTCATGCATTTTGTAAAGCTTCTTAATCTGCTTGTGTCTCATTCTCCTCTTCTCCTCCTGCAGGTGTTCCAGGTGCAGAGGGAGGCTCTGTTCAATAAGAGCGAGCGCCAGGTGGCTGAGGCACAGCTGCAGACAGTCCAGCAGCAGTTGGCTGACCTGCAAGCCCAGTCCACCCATATCCAGCAGCTGCACCAGGACATCCAGCACTCACAGGGTTTAATCAAGGAGAAGGACCGCAAGGTGAGAGGCTGCCCCAGCAAAGAAAGGCAAGGGCTGAATTAAGCCTTTTCAGACTCTCTCAAGCGGACTTCTTTTCATTGTTGTCAATGATCGCAGTCTGCAAAGGAAAAGTGGTCATCCAGCCTGCGTAGCGCATTTCATGTTCTTAAACTGTGCGTTAAAGTTGAAAAAACATTTTGTCACAAAAAGCCCTTGTGCTGTTAATGGCTTCCTACTCTCATCTTTGAGTCTCATTCTGCTCGCATGGATCACTAAGTACATTGATTAAGTATTAACCTGTTTTTTGCTTAAACTGAGGGGCTGGCCACTTATTCTCTTAACTTGAACTAGGCTGGTCAGCCTAAACAACTCCATCATTAACAACACAGGCTAGAAAGTACTTACGGTATGATTAACTGTGTAGTACAGTGTAATAGTCTAAAAATGTCACTTGAATGGATTACAGGCTTCACATGTCAGACGTAGCGTCAAACCCAGGCTGAATCGCAGACAGCTCTGTACACACTAAATAGTGTTCTAGCTATGAAAATTCTATCCTCTACAGCCAAATAGTGCAATATTTATTGAGCATGGATGTGTCTGAGTCCCAAAGATATTTCTTAGCTATATATTGCTCCGTTGGACTGCAGGATCTAATATTTAAATTCCTACATAGTGCACTGTTTAGGGAGTGGGGAGCCATTTGATATTCAGCCCCAGCACGAAAAGAGGGGCGCCACTGCATTGGTACTAAATAAGACTTGCAGTGGTAATCTGGTGGCCAAAAAGTACTTTAAAGTGAAGGTTTTTGCATTAAACAGCACTCTTGTCGTTGTTACGTGACAAAAAGTTTAAAAAGTCATGAGATGTGCAGTGTATAACGATGGGTGACTGAACTTTCCCTTCACTCAGCGATCCATGGTTGCTTGGCAATGATATTAAACTCTAAAGGAAGCACAATTTTTGGTGGAAACTCTGTTTTAGGCACTCCTTCATGTCACGCTTAAGAACACCCTTTCCTGTGATAAAATCACAGTTACGCATGGCTTTTTGTGGCTTATTGCTTTATTGATTGGTCTTCCATGTTATGTTTATCAAGTGTGATGAATTGCCCTACTCAGGGGCATGTCCATGTTGTGTCTGAAAATGTGTTGTCTGAATGCCCCATTAAGTTGTAGTCTTACAAGAAATTTGCAATTTGTGTCACTTGCGAAATGGGCATGACTGAGGCTGGACCAGAAGATTGACAATGGAAAATGGTGCAGATAGCAAGCTAGCAAACTCAATAACCATGAACAGTAAAAACAGAATTGTGAACATAATTATACCAGATAATTATGAGAGCACAGTGCTGCACGCTGATAATGTAGAAAACACAACAGTGGTCAGCAACAGTGGAGTGACTTGCATGTGCAGCTGAAGTCCTTATAGGACAGTCTGTACATTTGCCAGAATCTAATTTCCCTTATGAAGTAATTAAGTAATCAGGATCTTATACCTACCAATTAGCATCATACTGAGGCAGCATCCAGTTGTGAAATAATCTCAAATGGACGTGGTTATGTTTGTGTGATGCTGCATTATTTCCTGTTATCTAGTAAAATGGACTAAAGTATCTTGTTCAGCTAAAAAAATAGTAGCAGTCATCTAGACATCTGACATTTTATAGATGACAGTGAAACACAATGTCAGAAATCCCATAAACAAAATTTGAGATGAACAACTTTGAAGATAAAAGAAAGTGTGGAACGCCATTTGAACAATGCTAATTGGTGAGTAGAAGTTATTATTTCAATGTTTTAGTTCCAGTGCAGATTAAAGTTACCATTACTTTAATGTCTGTTGCTATAGTTAATATACTGTATTGAAGCTTTCAGAAGTGGTAAATACTACTTTAGTTAATACCCCCCCCCTTCCTGTAGATCACAGAGCTGTCGAAAGAGGTGTTCCGTCTGAAAGAGGCTCTGGGCGCTCTGACTCCTCCTCTTGGTTTGACAACACCTTCCACACCTTCTTCTGGGATACCAGGACAGCAGCTGGCACTCCAGAACCGAGTATCTGCACTGACACAGCAACTCCAGGTGGGGGCAGCACTTAGCTCTCAAATTAGAGCTCAGTGCGCTTGAATTAAAGAGCAGTGTGAAAATAAAAGATAAAATAAAAATCTGTTGTGTTTGTCTTGTTAGGACTGGGAGCGCAAGCACAAAGCAGTGGTTGCCATATATCGCTCTCACCTCCTCGCTGCAGTACAGGTCAGTGATGCACAGGCTTCATGTATGTCTCCTTACGGTATTTTGTCTGCTTTTCTCTTCTCTACAAGATGTGTCTGTATCCTACCTAACCCTGTATATCATATGGACCACCAATGTGTTCAGTCATTCATTCTTTACTGCCTTAAATACATGACTAGTTTTAAAGCAGTTACTGAATTAGTAATAATAAGCTTAGAGTTTGAAGGGCTACAAAAGATGTCTCTTTGTATGTTACATTTTGCAGGGTCGAATGGATGAGGAGGTGCAGGCTCTTTTACTCCAGATCCTCCGAATGTCCCAAAAGGACACAAGCCATTAAAACACACCTCACTGTTCTTAAACTAACAGCAATATACAGCTCATGCAGGATCGAATGAATGCTGTGCTTGAGTTTAGGCAGATGTACCCCTGAACCGGCTGGACTGACACTATGCAAAGCCTTGCAGGGCAGATGACTGTTAGCGCTATGTCTGGGAGTAAATTGTGAATTGCTAAGCTGGATGTGAGCAGATATCGTTTTGGAATATGACAGAGATGAATATGTTTGACATTATCTGTGATGCTTTATTAGCTAATTCCTATCCTACTAGAGGGTGATGACCAATAATTTTATACAACATTTCAATAAACACTAAGAAATACAGCACTATTGTCTTCCATGTATTATTTTTCCTGCACTGTAATGAGGAATTGCTGATTCAGGATCGTGCAAGTTTTGGAAAGTCACCTTCAAAATGGATTTGATTACATATTAATCATTTCATGAATGTTATTCAGTAACATAATATCAATCTATCACTCTCAGTGTTTTTACTGGAGTTTGATTGCCTCTCTTGACCTCTATGTTATGTTTGTATTAAAGGGGAACTCCAGAAACTTTTCAAATTTTCTGCATAATTGAATGGATGAGATGTAATCAAAGCGATTCAGAGTGGCCTGATGTGAAATGCTTTTTGGAGAAACTAACTGAGTCAGAAATGTTCACAGTGGTGGTAATAGGAGCCAGACATCTGAAGAAAAAAGTTCCCTTTTAATACATGAAACAGTAGCAAACACACTGGCTGATGCCTAAGATTGTTTTTTCAATAGTTTTGAGAAGGTTTTGCCCCAAGGCTCTTTTGGTTCTAAAGTATTTCAGGATTATGAAAATGTTGAACAGACTTGATTTGCTGATATATGGTACATAACAAAGCTGATCCAGGTCTTGTCACAAGCGCTTATCACACTTCAAACGTCAGTGACTGACTATTAAAGTCATAGTTATGCCAGGAGTCCAATTTATACAATTTTCCCCTTACGCCAAATGTAGATGAACAGCCGAAACATATTTATCTAAAGTGTGCCTAATTTTGCACAGGGGCTATGAGGCTAATGTAGCTAACACATAATGGAAACTTGTAGTCACCAATTAACACAGTGCAAACTGCATGCCTAAATCACCACACTGACACTTTCAATCAGATATATTCCACGTGTTTAGAGGTAGCAAGTGACACTCAATCTCGCTACAGTACTTCTAACAGTTCCCTGTAACAGTACGCCAAGTAGAATTAAATCGGTCTTTTTACTTAAGTTCATTTGTAATGACATGGAAAAAGAGAAAAAAGTCTGGTTTCATTGACTTACATTAAAAGCTAAGAAACTCGTCCACACGTCAGACTCCAGTCCTCACAGGCCAAAAACCCTGCAGACTTCATCACACTGCCTCATTAAAATCACTTGATTCAGCTCATCAGCTAATTAGCAATGCCTTTATGAACTGAATTTAGAGTGTTAGATGAGGGTAAATGCTAATCTCTACAGCTCTTTGGCCTGGAAAATCCAAGGTCAAAGGCCTTGTTCTTGTCGGTCTAGAATCACTTTGGACAGAATTATCCTCGGCCTGGTTAGTGGGTGTTAAAATGTCACTCACCAGTTGAATTGTAGCTCTGTATTGCATTAAACAAGCATCTAGCTCTATGCCAGAGCCACCAAAGTTAAACTCACTTTCTCGTAAAATGCACTTCATGCTAAAAAGTCCCTACTGATGCCTCGAACACAGTGTTCGATTGACAGGAAGCCTTTTTCACAAGAAATGCAAGTGCATAAACACTGGGTAAAACGTTCTGCCATTGCCTTATGGACACTTAACAACTTCAGAAATACAGGCGTATATATATATATATATATATAACTACTTCTACTTCTACTAGACATCTACTTCATGCTGAGCCCTCGCCTTCTCAGTCACTGACAGTTTTTCAGGGACAGATGAAAATGGTTCCACTCAAAGCAGCTGCAGCAGGCAGATTAAAGCACGAAGTGCATTCAGTGTAATGTTAGTCAGCAGCGGTGAAATGCTGACACAGAGGTTCTTCTACTCTGAATGACACAGTTTATTTCTTTTCTAACTGCATAAACCAATCTTCCTCTGCTCATGGTCAGCGGGCAAACCACTGAAACTGAGATAAGGCTGTTTTTGCTTCAAGCTTGAACACTTGAGTAAGCTATACACACTCTGCTTGTCACCTTTGCTTTTGTTATTGCATTAGCAGAAGCAGTGTTACCCTGCAACGATTACTTACAGCAGAAAAAATGTAGAAATGTGAAAAGGGCCTGTTGCGAACAGGATTGTGATTGCATTATGATTTTGGCAGAGCTGATGTGTCACAATGAGGAAATGCAATTGCAAATTGTTTTTTTTCCTTTTTTAAATAGGTCAGAGTCAGGCTATTAAGACAATGAGAAATGTCAAAAACTCTTTGCTTTCCCATATAAATTTTTTTCCAGTCACTATATACAGATATGCAAATACTTTGCATATTAATTTGAATGTCTTTAATAATGCACACTCACAATGGAAATGCAATTGTAAATACACAATTTAATCAGCATTTCATGTATAAAATGTGCATTTTAGTTTGAATAAAGTCCAGAGTATGTTGCCATAGCTGTTGTATCGCTGGGGAGCGATGAGGCGGACACATGTGCGAAGAGAAGCGAGATTTATTAAGTGTAACTCCATAATCAGGGTCAGAACAGTCCATTGTCATAGAGCCAATACGGAGAGCAGGACAAAAATGAAAACAGAACTCCAAACAGGCCAGAAAACTCTTCAAACAATACATACACTTCAAACACAAACCTTATATCAAAGACCAGTAAACACAAGGGGCAAACACAGGGCTTAAATACAAAACAAGGATAATGAGGGACAGGCGGAAAACAGGTGGCAACGATCAGGGCAGAGTCAGACAACAAGGGGGCTGGACTTAGACTCAAAACAAAGAAGCATGTGGACAATAAAATGTAAACAAAAAGCACATGGAGGAGAGGGAGGAGCCAATCGTGACAGCTGTGCGCATCCAAAACTGCTGAGCAAGGCTTTGCAGGACCAAGTACTGTATCACTTCAAATCCACTTAGCACAGAAGCTAAGAAATAAATAACCCACACACTGTTGTCCTGTTTATACTTTACTGGAACAGCAACTCCATGGTTACACGAATATGCTGAGAAAGTGGTCTGGATGGGAGGGGATATGTGGATTGATGGCAACCTGACAAGTCTCTGTGTCTCATGTCAGCTCTTGTACCGCTGATTCTGCAAAAATCTGAATTTCAAGACGGTCACTAACCTCTCTGTTGTAAAATACTTGCATACTGAAGAAAGTGATTCTTTTAAATGTGTAATATCATTTCCACACAAATCAAATATATTAGACCAGTTAGCATACTTTTGAATTGTGTTGATGTAAATATATTTTATTCAGATATATATTACATTGTCATATCACAGCATCTCAGAAAAGGTTTTTGGAATTTAATAGTGAATCACAGGTACCCTGCAGGACAGCAGCTAAAGGAAGGAATACACAGCATTTTGTGTTGTGAATACTTGTGAATATTGCAGGTGTGCTGTCAGTCATGTGGCTGATCAACATGAGCAGACAGGAAGTAAAATGCAGAGCTGTCTCAGTCACTGAAGGATCAAAGTGCTACTGTAATCACTGTATATGTTGTGGTTCAAGAACCTTCATGAGGCACTATAGAAATGTGCCTTTAAAGTCTGTGTAAAGGAAACCCAGAGATTGTTTCGAAACACATTAGAAAATAACTGCTGAAAACGTGACTGAAGACTGTGAACTACATAACTGTAAATTGTGGAATTTTGGGTGGACCTGAAATCATGGCTTGATGACGCACTAGAGACATACTTAGCATTACCTAGCACTAAAACAATTTAAAAACTACAGCGCTTGCCTCACTAACTTTGGCTATGTTTCTAAAAGTTATATGTCTTGGCTCAAGGCACTAACAGTTAGATGGCCTACTTTAAACTTTTCGGGCTGTTTCAGTTGAAGCTGTGGAGTCTAAGCTTGCATTAGCAGGAACGGTTGCTTACAGAACAAGGCTCTATATTGGGCTCAGGCTCTTGTGGGTCAAACATGCATGGCTTTAAGTCTGGCATAATAAAGCTGTTGGATGGAGCATCCATTTTTCAGGTTGTAGTGATATTTGACACTTGAGAAAGACTGCACCTTTCCTGTGATTTAACATTTTAAAACCTACAGCGGACAAGCCCCCGGTGTTTTAGAGCAGAATAATGCTTATTTTTCACAATTCTGAAACCTAATTTTATAATTCATTTTATTAGTGATTTTTGTTCTTCATTTAATTTTGGCTGGATGATTGGTAACAACATTCTCCATGGTGACAAACTCAGAACACATATTTATTACTGCTTTACATGTCTTAACTTGGGTCTTTCTGTAGTACTTCTAAGATATGATTAAGCATATTATCATGATATGAATACTACCTAACCAGACAACAGTTATAGAAGGGTCTTCAAGGGTAATTGCACAGATTTTTAAAAATTTCTGCATTACATTGTTAGGTTATAAACAAAGTCACTTAGAGTGGTTTGATTTGAAATGCTCTGTTCTAGAGAAACAAATTGAGTACAAATTTTTGACAGTGGTAATGATAGGAACCAGACGTCTGAATGCACTGGCTGATGCAGGCATTTAGTTTTGAGGTGAGATTTTGGCCCAAAATGTAATTTTGTATGTCAGAGAGACACATGCTGAGTGTTACAGGGCCAATCAACACACTTAGAAAATGTATTTTTTCAAATTACATGTAAAAAATTAGACGTGGATAGGCTCACTGTTTTTCTGTTTTTTTTTTTTTTTAAATAAAAAATAAATAAAATGGCTATATTTGCACTGTACACATTGTGATCTCCGCCCGAAGACTTGCTCAGGCTCCATCACCCCCCGCGACCCTGGCGAAGAAGCGGCTTAGAAAATGGATGGATGGATGGACATTGTGATCTCTGGTTCCCCTCACCACCACTGTGAAGAAATCAGAGTCAGGAAGTTTCTCTACAATGAATCATATCCTCCTTGGTTTACTTCTCAAGACCTGTGTTATCAAAAATGGTTTCCCTTTAATGTCCAGCAAAATTTAAATGGCCAGATCAACCAACATCTCTACTGTTGATTTCAGCAATTTCAAATGAACCGTCCCCATATTATATTCCAGAGAGTGGACAGAGAGGAAGATACTCTGTGAAGTGAAGCCTGCATGTTCTGGGTTGTGGTATATTAATAGGCTATTAACTGTAGGTGCTTAGGAAAAAGAAAATCTTCACCATTTGCAACAAACAGTAACAAACATGGCCCCAGTGGGGATGGGAAACATGTCTATGACCACAGAAAACTTAGTATAATCCTTTAGTTTTCATTTCTTTTTATTTTCAGAGCTACTGACAACATGCCCACCCCCCAAAAAAACCCTCTTAGTATTGTTTTATGGTTATGACAACATGGCCTCCAAAAACAGAAAAAAAACAAAACAAAAAGCCTCTTAGTATTATTTCATTGTCTTAGGAACTCAACCTTAAAAGGGGTCAACACCTCATTTTAACTTTAAAAATATAAATACACTTTAGGTAGTTCAGTGCAGATACTTTAGACACAATTTGTTTTTGTAGATGTTCAGCTTGTATAGATGTTTGAGCCTTTTGCCAATTCCTGTTAGTCAACTAAAGGATTTTAGACAGGAAGTCTAATTGAAAATCACTGTGAACAGGGCAAATGAGAGATCGCATGATGGCACTAATTCATTTCCACTACCGATACTGATATTGGAACGTTAAGCATCAGCCATTACAATCATTAAAATGAGTTATTTTAAAAGATGAACTGTAAGATAGTTGTAAGATGTAAGATGGTAGGGATTAAACATTTCTCTGATGGAAATGTGTAACTGCAACATGCAGAAGAACACTTGTAACGTTGGTTGTGTTTCGGGCCCCTTCCCCGAGCAGATAAATCTGGTCATTGGAATTCGCGTTGAAAGAGTTTTCAAAGAGAAGTAGGTCAAAACTTGGTGAAGTACATGTCTTCCGAGACCTAAACATCAAACTGGACCAGCCTGTATGTGTGACGTTAATACATAAAGACGCATGATGGGTCCAAAACACTCCTGGGTGATTGACCTGAAGACTCTGTCTTTGAAATGATTATTTTATGCTTTACAGGGTGACTCATAGCAGCATCCAGAGACCATATTTTAGTGTGTATTTTCCTCCTGACTATTAAAAAATCTCACACAGTGCTGTTAAATTGGAAGCGGGCAGCCATTTTAGCATGCACATGGAAGATAGTGGCAGTGCACTCTCAATTTCTGTTGTTTCTAATTATAATTAATCCTGAATTTTCAAACCATAAAGATATATTTATAAATAGAAATATACATTATGAACAGAAATCATTAGTGTAGTCTTGTCTAAATTGGCTGCCTGCTTGTTTTGCTAGACAGTGATGTTTTGTTCATTTTTATAGTTTACAGCAAATCATACTGCTTCCCAAACCCCTAATGAGGACCTGGATGCGGTTTGATGCAGGTTGAGAGAAGTGTTGGGGATGTATTTATGGAAAAGGTTTGGGTGACTATTGACTGCTGTTTTTTTAAGCAATGTTAGCCTTGTAGCTCCAGCACTTAATTAAAGAAGCATCATTTGTACACCAAACATGTAAAATTGTGAAAGCTAAATTTTTAGCTCTAGTATTCTTTTAAGAGGAGCATCTAAAAGCAGGCTATCATGTTACTCAAACGCTCTACACAGGAAGAGATACAGAGCCAATAACATCACATCACACAGTGCGAGTGTAGCTATTTCAGAATAGTTTGGATACAGAATTGGATCGAATTTGTTCTTTCTTTTTATACAGTCACGCATTTTTTACTGATATTAGCCCAAAACCAATATTCCATCTGTAGTGCATATATGCCACTTCACCCTTGTATCTACTGAACTACCCAAAAGTCTAGAATTAAAATGTTAAAAATGCTTCCCCGTTTAAAGAATCCAGACATATGGAGAGTCTGAATCTGCCCACATACACATATTTTTGAACTACATGAAATACCATGTTTAAGTAAGATGTACAGTTTGTCTGTTGGTTCTACAGAGATGAAATGTGAAATGCCATGCCCACAATATGTGATATGCCGGTATGCTGCGTAAAACTTGACAATGAATTTCCAAATTGATACTATGATAAAAAAACAACATTACAGAAGCATGACCGTGCATTTGGTCCTGAGGTTTCATAAATTATACATGTACTGGATAAGACAGCATAACACAGACTTGAGCGACATCATCAAGCTTATGAAACATCATATGTCCATGTTATGTCCATATGAAATACTGCGTCCTGAGAACAAATCATATAGCACAATGAGAAGCTTGTGCCCATCTCCTGGTTGAAGACATTAATACCTTGACTCCGAAACTGACCCAGTACCCGGATATAACTGAATGTCGGCACATTGAACACGAATGCACTCAAGCGTAGTCACTGTTTGTTCACATTTTCAAAGAGGTGACTTTTAATTACACCTCATTTGGAATGTTCCAGAGTAAAAAGACAAATGTGAGCTGTAAATTGCAGATCTCTGTCTTAGGAAATGTGCATTAGACTCCCATTCAGTGAGCTGTCTGGCTGGCCCTAGGTTCAAACTTTGTGTTGATTGAACAGAAGGGCATGCTGGGAGTCGTAGTTTGAATCCCATGTGTGATACCACATGTCCAATGGAAGCTGAGAGTCCGTGTTTAAGGCAAAAGTGTGGGGCCCCAGGCTCGTCTGCACAGGATGAGGCCTAGCTTCATTACAACCTGGGACAAAATAACAACATTGTCTGCTGGTGATTCAATAAAGATTCATCATCACCCATTTATTAAAAAGCTTGAACTAAAAATCTTGCACCAGAAATACTTATTAAATAGGACTTTAATAAGGACACACAGTGTCACTGATGTGAAGCATTGCTCTTATGAAGCATCAAAGCAGTTTTATTGCTAAAGGTGCCTGCTAAACATGAGTGAGTGAGTGACTGATTGACTTAGTTACAAGCCAGTTCCATAAGAGCTTCAAATTTAAAAAGATCTGAAGCAAGATTTAACTCTGCATTTAACAAACAGACACAGAAGAGTCTGCATTTAAAATGACATTAAATTTAAATTTCTTTTAACTGGTATGATTGCTATTAATACACAGAATGTTATGACTGATTAGTTAAATTTTACTTTACTTAGGATTGTGTGGATTCTTACCCTTTCATGCATGTTGTTTGGGTGGAGGTCACTGCTTCCTGCAGACCACCTGCTGGAGGTGGAGCTCACTCTCAGCTGCTACAATGGGCAGCTTGTTGCTCAGATGATAGTTGATCAAGTGACTGATGCTGTCAAACAGCATGTCCTTCGTTCGGACCTGAGAGTTATGAATGAAATAAAACCACACTCGTTACCAAAAACAAATGGTAGAAATTTGCAAGATGTTGTCAATGAAGCTCAAATATGGATCCATGTTTTTCTGAACTCAAGTCATTGCCCTGTTTTAGTCCAAGGTAAGCACTGTCCATGAAGACTGCACTCTTGCTTGATTTCACTGAGCTTTATACTACAATCTTTTTTTTGCAAGGCCTACATGGCTAGATTAAAGCCTTCTGGATGTCTAGTTGCTGATGTTGACAAATGAGAAAAGAGAATTCATTGCTGCAAAAATAAAATCACCGTCAGAATTTGGATTGTACAGAGTATAAACCATGAGAAGCTGGAAATAATGAAGTTTCCGTGGTTCTTTATGGTTGTGAAAGCTGTACAATGTTGATGCCTTTGAACTTTATTGCTGGCAAAGACTTTTCAGAGAACCTTAGACAGCTGAGAAAACAAGCTATGTATATTTATGGGCCATAAATTAAGTGGTACCAACATGAATGAATTAGGGAAATTGCGCAGTTAATTTCTAAGAGTATCCTGGCCTTTGCAGGGCCTCACTGGGCCTCCACATTTGTAAATGTCTGCATTGATTTAATGTTACTTCATGAACTATCATGATCTATCGACCTATGCTTGCTACAGCTAACCTTCCATGAAAAAGCTGTAGCGTCACTGTATGTCCTCCCAAGTGTTGCTATGCATGATCCACTGAGTCTGTTACCACTCAAGCCTGGCGGTACCAACTCCTCAGGCCCTGGCTAGGCTCACTTTCCGCTTTTAAAAGGATGTAACTGATGTAATTGCACACAGTTATCATCATTATCTGTCCATCCTTGCTACTGTGAAGGTACTGATATGCTTCAGAGCTTTTTAAGTTGTTAACAGCTTTCCTCTGAGTCGCTAAAGTCCCCATAAAATACCTAAAAATACCCTCACCATTAATTTTTGGGCATGTTTCATGTTATCATTCCACCTTTCAGTTGCAAAGGGATGGGGTAAAATAATGTTGTCATTAAATATTTTAAAACATGCATTAGCCTTAGAATGATACAACATGTGTACTAAGCTAAATTTATACTTAGTTATGCATATATCCCTTGGAACACCTTTCTGGAACATCGTAGGCATGTAAAGGGACTTGTTCAGAGCTGCTGTCTACATTCTGTTGACACATTACAGAACAAGTACTCACCACTCCCTCAGGGTCCACAAGCAGCAGGTGTTTGGGCAAGCCACAGTGCATCCCTGTCAGCACATACTGCCCTGGATTTGTGGCACTATCCCGCACCAAGAAGTCTCCATCGCGGATCAGGAGCTTCTCAGCATCACGGCGGCTCATGCGCCCATGGTACCAGGCCTCTCGGCGGAGCTGCTCCTCTGTAGGGGCCACAGGAGCTCGGCGGCGTGGGGGGCTTGGCCATTGGTCCTCAAGCACACACACACCGCCACCAGCCTCATGCAGACGCAGAGCATCCTCAAATGGTCCTGTGAGCCGCACAGAATGGTCAGTGAATGAGTAGTGGCTAAGCACAGAAGACCAAATATGTTTAGTCGTTCCCAAAACTGGTCCTGTAGTATTCTGTCTCTGCATATTTAAGTTTTTTGCCTGGTCCTACACACCTGATCCAACAAATCAGGGCCCAGATACACAAAAAAAATTAAGATCATCTTAAAAGCAGTGACAGTGTTAAGTATGATGCTCGCCCTACTATTTCAATATGATCTTCGTAAAAAGATGCCTTTGGGAAACCCAGTCCAGCTCATTATCAAGCCTTTCCTGAAGTGATGTGGGTATAAGCACAGGACAACACTAAACAATGCAAGGGAGGGTACTCCAGAGCCAGGATTGGTAGTCATTCATATAATGAATTGGGGTGGGTTTTCCCTGGGAATACATAGGATCAGATGGAGAGCAATACAGTTTGAAGAAGTGTAATACTAAGAGATTTTAAATGTGTTGTTTTAAAGTAGATTTCTATTCTTGTTTTTATTTTTTTTTTTGTTCTTTTGTTCTTATTATTTCTATTTTGTATTCTGCATAATACAAAACCAACAGGTGAGCTAAAGGGGGATTCTGGCCTAAAAAACAAAAAAAAACATTAAACTATATTATTCTGGCCAAAAACAAGTATTTAACATTGGTCATTTAAGTTAATATACTGTGCCACTGCAATTCATCCTTCAGCGGCATAATTCATAGTTTTGTGTCCTGTTTTCATCCATCGATGTTCTGTCACTACAATACCCAGCATGCAAAAACATCATACAACATTGAATCCTCCCTATGTCAAAAAAGAAATTCACCAATGCAGAGGCCAATGAATTTAGATGTGCTATTCAGCTTCCTTGCAGTAACATTAGCTACCTGGCTTCATTAGCCAGTTTAGTGGAAAAAGGCCACTTAAAGGCCAAATCACATGTCACCCCCAAAGCACTTGTACTTTGTCAAAAGTTCCTCGGACCTTCAAGATACATCATCATAGGGGGGGTTTTCCTAGTCTTTCAACCTGAAAATATAATTCAAGAGACACACTGCTGTAGGATGTGAGTGAGCATGTTTACAAGAGATGTAGTGATAGTTAATTTTGGCTGGAGTGTCCATTTAAGCAGAACCAAACAAATCAACTAGTATGCACAGTCCTAGAATAGGTCTACACTGGGTCAATCAGAGGTCCAGTACTGAGCTACTATAAGACCGTGACATTTTGGCTATGACCTTTAACTTACTCATGTCAAAGATGTCTTTCTTGGGGCTCTCAGGTCTGCGTCCTCCCTGCCTGTCTGCTGCAGGGTCCATGTTGTCCAGACTCTGTGTGTTCACATACAGGTGCTCTTCATAGTCCCGGCTTCCAGGAGGATGTCCATCTGCTCTCAAATATCCATCAGACGTCAAACCTACAAATGATATACAGCTATGCAATCAGCCAGCAACAATAAAAAAAGGATCTGATATTATGTTGCTTGACCTATTAATCTATGCTTTATATACTGAAATGCAGTACTGCATAGTTGACTAATGATAGTGGCAATGAGGTTTTTTTTAAGAAAATGTTCCAAGGGGCTGCCCAAAATATATTTTTCCATACAACACTCTGGCTTATATTTTCTCTCCTGCACTAGATTTGCTAGTGGTATTTTTTCCTCTTATGTTTGGATGTACTATCAAGATTTCCCTCCCATACTCTGATTGGCTTCTGGCATCGTCCCTTCTGTGCTTTGATTGGCCTCGTCTATTTTCCATTCTGAGTTCTGGTATTTTTCCTATTCCAACTCGCTTGTGGTATTTTCTCTTCTGGTCTTTGATTGGTTCCTATTTTCCCTCCTGCACTTTGCTTGGCTACTTGTATCTTTCTTTTATACAGTCTGATTAGGAAGGGGTGTCTCTCCTGCTCTGTGATTGGATACTAGAATTTTTCCCTCTTGCACTTTAATTGGCTATTGGTATCTCCCCTCCAGCTGATATCAGCCAGTGGAAATTTCTGTACCGTAGAAAGCTGGTAGAACCTCCTGCACTCTGAGTATCTAGTGGTATTTACTTTCTGCTTTCTGATTGGCTACTAGAATTTTCATCTTTGGTCTAATAGGCTAATAGCAATTTCTCTTTTTGCACTCTAACTGACTACGGCTTGTTTTCCCTTGCTGATTTTCTTCCCTACTCATCTCTGATTGGCCAGTAGTACCTCTCTTGTGTTTTGTTTGGCTAGTGATGTTTTCCATCTTGACCTTTGAATGACTTGTGATATTTTCCTTTCAAGTGATTGGCTACCAGGATTTTCTCTCTTGTTCATTTATCATGATGATGTTTCTGCCTGTTTTTGGTTTCTGTCTAGTATTTTTGGTCTTGTGCTCCAGTTGGCTATTAGTATATTTCCACATCCATTTTGATTGGCTTCTGCTATTTTCTCTTTTATACTCTGATTGGCTACTAAGAGTTTCCCTCCAGTGCATGACTGGCTTTTAATATTTTCCTCTCCTGCACTCTGACTGATAAGTAGTAATTTACCCTCCTGGGGGAAATGAAATATACATACAGTTTCTGAAGGTCTTAAAATATACATTCAGGACAGTAATATGTAGTGTGTCTCACTTGAGCTACTGCCATTCTCCGTGTCCCAGTGCACTTCATAACACAGTTGAGCCGCAGGGAGAGAGGACGCATCTCTCCTGATTGCAGATCCAGCCTGAAAATATACACAAGAATGGAATCTGTTTGGAAATCTACTCCAAATAGCAAAGACTGGTTTGAGGCTAGAACTGAATGGTTATAGATCTGGTAGATAACAAGGCCTGCTAGTTAACAAGGTTCTAATTACCTTAGATGGGTTATTATTTTGCATGCACCAGAACTCTTCTTTGGAGCTCACAATAACAAACATAGCCCCCACCACCAACCCAATGATCTAATGCACTCTAATTCCCACATTAGTTTGAATGAACTCTTATAAATGTCAGATAAACAGACTTCAGGTTATTAGTGAATCGAGCCATAGCAATAGAACAACATTAGCAGAAGCCTGTCATTTCACATCAGAGCTGAATTGAACATCAGGCTTATAACACCAGCACAGTCTCTCTAGGTTTACTGATGATGGCTCCACTGGCTGCAAGCTTCCTGAAAGCTCTTAGAAAGGCTGAGGAGAAGATGGATCACTTCTCTTGTCAGCATTAATTAGCAAGAGTGGGTGATATGGATATTACCTAAAAACCTCAAAATATTATATTTCCTTTCTATATACTGTCGATGAGTCATTTTCAAACCATTATAGAGATTTTTCAGTTTCATCAGGATTTTAGAGGTTTTTAGGTTTTTGTACGTGAAAAGCTTATAGAGAATAAAATAAATTGGCCACAGAACACAAAGAATGTTTAAACACAGGAGATATGGATTAAGAACTGTAAAGGAGGTGCAGTCTAACTATACTGTTGGCCTGTTTGCTTGTTTTTCTGGTTTTCCTTGCTGATACTCCCAGCTTGCCAAGTCACTCAAGTGAAGCAGAGGACATATGGAAACAGTAACTGGGAGTCCCAGCACTGCATTCGAAATCATCAGTTTGAAGTTCACGAAGGCTTTACTGTAGATTATATTATAGTGATGGGGCAATCAACTGCTTGATCAATTAACTGACCATTTGCAAAATAATGATGGGCATGTCTCTCAGCCAATCACAAACTGTCTAAACGTCTCTAAACATTACTTCATCCGTCAAGATGAGGGGAAAACTCTGACAGAACTCCTCAAAACAAACGCGCAGGTAGGAGTACATTACTCCGAATTTTTAAATCATTAACTGATTTTAAATCAATAGTTTTACTCATTCGTTCTTAAAATTTACACTATGATATAATGGCAGGGCGCAAACTGGGGGAGGCGCTGCCGCCGCTGCTCTAATCCAGCTCCCGGAGACTACATGAAAGGGAGGCCCTTTGCCGTTCAGCACGGCCTGGCCGATCATATCAGACCTGGGGGTGGTTTTCAGTGCTGCTCTGGGGAGGTAAAGTCGGTTGGTATTTTAGCCAAAAACATACAAAAACATTAGGTCTTATTCAAAATACATCATGCACAGAGTAAAATAGTAGTTTACAGAGTGAAAAGGCCTACAATATGAATTTGTGACAAACTGTGGTCAGTATAGCTGGCTATAGAGAATTTACTGGTTGCTTATTAGCTAATTTTGCTAACGTTAGGCAGTTTTTATATGAAGGTCTGATCTCTCGGATCTCTGGTCATCTCGTCAGTAACGTTACAAGACCTTGAAAGTGACGACCGGGACACCGTTTCAAACATATATGTGAAATCAATGGAAAAACCTACCAAAACCCTCATAAACAGTTTGTAACGTTTCACTCATATATATATATATATGTATACAGATTGCTCTGGCAGATCTCCACATCTGAGGTTTTACAGCTAGAGGCTTAACGAGCAGGCGGGGTGTTGATTGAAGGACAAGACTTGGGAGCTTGTTTATTTATAACGTCTCTGCTTTAGGTGAGACATCAAGGGGAAATAAGTGAGAATTTTAAGAAACTTCATAGACAGTAAGAGTGTGAATGATCATAAGAGGGAGATATCATTTTTATTGACAGCTTTTGGATCAATTATTTTCATATTTGTTCATATTTCACTGTTGAATCACATCAGTAGTGACGTTACCTATAAACTCTGGTTTACAGTAAGCTAAGGTCAGTGAAAGGTCACATCGTGTTGATCATGATGCGGTTTCATATCCTTCAACGTCCTCAGTGTTTAGATGGATATATGAAATTTCTTTATGAGAGGCAGAAGCTCCACTGAAGTGAGGTGAGATATTCGCCAGTTCAGAAAAGAGATGACCTCTAACCACATCAAGAGTTCTGGTAGATCTGAGCTAATAACAATAAGTAAATAAGTAACTAAGGCAGGAAGAAAAAGAGAACGGAGCTGAAGGAGCAGGTCTGATCAGGTTCTAATCTATAGTGTGTTTGAATAGCAGAACATCTAAGAGAGAGCATATAGCATTGCTTCAGTATGGTTGCTGAATTTGTGCCTTTTGTAAATTACTCAAACATTCTACATATTCCGCCGGAAAACCTACTACCTTAAGATCCAGTGGCTAACATTCATATTCTTAGTTTGCAAACATTTGTGTGTATAATTTATATATATATATATATATATATATATATATATATATATATATATATATATATATACTTTGTGGCAAAAAGTAAATATATAAGTAAGTGCATACATCAAGCTGTTTTCATGCTGTACGCGAGATCAATAGAGGAATTTAAAATAAGCATTTTCATCATGCAGACTGCCAGCTGATCATTGCTGATTCATTGAGAAAACATAATTTAATCAATTTTTTTTTTTTTAACAGGGCAATTGATTTTTTTTTACTGAGTAATTGATTACCTGTGTTGTTTTGCTGTTTGGTAGGCTGTGCACATGGCCCAACAATGCTCCTGAGGGTCTCAGTCTTGAGTCCACCACTCCCCCCAGTGGAGGCTCCTTTCCTGGGATGCTGTTGTAGTAATCATGCTCTGATGGTTCCTCATCATCACCCCATGCTGACTCCTCTGTCCTGATGTTCCTGCCACGATCATTCAAGTATAAACATAGTCAGGTAATCAATTAATAACAGCTTAAACTGATTTCATTACTTAAATAACATAATAAGAACACAAACATTTATAAATAACAACAATAATCCTGTTGTTCACTCACAAAACAGGTTATAGGGTCATATTGGAAATAACATGCTCTAAATAGGGTTATTACTGTACCTCATCGGGCTTTGAGGGAGTATGGTTAATTGCCGATGGGACTAAAATCCAGAGCACAGTGACAGAGATTATTTGTCTGCTCTGGTAAAAATGTGACACTGATCAGGCTTGCAGCTTCTGAGAGCCAATGAAATGAGTTTAGCTTTAAATAATGACCCTTAGTTCATCAGGACCAAAAGAGGATGGCGATCAGAAACCTGAGCACTGTGTATCCAGTTACCACCGCGTGCACCACAAAACAATGACAATGCTTTTAGAACAGCACATCAGATATTTCCCTGCATGTTTCAGCTCTGTTTGGAATGGCCATTAGAAATGATATAGAAGAGAACTGAAAAGACGGCATCTTTGATATTAATAGAATCGTCTTGTCTGTGTTGAGCATCATCTTACTCTGAGTTTTGTATCAATATCAGTTGATGGCTATTTGCTCTGCCTCTTACCTGTCCATGCTGGGGATGGCTTTTGGTGGACTGTGCAGATACTGTTTGAACTGCAGCTCAAAGGCTTGGCCAATAGTGCTGATGACGTTCTGCGCGAGGCCATCACAGCACTCCAGAATATGGCATGCTGAGAAATACAGGCATACTTTAACCATGTGGGAAAGCAGACTTCAGCTTGCTTAAAGGAATAGTTCAGCAAAAAATCAAATGCACACAATTTTCCACTTACTCTAAGTGTAGTTGACAAGCTATGACATGTTTGGGATACAAATTTTGCTAGGAGTAAATAGTCAGCCTTTTTAGATAATAAATGTTGTGCTGGATCCTTAACTCACCTTTGCGTGCATGCATACCATGCAGGCAGATGGACTTACAAAAACGGGCTAGAATGAAAACGACCTCAGCTACTCTATAAATATCCAAGTAAGATCTTCTCAGTCTGTTCCGCTGTAGTTCTGTAGGGTTCAGATACTTCTGGTAGCTACTTTTTCCTCTATTTTTGCACTTTTGTCATTGAAGGAGAAATGTTTTTTTGCTTGAGTGTGGTTTTAGGTTGCTTTAGGCATGGGTCCTTTCTTAGCCATCATTTATCAGTTTACGCTTTATTGAAACACTCCACATGAAATACAACCCTTTTTCCAAAAAAGTTGGCATGCTGTGAAAAATGTAAATGAAAGCAAAATGCAATGATCTGCAAATCATTTAAATCCTATATTTAATTGAAAATGCTTTAAAGACAATATACGGCATCTCTGGGCATCCCAGAGAGATGGAGTCTTTCCGAAGTAAAGAAGAGGAGGGGTCCACCATTCTCTGAAAGACTGCGTGATAAAATAGTGAAACAATTCAAGAATAACATTTCTCAACGTGAAATAGCAAAGAACTTTTGCTTTTCACCATCTCCAGTACATAATATCATTAAAAGATTCAGAGAATCTGGAGAAATCTCTGTATGTAAGGGACAAGGCTAAAAGCCAGTATTTGCTGGCTGTGATCTCTGCATTAAAAATTCATTCTGTAGTGGAAATCACTGCATGGCCTCAGTTCTGAAAACCACTGTCTGTGAAAACACTTTGGCGCTGCATCCACAAACGCTAATTAAAACTCTTAAGTGCAAAGAAGAAATCATATATAAACAGGATCCAGTAATGCTGCCACCTTCTCTGGGCCTGAGCTGGAAGTGGAAAAGTGTCCTGTGGTCTGATAAATCAACATCTGAAGTTCTTTTTGGAAACCATGGAGACTTGTTATCAGAGCACAGTTCAAAAGCCAGTATTCATGACGGTATAGGGGTGCATTAGTGCCCATGGCATGGGTGACTGGCACATCTATGAAGGCGCCATTAATGCTGAACGTTATATACATGTTTTGGCAACGTATGCTGCCATCCAGACAATGTCTTTCTCAGTTAAGGCCTTGCTTATTTCAGCAAGACAGTGTCAAACCACATTCTGCATGTTTCACTACAACATTGCTCTGTATTAAAAGAGTCTGGCTGCTAAACTGGCTTGACTGCAGTCCAGACCTGTCATCACTGAAAACATTTGGCACATTATACAATGAAAAATACGACAAAGGAGAACCTGAACTATTGAGCAGCAGAAATCCTATGTTAAGCAAGAATGGGAAACTTTCAAAACTACAGCAGTCGGTCTCTTCAGTTCCTAAACACTTACAGAGTGCTGTTAAAAGAAGAGGTAATGAAACACAGTGTAAATATTTTGGAATGTGTTTCAATGAAATATAGGGCTTAAATGATTTGCAGCATCTCAACTTTTTTGGAAATGGGGTTGTATTTCTTTATGTAAAATTTCTATGTTCAGTGCTACAGTACTGATAATTGACAACATACAGTTTAAACATCTGTTTTAGCCATCAGGGCAAAGTAGTAGATCTATGAGGTGCCATAACAGCTAAGCGAAGTAGTGACGAAGTAGTGATGAAATATAGCTAGCCTATACACCTACAGTGTAGCGGATGCATTAGGAAATCAGCAATACCTCTTTGATTGACAGGATCTTTGGCCACGTACGCAACATAATCAGGTGTATCCTGAAAAATAAAAAATGCAGTGGGATGAGTTGTTTATATCAATATCTTGAATCCTAATAAAACTGGAAACAATTTGCTCTGATAGGCAGACATTAAAGATGGGAATGGAAGCCGCTCTCAGAGTGCTCAGATAGGCATTAGGAGAGCGAGAGTGCTTTGAGGACTCACCGTATCTCCTCCGGAAGCAAAGGAAATAGACTGCATAGGGTGATGTGCAATCACCTGAGAGACAGACAGAAAGACACAGAGGGAGAGAAACAACAATGACAACAATGTCTGACTCTGTCAAAATCAGTGTAGTCAACAACTCCCCAAGTCGATCTGTTCAATCTGAACCTTAAAAACAAAACAAAAAAAAAAAACACCAGAATTCAAGCAAAATCTTTTCTGTAAATACATCCCTAAAACTTCTCTCAACTCTCTCAAACTGCATCCGGTCGTGCAAATTTGATAATGTGGTTTAGGACACAGTATCACTTAATATGAACTATGAAAACAAATAGAACCTCCCTGTGTATTTGAGTGCTCTGGGTTGATTTGGGTGATTATTGATCTGTAGTGTTTGTAAGCACTAGCCTTGTAGCTCCAGTGCTAAACTGAAGAAGTCAAATCTGAACACCAAACATGTCTCAGCTCATCAGCTATAATTGAGGTGTATATATATATATATATATAATTTTTTTTTTTTTTTCACAGATCAATTCTTTCAAGCCTAAGAAGTCTCAGTTATCGCAATCCATACCAAGAGCATGGTGTAATTTCATATTATGTATATCTCACTTAAAGTTGAGTGAATAAACCAGTTAAAAAGATATCTCATTATAAAAGTTGTTTGGAAGAAACAAAACAAAAATGCAGACTAGAGCCTGTGTATACAGAATGTAAACGTAACTCATTATGTAACTAAGATTACATTTCTGTCTCTTATTGCTATATGTAGCTTCTGGGAAATGTTAAGTCTCAGATGTGAGGCTCAAAGTGCGTAAAGACTCTGTGGAAGTTTCTAACCTGTCGTGTGGTGGGGACGAGCAAACTCAGGCCCTCTATAGAGATGTTGACAGCAATACTCATGCCAGCAAAACGCAGGTTACTTTTCCCCATGATGGCCTGGAGGGCCTTGTTGGCAGCCTACAGACAAAATATGAATGCAAAATAGAGCTGTTTTATTTAGACAGTGTCATCTGAATATTAATGTGAAGTGGAGATCAATAATCGTCATTGCTTACCTTCTTCTTCCAGGGACCCTTCCCACCTGGAACAGCTTCACACAGCCGGTTGATGGCCTCCCTGAACACACACACACAGTTGGTTTGCACTTCTGAGACTTCATATGTTTTCTCATAACGAAGGCAGTATGTTATAAATATGAAAAAATACACAAACATTCACACACTTGTCCACTCTTTACATTTATGCACACTACTGCCACTTTAATTCTCCCATCCCTTCCAGCCACTGAGTTACAGCTACGTTTTCCAACAGAAGCTGTTCCTAAAAGTGTCACTGACAAAGTTCCCCTCCAAAGAGACAATAATATGTCCACAAACAAATACCCAAACATACCTTAGCTGCATCACACGTTTCTCATGTGCATCTAAACTGGCTAAAGGAGGTGTTACTGAGGAGATTCGATATAAGATAATCCTCTTGCATAAAAAAGAGGGAAAGTCAAAGGAAAAGTGAAAGTTTCCAGACAATGATTACATGATACAGAAAAAATGAGACGCATAACAACAGAGCAAGACCTGAAAGACCACAAAAACTATCACCCTCAGAGTAACAGTACTTAAATACTTAAGTAGCTTTCTTCTTGAGAGAGAAAATCATGCACCACTCATCCTTCCACTGTGATAAGACAACTCGCTGCCATGGTTATGAAAAGATGTGTAACTGTGAAGAAGCCCTCACTGAGGAAAGGAAACAGACAAAAATAGAAAATTTGCACTAGAATACTGAAAATGGAGTCCAGACCACAGCATCATCGCATGTGTTTGGGATTACTTGGGTTGTGCAAGAAAATCCAAACTGTGGAGTTGGATTTGGAGTTGTGGAAAAATATTACTGCACATTTCTCTGAAATTAAATGAAAGCAAGTATCCCAAAAGTAATGGAAGATGTGATGAAGTCAAAGGGTTGGTAAACTAAACACGGTCAAAAATTGCATTTATTTGTTGAGGCTTCTGTTTAATTTTCTGTTAAATCTGAAAAATGAGTAGCATGTACTTGGCCACTTTAACTGCAAATTTCATAAATAAAAGGGTGGTCTCCAAAAGGTCTAACATCAAAGAAAAACAATAGTCTTTATAATGACATTAATGGAAAACATTTAGCCTACATGGATCTGCCAAGCACCGTTTGTCTGCACAGGTCTATACAGGCTGATATAAACAGTACTTTCATATAAACATTAACATTGAGTGAAATTAGCCTCAGACTTAATGCCAGTTTAAGGTCACCACAAAGTCTACTAAGCTCTGGAGCACAGCCAAGAGTGAGTGAGACATGCAAGAAGGCATATCCACCACAGAAATATGTCAGTGTTATTAGTTTGGCCATTCAGCATGAATAGAATACCGTGATCTAGCTTTGGGGTGAAACGCTTTCAGAAGCAGCAAGAGTCACATTTTTTTGCTTCTTTCTTTGTTCACTATGTTGGTGGACATTAACAGACGTTTATAGCTGTAATGGTGGCTGCTTGAGTGTGTCAGACAGTGCATCTCTAGCAGCCTCAGGGACACTGAGCTGATGGCTTGGTGGCTGACTGAGTGCCTGGGTGAAGGACCTGATGGATATCAGATATCTCATTAAAATTTTAAAGGTGGCGACTGTCCCCACAGAAGGACTTTTGAGGGATTATTTTCAATAAACCAGCTTCTGTTGCTTAATTGCTAAATAAAATGAAAGGGGGCTGTGGCTGCAAATAGCTTTATGTTCACAGACCACCACTGTGTGTCTGAATTTAAGGTGAGTATGGCAACATGCATATGTGAGTCTGTGATTTGGCATGTTGGTGTATTTATGTGTGTGTGACTGTGTGTACTGTTCTTCGCTGTTGTGTTCCTCCCTATTTACCGTATGATCAGTCTTACAGAAATTGTATGCTGGCTTCATGACGATGACTGATGTGAGAGCCCACCCACTCACACTCTCTCTCTTTCTCCTCTCTCTCTCTCTCTCTCTCTCTCTCATCCTCCCTCTACCACCTCCCTCCTCCTCCTGCATAAAAAACAGTTTATATTGGGCAGCTTTGGCAAAACACACCCTACAAATTGTGTCAACAACTCCAGCAATTCCCATCACAGCCAGCCCACACTGCTCAGTAATGCTATCATAGGCTAAACCACTCCCATAATACATCTCTTCCCTAAACACAGTCCACCCATTTCAATACCGGTTTTAACATGCCCTCGTCTACTTCTCGCTCAAAGAAATTCTCGGCACCATCTTAAGGGCCGTTCCATTACCTTAAGTGAAATTTGTTAGATGATCCCTCAAAGGTGCAAGAGACTGAGTGAACACCAAAGTCAGCAGCAGCATGGTGGACAAAGCTGTTTATAAGCAGTAATACACATAAAATACTTACTGTTTCAAAAACCATAATATTTGATTTGTTATGTTCACACTGGGTTGAAGGCAGCTTACTTCATCTGCTATACAAGACTGCTGATACTACTTTGTTACTTTACGCTGCTGGCCTGCAAGTTAGCATGCTAAAGGCTATGAAACTAGCAACAACAAAAAAGAAAGGCAAGACACCACAGGTTTAATATGCAGGCCAGACAAAACAATAATTACTTAATTTACACTCACCTGCCACTTTATTAGGTACTTTATTAGTAGTGAAATGTTGGACCCCCTTTTGCCTTCAGAACTGCCTTAATTCTTTGTTGCATACTTTCAACAAGGTATTGGAAACATTGCTCAGAGATTTTGGTTGGTTATTTGAGTTACTGTTGCCTTTCTGTCATCTCAAACCAGTCTGCCCATTCTCCTCTGACCTCTCACATTAACAAGGCATTTTCGTCCACACAACTGCCGCTCACTGGATATTTCCTCTTTTTCAGACCGTTGTCTGTAAACCCTAGAGATGGTTGTGCGTGAAAATCCCAGTAGATCAGCAGTTTCTGAAATACTCAGACCAGCCCGTCTGGCACCAACAACGATGCCACGTTCAAAGTCACTTAAATCACCTTTCTTCCCCATTCTGATGCTCAATCTGCACTTCAGCAAGTTGTCTTGACCACCTCTACATGCCGAAATGCATTGAGTTTGTGTTAACAAGCAATTGAACTAATAAAGTGGCCGGTGAGTGTATATACGTTATGTTCAAACATCTCATAAAAATGTTTTACATTTAAAAATGTATGGCTAGCTGTATTGCTCACTGAAGCTAATGTAGCTGGATGCAAGGGCGTTTTGAGTGAATAAACACAATAAATCTATATCACTCTACAACTTCCATAGTATATAGTTTCCCTAAACACAGTCACTCTGTACCACTCTACAGCTACCATAGTACATCACTTCCCTAAAATATGGGCCTTATTCACCAACTGTTCTTAAGAAGAAATTTCTTCTGAAAACCCACTTCTGCAATTTTCAAGAAGATTCTGACATTCACCAATGTTTTCTTATTGTTCTCAGGTAAGAACACACTCAAGAGCACAAAGTTGTGAACAATTCTGTTTAAGAACACAACATGAATCAGACATAGACTTTTTCTTAGGAATTTTATCAAGGACAAATTTAAGAGAACATTTAGGAAGATACTGGTAAATGGGGCACAATCACTCTATACCACTCTACCAACCCCATAGTACATCTCTTCCTTAAATACCAATATTTCTTAATACCACTCCCATAAACCACTGTCCAAAAAAAGGACTAATCTATTTTTGTATATGGAAAGAATTTGTCTATTCAAAGCCCGACCCATCACACTTTGTGGTTAACCGACAAGTTCCAAAACTCTTTTTTGTTCCACACACGTTTTCCAGCTGAATATCACTGTGTCGTTTGAATTATGAGTTTATTCAATATTTGGAACAGGAATATTGCTACATGCTTGCTACAAGCAAGTTAACACTTGCATTAAATTCACATGAAAAACATGCAACCTCTCCAAAATACCCTGCACAAACAAACTAACTTTGCCAAGTCTTGAAGTTAAGTGGATTTGGCTGATATGTGAATAGCTAGTGTTGTCATATAATAGTGCTGAATAAATGCCAATTAAATGCCTGAGTATTAGCTTGCTTGTAGCATGTATGCAGCAATAATCATATCTTGACTACTTAATGACCTTGTTATTCAAAGACATTCATGGAAAAATGTACAGAGAAACTATATTGGCTTTGTAACATTGTTGTTTACTACCTCAACCTCTGAGGTCTATAGAGCATGCTTTCCCTTAACACACCTACCACTCCCATAATACATTTCTACCCTAAGCGCACCACTCTATACATCTCCTCCTCCCGCCTCCCAGCATACCAGTCTATCCCAACCTCGCTGTTCATTGTTTTCAACACTCTCTGATGCTCAACCTGCTGCAGCTCTCCAGTCATTAACCACCGTCATCAATAATACATCTCTATCTGCATCTGCATGGTTCTGGCAGCACTTAAAGTCAGTGTGGGCTATGGGGATTGGATTACTGCCGATCAATAGCCAGGGGCAAAGAGACAGACTGCACCATTCCCAGTGGGAATCTGCAGCTCCGCCTCCACAAGAACAAACACATGCATACATAGACATGTGCACATGTGCATGCATACATGGACATGCCTGCAGTGCATATAGAAAGTCTTGTGCGTGGACACAAATTAGAGCTGCACAATATGTAGTTTGTATCATTATTATGATATTGTGGCCTTTACAATCACAGGAAGCTGGGTTAAGCAACTGAGCCCTGTAATTAGCTAATTTTATCGCATGCTACCAGCATTCTGACCAACCTCAGATGTTTCAGCTGAGTATTCTTGTTTTTTTTTTTGATGAGTCAAGGCATTCACATGGTCCAACAAATTTAAATAATTTACATGATAATATGCAGGCCAGTCTTTGATTATGTTATTAGAGGTTCACAAATGTATCACAACTGTGTTTGATATAGTGTAGTGGGTAACATCTCTCCCTTCCACGGTGTAGATTAGGGCTCAATCCCTGTCTGGGCAAACACCCTACACTATACCAGTAAGAGTCCTTGGGCAAGACTCCTAACACTACCTTCGCCTACCTGTGTAAAAATGATCAAATTGTAATTCGCTCTGGATAAGAGAGTCTGCCAAATGTCATGAATGTATTTTAATATATTTTGTGCAACAGTTGATTCCGAAGGCACAATCTGATTGGTTGAGAAATGTTATTAGTGATAACACCTCAGTGATAAGAGCTAATCATTACTTAGTTTTGCCTTCAGCACATACAAAAACAGAAAATGGAAACATTAGATAACTTTTTTGGGGGGCTGAAGGATATGGCCATTGAAAAACACATTTAAGACAATGTTCAGGGTTTTTGTTTAGCCTTTGTGTTACTTTTTTTTGCAGAACTATTTTATAAAAGAATTAGAATCTTCATGAATATTACTGTACTTGCCTTCAGCATATGGAATTTTGTACGTATCGTGCAGCCCTAACCAGAATATTGAACTAAATTCCGTCTCTGAAGGCACACATTCCATTTCTAGAGTGATATTCAGCTTCATTTGGGAATAGTTTAAATGAATAAATTGTTTCCCTTTTTGTTTTTTAAATATATTCAGTGAAAAAAAAAAGTTAATCATCACAGTGTGCCTTTTTTCGCTTTCATTCAACCAAAGAACAAATCATATGTGAATGTACATATATACAGTATCTCACAAAAGTGAGTACACTTCTCACATTTCTGCAAATATTTCATTATATCTTTTCATAGGACAGCACTATAGAAATGAAACTAGGATATAACTTAAAGTAGTCAGTGTACAGCTTGTACAGCAGTATAGATTTACTGTCCTCTGAAAATAACTCTACACACAGCCATTAATGTCTAAATAGCTGGCAACACAAGTGAGTCCACCTCACAGTGAACATGTCCAAATTGTGCTCCAAGTGTCAATATTTTGTGTGACCACCATCATTATCTAGCACTGCCTTAATCCTCTTGGGCATGGAATTCACCAGAGCTGCACAGATTTCTACTGGAATCCTCTTCCACTCCTCCATGATGACATCACGGAGCTGGTGGATGTTAAGACACCTTGCGCTCCTCTTTCCGCTTGAGGATGCCCCACAGGTGCTCAATTGGGTTTAGGTCTGGAGACATACTTGGCCAGTCCATTATCTTTACCTTCAGCAAGGCAGTTGTCATCTTGGACGTGTGTTTGGGTTGTTATTGTTTTGGAAAACTGCCATGCAGTTTCCGAAGGGAGGGGATCACGCTCTGCTTCAGAATATCACAGTACATGTTGGAATTCATGTTTCCCTCAATGAACCGCAGCTTCCCAGTGCTGGCGACACTCATGCAGCCGCAGACCATGATGCTACCACCACCATGCTTGACTGTAGGCAAGAGACAGTTGTCTTGGTACTCCTCACCAGGGCGCCGCCACACATGCTGGACACCATCTGAGCCAAACATCTTTATTTTGGTCTCATCAGACCACAGGACATGGTTCCAGTAATTCAGGTTCCACGACTGCTTGTCTTCAGCAAACTGTTTGCAGGCTTTCTTGTGCATCAGCTTCAGAAGAGGCCGAGTTGATTCATTGTGTAGCATATGATCTTAGCACTGACAGAATCTCCTCCCTCTTCTTCAATCTCTACAGCAATGCTGGCAGCACTCATGCATCTATTTTTTGAAGTCAACCTCTGCATATGACACTGAACACGTAGACTCAACTTCTTTGGTCGACCCTAGCGAGGCCTGTTCCGAGTAGAACCTGTCCTGGAAAACCGCTGTATGACCTTGGACACTGTGCTATAGCTCAGTTTCAGGATGTTGGCAATCTTATAGCCTAGGCCATCTTTGTGGAGAGCAACAATTCTATTTCTCACATCCTCAGGGAGTTCTTTGCCATGAGGTGCCATGTTGAATATCCACTGGCCAGTATGAGCGAATTGTGCTCAAAACACCAAATTTAACAGCCCTGCTCTCCATTCACACCTGGAACTGTGTGACTCTAATGAGTTACATCACACCAGAGAGGGACAACAACACAATTGGGCACAATTTGGACATGTTGACTGTGAGGTGGACTCACAGTCATGACATTAATAGCTGTGTTTCGAGTTATTTTCAGTGATTCACTGACTACTTTAAGTTTAATCCTAGTTTTATTTCTATAGTGTTGTCCCATGAAAAGATATAAAAAAATATTTGCAGAAATGTGAGGGGTGTATATATATATATATATATTGACATTAAAATGAGTAGATAAATAGATGGGTAGTGGTTATTTTAGTGTTTCCTACACTAAAAGTTACATAAAATGTTTCTACAAACTATCAAATCATTAGCAGCATTGAGGAAATGAGCTAAGTGGCTTACCTCGTCACCTGTGTCCTTGTGGTGAAATCCAGTGATCGCATTGATTTGAGAACCTCAATACAGCCCATATACTGAAACAAAATGTACAAATAAAACATAGAAACATTTGTCACTGTTTCATTATGGAAACAAGAAGCCAATCATACTGACAAAAAAACTTTAATCCTTGGAAGTCTAGAATTATTAATTAATTACAGTTTCTAGTCCTGTGGTGATCATAAAAAATGTGTGTGTGTGTGTGTGTGTGTGTGTGTGTGTGTGTGTGTGTGTGTGTGTGTGTGAAACCACATATCTGTCTTCATATGTTTCATACTTGTTTTTATTATTATGCCCAATAATAATATTAGATTTACTTCAGTTGTTAAATATGGTTCTTTTTAACAGTAAAGGGACATCCCAGAATAGTACACTGTTTGTAACTGACAGAACAAATAGGTTTATTTAATATATATATATATATATATATATATATATATATATACATAAATACATTATAGTCATATATACCAAAACTGTCAGTTATTTTATTTATACTGTGATATCTGTGTAATCTGCTTAAATGAATGCAAGCCAGCAATAATTAAATTAATAATAATTAAATAGAGATAAAACTAATAATTATATAATGTGTTACAGTTACATTTCATTTACATTCTGAATTGATAGCTTATAATCTGCACTTCTGACTTCTGTTTATTTCTGTTCGTATGTTTGCTTGTTTCAGCGAGTTACGAGAATTAACTAAGTTCTAAGAGTTAATCTATGATATGGTTCATCAAAAGAAATGGTGGTAACAATTGCCCATCTTCATCATCCGACACACCCACACACAACCACACTGATGTTGATAAGTTGCACATTGCATAGACAGTGGCAGAAGTACATATGCAGAATGCCACATATGGCTGCAGCTTAATCAACAGCATGTAATTATGTAAGGGTGCAAAATATATCTTCTGCAACGCAGCAGCTCATCCTCAGCCTCCAAGTGACAGAGTAATGGGTGGATTGGGGATAGTAATTACAGCAGACATAAAGGATAGGTGGATAGACAGTGCTAAAAGCCCCATGTTTGGCGGGGGTTGGGGGGCAGCATGGGCCTTCTGGGATAAGCAGAAGTGCTCAGACAGCAGGCTATTTCATGCAGGCCTGGGAACACTGAGGGAAACTCTAATATTGGCTGAAGGATAATTTAACCCCTTGCATTCACAAGCTTATTGCATACAAAGCATAGTTATTCAGTGACTATGTGGAAAACAATGCAAACTAATAATTATGATATTTTTAGGTTAGAGGAGACAGTTATAGACTTTTAGACCATCCAAAGCACTGGTTCATGATGCTTGTTTTGAAAACCACATGAACAACATTTTTTTCACTGGACTTGAAAAGTTGGTGACTGAGTTAAATCGTAAGTCAAGGTCTTAAAAAATAAAGGTGGTAAAAAGGAATCTTTGGAGCGGAAGAGTCACTATGGGTTCCCTAAAAACCCTTTCAGTGGATACTTACTATACTATAAGGAACTATTTTTTGTAAATGAGATGTATGAGTGTAAAGGATATTTTTAAAGTTTAAAGAATCTCTGGGTTATATACCAATGAAAGATTTCCTAGAACCCTACATCCAAGCCAATGGCCATTGAGGTACCTTTGTTTTTAAGAGTGAGCATATAAAATTGGTCAAATTCATATATCATAGATCAATAAAATTATGACATATCAGAGATATTAGATTAATAGAGGTTAGGTGCTTTTAATGTGGTAAAATTCCTAAGAAGTGGACATAAGTCTCTCTTTTTGTTAGAGGAGACTTAGTTGACTTCCACACAGACCATAGACCCACAGCCGGATTTCATTAAAGGTTATTATTGATTAACATAATGATTTAACGCACTAATGCTAGTAATGCTCGTATGTCAGTTTGCTCTGCAGGAGTTAACTGCCTGTTATTTTAGCACATGAAGATGACTCATAACACTCATCCCACAAACCAGTATGAAACTCTTTTCTGCTAACTGATGATGCCGCCCAACTTAACCTCCGTCACCCTAACAAAACGTGCTTAGTACATCTTGTTGATATATTTTATTCATATGGAAATGATGCACACATTTGAATCTTTGAATCTGAAAATTCAAAGCAACTTTTTTCAGTGTAATTTTACACCCAGTTATATGTTATAGTTATACACAGAGTCATCTTCTCCACAACCTGTGTAATAATGGCAGTGCAGATTAGCAACATGGCTTCCTCGACAACAAACCGAGGCTCCTGTCCAAAGAGCCTGAGTGTGTTTTAATGAGATTAGGAAGCAGCGGGAAGTGTTTAATCTGAGAGACGAGGTCTGCACCCTCGCTCTCAGCCTCAAAGTCCTCTTTGTCACAGGATTTATTCCTGCTTGATAAATCTTGTTTCCTCAGCAATGCTCTTTCTCAATTCAGTTTGCTGTTCCAGAAACCTTTCCAAGAAACTGGAGAGGAACAGAAACTAGCTCCTTCCACTTCAAAACAAGCCCCTCCTTGCTACATTGTACAAAGTGCATTAATCTAGACATTCTGCATAAGCCATGACTTCGTGAATTTTGCCAGAATGACATCAAGAGAGGAATTTGAAACTCAAAGGACATTAGCTATCCCTCAGGAGTGTGAGGAAGAGGTAAAATGTTATACTTGCTGGTGTAATATGGAGGACATTATGAAGCCCACTCATCTAACCAACTTATTCTACAGTGTTGTATTAATAAAAGTACTAATATATAACATTGGAAATATGACTGTTCACATGGTGGTCCTGTAGTAAGTAGGTGGTTTTGGCCTAGTTAGGGTTTGATTAGGCCTCTCAGACATAGGAAGGTTTACAAAAGCAACAGAAGTCCCTTAATATGTTGTTGTATAGCTGGTCTCATTTAAAATTAACTGAAAGCCCCAATAAATCACCCTGGTTCCTCTGGAGCACATGTGATACAAATGACTATGATTATATGTAATTGAATAGAGGAATGAATGTGCCTGTGTAATGCAATTAGGAACTATGCTCAAGCCCAGACTCTCTCTCTCTTTCTCCGGGGTCAGAAAGAGAGACTGAGCAATATGGGAGGGTTAGGGGAAGCTCATTGACATCGACGTCAAGCAGTCTGCCACCTACGGTAACTCGTTATGGACCATAAGGGATCGCACAGGCTATGTCAAATGTCAGCAGCATTTAACATTACTAATGAGTATTGAGAGACTGTTGAGCTGTTAATTGTGGTAGAGTGGTATTATCTCATTGCTTCTCTCAAAGGACAAACAAGTGTTTTTTATTCATTTTCTTAGTTTTGAAGCTCGACATTTATGTGTTTATGATATTGTTTACTTACTTACATCTCATGCTGTGCTGACGCACTGTGTTCTCACAGAGCAATATATCTAAATTTAATTATAGATTAATTTTCCAACAGCGCACCACAGACCAACCAACGACTGGCAAGTTCATTGTTCTTATTTCGCACCAACATTCACATGATGTCGAATGTAACACTGCATTTCTTTCTTTATGCCTGCATTAGTTTGTAACATTTGCTGTTGAAATCATAGTGCCTTTCAAATGTCTTTCCATTTCTTCAGCACAATACAATGTAGAGTAGGTGATGTAAACTGTGAACCATGGACCGCACAATGCTTTTCACAGCCAAGGCTACAATAGTACCTTATTGTAAAGAGCTGAAAGTCTGCTAAACACTATTGAGAGCTAATAATTTATTGACTCACCCTAACAATGTAGGAGGCGCCTGTGCTGCTGATCTTCTTGTCCGAGTGCAGCCAGCCCTGGGATGGCTTGTGGATGAAGCTGCCCTTATGGTTGAGGTCTTCTCCACCCAGCCACATGCCTTCCACCCTGGTCCTGCGGTTCATTCCCGTCCGGAAGCCTCCAGAGCCTCCTGGACTCCCCTCCGCCGTCGCAGCACCCCCAGAACCTCTGGGACTGGCTGATCCTGCCGAACCCGCTGAACCCCTCTGCTTGGCGACAGCCTGCAGGGAACAGGAACCCACACAAACAGGGTCACAGGAATTCAGCACAGCAGCCAGGCTGGCCACGGGTCCGCTGGCGGCTGCAGCCATCCCAGAAGCAGATGGGACGGCCTTGCCGGAGTCTTTGCTGGAGCTGGAGCCCGAGCTGGAGCTAGACGGGCTTCGGCTGAGTAGCGAGTTGGAGAACTTCCATTGGGGTATCTTTGGGATCAGCATGCAGAAGGTGGTGGCACTGTCCCGCTCACCGTCCGGCCCAGGCGAATCAGCATCAGCCAGTGCCTGGGCCTGTGAGGGAGGAGGGAGGGTGGCCGGTTCCAAGGGTGGCAGAGGCAAGCCCGGTGCAGATGAAGGAGCCACTGGAGTGGCCACCACTACCTTCCCGCTCATGGCCAAGCTCTGCATCAGGTCGTCGGAGGAGGTCACGGAGTCGTTGCGGAAGCGGCCATACTTGGGCTTAAGTAGCATGCCCGGAGAGGCAGCCCAGAGCAGGGGATGGTCACTGGCCACAAGGGGTGGGGGGGAAGGGGAAGGGGAAAGGGGGGGGAGAAAAGGGGAAAAATGCAATGGGAGAGAAAGGGAAATCCACAAGAATCCTCTGGGAAGAGAAGCCTCCTCTATGGATTTGGTGCAGTGCCGTGTTCACCCCTCTAACATGCAATACACATTCTCCCTCTCTCCCGCTCTCCTTCCTTCTGCTCTCTGACTGCTGGCCCTTTCCCTTAGTGTGGCTCGATTACTCCCTCCCACCTCTCTGTTTCTCTCTCGGTGATGTCATGATGTTATTGCTCGTCTATCAGCCCTGCCCAGCTGCTCTCAGACACCATTAGCTAACGCACATCTGCTTGAGCACCTCCTCCCAGCATGACATCACACACTTACACATTGAGTAGAGCCATGTAGCCACCACCAGACCCATATGGAAGAAAAAAACACATTTAAAAACATGACATATCTAAAATATATGCAGTATGTCTCAATATACAATACTGTGCAAAAGTCAGATATCTCCCCTCATTTATTTAATCTCTAACAAAACAACCATTAAGTATCAGTTATTCAATTTCTAAGAGATATTCCTGAGGAAGCCTGGATATAAGATAATCCACTTGCATAAATTAGGCCAATCAAAAGGAAAATAAGTGGAAAAACTGAATAATAATAACTATGTAAGATCTGGTAGCTCACCGTCAGATAAACAGCACTTAAAGCTTTCATGTTTGTGATACAGAAAAAAAATCATGCTTCTCTCTTGCTTCAGATCTGAAAAAAAGGAGTTTTTGTCCATCCCTCCGCTGTGTGAAGACATCTCAGCACTATGTCTTTGAAAGGATGTGCAGCTGTCAAGAAGCCCCATACTGGGAAAAGGAAATAGACTATAAAGCAGAACATTTGCAAATGAAACAAAGAAGCTGCTGGTATTCTCAGAAGAATGGACTGTCCGCCCCAGAGTCTAGACCTCAACATCGCTCAGTGTGTTTAGGATTACATGGCTCGTTAGAAGCAGAAAATGCAACCAACTTCTAAGACTGAACTTTAGAGGTATGGAAAATATTCCTGCAGATTTCTTTGAAAAACTGAAATCAAGTCTCCCAAAAAGAATGAACGCTGTAATAAAAAGACCACCACACTAAATACTAAACATAGATATTGTGATGTAGAAGTTGTGTTTTCTGGATTTCTTTACGACTGAGAAATGAATGACTTGTACTCAGTGGCCCTATTTAAGGGTAATAAAGGGATTGCTGACTTTTGCACAGTACTGCATGTGTCTAAGCACTTATATATGGAGCACTAGGAAAGAAACAATGAATCTAGTTTACTTATAAATACACACACTCATGCATGTGTTAGATTTCACTTCACATGAAGTCTAGTTATCTTTCTTTGGAATGAAGATTCACTACTGTAGTCATTTCTGCATCTGTCCTGATGAGCCTGATAAGATGTTCTAAGAACTAGCTAGTTCTCTCATATAACAAACAGTGGAAATAGTAAAGTCATGGCAAGAGACACTGCACACTTGATTAAACACAAGTAAGTAGAAGGTAAACGTGAAAGTACCTTACTCTGTTGCTGCCTGTTCTTCCATTATTGCTCCACTGTCCTCTGTACACTGGGCATGTTACTGACCTTCTAAGCCTCTGTTATTTTACACTTTGGGGTCTGTGCGTCGGACACTTTTGGAGTCTGACGCACGCGCTCCACTTGCGCAAGAGGCAGCATTTGTTTTACAGAAGTGTCTCTTCCTTTGTTTGTGACGTCACGGTGGCCTCAAGCACACATCGGCATGCTGTACTCCACTATGCTATACTAGGAGAACAAACAGGAAACACTGCATTGCTACATATTCCACTAGTTATTTCTGTGTCAACAAGTAGGTGAGAGCATTTTGTTGTGAAAGTGTGGTCAGACACAGACAGGAGGTGTATTTTTGAAGTCCATGTTTTCCATGGAAACAGTGGTAAACAATTGACAGCTTGAGCGCTCAAAACAACCCATTATTTAATAGTCGTATGAAGAGATTTGAACACCTTTGCACAATTTTGCATGTTTTCTTGATTTCCTAAGAGAAAGTAAGTTCATCCGTTCTCTACAGGTAACTTTAATATGTGGGTTTTCTGTATTTATTTTTAATTAAATGATGGTGAGTGAAAATCTTAGGTGCACAGCCCCTGAGTGGTACTTAAATACAAAAATATATTACAAGTATATAAAAATATATACACATTCCCGTCTGTAGACTGTAGTCCATAGACTGTAAATATACATCAGTATTGCACCATTCCCATTGTAACGGTAATATAGGTTATGAGATAAAAGCTGTGATGTGTGCAGTTGGATGCCTTTACATATATGCAATTAGTGAGACTGAGGTAAATAAAGGTGATGCAGGGCATAGAATAAGTTTACACACACACACACACACACACACACACACACACACACACACACACACACACACACACACACACACACATATATATATATATATGTGTGTGTGTGTGTGTGTGTGTGTGTGCGCATATATATATATATATATATATGTGTGTGTGTGTGTGTGTGTGTGTGTGTGTGCATATATATATATATATATGTGTGTGTGTGTGTGTGTGTGTGTGCATATATATATATATATATGTGTGTGTGTGTGTGTGTGTGTGTGCATATATATATATATATATATATATATATATATATATATATATATATATGTGTGTGTGTGTGTACAGGAATAGATTTGCTAAATTGAAGTGACAGGTAAGATCAGAGTGAGTCTGTTTGAGGTGTGGATGCAGTATGAATCATTAATGGGCATGATTTAGAGGTGTAATTTAACATATTGGAAAAAATTAAAGCTTCGTGTTGTTTTTTATTTATTGTGTTTGTTTGTTTACCAACACATAACATTCTGCAAATAAACAGTAATTGTGTATGAAATGTGCTGAGGGTGTTGTAGTGAACTTATTTTCACGTAAAGAATTTTGCCAACTTTCACATTAACTGTGTATGAGGCATTGAGGCCGTTTCTAATTAGTGAGAGTAGTCTTAGTGTACCTAGATCTTTTGGATGAAATAAAATCAAGTGACACAGCACCACTTAAGAGAATTTACAACCAGGAGCCTCATCCCATCTACCTCACTCACTCTCTCTCTCGCAGTACCATCACAGCTCTCCTGGGAGCCTCTACTCTGAGTGGGTCTGGAGCACATTCACTCTGTTTTAAGCGGGAACTCATATGTGAACAGTTGAACACAATTTGATTTCCGTTGCGTGGTCACCTAAAGGTCAAAATATGTTTGAAGGGAGTCTGAATCTTCTAAAGCCTTAAGACATCTTATGCTCAAAAAATGAAACCGCTCTGTTGTCGGTTTTAATCAGTTCTCTTCTCTTGTTGACGTTCCTTAAAAAACCATGGACCTGAGTCAGCTGTGTTGTTTCTGGGAAATGCAGTGAGCCGTCAGATTTACTTGGTAAGTGTTTGTTTTGTTGATGCAGCTTTGTTGTGTAAAACTCAGCATCTGTGCCGCCGGTTCCTGCTACTAGCTATTTGCATACTGTCTTACTTGTTTTACTCACTCTCTTCACATTATCTTCCCCCTGCATGCCTTCCGTTATGTCTTCATCTTCCTTATACTCTTCTGTTAACTGCCTAGTTTCATAATTGTTGGCTATAACAGAAAGTTAGCGTGTGTGCTGCTGCTAAGTGGCATCCAAAAACCTTAGAATCCATGATAACCTGTGTTGCTTTTCTTCTGCTTTCATTAGTTACACTGTATAAAGTTGAATCTATGGGAGGCACTTAAAATGAACGGTCTAGTTAATTAGAATTTACTTTGAGTCACTTTACCAAGTACAGATTTCTGAGTCAAATTAGCTGTTATAAGTTACTTAATGCTGTTGGAATGGAACCACTTGGGGTTCAGACTTGTATAAACCACCACGTAGCATTTCAATAAGTGTATTAACATCATATCACGAGTTTACATCTCATTGAAATTTTTGTGTTATTATTATTTATTTAAGCTGCACTAGATCTTTAGGGAACAAAATGTGGTTCTTCAGGGGATCTTCCTGTTTGGTGCCTTTCTTTTTAAAGGTCCTATTTTCTGCTCGTTTACTTTTCACTGAAGTCATTGGTGTGGTTTGTGTGCAGTTATACGTCTAAATTCATTTGTACTTGCTCATTTTCCAACCTTTAGCTCTTAGAATTAAGCAGGCTGTTTTATTACTGTGCCTTTAAGACTTTTTGACTCATGTCAAAGTCCTCTGTTCTGATAGGCTGCCCTGTATTGTGTCTCATCTAGCTACACTGAAAGCTTATTCTACAAAGTGAACTTGATGTCAGCAGGCCAACTTTTCTGCGCACAACGCAGTAGGTAGCTCTGCTTTTTCACTGCAGGTCACTCTGTATGTGAGCTGAGAGCCACACTAATAGCCTAAGTTAATATCCTTAGACTTGTGAGCAATAAAGTTCCTTTAACTATCATTCCAAGCGTCTCCTTAATGGTACAGTCAAAGAGTGGGATCTGCTCACACCGCAAGGCAGGAGACCCCACCTCAGAGTGTTTAACCCTTTTAAGCCTGGTTTGGGTGTAGCCGACGAAAATTCAGCTCCATCACTCGCTGTTTGCAGTGCATTGTGTGATGTGTTCATTATCATTGGAGCTTGCGTGTTCTGTAATTTCACTGGCCTTAAAAAAAGAGTTTAAATCACACGTTGTCTGCTGGCTCAAACCTTTAAATGCATTGTTTTTAAAGCTCAGTGGATCTCAAACCAGTATTGTGTTGCAAATTGGATTGAAGCTAGTGTTGCAGTCAAAACCACTAGTGGTGAGTCAGAGTCAAGACAGAGACCAAGGCCAAGACTTTGTTACTACTCAAGTCAGAGTTGAGGCCAAAACCAAATTAAAATTTTTTTGTAATATAAAAATCAAAAGAAGAAGTGGGGGGCACTGAAATTCATTTGTAGTTCATTGTGTAATTATTATCGTTCACTTGCATAATATACATTATTGAATAATATCAAAAAATTTAAATATAATTTGTAAAATATATCACTTCTGTCGGAAGAAAAATTGCTATCTCCATTTTTGTTGTTTTTCAGTTTTTGACAATTTGAAAATACATGTTGCCCTTTACATTGTATGTATATCTCATAATAAATGGACCCAAAGAAACAGCCCAAAATGACTTGGAAAAAAGTCTGGTTCCATTGGCTTACATTGTAATTGTAATTTTGAAGATACAAGGTTTTCTCCCGACAGCAGAGATATTTTATTTTTTTTAATTATATTTGCAATAGATTTGATCATGTTTATTACATAATTTATGGCCTAAAACATTATAATTTTTTTTTATCGTAGTTTAATTTTGAATTGTAACTTTTGGAAGTCATTTATTGATGATGTCATTCTCTGTCCGTTCTTTGCTAAAATATACAGTCACCACCTAAATGCAACTAATTATAAACCAAACAACACGCATGCATTATGATTGTCAAATGAAAAGAGTAATAAAATCATTCTGATCTGTCTCGGGAGCTGTTTGAACTTTGGAAACCATGAACATCAACAAACAAATAAAACCATGCATTTTATTCAAACGTGTGGAGGAAAGACTTATTAAAAATTGTGTTGATGATTTGTAACGATGGACAAAAGTTCCGTTTCCTGTTGCCTCAGACTCTCGACAATGATTACCGACTCCACTTTACCTTGAAACCGAGTCCAAACGATGCTGAGACCAAGACAGTTAATTTACACTTTCGAGTCCGGACTCGAGTACTGTAGCAATCATTGTTGTATGCAACAGTTTGGGCGCCTTTGATCTAATGACATGATCTAATCTAATCACAATGCTGCCTATTTTAATGCACAATTACTGCTTATTTGGTTGGGGTTGAGAGGGGTGCACAAACCTTTGCATACGACTGTGTGGACCATGTGGAGGTTTGAGGACCACCGAGACGTGTTTGAATTGTGTAGTTTTAAAATGCTAGTTGACGATGTTTCAGTCCTCATGGAGAAACATTATCTACTGCTAGAGGTGCTAAAAGGTGAGATATATCACACATGCCAATCACCTATCATAATTAGTTCAGGAAGAGATTGGTATCAGTGCTGGAAGCAAGAGTGCGAAATAAAGCATCACTTTTTTTGTCACCATGACCTACATGAGAGGCACTGAGGAGAGAAAAAACATAATACAACTTGCATTTTGCTGAACTTACCTATGTCAAAGTCATTTGCAGATCAGGTTCAGAAAGCTGTCTGACTCACAGCTACATCAAATAAAGTGCTGTGTGATAGCTTTGTAAGAGATTTGATCAGTTCACTACTGAGAGCACAAGCACAAGTCACCACAGTTTATCCTGTTGCATGTTCCCTTTTCACACACACCCACACACACAGCGCGCACACACACACACACATACACACACCCACACACACATACCTTCCCTGAGATGTCCAACGATGCTACTAGAGCGTTTGATGAAATCAGTGGTTACTGTTGAACTTAACAAAGTCAATATTTGCGAAGTTGCAAAAGGTACAAACATGTTTTCTGGCTAGTTTTACTCTGCAAGGAGGTAAGAAATAAGCTCTGATGAAGTGCAGCTTAATCATCGGTCGATTCGAGAAACAAAAATGAGTCTGTAATTATTCCTCTTTTTTCTTTTATAAGCTTTTTTGTTTATAAACTCAAAGCACACACTGACAGAATTGTCTGTGGTAATGATCCGATAACATTACCTGTAGTGATTATTACCATCTCTTTAAGTTTGGGTAGTCAGAGTCATAAACTGGGTAACAGTTTATTTGGATTGTTCACTTTATTTACTTTCAAGTTACATTCAACTAAATATCCACTAAATTGGCCATAATGCTCTTTAACTCAAAACCTGGCTCTAATACCTTAACCTAAACCCAACCCTCACTCTGGTCCTAGCTCTAACCCTGGTCCAAATCCTAACCTTAACCCCACCACTTTTTAGAATCAACATAGTTTGTTAATAATTTGAACATCTGGAGAGAATGTATAGGGGACTCTATAGGGGACTCTATTAAAATAAAATGAGACCACAAGGTATAAACAGTTCAGTATGTAAACACTGTGACTTGTCACCCTTGATTTCACATGAGTCATTGCATATGAAAAGGCGTGTTTGTGAACAGATCAACAGTAGCATTAATATAACGACTTATCTAAAGGTCAAATTATGTATGAAAGGAGTCAGAGTTTCTGTTGATGCTGTAACGGTCTGAAAAAAAGTTATTATCCGAGGCAACATTATTTAATGTCACTTCCTGCCAAGCAAATCGCCCAGTGAGGTAAGCTTTAAACGATTTACATATTGTTATTTTCCTCAGTTTTAATGGTCAGTGAACGTATGAATGGAATTGTAAATAAGTGTAGTACCCTGTTGTGTACTACACATCATGATTTCTGAGATGTATCATCCCTTATAAGCTATAAATATTTACTTTAAGGGGTCTTTTAATGCTGCATGGAGGGCAAATTGAATGGGTTATTCATTTCACAGGAAGCCGACCAATCATTTTTTATTTCATATTGTATTGAGTTTCTGTCTTTGTTTGTTCTACGTTGGCATTTGTTCTAGTTGCAAAGGTCACAGGAACACTGTGGTCAAATTTTAGCACTTTGGAAAATGGTGCTTCACCTTAGCTTTGAGTTCACTTTAGTCACATGATCTCATGTCAAAATAAACAGTGTGCCTGTAGATCAGAATGGATTTGAGGTTACACTTGACAAAAGTACTGAAGCACAACACACAGTGATGTGGTGGTGTGTGTGTGTGTGTGTATAATGGGTTCCCACTGGGGAAAAGGTGTACTAGATTTTCCTACTTACTTTCATACACTGTTGACATTAATGTGGGTGAGAAACACATTTTGACGTCATTGTGTTTATTCTGCCTCTAGTAGATGTGTAGGCTTCTTACATTCGGCCTTTCACCATCTACAGGAAAAGCCCCTAGTGAGCCCACCTAAATCTGAGTAAGCATTTTTTCACATGGAGTTTTCTGATTTTGGTGATATGCCTTAATGATATATGAGATGAAAGATTAAACTCTCTTTTAACACAAACAGACCAGTTTTATATGATGTGTTATTAAAATGATGAAGTAAATAACAAAAAAAGATGAAAACCAGTCTGGACTGAGCTTGTCATTTTTAAGCCCACTTCTATTCTTAAATATGCCCACTGACTACATTTTAACAGTTAACATTTTTACTGTAGAATTAGCATAACTCTAAACTTTAGCCATGACAGCGTATGATTTTAAGTTCACCATCAAAGCAGTTGTTAAAAAAAAAAGAAAAAAATTGTAAAAACATACAAACCTGAAATGATTCATTTTAATCATAGGCATAGATTTATTGGGGCAAGAGGTACATGTCCTCTTCAGTTATTTGGAGGGGAAATAATTGTCCCCCGACTAATAATTTGCTGATTTATGACTGTTTTCTGTTCTTTAAGTTGACCAATAATATGTATTTTTAAATCATATAATTGTTAAACAAATATCTTTGTTTCAAAGTAAAGAGAGGATCTTCAGTTTAAAGTCTTATTTTCTGAAATCTCTTCACGCACCTGCGAAGAGACTCAAGCGAAATGCAGCCCGTATACAATCAGCATCTTTCATGTTCCTATACTGGAGCTCAGCTATTCTAACGTTGAAGACCTTTAAGCATGTAAAAGTGAGGTGAAACTAAGTGATTACATAGGACACTGTCAGCTTATCATCCGCAGACTGTGGCTGTCTCCCCAGATACCAACACTAAAGCTGTGGACAGTTTGTTAGAAATAGCCAGCTGTGTTAGCAGGTCAGCAGAATTATGTTGTATGTTGTTAAACCAACAAAACAGCTTCTGCACAAAGATGTACTTTATGTATTCATGACTCCTACGCTCTGTTTGACTAGGGTTGCCAGGTGTCCGATTTGGACCGGAGAGTCCAGTTTTAAGCTCTGCGGTACTGCTGGCCGTCTGTCTGTCCTTTCTTGTTGATTCTGGCTGTAAAGACACTCAGTCTGTTGAAGCAGATGAAGTGCTGTAGTTGTGTCATCACACTTCTCTCACTCAGCCCTCTGACTAAAAACTAGACTGATCTGAGTTATGAATTCAGATCTAACTGGAGATCTGTGCGTTTAAACTGAAGAAAAGGTGATAATACACTTTTGATGTGATGAGATGTGAGCTGGAGGAGAGAACGAGTTGTTAGTGTACAGCGTGGCTGTGGTCAGCAACAGTTGGAAAATAAAGCACCATTGCCTCTGAATAGCGCTGAGTGCTTTAATGTTTTCCACTGAGTGTGTCACTCCACTAATCGCATTCATTTTGTGTGTATGTTTTTTTCAAAAGCTGTAGATATGTTTTTGTAAATGGATGTTTGGACCATGCAGCCAGTGTCTATATAATTAATCATGATCTTACTAATCATGTGCGTTAGTCATGCTCTGGATACTGAAGAGAAAAGCAGATACAACTTGACAAAATTGCTGCAAACTCCTCAGTGCAAACGTAAGTAGGTGACTAATTCCTTTTCACTCAACCCGTAATGCATCCATGAGCTCTTACAGACTTTAGGCTTCCATTTAAAATCTTCTGACTAAGGCCATAGGAATGAGTGGTGGGCTTGTTGAGAACAACAGTGTGAGAATTGAAGCGTTTTGTGTAATTACACACCAAATCCAAATTCAGATATTTTATTATGTTGTTGGTTGCTTGTATTCAAGCCTAATTAATACAGATTTGCATCAATGATTTTAATATAAAAAAACACATACACACACAAAACTGACCATTTTTATATAATGATTCACTACAAGTAGAACTGGAATGTTTCCAGCTACTATTATGAGTTTTTAGAAGTTTCTTTTCAGTTATATTCCAGACTGTTAAGACGGCGGTTGGTCATTTGACTTCTGACTTTAGACGCTTGCTCAGAGAAGCTATTTTTGAAATAGGAAGTAAGCAACCCTGTCATATAAGTAATTTATTTACTCATTAATCTCTACGTTAATGTTATTAACCTTTAAATAAAGAACTCTGTCATGTTTTGAGTTGAGATCGTGAATAGAAAACCCAACTGTAGGTCTCTTTAATTCCTTTTCAACATTTACATTTAAAAATGCAAGGGGGCTTCTGTGGCATGCAGGCTTATTAGGGACTTTCCCCTATAAAACCACATGCTGGCATTGTCAATGCCTATGTATAAACATGTTAGGTGTTATAGCCATGTTTCACTCGTGCTTTTTAAATTAAACTTTGCTATCTTTCCCATTAAGTTAAATCTTTTCTGCATGCTAGTGTCCTAGGTGCACAGGTTCCTGACTTTGGCCCTGGAGAAGCCGTGTCACATTTTAATGTTTCCCTGCTCTACTACATTCATTAAATACAGTAAGTTCATGAGCGGGGCCCAGTTTCCTGAACGCATCTTAGTATTAAAGGTGAATGCCACCCTTTTTTTTTTAAATTTCTGTGTAATTCAATTATATATAGTCCATAACCACCTTATATCTAACTTTCTGTGAGGGAGCTTTTAGAGGCATTACTTCTTCAAACACTCAGTATCTATCACCTCCACTGTGAACAATTCTGACTTAGTCAGTCTAGATCGCCGCATTTCAGATCAGACCCCTCTGAATGATATTTACATCTAACACATTTAATTATTTGAGAAATCGGTGGAATTCCCCATTGAGATCATCTTAACTGGTATAGAGCATGTTCAGTGTGATACTTTTGAGAAAACTCAGCCCTGATTAGTTTGATCAGATGGGTTATATATGCCCCTTTTTATTTTATTTTATTTTATTTATTATTTATTGCTTATTCAAACTAATACAAGGTTTTATCGTAAAACATTATATATTATTTCTACAATTGCAGAAATTATTATTTTTGGCACTATTTTACCATTGCAAGCATTATATATAAAATAAAAACTCGTTTAAGTTAGGAAATACGGTTGTATTTGTGTTGTACACATGGCGACCCCTCGTTCCTTTCACTACCACTGTAAAGAAATTTGAGCTAGCGTTGCAAAGTCTTCTTTGTAATGAACCACTTCACATCAAACCACTCTAAATTACTTCTATTATGTCTCAGAGATTGTGCGTTATGTAGAAATTTTGAAAATCCGGTGAATTCCTCCTTTTAGAAGCGAAATCTCGGTGTGTCCCTCTGCGCCTCCAGTCAAGCCCGTCTGCGCGGGCGGAGTAGACATTGGTGTCTCTAGCGCGCCCGCTCGGCCAATCAGAGCGCAGCGAGGGACCGTTACAGTTCAAAATCTGAAGCCGCTGTCGGTCTGAGAAAGCGCTGTCGAGAGCGGAGAGTTTATTAGACTGTCCACATAAGACCGTGGCTGAAAAGTTAGACCTTCCACGACGTGATTCTGTATTGTAAGAATTTGGGAAAATGTCGAAGAAACAAATTTACTACTCCGATAAATACACCGACGATGAGTATGAGTACAGGTAGGTCACTGTCAGTGGACTAGGCTAACGGCACCCAGTACTGAAGCCGTATTTAGCGTTATCGTTCACTTTCAGACAGACGAACCAAGCAGCGCCTGGGCGTCTATGTGAGCTAAATTTGAGCACTAATGCTGGTAAATAAGCTTGTATTCTGAAAAGGTTTGGAAAATAAGTACTGTGAACTAGCCAGCCAGCTAGCTAACGGCATTAGTTTGACACCGTTAATGTCAATCTACGAAGAGCGGTGACCTACTTGGCGCTAGGTGACGTTGACGTGTTTAGTTCTTTAATAGCTAGCTAATGCTAACAGTTGTTTACCCGCTTTGCCAGAAATTTGGAATAATGTAACCAGCTAGCTACAGTTTGCGAGCCGTCTAGGAAATACTAAGTTATAGAGGAATTCTAAGTGTTTATGTAATCAAATGAGCCTCACTCGTCACCCATTCTTGAGAAGAAAGTTCTCCTTGGTTAAAACCCGCGCAGCTTTCACGGAGGTTCTGACATTCACCAGAGATTTCTTGTTTTGGGAGGTGCTCTTAGCAAGGTAAGAGCAGAGTTAGCTAGTTGTGTGAACAGTTCTGCGGTTTAAGAACATGTCATGAATCTGACGTAGACGTTTTCCTTAGGACACGTGATATAGGTTAGGTGATTTAGGCCCAGTGTCATTCTCATCACCACTGCTAAAGACTTCTGAGTTGATGTTTCTCCACAGTGAGCCATTTCACATCGGAACACTCCGAATGACTCCGTTAACTGTTCTGTGATTTGAGTTTTTGTACATTTTATAAAATGGGAAGAATTCCCGTTAATCATTCTTTTAAACTTAATTTACAGACATGTCATGCTGCCGAAACATCTGTCCAAACTGGTGCCTTCTTCCCATTTAATGTCGGAGGAGGAATGGAGAGGGCTAGGAGTGCAGCAGAGCCAGGGCTGGGTACATTACATGATCCATAAGCCAGGTAAATTATATTTCAAAGTTTAGGTCATGCCTTTAATGTGCATTGAAATTTTCACAAGTCTAATTCCTCTACTTTCAGAACCCCACATACTCCTTTTTCGAAGACCTCTTTCCAAGGAATGAGAGAACTGGAAGGTGACCTTCAAAGTTGAAGTGATGTGGTCAGAATTGGGCCATGTGTGCATTTCTTTCCATGCGTTTGGGTTGTATATAAGGCTCCTTATTTACAGATCTATGGTATTGAAATGTTACGAATTGTTCCCCCCTCTCCCCTTAATTCTGGAGATGTAATAGTGAAGGCCCGAATGGAGCTTTAAGGGGAAAGGTCTGTCTCCTGTGTACAGAAGTGTCTGTTTAGATCTGCACTGAGGTCATGTAATGAAAAGCTGGGTGGATTGACATGTTATTTCCAGGTCTTACTGGCATAAATATGTGACATAGTTTGAAAGGTGTTGATGCTCTGGTGCTTTGCATTGGTGAACCAGAGCCAGGGTGATTTCATCAAATACATTTTAGGTCTAAAATTTTACTTGGTTGATTGTTGGCTGCTATCAATATGTATTAACATCCCTTGTACAAATGTAGACCAGCAAATTTGTTCATTAATTTGTTATCGACATCAATAAATATCTTGTTGAGATGGATCTTAATGCGTTTATTTTTATGGATGTTTGTATTTTGTTTCATAGTATTCTATTTTTACACCTACTTTTCCAGACAAAGTCCATTTTATATGTCTGCTACTAAAGGGGTAACAAATTCAGAGTGCCTGAAACCTAAAGTGTAAGCAGGTGCTTGAGGCTTATGCACGGTCACTTTCTCTGGGTTATGACTTCCAGGTCCAGGTCTCAAAAGACCCTCACTGGGGCTGCTGTTGTGTTTACCCCGCATTGAGAATGCTGGTTGTCGGGGGAGGTAAACGTTGGGGTCTGTGCGGTTGTATCTGCCAGGGCCTGGTGTCTTTGACAGGTCTTCTGCATGACAACCAGACTCGAATCTCCCAGAGATTGTATAGCTGGCACTGGCGGGTTTCGTAAGCACATGGGAACCCATTAGAGCTGGAAGGGTGTACTTGTTTGGAGCTGGCACTGTATCAGCAGAGCGATAGTGTGTGCGGTAGCCCATGGTGTAGCATGGTGGTCTTCGGTGGGTGCTGCATAAAGGAGCTATTTCGGGGCTGTATGCACCTGGTCCTGGAGTCTGGAATATTCTCTCTACAAATCAGAAGCAAGAGTGTAAAAGTGACCAGTGGCGGTGGAACTCAAAAAAAAAAAAATCTGTTATTCAGCAGATGTCACGCTGCTGTTTCAGTCAATTAAAGGTTTTAAGCTTATTCTGCCAATACCAAATGCCTTATGGTTGTGACATTTAGTGGTCTTGAACAGTCCACAAGTAAGTCAACATATTGTCTTATTTAACAACGGCTCAAAAACTACTTAATCAACTTACTTGGACCCGACACTCTGCCAAGTATGGAGTAGGCAGGGCTGCCATCTTTACCAAATCTAGTGACCTTTGCATCAATGTGATAACGAGGCCCTGGACTGGAATCCACATAATACACTGGAAGACATTAAAGACCATGTTTATTACAGTTTAAGCAAACATTAAAATGAACAATAAAAGGAAAAAATAAAGCCATGAAAATCATTTCAAATTGCAAAGTAGTTATCTAAGATGAAATAAGCAGTTTCTTTACAGATTCACTTAATACAGATTAGATTAATGGTTTTATTGCCTGTCTGTGTTTTCCATGCTGTAAGTCCCATCTTAATAAAGGCCAAATAATGATGTGATAGTGAGTTGAATCAGGTAGCACAGAAATGTAGTTCTTTGCCCTTTTGCCCCTAGAACGGAGAACTGCTGATTCAGATAGACTGTAACATTTACGATTTAAGATTAACCCAACATAGTTTAGGTTCTGTCTCCCCCTAGTGCTTCTAATCTGGTCGTACAACATTTGATTTAGAGCAATGGGCTCTACACAGTAGACAGTGTCTCATTATGCTGGAGATGAAATAAGTGATTCATTTTTTTAAACTGCTAAAATACATAAACACTTAAACTCACAAGGTCTGCCATTACTCACTGTTATCGCTCATCCTTCCATGGAAGGAGTATGCTGGACTAGTTGCCTTGGTGAAGTCATGGCCTAGAAAGCCAATGGTTGATGGTAAGGCGTAGCGACCTGGACCAGGCCCTTTTAACAAAATGTGAATGCCATTTGGTAAAATTAACAAGCAAGCTTGCCCAATGTAATTTTAGTTTTGTATAGTCTCATCACATTGTTAACTTTATTGAATCATGTAATTATGCTGCTCGCATTCCATTGTGTTTCTTTACCCTAAAACTCACATGAATTTCAGCTTCATAAACAGCAAAATGTAAAGCTAAATGCCTAAACAGTAAACCCACAGACTAATGGTAAGTAGAATCTTGCTATAGCCCATCAGAAGTGGAACCTCATCTCAGCATTATGACAGGCCTGCTTCTGAGTGGACAGGGTAACACAATCTGCATATTGTTATGCTGTGACACTACCAGCCTACAAATGTGGGATCTTAAAACATTCTTTCACATCAACTGCATGTTACAGCAGGCACTAGAAGATTCAGGGGCAGAGATAAACTCCCACTGAGAATGAAGAATTACAGTTTAATGGATTTTATTCTGCTAGTTACTGTAAAAATCTTCAGTAATAGTCAAGTCAAAATATACTAAGATAAGCTGCTTATCATCAGCACACCTGGTCATACACTGACATGACTCACCTTTCTCTCTGCCTGCGATGATGGGCTTCTTTTTTTCCATATCACTCATAGTCATAAATACTTGTGGAAGCTGTGACAGATCTGTTTGTGCAGAATTAACTAGACAGATCTTTCACGCCAGGTTAGTTCATACTAAACAAAACCCCAAGCCAGGTCTACTAGTACCTTTAATAGTGAACAGTATGACGCTATAATCCCCCAACTTTGCTATAAAGTCTACGTTACACAAAAAATGGAGCTTCTGAGATGATCTTGATCTTCTCACCAGCAGAAGAGATAAAGGCACACTCTCCAGAGACTGTCCAGGTGGCTCCAGCTCGCCAAGTCAAACCAGGTGACCCTCAATTTGTGGAGAAATATTCCTTTTAGATTAGATGGGAATTCCTTCACCTGGTTTACAGAAACTAGAGAAAGACTTAAGTGTTGGATATGAAGTGCGCTCCTCTGTGGTCACCTCAGACTGAGCCAGACTGGCCCATAAAATATACAAACAGGTATTTCAGAAGCATGAAAGGAGTGTTTAGCAAAAGTGTCATCACCTGAATCCTGGCTAGTGTAATGCTATCTCTCTAGTGCTCCTCCTCTCACCCCTTTCCCTTTCATTCCTTCAACCATGTTCATCAGAGCAGGCTGGACTATCAGCTTCAGTAGAGCATGAGGTTGCCTGAGAGACTTGCAGACAGGGGGGGCCCCCTGCAAAGCTGCTGAAAAAATCTTTGGATGAATTTCTTAGGTATTTTGCACCAGTGCACACAAATAATATATACTACAGTATACAAATGATACTACTTCGACTTAAATTCCAGTATTATAAAAATGGTGAAAAAAACTCATATACTACATCATTTCCAGGACTCGATTTGACTTCGTGAACCTGAAATGTGCTGGGATCTTCCAAAACCTTGCAAACTTTGATTTCAGGTAAAGATGCATTGCCAGCAGCTATGTAAAGTGAACATATCCTGCAGGACCATAAGCACCGGGCACACGTTAAACATTAATATGCTCTAAATCGATCCTAGGCAGACACAAAGGTAACCTGAGCCTTTGGTTAACAAGGCTGATGCCATTCTGGCTAAACTGTAGTGCCTAATGCACAGGGTCACCATGTTATACAGGTGCATGCACTGCAGACACTGACATAAGCCACAACATGACCCCTGCCCTGAGACAACAAAGGTGATCTTCCAGCTGAAACATTTCTGTACTTTTGTGAGGTCTGTTTTTTAGACATGGATGATGCTGCATCATCTTTTCATTTTTTTAAAAGTATGCACTCACCTTATTAAAGAAATATTCGTGTTTTTATTGAAATATATCACATTCTGATCTTTTTATTGTCAATAGGCCAGTATTTGTAAATCCTCTAGCTACATGTGTGTATTCAAATTTACAGTACTGAGCAAAAAGCAGATATCACTGTTCATTTAACTTCCAGTCAAAACATCCATAAAGCACAAGTGATTAATTATTCAGGGAATATTTCTGAGATTAGATATAAAGTATTCTATTAGCATAAGGCAGGGGAAAGTCAAAGGAAAATAAGTTATAGAATACTATTTTACACCTGGAGTTCAAAAAACACTGAAAAACTGTCAAGTGTCCTGAAAATAAGGAAGCTGCAATAAATGCAAAAGATGGACACATTACTAAAAACTGGGCTTCTCTGTAATTTCCTGTTAAATGTTTTCTGCTTTTTATTCTGATGCTAAAAGGGCCATTTTGACAGGAATTAAATAAGAGTGGTCTTTGATTTCTGCACAATACTGTATTTTAAAATTAAATCGGAATCATACCCTAATGATCTAAAACACCAGGAATCACATCCTAAAGAATTGTAATATAAATTGAATTAAGGACAGAGATTTACATGTCCATTTTATAAGATGGCACAGTACTAGTTTTTCTTTTATAATACCAACATCAAAAACAGTAGTACTGGCTAATTCTGATGCAATATTTTTTTTTCAAAGAGACTATGCGCTTTTTAATTAGAACACTTCAGGTGAATATCAAAAAGTATACTAAAAGTAGGTGATCATGCTCAAACTACTTAAACACTCCCCTACCCCACAAAAGAAAGACACTGCTAACATGACATTGTACAATTTCAGGCCACACCCAATACAGATTCACAGAGGGATTTATTATTTTCCTTTTGACGTCCACTCCAGCATTTTCTGATGATACTGGTTCTTATACTTTTAGATTGTGCCCCCCAAGAATCTCTGTACATGACTCTGGTGTCATGGACCTTTCAAGCTCTCCTTCAAGCTCTGAACAAGCTTCATAGCAAAAAACTGCTGCCAGGAATTTCACCTGAGGCTTTGACTGCATCTCAAAGCCCCCACCTCTTTTGAATCTGGTAGGTTCACCTGCTGCTCCCTTCACCGCATTCATCCTCACATTTTCAAAACTCATTAAACTTTGGAGAAAGACAGGAAAAAAGGTCAAAGTTCGTATACAATGTTTATTTCCTTGTTCTTTTTCTTCCAAGAAACAGAATGTACCTGACGAGACTGGGGTTACATTCAATTCAGATTTACTCAATTTACACCGATTCTTCAAACTTCATAGTTGACTTTCGGCCAGTAGTCCTTAGTACTGAACTTAAAACAGCTTATGCATTGCACGGTCTAATCTGTCTGCACAACGTAGGGACTGCAACCAATAGACCGACTGATTTAAACAGTGTAGGAACATATATCGGTTGCCAGGGTGAGCTTTAAACTGAGCTTATTCTGGGGTTAGTCATTACAGCTGCTCTCTCCATGATATCCAAGATGCGTATCCTTTCTCTGGTAGTTGTCAAGAGGAAGAGTCCATTACCTAATGATAGTAGTCAAGCACCTCAACGTTTTAATGCAAGGCCTGCATTGGCAGTGAGCTGTCAATCTTTTGCATTCAGGCAGAGTAAAGAGAGGACTGGAGGACAGGAGGGAAAGGGAGGAAGATGTATAGACAGGGAGAGGAAACAACCAGAGAAAACAAAGGCACTAGCTATAAATAAATACCACAGAAAACAAAACAATAAAATAGCATTTTGTTTTTTAACAAATATACTTACAAACATAAATACTGGACTATTCAAATGAGATTACAAGACGATTACAAGGAGACAACTTAATATCACTAAATACTGTATAAAGAGCTAAGGCAACCACTTGTGAGAAAGAGAGAGATGGCCATTATCACGTAGAAAGAAGACAGAGACAGTAGCTCTCTTTCACACACACACACATACACAATCACACAGGCACAAATACACATACACACAACATAGTACCACCATCTTCTTGAAACAGATTTGGGTAACCCTTGTATTCTCCTTTCACACAAATGTATTTACAGAGAATGTACAATGTGCGTTCGTCTTCGCTGCCGCCCAGAAAAGCTCTCTATTTGAAAGAGGGAGAAAGGGAGGAGAATTAGTGTTGAGTGAGAGCACTGCTCAAGCCACATATTCTAGATAATGTACTCTTGCATCAGCACAATCATAAATGAAAAGTAACAGCATATTTTTATTGCCAAGACACTTGTCAACTTTACTGATTCTGTTTTTTTTTTTGTTTTGTTTTTTTTTTTCATTACAACCTGATGCACTCAGCTAGCCAGTTGGGCCCAGTATCCCAAAAGCTTAGCTATAGAGAGTGTTCTGTGTGATTCTCGCTTTAACATTTATTAACCATCTTTGTGCCAAGATGCTTTTAGGAAACCCAGCTCTGATAAACAGAGGAAAACCTCATTGTCGTTCAGGGTCAGAAAGCACAGTAGTTGGTCACATGCATTAAAATAATATTCGATGCAGATTTTGAATATCAAAAATGGTTAATTCATAATGGGGCCTCAGCAGCTGCAGCTTACCATCGTTCAGGTGAATCCTTTGTATCCACTGTTGGTGGCTGTCTGTCCAGGGGCTTGAGCATTTCAGCAGCTTCCACTTCCTCTCCAGTCTGCCCCAACTGCTCCTCTTTCTCCAGAGGGAAGGGCTCCACATCAGGGTCATACTCATAGGAGTAGTAGGACAATTCCTCCATGGAGTCCTGTTCATCTTCTAACACATGACAGCAACGGTCAGGGCACTGTACACATATGCCACACTGTCACCTTCCACATCAGTCTTGCAGGAACAAACTTTTGGTGCTTCATCGCATTGTAATCCACTGCTAACACGAGTAAGTCCCATCTAAAACCCACCCCCAAATTTCACTAGTCTGGCGTTTAGCACGAATGCAAATCCCATAGCTGGTCTTTTCCTGAACATAGCTGCCAACTCTCATTTACTCAATTCACATTTACTCTATCCGTGTTGTTGCATCTGCAAATGGCAGACGCCCCAAAGAGCAGATGGTAATCTTTTATCAACATTTACCACAAGCTAATGCTGCTTCTACTGTTTTTATCTGTTTTTGTCAATTTTCTAGATAACAGTATGTTTCACTTACATTTATTCAAGGTCCCTAAGAAAAAAATCAAGCTGATTTTGATGACGTGTGATGTAAATTTCTTGGCTTTCGTTTTTTGTTAGTTACATCAGACTTGCAGTTTGAGTGCAAAACCACAGAAGCAAATATCAGAGACCAAATGTTTCTCGGGTAATCAAATGCATTTAGAGTATGGGGGAAATCCCATACCCATGCGCAACTATTCCAAACAAGTCACCAGAAGACTGTCTTACATGAGGCCTGCAGGGGGAGCTCCTAGCTAACAAACAGTACTTCCACAGTCCATCTAATCTGAAAATGACTTTCACCATCTTGTCATTTTACTCAAAAATAAAACCAAAAACATAATGGTAAGTTACAAGCCTCAATGTTATACTTGTTTTCTTAATTTCTTACTATATTCTTGCTTATTGCCCATAAACACAGATAATTTCTTTGTGTGTGAGTTACAAATAATCTACCTTTTTCCTAGTTTTGCACACCACAGAGTGTGTGTTGTTGTGTTACAAGTATTCGACAGGTCGTCGCTGCAGTGGAGGAAGAATACTTAAGCAGCTACAGAGTTTGTGATCAGAGGTGCGTTTGGACTGTGCAGGGTTTAGCTTAAGGCTGCAGCAAGACACAGCCAAGCAGCAAGTCTGCACAAGCCAGGCCCCCTCAGTATACACACATCCATCATGTAATGAGCCCTTAGCACACTAAAGATTAAGCTCAAGTAACACATCAATGCATACAATTACCAGGTGGGTAGTTAGCTCTGAGAGAAGATTATAATTCAGAGGCTTAGATTTGTGCCTCGTAGGATCTAAACTAGAGCACACAGTTAAGCTCAAAGCTGATGAACACTGAGAGCCAACTCAACAAGCACATCATTTAACTTGCTCCAACACAACACAGGGCAAGTCCACTCAGTCTTGCTGGTGCCTTTCTAATCAGTGTTCCAGTGGCTACACACACACATACACACACACACACACACACACACACTATAGTTATTTTGGTAATGCTTTACGGACAGCGTTTATAGCGCTATGAGACACCTACATAAGTTTTTCAGAACAAATGACATAAACCTACACACATTTATAAAGGCCTATTCTAACAAGCGTCAGTTGTCATAACAGGCTACTTACTGAAGTAGAATGATATCAAAATTGACAAAGGAAGCCTTTATGAGAACTGGACTTGGAATAAGCCTTTATAAGTATGTTTATTTATACAGCAGGTGTACATCAATTTTCTTGAAAGGCTTGAGGTGTCATGCACAAAATGCTTATGAATGCTGCCCTTCAGTGAAGTGTTACCAATATTTTATTTACTACTGCCTCATCAAGTATTTGCTTTCTACCTTTTTTGGGACATCATTTGTCACACGAGTAACTCCATTATTCAAACCTGATGTTCCATCAATTTGAAATTTAAACACACCACAGGAATATTCATGACAGACTCCCATAGGAAACCACATCCCAAAGTCTTTAATCAAAGTGGACCCAGAATCTCCTGTTGCCTGATGTTACTTGTATGTTTTGCAGGTGGCAGAAGGTTATTTGCTGCTACAGAGGGAGACAGAGTTGAGAGCTGAGCAGCCAATACCTTTATGTAACCCTGACTGCCTCGCAAGACACAACATGCACAAGCTTCCCTTCAATCTGCACTTCAACAGGATAAGCTCTCCAGCACCTGTCTGACTGACTGACACACACACACACACACAGTTCTGCAGGGCGAGTGCAGCTGGTGTGCAGACAGAGGGATGGGGGTGGAGGGTGTGTGTGAGTGAGAGAGAGAGAAAATAGACAGTGAGAGACGGCCATTGAGAGATAAAGAAAGGAGAGAGGAAGAGAGAGAGAGGGGGAGAGAAAGATAGAGAAAGAGAGGGAGGTAGAGAGAGAGGTATTACCTGTAAGAATAAGCATTGGGGTCTGCTCTGGCTCCTCGCCCGTTGCTGGCTCTTGCTCTTCAATCATCGCCTCCACTGCAGACAGACAGACAGACACACACACACACGCACACACACACACACACACACACACACACACATACACAGTTAAGAACAATTTTAAGCAAAAACTGGGAAACCACCCTCAAAACTAGTGTTTCTCAACGGATCAGAACTTTGGTAAAACTTGGCCTGTTTGGACATTTGATCTGGCCTGACAGAGCGTTACACTTTTTTCATAATTAAATTATTTAGAATGTAAATAGAAGTAATTACAGTGGTTATAGCTGTCATATATATTCATGCAATTGTGAGTTGCCTGCAATTTCTGTGCAATGACAGTTAGATGAAGCAATTAAAAAAAAAGTACACACAATTTACGCAATTTCTCCACTACTTAAATTAGAATAATTTATGTATTTGCATATTTTTGTCTGATCCACTTGTACCAGCGCAACACACACCAGCATGCCACCACCACATCAGCGTCACCGCAGTGCTGAGAATGATCAACCACCCAAATAATACTTGCCCTCTGGTGAAGAACAGAGTGAAAGGGGGCTAAAGTATGCAGAGAAACACATGGACTGCAGTCTGTAGTTGTGGAACTACAAAGTGCACCTATATGAAGTGGAGCTGATAAAATGGACAGTGAGTGTAGAAAAAAGGAAGTGTTCCTAACCAAATGTTTGGTGAGTGTATTTTAAAATGATATAGTCATTCAGTAAAAGACATTTCCTCCCTTGCACTCTCATTCTCTCTTTCTCTGTTAGGGCCTGAGGTTTGGGTAAAGTTTTTCTGCTTTGCTGATGAAGACAAAATATGCCAAAAGTTATAAATCCCTGACCTGAAAAGTTGACAAATTAGCTAATAATGCAAAATCAATTCTGGGCAGGTTTTCATCTTCATGATTAACAGGCAAGGAAGCTGCCTAATATTAGACACCTAATATTAGACACCTAATCATGCTAGATGAGGACGTGTAAATTAGTTATCTACTTGATTGCAAAAGATTTGTATCAATAAAAAGGCAGAAACATGAAAATGATAGATGTTAAATATAGAGTAACAAGTGGGAATATTCTTTGAGTACTGATACCACACTTGGTATCAACCTCAAAATTCTGGTATTATGACAACCCTACCCAAAACACACCTGCAAATTGGTCTGTTTCCCTGAATATTAATAGTGTTATGGAGTTACACAGGTCAGGTTATGGAAAGAATTACAAAGGCTAAAAAATGCTCAGAGAGGATTTCACCATTCTGTAGTTTCAGCCTTAGGTGTAATCTGGCTTCCATAACCAACGCTCAGGGGGATACTTTTGTGCCTCTCTTGACACTTCAAACCTCACTTCTGGAACACGATCAGTCCCTGATTTCTGAGTCTGTGTTTACGCAAAATTGGAGCAGGGCACCAAACATATCCAAACAAACACAAGCGGAACTCTTAGCCTGCCGCCGCGGCCCCTTTCAAGCCGGTCGACAGGAAGGAGTGCTTGGCAAGGCCTGTGAGATTTCCCGCGCGGCCTTTTTCTTCTGCCCCCTATTCCCCCTCCCCACGGTGCTCCGTAAAACAAGAAAGCGCCTTTGTTGTTAGTCTGTGCGTCGGAAAGGAATGTGACACGGATTTTCCTTTTTCCCCCCTTTCTTTTTTTTTTTTTCAAAGGGCCTTGGACAAAAGTGCCATGTCATTTGGGGTGCCCTGTAATACAGCATAGGCTGGGAAATGTGTGCATGTATCTCTGTGTATGTGTTTCATGTAACTACCAGTCTGCACCTGAACAGCTGTTTTGACCAACCAGGCACACATACCTCACACTTTCAAGGATGAGCTGGAATTAATCTCTAAAGCTGAGCTTGTCTGGACAAGGAAAGGCTGTAATTGCAAGCAGGGAGCTCTCTCTGCCCCCCCGATGTGTTTTCAGGTGTAAGAGAAAAACTGTCCAGATTCATTAATACAAAACCATTTTGAATAACGTTGTAACACTCGGCTGAGATCCACTTTAGTTTAGATGTTCCTTCAGCCCTGAACTGAACAGCTGCTGTTTGTGTTCCTTCTTTTACAGAAAACTTCACTATAAGTAGTGCCACTCTGAGGGCACTGGCTAAGGCCTCTGGGGTTTTGGGTGTAGAAGCACATTCACTCTGAATATACTGGCTAAGACCTGTACTCTTTAGTTGCAATGGGCACTAGTGTATTCAAATGCATTTATTGTGAGGGCAGCAGCTGAGCAATCTGGACAGTGCAATGGTTTCCACCCCTGGTCCAGAAGTAATCATATTCTGTTTATTTTGGTAATTTTTCTAGGGTAGTTAGTATTATAATTAATCACTTGATGAAGGAACTTAGTGATTAGTTAGCAATTCAAATAAATAACAAACACATTATTTCCTTTTGTTTCTTTCAAAAAAAGGTTTGCAACATAGCAGCTCAGGAGGTCTTAGGTTAAATGTGGAAACTTTGACTTTGAAACTTTGATCCTACATGGTGATTTTTATAGTAGGAGCCCGTCACATTAATCGCTGGGCAATAATGACACTGAACATTAATTGTTGTGGTTTACTTCACATCAATATTCTCTATTTCTAGATAATCTTTATTTTTATTATGTATTTTTAACATTATAATTACAAAGTCAATCTTCATTTTCTCTTAAGTCCTGGCTTCTGTGTCAAAAATCCCAAAGAGTGTTCTATAACTGTTGTTGGGGTCTTTGAAAATAAAAAAAGAAAGAAATGAAAAAGATTACTTGAATAATCATCAAAATAAGCACCAGATAACTTGAGTACCAATATAATCAATAGTGACAGTCCTAAATTTCTCTGCTGAAACAGACCTGATCCAACTAATTAACTAATTAGCAAGTACTTCCAGAGTTGAATTGCTAGAGCTGGGAAAATACCAAACTGCGCAGGGCAAGGTGTGCAGGACCAGGGCTGGCAACAACTGGGTTAGTGCATATGCCAGATTTGCTCAATGCCAGTCCAGCAGGGTCAAAGTTGATTTCTCTGCTCAAACACACTTAATACTACTAATCAGCACTATGTAAGTGTGTTTGGTTAGTGTAGTGGTTAACACCTCTGCCTTCTATGCTGTAGACTGGGGTTCAATCCCCACCAGGGCAAACACCCTACACTAAACCAATAAGAGTCCTTGGGCAAGACTCCTAACACCACCTCAGCCTTCCTGTGTAAAATGATCAAAATTGTAAGTCACTCTGGATAAGAGCATCAGCCAAATAATGTAAATGTAAGATTTTGGAACTTGGAGACCTCTCTGGTGAAAATGTGTTCAGGGTATTTGCACATTTTAAGTACAAATTTAATGACTTTTAAGACTTTTTAATACTTCTAAAAGGAAAAAGTAAAACCATTACTGAATTTGCATGTCCCCATGGCTTAACCTGTGCTGCTTACTCACAGCTCTTGTTTTTTTTACCGCTGTGACCCTCAAATCAAAAGCTGAATGAAAACATTCTTTTTCTAGTTTGAATTGCAGATCACGGCCACAGAAGGCATACTACCATAATCTACCACATGGACTATATAAAGTAAAATCAAATACTGTAGGTATTGGACATTGCAGCAATGCTCATTGTTGTGGGACATAAAATACCAGTAAACTAAATCATAAAACTGAAAATAGACATGCTCATTCATTCTACCCCAGATCAAATTTAATCCCTTCCCTCAAATTTAATTTCCAAAAATGCTGAGAAACAAAATGTAAATAAAAAATGAAAACAAATCATGCCCTATATGTAATTGAAAATACTACTACAACATAACAAATGTTGAAACTGAGAACTTTTATTGTTTTTTTTTATATAAACGTCCATTTTGAAAATTGATGCCAGTAACACATTCCAAAAAAGTTAAGAGAGGGGCATATTTACTACTACGTTGTATTGCTTCTTTTACCAACACTAAGCATTTGGGAACTGAGGAGACTAATTGCTGTAGTTCTGAAAGTGAAATGTTTCCTGTTCTTGTTTAATATAAGATTTGAGCTGTTTTCAATAGTTTGGGGTCTCATTTGTTGTGGTTTTCATTTGAAAATGGGCCACATGTTTTCAATGGGTGACAGGTCTGGACTGCAGACAAGCCAGTTTAGCACCATAACTCTTTTACTAGGGAGCCATGCTGTCGTAATACATGCAGAATGAGGTTTGTCATTGTCTTGCACTGTGAATGAACAGTGTTCAGAGACATTGACTTTTGGAAGTGTTCCTGAGCCCATGCAGAATCATGTCTGATTTTAATGCAGTGCTGCCTGAGAGCCCAAACCAAGAGGTCAACCAATATTGGTTTTTGGCCTTGTCCCTTGCATATAGAGATTTCTCTGGATTTTCTGAATCATTTAATTATATTATGTGCTGTAGATCATCCTCAAGATTTTTTTGTTATTTTACAGTGAAAAATATTAAGTCTTGAGTGGTTTAAATCAAATCAAATCAAATCATGTTTATTGTCACCACACATTTACAGAGGTGGAAAGTGAGTGAAAATCATAGGTGTGTAGCCACCTTATAGAATTCAATACAAGAATATATATAAATATCTAAGAAGAAAAGGAAATAAATATATACACTGACTCTGAATATACACAGTATACACTAGTATTGCACTATTCCAATGTACAGTTGTACAGTAATAAGTTATGAAATAAAACTATGAAATGTACTGTTGTACAGTTAGTTTGAGGTAGATAATAAATGAGATGCAGGTACAAGGGATAGAATACTGATATAGAAGTCTTCCTGGTTGTACAAAATATGGATAGAATCCAAATGGTTGCACTATTTGCCTGTGCAGTTTTATACAGAGTGGTAAATCCATCCCCGTCTTTACTTCCAAAAGACTCATCCTCTCTAAGATGCTCTTTTTGTACCCATTATATTCATGTTACTGACCTGTTACCAATTAATCATCAGGTGTTTTTTAGCATTGCATGACTTACAGTCTTTTGTTGCCCTGTCCCAGCCTTTTTAAAACGTGATGCTGGCATTAAATTCTAAATGGGCATGTATTTTTTAAAAAATGGGCATGTATTTTTAAAAAAAAACAAAAAACAAAAACTAACAAAAATAAAAAACGTGTCAACATTTGGCACATTGTCTTTGTATTATTTTCAATTAAATACAGAGTTTAAATTATTTGCATGTCATTGCATTGGGGTTTTAATTACATTTTACACAGCATCAAAAACTTTGGAAACAGGATTGCAATACAATTCCAGACATTTTAATACAATTTTAGACCTGGAAAATCAAAAATTAATGTATTTACAATTAAACATAGGATGTTTTCAAGGATCTGCAGGGACTCTGATGTGGTTTTGCAAGCAACGTACATTTTGTAACATTTTGTAACATTGGTTGTGATTTAGACTACTACAAATGGATGAATCCATTTGTGTATTGCGTATAGAGAACCAAGTATCAGGTTTAGTATAATTAGTAATATTAAAACAGAGACATAGACTGGAGCTGGGAACGCCTAGTGTAAGGTGTAAGAGCACTTACTCTGAGGGCACTGGCTGAGGGGCACCTGCTCAATGCGTGTGCCATTTCTGCAGGCAGACACCTCCATCTGACACTGGTTCTGGTAGAGCTGGCTATCAGAGCCACATACTGGCTCTCCATCATACCCACAATCCCTGTAGCATGTACAGCGTTCATAATGCTCTTCTTCTGGACAGCCAAACACATTATTACACTGACTGCCCTGCACAAAGCCTGTAGGAAGAAAGTAGGAAAAAGACAGAGAAGGAGGAAAAAAGACAGAATAAGGAAAAGTGTGACAGAAATAAAAAAAAAAAACAAAACAAAAACAAAAGGTGAACTGGTTGAGTAACTTGACATGCACACTCTATATATTCTAGAGGTCCATCTCCACAGAAACTCTACATCAAATAAGTCAGGGTCAGGCTGCGGCCACTTCTATAGCAACAGGGCCAAAACCCAGTCATCTGTTGTAGCAACATCAGCCACCGCTAATAAGCGTGCCTGTGTGCTACACCACAAACAAAAACACACTCAGCGCTCTGCAGGAAAAGCAAAGAGTTGAGTGGGGCCTGTTGATAGAATGTTTCGTTTGCACAACTCCCTGCCCCGTTGCTGTAATGCAACAACAATGTGTTATTGTAATGCACCAACAATGCACGACTGAAAGAGCAGAACCACATGGATCTGAGGGGTAAAAGACACTATCTCATCTTAATGTTCTCTTTCTAAGACCATACCCTTATTAAAACAGACATGTAAAATCAGAAGCATACCCCACGTTTCAGCTTGACCAGATAGGGAAGAGTGCAACATGACTGGATCTCATAGATGCTGTTCAGCCATGTGGCCTTGAATGGTGAGTAGTTGCAACAAGCCCTGTATTGTGATTTCTGCTAGCAGTTGTTAATCTTCCTTTGTCCCCTATGGTGTATACACTCTTTCTACATTCTGTTTAAATATTTCTCACTCTTAGCTCATTTAAACAAGCAGAGAAATTCTGTTGAAAGTGTGGATTGTAAACTTTGAATACTAGGTTTTTTGTATTATTTTAATTTGTTTCAAATTTACTATTGCAAATACAGTGTTTTTGGCATGATTCTGTCATTTCTTGACTACAAACAGACATCTAAGGGTTAACTGCAAAGCCTCATGGCATCATCTTCACTAAAGGTGTAAATAAAAAAACTGAGACAACAGAACACTTGCTGCTATGAGAGTAGAGAGTGAGTTGAAGAATGGCCAGTTTAGTAAAGAAAGAGTTGAGTTGGCTTGTTTTGTTGGCTGGAAATGGTGACTGTACCTGTCCACTGGTTACTGGAACTCTCTACTTCATTACATGAGGTACCATCACACAGCTCCCGCGCCAGTGGACTGCTTTCACTCACGTTATAGAAACGGGTGGCCTCAAATGCTGCACACAGACATATATACAATGAGCCAAATGAGTCAACGAGGTATCTAATGTGATGTGTTTGTTACATTTGGAAATAAATCCTACCTGGCTCATAATAGTCATAGACCTTGACTGGCACTGGTGCTGTCTTTCCCACAATGTACTCCCTCACTGCCTGAAAGGCTACACAAGTCATGCACTGACTGGGGATCTGTGGGAAGCAATAAACACACAAAATTAAAACCCTTCAGCATGTTTAGAAGCCCCAACCCAGTCTGTATGATGCTACATTTATTTTACATACACTTTTTTCAATTCAGTAGCAAGAAGGTGCTTGTTTTGCAGAGCAGATCCACTGAAAGGCTGGACTGAACACAGATGATAAGGGTACTCATTAATAGGCCTGTTGCTCACCTCATCAAAGTAGAAGAGGACTTTACGGCCCTCCATTTCGTATCTCTTGAGCCCCACTCGTTTATCCATCAACAGCTGCAAACAGAATAAGTAGTACATAATGTGCAGACAAATGACATAAATAGGTTTCACTACTGGTTACACAAATAACTGAGTAATCTAATCATATGACAATTTAGTAATCAGAATAAATATCTTTACGGAAACATAACCCACCATGCAGGACCTTTCAAAGATTCCAAAGTACTTCACTTCAAAAAGAAACTAACAAACGTTTATATGTATACGGGAGAGTGAAAAAGACCATAAATTGTTTTACGAAATTGGTTCTATATAGCAGCCAAAAGGGTTCTCCTATTGATACAAGCTTTATGTGCTATATAGAACCCTTTTCAAAAAGGTTCTTGTTTTTTATGATGCAAAGAACTGAACACCTGAAGCACTGTCTTTTTAAGAGAGTATATAACACATAGTATAAAGACACTGTGTTTTTAAAAATGTGTATAAATGGTGTGTCCAACAGATATAAAGGTTTTAAGGTATAGCATCAAAGCATTATCATTATGCAAAGAGTAAACTAATTACTGCTGACTGATTATGTAGATATTTTATATATATATATATATTTTTATTCTCTAATTAAATTGAGTTTAATTGAGTAATCATGAAACCCCTGGCAGATGAAGAAATTCTGTCATGAGACCAATTGTGATGGGAAGGTGACAGTATGTAACAGAGAGAAGTAAAAGAGTACATCTTTTAGAGCCTCACTGTTTGTTTAGGGATTCTCACAGCACAATTAGGAGTATATTTCGCAGGTTCTGCCCAGTTGTAATCTTACAGCTGAAGACAGAAGGGCTTTATTTTCTACATGGACAATGAAACAGTCAGGATGAATTAGTCAGACTCTGTTTACCAGTGTGTGTATGTGCCTTAAATGTGTCCTGCTGGACATGGGAGAGGGTGCAGGGTTTTATAAGGGTCTCTCTCACACACATGCACACACACCTACTGCTACCCCATATAAATTGTCACCCAAGAAATACTGCATGAATTTATGCATATGTTTGTGCGCTCTGTGCGCAAATTGATATCACTGCATCATAAACATTTCAGTACAAAAGATTTGTTTCTTCACATAATCTCATTTTCAATGCACCAGCACAGATCTTTGGCTGCCATGTTCTGATTCTGTCTCTGACAGCTCCACAGTTCATTACCTGACCGCAGTATAAGTAGATGACCCCCACCCCCCCTTCCTCTCTCAGCATTCTATCAAAACAATGAGACATGACGCCGTAAGTGAGCCTGCATCCCATAAAAACCTTGGAATGCAAACAGCGGCAGCCATGTCATAAACATGGAGCCAGCCAGAGGTGGCCATGTAAAGCCAGCTCGTTAGCGGCTGAAAGTGCTAACAGGGTTGTCCCACCACAGTAAGGCCTGAAGCCTAATTGTAGCGCACTGCTCCCCGGGTAGCCTATGCTTTATTAGCGTGGGGGACAGGAGGCTTGGGACATATAACAAGGCTGTAATGAGGGACATGCAGCTGATTGAGGGCTGGGGGGAAGTGACCTCAGCTAACTCCCGGACTCCATACACCTCATCAAACCTTCCACTACCTGTGTTACTAGGCCCCATACCCCAGTGAGAGTCAGGGGTTTTGAGAGGACCTGGTTCAGGCTGCTGTTGTAACATTATAGCTCTGTGGAGGATATGTTAAGGCTTCATGATTCTCTCCTAGGAATTGGGTAACTTGAACGAGGTCGAGCTGGCCAGCAGCCAGACATGGTTTTTATATGCTGCTATAAAACCATTCGTCTAATAATATTTACACAAACACAAAATAAAGAATCCTATTCCTATTCACTATGAATTGTTGCACAACAATCTCTGCTCTATGCACAAGTCTACAAGAAAGGGTGTGAACCCCATGTATCTTACCTTTTCCAAGCTCTCAACATCAGCACGGAAGCCTGATAGTAGAGGGATCTCCAGGACAGCCATGTTGGATGAACCAGGATGTAGCCATCTGTGGACAGGCAGAGAGCATGAGGCCAAGCTGCTGGTCCAGGATTAGAATCAGCTTGACAAAAAAACTAGGTAACAAAAGAGCATATTCTAAAGTGTGAACTTACAAAACTGTATCTAACCTTATTCACCGGGTATTGTCATTTAGCAAAAATGTGTTTTTGGCTATGTTCACATTACATGGTTGAGGTGCCAAGAATCTGTGACAAATACCTTTTTTGAGACACTGGCCCGACATTGGATATATGTACAATACATGGCCATGTAAGATATGACAACAACAGCTGTCAACAACAATCAGAGTCATCCAGTGTGGGCATCAGTTTATGAATAGCTATAGCAATTGATAAAATTAGCTATAACTTTCAGGACAGAGGTGTGTTCACACTAATGACATTCATTACTGTGCAGTCTTCAGTCAAAATGGCAGTTTTCAGTCAAAATGGCCATTAAATACAAATTATTCATTTTTCAGGAGATATTTCTGATAAGATTAGATATAATATACTATATTTAATATACCTACATAAGACAGATGAAAGTCAAACTGAAACTGAACTTAAAAAAAATGATTAAAGGGCAGAGAATATTGGATACCTAAAAAACTTACAAGACTAGGTAGACAACTATAACTATCAACAGATAAACAGCACTTAAAGCTTTCATGTTTGAGAAAACTGAGCTTCACTCTTGCTTCAGATCTGAAAATATCCAGAGGCATTTCTGTCCATCCTTCCTCTGTGATAAGACAACTCTCAACAGTGTTAAAGGTCTGAAAGGAGGTGTTGTGGTCAAGAGGCTATAACTGAGAAAAGGAAAATAGATAAATCGAAGAAAATATGCAAATCACACAAAGGAGATTTGGATCATTAGATACAAAACCAACTCTTACTCTTGAGATCTGGACAATTTCTAATTTTTTACTGCAAATTTCTTTGAAACACTGAAAGCAATGGAAGCTGTAACGAAAGCAAAGGGTGGACACGCTAAATACTGTGGCTTCTGTGTAGTTTATTTAATATGTATTCCCAATGCTAAAAAATTAATAACTTGTACTTCTTTTCTGTTCTGACTGGAAATTAAAAAATGTAAGGTGGCTTCTGACATTTGCACAGTACTTTAAGTCATTTAAATATTTCCTGAATGTGAACAGTTTGGATTGAGCAAAACAGACTGGATTTGAGCAAAAACTGCAATAAAGCAACATAATGTAAACAAAAATTAAACATCAGAAGGAACCAAGGTAAATCAGATGATAATGTTCATAAGACAGGACGAAGGTGCTTCACTGTACCTGGTGCAAGCTTCAAGGGTAAGGCGGTAGTCCATGTGGTCCTGGTGGCCAGCAGGGTCCTCGTCTTCGGCAGGAGCCCTGCGTGAACGGCTTAGCTCTGAGCGGTTATCGGCACGGGAACGGGAACGAGAGGATGAGTGCCATGAGGAGGACAGCGGAGTGTGGCGCTCCTGCCTGGGCTCCTTCAGCTGCACCATCAGCTGAAAGGCCGGCTTAGCTACAGGATCAGGGATGTTATAAGTCACATCGATCTGAAGAAGAGGTAACAAAAATGGCAATTAGACTGTTATTAACGCACTGAATATATATCAAGCTTGCTAAGAAATTATGGAAAAATGTGCACTTTCAGCTGAATATTTACACATATGCTTACACAGAAACACACACACAGTGTAGAGAGCACCAACATTTCTTTCATGTGGTCCCCTTGTGTGTGATTAAAGGCTACAGTACAAACCCTCCCTCTGAGCCTAAGGCACTGTCAGGCTGAAGAGATCACACAGAGACACATCCTACCTAATCTAAGAACATGCCTTATGCTTTATCAGTTTTATCCATATTTTTATCTCTTTTGTAAATAAAGACATTTCATGTGCATCTATTACACAGACAATTACTTTTCTTACCAATACACAGGTAATCCACTAACCTTCTACACACCTTTACTTTTTACCAGTGAGGAACAGATTTGGAATGGGCTTTTAAGATTCACATTTTTCATCACAATTATCCTAAGCACAACACACAGCATCCGGGGACTGGGGAAATATGCCAAGCTGTTGTTTGTTAGGCCCTGGTTTCAATAAGCCTTTTGTTTTGGGGGACAAGGTACAAGGGAAAAAATGGCATCCTAGCCAGGGGGTAAGTAATTAGGAAAGAACATACCCTTGTAGCACAATTGCCAAAGTTTTACCAGATCTCAGCAATTTCCATAGAGGAATGTGGACATTTAGCACTGAATGAGTCATGGAAATGGACCTGGATGTCCCTACGGAGGAATTCGTTTTAGAGAGGACATAATAAATCCTATGAAGAACGAGGACAGAGAGACCTACCTGCATCAGACAGCAGCCTTCTCCTTTGGCGCTCACAAACAGCCCTGTGGGAATACTGGGGATCTAAGGGAGGCAGAGAAAGGATGAATAAATGCGAGAGAAAGGGCAGAACCATTACAGCTCAAAATTAATGAGGCAGGTACAAATAAACTCTCTAGAGCCTGGCATCCTTTTAGCCTGGTTAAAGTACAAACACTTAAGTGGCAGACAGGCAAGAAAAATGCTCAGCAAAGCTTGAAAGAAGCCTTCAGCTAAGAAGTAACCCATTTGTCTCTACACATGCATCCAAAAGTTAATCATTTATCATACAGGACCTTTTATATCAAAGATCTACATTATGTATCCACTGTAAAGATGTTATCAGTGCAAAATAAACGGCAAAAGAATTATAATAAAGCAAACAGTACTAGATTTCTAGTACCAAGTCGAAATTGGTTCCACATTTCTGTCTGACTGCACACAGAAGAAAACTTGGGAACACCCACTGATATGAAAGGAAAAAAACACGACAATGGTGCCTCAATGTGCTGTTGCAGTGATTAAATTGTAATTAAGAAGAAAAACTGCAAAGTTCATATATTAACATACTTTGCTTTCAAGACATGATAAGGACATGTCCATGACATTAATTTCAAGCTAAAAGTAAAAGTGGAAACTCCTCAAATATAGCAACTGTAATCTGATGACTAATTAAAAACTACCATTATAAAATGTGTATTAATTCAGAAAATACACATACTGTGATTATTTTGGCTTGAAATTACTGACACAATATTTGATATGGCTGAGTCTCAAATCCCCTTATTGCTTCATCCAGAGGGAAGGGTAGGTGTGGATTCCAGATATATTCTTTTCAGAGTATCATTACTGAAACAATATTGCTAACTTGAATAATGCAAATAATTAAGGCTGCTGTTTGCTCTTCACTTTTGCTAAGCACTTGAAGCTTTATGTCATTTATCATTGTTAACATTCATTATTAATTGTTTAGGAAAGAAGTGAGTGTTGAATGTTGTTTCTGTTTTTGTTGTGCTTATGTTTTTGAGAATAGCATAATTTCACTGGTATTGGTATTGACTACTGAAACAAACCTCTAGTCAGGTAGTACAGCAGGGTGGCCTTGTTGAGAATGAGAATTATTTACCACAGCTTTCTGCAAAATCTTCTTATTATCCCTTTGAAGCTCAAAGGTCTCTTGAAAGTCCAGATTGGTTGAAGCCAGAGAGATGGTTAGGTTCACCCCTCCAACATAGGACAAGATGGCATATTCTGATAGTGCTTGCAGGGCTACACACGTGTCCTATAACATTAGAATGTTAGAGATTCCTTAAAGTTTGAGTCACAGTTCAGTTAGGATGATGTATCTTAAACATTCTCTGTACAACCCCAATTCCAATGAAGTTGGGACGTTGTGTAAAACATAAATAAAAACAGAACATGATTTGCAAATCCTTTTCAACCTACATTCAATTGAATGCACTACAAAGACAAGATATTTAATGTTCAAACGGATAAACTTTATTGTTTCTTGCAAATATTCACTCTTTTTGAATTTGATATCTGCAACACGTTCCAAAGAAGTTGGGACAGGGGCATGTTTACCACTGTGTTACATCACCTTTCCTTTTAACAACACTCAATAAGCATTTGGGAACTGAGGACACTAATTGTTGAAGCTTTGTAGGTGGAATTCTTTCCCATTCTTGCTTGATGTACAACTTCAGTTGCTCAACAGTCCGGGGTCTCTGTTGACTTATTTTGCGCTTCATAATGCACCACACATTTTCGATGGGAGACAGATCTGGACTGCAGGCAGGCCAGTCTAGTACTCTTTTACTATGAAGCCACACTGTTGTAACACGTGCAGAATGTGGCTTGGCATTGTCTTGCTGAAATAAGCAGGGATGTCCCTGAAAAAGATGTTGATTGGATGGCAGCATATGTTGCTCCAAAACCTGTATGTACCTTTTTCAGCATTTATGGTGCCTTCACAGATGTGTAAGTTACCCTTGCCATGGGCACTAACACACCCCCATACCATCAGAGATGCTGGCTTTTGAACTTTGTGCTGATAACAATCCAGACAGTCCTTTTCCTCTTTGGCCCGGAGGACACAACGTTCATGATTTCCAAAAACAGTTTGAAATGTGGACTCGTCAGACCAAAGGACACTTTTCCACTTTGCAGCAGTCCATCTCAGATGAGCTGGGGCCCAGAGAAGCCGGCGGCGTTTCTGGGTGTTGTTGATATATGGCTTTCACTTTGCATGGCAGAGTTTTAACTTACACTTGTAGATGGAGCGACGAACTGCGTTCACTGATACTGGTTTTCTGAAGTGTTCCTGACCCCATGTGGGAATATCCGTTACAGAATGATGTCGGTTTTTAATGCAGTGCCACCTGAGGGATTGAAGGTCACGGGCATTCAATGTTGGTTTTCTGCCTTACTTGCAGAGATTTCTCCAGATTCTCTGAATCTTTTGATGATATTATGGATTGTAGATGACGAAATCCCTAAGTTCCTTGCAATTGCCTGTTGAGAAACGTTGTTCTTAAACTGTTGGACTATTTGCTCACGCAGTTGTTCACAAAGTGATGAACCTCGCACCATCCTTGCTTGTGAACAACTGAGCCTTTCAGGGATGCTCCCTTTATACCCAATCATGACACTCACCTGTTTCCAATTAACCTGTTGAGTTTTTTGAGCATACCTCAACTTTCCCAGTCTTTTGGTGCCCCTGTCCCAACTTCTTTGGAATGTGTTGCAGGCATCAAATTCAAAATGAGTGAATATTTGCAAAAAACAACAAATTCTATCTGCTTGAACATTAGATATTTTGTCTTTGTAGTGTATTCAATTGAATACAGGTTGAAAAGGATTTGCAAATCATCATATTCTGTTTTTATTTATGTTTTACTTTTTCTTGTCTGAAATTCTGTAAAGCTGCTTTGTGACAACATCCGTTGTAAAAAGCGCTATACAAATAAATTTGATTTAATTTGATTTGATTACACAATGTCCCAACTTCATTGGAATTGGGGTTGTAAATTCAATAACATTTTACTTGCACTGTTTGCTACCTGAGTTGAGGAAAAGCCACCAAGTGCATTCCTTTGTTGAGATAACCATTTAACTACAGGAAGAGCAGATGCTACATCACCCATCAAGGTGTAAGTGAGCAGACCATAGGCTGTCATCTCCACTTCTGCTGACACCACTAATGGAAAAAGAAAATAGTATGTTCTGGGTTTGCACAATGAAAGCAGCACTTACTATGACAGATTGCACTGATCCAATACCCAGTAGTGGTATTGAGCCAACACGAGTAAGATCAGACATAGAAGGTGAAACAGAACAAATCTCATCAAATTCTGTAACAAATCTAGCCTAAAATATCAGAAATAATGCAGCATAATATAAAGTGAAATATGTCACATGATAACATTAACAACAGTAGCCACATGTAGTGTAAAATTAACAGAAGAATAAGTAATTGCTGTTGGCTAGATACTTCTTCTTGTGGAATAACAGAGCATTTGAGCATGTTAGCCATCTTATGTAAATTGATTCAATTAATGCTAACCCTTGCTAATATTTAAGCTCACTAGCTTTTAAAGGAAAAAAATATTAGCAGAATGAGCAGTAGTTGCTGTTGAGCTTAATTAAAACTGTTACAACAATTTGTTGTATTCTTTGTTGAACAAGTGAGAATGAGGAGTGACAGCTGGATCAATACCTGACTGAGAAAGGCCATCATTAAAACCCATGAAGGTGTCCTCATCAGCCACAGTGCTGCCAGTGAGACTCCAGTGAGTAAAGCCATCTGTGCACATACAGGGGTTAACAGTGAACAAATAATGAGACTTAAAATAGCTGTATTTCTCTGTTTTATTCCTAGTTAACCCATCTACCATACAATTTGTGATTTACTTGACCAGTTTGCTTTATTTTGGATCAAAATGATTTATGTTTGTGGGATAAGGTCAATATCTTGAATCATCCAGACACCCACAGAAACTTATCTTGAGCGTGAAAGGTTGGTCAGGATACTCATAGCACATAATGAATAATAAAGACCTTTAAACACCAAAAAGTACTTTAAAAGAGCTCTCAAAAAATGTCTGATGAAACAACCATTGACAACCACTGAACTGTACCTTCTAAGGTTTCTGTGTGGAAGTGCACATTAAGGTCACTTCCACTAGTGCACAGACACCTTGAAATACCTTGGGTGATGGCCATGTGGTTGAGGCGTCGCAGAGCCAGGGGGGCATAAGGGCTTCGCAACAGAGCAAGAGCATATGCAGAGAGGGCTGTTGTGTATGGGTCATCAGCTGAGTATGTGTTACTCTCCAGGAAGGCCTTAGCTTTATCCACAGCTAGCTTCTCCTCCTGCCAAAAAAGATACTTCTGATTTAAGGAAATAATATATTATGTTAAGAAACCGTCTGTACCAACATGTCCAATGACTCACTAAGATGTAGACAAACTCCAGAAATGTTTTCTCAGAGTCTAGGAACCTACGCTGTGCATAATCTAATTTGTAGTGTAATTTTAACCTCAGCATACCCATAAATTTAAATGGATGATCTGGTGGGCAAAGTCAATCCAAAACCACTTACAACTATATTAAATAGTATGTCAAAACATTCTATCGTGTAGTATACATAGTTGCGTGGTTTTGAATAAAGTGATATAAAAGATATTATAAAAGATATTATAAAGTCAATAAAAGAGCCAGGAAAGAAAACAAACAATGAGTATGCACAGTGATAAAAAAGCTGTTGACTTACAATACAATTTCATGTCAACTTGCCAAATCATAGTAAAATACTGATGACATCCACGTTACCCAACCCCATATTCATCTAAATATTTGTGTAAATGGTTCATAAAATACGGTTTGTAAAAATCACAGACTAGTCTGGTGCAGTTTCAGACTAGTGCTGTTGTCACATATTTGGGATTCTGAGTACTTTTTCATAGCCAAAACCCGATACCTGTGTTTTTGCATAATCATATAAAGAAAAGACAATACAATAAATTCTGTAAAGACTGCTAAATTGTGTAGTATATGCTCAACTTTAGACTTATGTATTGCTCAAGTGTGCTGACATTTCTTGTACTGGTGTTAGTATTATTTATTTACATAAAAAAGCCTGAATTTTTGAATAGTCTAATATTAGGACCTCAGGACTTACCAAGTACATCTCTAAAATGTAGATACTTGCTGACAAAGCTTCATCTGTTTGATACTGGAGCACTGATATTCATCTGCTCCAGATGTCCTCTTTCTCATGGATGCAGTCCCTGATCAGTCACTCATGTTGATCTAAGCAGTTTTATTATCATTAAGTCAATTTGAAAGTGGAAGGATTTGGGCCTTTGAAGTAAGCTAAGCAGGTGATTCCTTTTGCGCTTCGAAGAGCAAAACTCTCAAGATCAACTTAGGTTGATAAGAAGGATCAGGAACATGGCCAAGCCCCAATCTCTCACAGAAACAAGGCACTATGAGTTTTGTGGATGAAAAGGCAATATCTATATAAATGAGCATGGACTATATATGATTAGTATTTGGCTCACCACTTCAAGTAATCATAAAAAAAATTATACACTGAAGGAAATAATTATTTGATCCCTCGCTGATTTTGTGAGTTTGCCCACTGACAAAGAAATGAACAGTCTATAACTTTTAATGGTTGGTTTAAGTAACAGTGATAGATAGAATATCGAAAAAAAATCCAGAAAATCACATTAAAGAAAATATATAAATTGATTTGCATTACATTGACTGAAATAAGTATTGGATCCCCTACCAACCATTAAGAGTTCTGGCTCCCACAGACCAGTTAGATACTCCTAATTTCAACTCGTCACCCGCATTAAAGACACCTGTCTCAACTTGTCATCTGTATAAAAGACACCTGTCCACAGAATCAATCAATCAAACTCCAACCTCTCCACCATGGGCCAGACCAAAGAGTTGTCTAAGGATGACAGGGACAAGACTGTAGACCTGCACAAGGCTGGAATGGGCTACAAGACCATAAGCAAGAAGCTGGGTGAGAAGGAGACAACTGTTGGTGCAATTGTTCGAAAATGGAAGAAACACAAAAGGACCATCAATTGATCTTGGTCTGGGGCTCCACGCAAGATCTCACCTCGTGGGGTATTAATAATCATGAGGAAGGTGAGAAATCAGCCTACAACTACATGGGAGGAGCTTGTTAATGATCTCAAGGCAGCTGGGACTACAGTCACCAAGAAAACCATTGGTAACACATTACGCCGTAATGGATTAAAATCCTGCAATGCCTACAAGGTCCCCCTGCTCAAGAAGGCACACGTGCAGGCCCATCTGAAGTTTGCCAGTGAACACCTGAATGATTCAGAGAGTGCTTGGGAGAAGGTGCTGTGGTCAGATGAGAGCAAAATCAAGCTCTTTGGCATCAACTCAACTCGCTGTGTTTGGAGGAAGAGAAATGCTGATTAGGAGCCCAAGAACAGCATCCCCACTGTCAAGTATGGAGGTGGAAACATCATGGTTTGAGGGAGTTTCTCTGCTAAGGGCACAGGACAACTTCACCGCATCGATGGGAGGATGGACGGGGCCATGTACCATAAAATCCTGAGTGAAAACCTCCTTCCCTCTGCCAGGACATTGAAAATGAGTCTTGGATGGGTCTTCCAGCATGACAATAACCCAAAACATACAGCCAAGGCAACAAAGGAGTGGCTCAAGAAGAAGAACATTACGGTCAAGGAGTGGCCTAGCCAGTCTCTGGACCTTAATCCCATAGAAAACCTGTGGAGGGAGCTGAAGCTTCGAGTTGCCAAGTGACAGCCTCGAAACTTTAAGGATTTAGAGATGATCTACAAAGAGGAGCGGACCAAAATTCCTCCTGATACGTGCGCAAACCTGGCCATCAACTACAAGAAACGTCTGACCCCTGTGCTTGCCAACAAGGTTTTGCCAGCAAGTACTAAGTCTTGTTTTGCTAGGGGATCAAATACTTATTTCACTCAATGAAATGCAAATCAATTTATATATTTTCTATAATGTGATTTTCTGGATTTTCTTTTCGATATTCTATCTCTCACTGTTAAAATAAACCTACCATTAAAAGTTATAGACTGTTCTTTTCTTTGTCAGTGGGCAAACTCACAAAATCAGCAAGGAATCAAATAATTATTTCCTCCACTGTATTAGTAGTTTTACAGTTTACCAAATCTGTAACACAATTTTATATACATGCAGAACTCTACGTAATTCCAAGTAAGCTTAAAAGAATGTGGGAAGAGTGAAAATTTCTAAGAATTCTAGTGTATCTACATGCTTTTATCATAAATCTTTCGATTTAGACAGCAGGGTTCCATATTAGATTTCTGTCACATAGCTGGAAAAAATACTGTTGATATCCAGCCAGAATATCCATCTTCTCAGCTAACAGGAATGCACTCAACACAGGTCGGCAAATTTTGTCTGAGTAGGTTGGTGAGACGGTGCCAAGAGTCTGGAGTTATTTTAAGTGGGAAGAGTGCTAGCGGGAACTGAGGACCTGCATGGGGGAAAATTCAGGTATAGACAGAATACATAGGAAAAATTCCTAAAAGAATCTAAGGTCTCACCTCAGTTGTAATCCCAGTCTCCAAGAGAGCGGTCACTACATATGCTGTCAATGAGATCTTTCCATGGATCCCACCCTTTCAGAGAAACAAAAAGGATAACATCCAGAAGAGTGATGAGAAGAACAGTGAAGAACAGCTCAGCTGAATGACAGTTTGTGTCATTTGAAAGTGCAAACAATAAATTTTCATATCCTGCCACATTTGTCGCAGCTTTGTCACAGCTTTAGTCCACTAACATCCATAAGTATTTGCTCCAGGACAACTGTCAAAAACTTTGCTTGGGTACCTGCAGGTCTTTGTTGAGTATCCTGCCCATAGCAGGGAAGGAGCCTTCTTCTCTTTGGTGGCTAATCAGCCAGGCTTTGGCTGCCTGCAATTCCTCTGGGTCAATGAAGATAAAACCACGAGACTGAGCAAAAGACTTCAGCACAAATGCCGTCAACCTGCAGAAGAGAAGGATGTCAAAACCCATCACGCATATAGAGAGTTAACTTTAACCTGTTTTGCTATAGGTCTTTGTATTAGTATTACCACACTGCATACATTTAGATAAAATTATATCTTCAGTCTCACTTGAATTTTATTTAAACATGGAGAATGAAAAATAACAAGTGTCTGGAATATAGACACTCATGCATCTGATGGGATGTGTCATTTTCTATCCTGGAGATACATGTGAAGATCAGTGTTACAGGACCAAGCAGCTGTTCCATCTGGAAAATCCAGAACAGTCATGATACCACATCAAGTATGTTTCTGCATGCCGACATATCAGAGCAGCATTCCATACTTTCAACTGACAGCTATCCTAGAGTACCCTTCTCTCCAAAAGGCGTCCTGGCTTCACTTCATGACGTAAGTGAGGATGAGCTCAGAGGCACAATCTGAAACAGCTTAAGGCAATGGTGAGAAGCTTAACACAGCAAGTGCTCCCACCTCCATAAGTCATTGCAACCTCTCCCCATTCCAGCACGCAAGCCCTGTGCTGACTTAGTTTAATGGTAACATGGCATGTCATGACAACATTCCTCTGGGAGCCGCCAAGGGATGAAGCAAGCTGCTTTGTCAATGAAAGGAGAGATCGGTAAATAAACAGTCACTTTTTTTTGTGTACATTTGTGTTGTTACTACAGGAACAAGCCAAACACCCACTCATTAAAAAGGGTATGATATCCAGGCCCTGGATGTTATTTCTCCCAAGAGGAGGAACAGGGCTGGAGCCTCCGGCCTGAAGGAATTTTTATAATGTTAAGTAATACTGTGTCAGAGGCTATAATGGCTTGTCCCATGAGAGAGGCTCTAGGAAGTGTAAACATGATTTAGTGGGCAAGGAAATGAAGGAGACAGACTCAGCTTCCTTAGTTCAGGCTTGCTCAGGTCTTACAATCAGTGATTAGCTAACTAGAGTTTGGCTTTGGCAGAAAACTGTTAAAGCAATTGCTCTAGATAGAAAGGCATATACTAGGGTGGAGCAATATGAATGAAATTCCATATTTCAATTGTACCGCTACATATTGCGATTATACACTCACCAGCCACTTTATTAGGTACTAGTAAAAGGTTGGTCCCCCTTTTGCCTTCAGAACTGCCTTAATTCTGCGTGGCATACTTTCAACAAGGTATTGGAAACATTCCTCAGAGATTTTGGTTGGTTATTTGAGTTGTTGCCTTTCTGTCATCTCAAACCAGTCTGCCCATTCTTCTCTGACCTCGCACATCAACAAAGCATTTTCGCCCACACAACTACCGCTCACTGGATATTTTCCCTTTTTCAGGCCATTCTCTGTAAACCCTAGAGATGGTTGTGCGTGAAAATCCCGGTAGATCAGCAGTTTATGAAATACTCAGACCAGCCCATCTGGCACCAACAACCATGCCACGTTCAAAGTCACTTAAATCACCTTTCTTCCCCATTCTGATGCTCGGTCTGCACTTCAGCAAGTTGTCTTGACCACCTCTACATGCCTAAATGCATTGAGTTGCGGCCATGTGATCGGCTGATTAGCTTTAGGTGTTAACAAGCAACTGAACAGAAATAAATAAATAACCTAATAAAGTGGCCGGTGATTGCAGTATAACTTACAATATATTACAAAAACACATTAGTGAATCCTTGACATGGCATAGTTAAAGTCTGGCCTGCATTATTTTTGTGCAAAATTATTTTGTTTAATCAGGTGAACATCCTGATTCATCCAAACACTCATCGAGACTCATCTGGAGTGTGTAAAGTTGGCCAGGACTTGCATATCACAGTCCTCTGTGAAAACAATATTGCAAAGACTAAAATAATAAGATAGCAGTTAAGAATATGTTGTTTAGCCACAGTGTATACTGTCAAAAGTGAAGTGGCACAATCAAAATGAAACTGTAGTTTTCTCTTCACAGTTATATACATATCATCATAGTTCAAGGTTGTGACAAAAAGATCGGGATGTAGTCTTGAGTCTTTACTTCAAATCTGCATAGCAAGTAGTTTACAAGACTGAGGGTTACCACTGGGATGCATGTGAGGAGTAAGGGGAATGGGAGGGTTACACCGGTTACAGCCACATGTGGCTTTCATTGGATCCAGAAGTGTCAGGTATGTGAATGATGCCAGAGGATAGGTTGCTAGAACCCACACAGGACACAAACAACTTTCTTTCTTTCAAAGACATGCTAATACTCTGCTACACTCTCATAAAGCACGCCCTCCAGGCAGTAACAAGGAATGCTGTCAGATTAATTGCTCATGCTTAATTCCAGCTCAATAAGTGCCAGACCAGACTAGTACTGAAGAACTTCACATGACCAGGGCACCAAAACACTGATGGAGACATTAAATACTCACTGCGTTATTATGCTCAATCTTTTAATTAGGAGCAGCAATTTCCTCTCACATTGATTGGGCCAAAGCTGGGACATATTAACCCAGTACTAAGGCTGCTGTTAACCTGGCCTTAAATGATGTGTGCTAATGATTAACTCTGGAGCAGAAACAAAAGCATGGCTGTTCAGACTTCTAAACATTTTTTTCTGATGGATTAATAAACTGTTGGTTGCAGATATGTGTAAGGGTTCAACACCTGCAAAGGGGCTCAGTGCCAGTGGCTTTGAGGTACTACATGGTAATGCCACTAAATTAAGTGATTCATGAAGTCAAAAGGCTTCTTAATGCATGTTTCCCAGTGAAACATGTGTCATGCGCACTGATGGAAATTGAATAGGGTGTCTGCCAGGTTTACAGCGGATCAAGAGACTAATTGCTTCGAACAAGATGTGCCCTACTTTTAGCCTCATGAACAGCCAAAGCTAATTCTCTTTCCTGTACAGGCTCCCACATGTCTGACAGCATAAGTAAAGAGCACTATAGCGAGCAACAGGGGGGCTAAAGGCATCTATTCTGAACTATTGGAAGGAATTCCCCAAACTACATAAATTAACGTGAAAATGACTGGAGTCAAATAACTGGAGTTGGGTTGCTTATTAAGACTCATGAGTCTAGTTAATCTTGGTTTTAACAATTCATGCCTCTATAAAAAGTAAATTACTGACTCCATAAAAAACTTATCTTACTGAAATATGCCCATAGGCAGTTCTGCAGGGACTGCAGACACAAAGAAGGCAAAGCTGTTGAAAGATGCATATTCAGGAAGTCTTCATGTTGTAAGATTGAAACTTACCACATGCTTCCAGAAGAGTCTCTCTCTCCAAAAGCACTATAAGAGCCATCCTGCCTCTTATATGTCAGCTGTCTTTGATATCCTATGATACATTGAAAGTGCATTTGTTCACAACTGTACGTGCAGAAAAAAACTATCTATGGCAAATTTACAGTGATTTACATGTAAGCTGCCTGAAATGAGTCAGGTATGGACAGGTATGAATTCAGGGGTTGAGGGTCAATTCTGGAATTTGAGAAAATCTACCTTACAGCAGTACCTTGTAGCAGGTAGTCTATGGCTTCTGCCTCCACCTCTGGGCTGAGTTGATGAGTTTTCTGCAGGTACTTGAGCACAAAGACATTTGGTGCAAAATGGATCATGTTTTGCTCCCCGCAACCAAAGGGCAACCGAAGGAGTTTGTCCAGATTATTCAGAGTAGGACCCATGACATCCCCTGGGACACAATGAAAAAATGCTTTTATATCTCAGAGTTTAGCACTTTAAATCCTAGGGTTACTGTTCCGTTAATAATCATATTATGCACTATTTGGTAACTACTATGAAGCTAATTTATAAGTTATGTAATTATGGGAGTGAGCAATTGAAGTGTGGGCCAACATATCGCTGCTGTCAGAACAAAAACTTGTATCTCCAAAATGGTAATTTTACAGGAGAAGGAAAAAACATACATTACTTTAAATGTAAGTCAATGGAAGCAGACTTTTTCCAAGCCATTTCTGCCCATTTATTTTAGTCCATCCTTCATGAAATTTACACACAATATAAAGGCCACCATGCATTTTCAAATTATGTCAAAAACAGAAAATCGACAAAAATGGAGATACAAAGTTTTGTTTCGACAACAGAGATATAAGAACTTCAAGTTTTACGAGTTGAAATTGCAGTGTAAAATATTAAAGCACAAAGAAAGGATGCATAAAAAGAACACAATATTTATTTATGGGACCACTACTGGAAATTAATGTGGGCCAGATGCACTTAATACTTACTTACTTTAGCTAACTTAGCTAAACTAAACTAAACCTGCTTACCAATCATGGAGGCGGTGGCTCTCTCTGAACCTGGCACAACATTGTGTGGGACTCCCAGTGTGAATGCTTCGTTGTGGTTCTCGTCTACATCTTCTTTGCGCCATATCTTGAACTCTCCCACAGAGCCCCATCCCGTGGAAAAACCAATGTGGTGTACCTGCGCTTGGAGGGGCCCAGCCCACTGCAGGATCAGCGACTCAGTGGATGGCTCCAGGCCATAACCCACCTATCACAGATTGTCTGATGTTACCATGACAACACTGAAAGTGAGCAGGTCCAGAGAGAAACTATACAGTTGCTTTGTACTTGCTTGATTTGACTGAGCCCTTAAAAGCCTCTCAAGACAATGCTTTCCAGATTTTTCACATCAGCTACATCCTGACAAAATTATTAGGCAATTAGTTCCTGCCGTGTTACAAACATGTATGGCCTCATTCAGAGGAAATGAAGCAAACATGACTAGTTTAATTTAATAATAACACACTGGAAGTCAATTGAGGTCTCCTTTAAAAACAGTTTGATGAATATTGCAAGTTACTAGCAGCTTTTGATATTTGGGCCAAGTGGTAGCCAAGCCTTGGCAAAACATAGTCCCTTCACCTTAAGCCTACCTAAACCCAATTTGTAGCCTTACACAGAGTTACCATGATATTAACATGATTTTATGGTTGCATAACCATAATCTCATCAAACCAATCTGCAAAGAGGTCACTAAATTAGCAAATGCAGCTCTGGCTATAGGAGTACAGGGGAGGCTATGAACTACATATTCAGTTAAATTGCTTTTAACAGTGAGTAGTGTGGGTCCAATACTGGACATGAACCCTGGTCACCAGTGTGAGAAAGGCACTGGCCATGGATCACTGAGTCCCCACAGTGACATCAGCCAACTAAGCATGACCTAACACAAGTATGCCATTAAAAGCCCAGTCTGTGTGCCAAGCCAGTGAGCCAGGACACTCCAATACACACATGCACACACTCAAAGAAGCCCCTTTTGCCCAGGCGCCAGGAAACGCTCACACAGAAATCCTATGGCTTTCAGCCAGTGCTCCTAAATCCAGCGCCCAGAACTAGCCCTGAGCCAAAACAGTTTCTTATTCTATTTCTGGCTCATTCATTCCTCTCTTAATCCATCCATGCATCTACCTATCTATCAATCCAACCAAATGTTCAAAAATGAAACTTCTGGCCAAATAGAACATTAATATATTGCTTTTTCCATGTATCAGGAAAGAATTTCCTACCTGAACTCCACCTCCTCTCCAGCTGATCCAAAAGCTACGGAACTCGTCCCAGGACAGGATACCAGGTGTGGGGACACTGGCCACAGGTTCCCCCATCTTCCCCAATGAGATCCAAGAGCGAGAGTTCTGCCTGCCACCCAGCACCACCTCCACCATCTCAGTGCTGTCATGGGCGCTTGGTGCCAGGGCAATGTGGGCATCATTGTGGGTCTTCACTGATACTTGTATGTGTGTGACTTTTGATGGCTTCTTCACATACTGGTATTCATACTTATTTGGCGTGGAGATATGGATTCTTTCTGCAATGAGGTTTAAACAACAAGAACAGAAACATAATTGTGGCAGCATGCATAAATATCTAGGCTACCTAGCACAAAATATCAGTCAGTGCTGTACTAGATTAGATGACTACATTATGTTTTCTAGATTAATCAAGAAGCCTGATACTGTTGGCCAAACTTACACTCTTGAACTGACTCTTAAGCTGTGTAGTGGGTGTTTATGTAAGTGAACTGAAAGAGGTTTTGCTTACCATTTGGACAAAGAAGACGCTGTATGTATACTCTCTAGGTAGACCTTCAGGCTGTAGAGACATAACAGGTGAGTAACCATTTCTCATGACATGTATATGTTTCCTTGCAGAATTTAGACCATGTCTAACATGCTACCACTCCTTACCTCAATCCTCAATGTTAATATATACCTCAAATGTCATACCTCATTCTATAGTCAGCATCATGTAATTATTAACTCCAGGTCTAAGGAGGATTTGCCTATGGTGTTTTCATAAATAGCCCATATTAAGCCATTTTAAACAAAAATGTTCAAAACACAATATTTTGGTCCTGTCTGTATTTTATTCCAAATGTCAGTGTATCCTCTGTATTGTGATGTTGTTAAGACAAAATGTAAAAAAATGCTAAATGCAAGCTACAAGCACACTATCACTCCTGTGCACTGAAATGATGTTGCACAAAAGTAAGTCTATTATTAAACTTTCTATATTGTTATATGCCAATCTCAACTACTTTAAGTATAGTAACCTCTAATGGCTACTTGCATCCTGCTACATATGGCAGCCTGCCAGTGTGCATTCTACAGTTAATATTTTTGCCGTTGAGACTCAGGGAAGTACTTCTAAAGACTGAATTAGTTAGGGCAGGTGTGGCACATTATAGTTCGAACTAGACTTGACAGGAAGGCAGATCTCCAGGAGCAAGGTCGGTGACCATCGTAATAAGGTAACAAGAAAATATGGAGAAGCGCAGCTTGTACCTCTACCAGCACACTTCTGCGCACATAGTCCATTCCCGCAGGGCTCCTGCGCTCCTCCTGCTCCTCAGTTGCTTTGCCTGCTTTATTGGGCTGCAGGCCATCAGAACAGCAGCTTGGCTCACTGTACGCAATAGCACGAGCTGTCACAAAAAAAATAAATAAATAAAAGCAAATTACATCAGCCACTGTATGGAGTCTACTGGCAGAACACTGGCAGTAAGCCGTATTATCAAATCAATGTGAAAACAGAGGTGGTTGGAATAGGTGACCATTTTGACATCCTTCAGTTACATAAGCTCCTGACTTACTGTAAACGGATGAAAGGGGCTATGCAAATACAATGACTGTGGCACATAATGGTGCCATTTACGCTATACAAAAACCCTCCTTATCTTCATCAACCATGATTGCTTTGGATGTGTGTGAAAGGTGTGTGAAGTACACACACATGGGTCTACTGCAAGATGGCCATATGCCAGCGCACTCTCTTTGTGTGTGTGTAGTGAGAGGGAAATGACCAGGGCTCACAAGGACTAGGACAGAGCCATGGGGGGCTCATTGACCAGCAGTGACCCGCAAACTCATCCACATGCCACTGGGAGCCACGGAGAAGCCGGCCTCCCTTATCCAGCCCCCCCACTGACCACCAGCTTTGTCCCCAGGATGTACTTTTCTCTGCTATTGTTTGCTGCCCTCAAATGCACTGAGGGTCATTCCAGCAGGGGCCATTACATGAAAGCTATTGCATGAATGTTGTGTGAAAGTATGCAATAAAGCTCTTGCTGAAGAATTATTCCAATTTGAGAACTAATGTAAGGATTAGAAATGTGTTAATAACTGAGTATTCACATATGTTGTAATCAAAACATTTGTCCATTTCAAAAATGTCTCATTTTTTGTTGTGATTCTTTTCTTGTGTAATACTAACATTTATTTGTGATTTCTTACATGCATCTGGACCACTACTGGACATCAAAAGCAAATCACGTGGGTCTGGATTTCAAAATATTTGTGCTTTGGTCTTAGCACTTAGTTCACTTTACTATGAGTGAAACTGTTGTGATATCACATGTTCAGCTGCAGGACACTTGAGTTCAAACTCACAAAGTTAATCTACACATGGACACTCGCACCCTATGACACAGATTCATACAGCCTTTCATTCAGACACATGCCGTCTTCAAGTCAATAACTTTTATTATGTTGGTGGGGTCAAACCTGGGTCACCCCTAGCCAATGAAGTAAGCCCTCTTCAGCCACAATTCCAATGGTGTGCAGCAGATTGGCAAAAGGGTCAAAACACGAAGAGGTCATAACGAACCGTCATAGCAAGTAACTTCTCAACCTTAATGGCATATTACGTTTTTAAAAGGGTAAGTCAAAAAATGAGCATGAGAGGATGAGAGGAAGCATGAGAGCATGAGAGAAAAAAAAACACATGATATATATATATATGAGGTCAGCTCAACTCAAAATAATATAGTAACTGATTACATAGCTTTTCTTGAGTTCACAACTCAAATTTCTTAGTTGAGTCAAAAGTTCTCTTAATGCTTTTAGTACTGCATCTCAGTTATGTAAATAAAATTAACTTGTTTTTTTATACTCAACTTCCACACCAGCCAAGACTCTCTCCATCACACCATCCTGCGAGACATTGAGTACACACGCATGGATGGCAATGGAATCGCTGGGGCTCAAACTCACAACCTCCTGTTGGGTAGATGGCTCAGTCTACTGCACCACTCAGGAACACATGAAGCAACTCAGATTTTGTGTCTACAAATGTTTAATACACTGGAGGAAATACTTGTTGTTTTGACTTTGAAGCATGGCATCATCTCATGTGGTGCAGCTGTGTAATAATTCATCAACATCAGGTGGTTCTGAGTTTGAATTCCAGCAATACCACAGTGGTCCATTATCCGGAAACCCAAGAGGAGAATATGCCAGATGGGACTGTGATAGAAGAAGCGCCAGCTAGTGGGGAAACTGAGTAAAAAAAACACATTCAGTTTAGTTTATCTAACTGAGATGCAGATCTAGAAACAGTAGCTTGGAGAATTTTTGACTCAACTAAGACCTTTGAGTTGTGTGAACTTTTGTGTCCTCAAGTTGACTCAACTGAAGAAAAGTCATGTAATCAGTTACTAAATCATTTTAAGTTGAACTGACCTCTAATTTTTTACAGTGTAATACAAATGCAAAATTTGAAGAATTGGCTTTTCAATGTACTAAGTACTATTAAAGTGGACACCATACATCAGGTGCAGCCACACTGCATTGGAAAGCAAAGGTTCTGACCTGTGATGTTTGCTGTAACCAGCTCCATAAAAGTCAGTACTATAAAGGTAGGTGCTGCCTCTCCAGGGGCCACACATTTCTTGCGAGTCAAATGGTGCTTCCCTGGGTGACCCACAAACTTAATCCCTTTAGGCACAGACACCTTCACATGAACCTGCATGGCAGAATGGCAACAGTGAAACAGTGTAAGTCAGGGTGTTCCTCCATAATTCAGTATACACTGTGAATGGAACTCTCAGCACACAAAATTGCATCATATCTCCGGTCACTTGCTCTCACTTTCTAGCGCTCATGTAGCGTGACTTCCTGAAGGCTCATAAAGGATTTTGGGGAATTGGAGGCGCATTGCTCATTTTCCATGCTGCCTGACTCATGGTTTCCCATAGTCCCTTAAGAATTCTTCCTCTGCAAATGAAATAAATGCGCACCAGTTCCATTTCTGCTCCGCTTCCACATGCCATAGTACATCAATAACAGACCCCAAAATAAGAATATGGACGTCTACTCAAAATGGAGCTGATATTAGCTTGCATAACAGAATACCGAAACTATGTACATTTCAACCTTAAAATGATAGCTTTTGAAAAACAATTAACAATTTAATTGGTCTATGTAGCACTTATGTAGATTTAGGATAAATGGAAAACTGTGTAAACTAATATTTTTTTGCTGAACTATAGTGATAAGTGGATTTCTCTCTGATCAATAGGACAATAAGTCACACTGGCTTTTCCAGTGTCTGGCATTTTTATTACAAGCTTTGGTTGCTTACTTTCAATATCAACTGATCTGGATCTTAGACTATGTCTTTTACCTCTGTGCAGGTGGGGAGGTAGTTGTAGACAGTGAGAGGGACTTTGGTCTGTTCTCCGCGGATCACGCTGTATGGCAAGGTGAAGTCAATGAAAAAGGGCTTGAACGTGCGGAGCTCTATTGGATGTGCTAGGCCCAGCCCCTTCGTCTCTGAGAGACCAGTCACTTCTGTCACCCAGGTGGTGATGGAATCTGGGACATCCAATTGCAACTCAGCTTCTCCAGTTGCATTGCTGTCAAAGATATAGGTTAAACAATAACTATGTAAATGATAATGGATACATACATCGTTATTCTTATACAATTCTGTAAATTCATGCATGACTTGTAGCCTAATGCTCTGTGATAAGAGCAATGGGCAATTTGAGTACCTAACATTGAGGCAGTGCCATATCCACGTCTCAGGAAAGAAAGTGCGTTTGTGTTTGACTGCTCTATAGAAAAAAAATTGAACATTCATGAGATAATTAAATATGCAAGTCAGACAGATCATTTAAATTTGTAAGGCATGGTTATAAATAAGAAATACTGAGATCTCCTAAGTTCATCCCATTTCATACACCACTGTGGTCTTTAATTGCTAGCTGATGGCTCATTTTCTAGAGCAGTCTTCAGACTGGTCCTGGAGGCCTACAGTCATTTCCTATTCAGACATAACTTTTTAAACCTGGAAACTAAGTGCTACGTTTTAGCAGTTGTGTCTGAGCAAGAAAATCACCAAACAGTGCTGGACCACAGTCCTCTAAAATCAGAGCTTGACACCCCTGACCAAGTGTAAGTGGCTCTTAGTCAGTCAGAATTTGGTGGGCATGAGTACCGTGCTGATGAGCGGGAGTGCATAGCTGCCTGGGTGGAGGTGTGAGCCTGGAAGGCAGGAACGGCCTCATCTGTGTACATGCCACCAGTCTGCCTGTGATTCAGCCTTACCATGTCCGTCATCACTACCAAGCCTGTCTCCTGCAACACACACAACCATACACCCAGCTGCTCTTTAAGACTATCAAAAAAAAACTTTTCCTCTGAAAACAAGCTGCAAAGGCTAATATTTTAACATCACAAGCATTTAAGTAGACACTAGCCTTACCATAAACATAATTCACACACATGATACACTTGAGACATGTCCCCATCACTATTCTGAAATGCTCAATTTTGTCTTCACAAGCTATCTGAAAGCTTTTTGAAAGAGTAGTCTGTTGATAATATTCTTAAAATAGACAAGACTGTCTAAAATGTCCATCGGACCACGCAGAGGAAAAGTCTTTTCTCCTGCCGGGTATTCCTCATCATTAAATTGATACATATACGGCCCTGGCAATAGCTGCATATAGCGGTCCAGTCAGTCAGATATATGCCCACCAAGCACGCATAAAATGGGCCAACTGGTGCTCAGAGTCACCAGTACTATCTCTTTTTCTGCACTAATGTCATGCTGTAGAATTGTAGAAACTATAATGGCCAAATCAGCGAGTTAGCCCATCATAAAATGCATTTTAGATGTATTTATTCAACAAAGTTTCTATAGGACTTTAGCCTCATGTTAATGTTAAGGTGAATTCCTGTTGAGAGAATCAATGCAAAATCCAGGGCATCAGTAGCTACAGCACTTTGCTGTATCAGTAGCCACAGCACTTAGCCTATATGTACAATCAAACATTTATTTACAATTCAAAATGTAACCAAACCTTAAAGGATCAGCACAAGCCTCATCCAACATTTATTTGTCTCACTAAGATGGCAAACTTTCAATGATGAAGCAAATCATTTAGTGCTGCAGAGTGGTGTGATGGCAAGTAAATCTCACATAATTAGAGGGGTTGCACATAAAATATGTGCAAACTGATGTACATTAATGCTAACCTTGACCATGCCTCACCGTGAAAGCGAAGCGAGCATCCTTGGTGATATCCCAGTGCCACGGGAACACTGAAGAGCGCCGTCGCCGTGATGACAATGCAGGCCACCAGAAATGCCCATCATCTTTGGGGACGCCAAAAGCATCAGACACATCAAAATCAGCAAGCTCCTTGAACACCTGCAAAATACCAATCAAAACTCCTGGACTTCAAATCAAAACTTCTAGACAAAAGTATTATGCTCTGGAAATAAAATAAATAAGCAAATTGAACAACTTATTTAGGCCAGACCTTTTCAGGGGTGAGTTGGAAGCCAGGTTTCAGGAGATACATGCTCTTGTCCACAGTGGCCACACACACACATGAGCCTTTCTCCCCTCTGACACGAAGACTGAGTGGACTGCCTGGCATCGACTCATTGGTGGACAAAGAGACCGACACCTAGAGGACAGCATTAGCCTATATTAGCAGCTGAGACAGAAAGAACAGAAAAAGAATGGAAATGGAAATGTAAGGCAAGGATGCCCAGCAGAGTTTAGTTCTGTTCCTAAAAAAAATCAAATGTAGCGAATCAAGCACTTCTGTAGCATCTGACCATTACACCCAGGTTTGTTACATTAGGATTTTGTCACGGTTGGCTCCTCGCACTACTCCATGTGCTTTTTCTGTTTACTTTCTGATCGTCCATGTGCCCCTCTGTTTTGATCTTCCACATGGATTTGTTTTTCGTCTAGTCCGGCCCCTTGTTTTGTGACTCTGCCCCTGATTGTTTCCACCTGTCCCTCATCATCCCTGTTGTATTTAAGCCCTGTGTTTGCCCCTTGTCTTTGCTGGTCTTTGTTGTTTGGATGTTTGAGCGTGTTGGGTGTATTGTATTCTCGTGGTGTTTGGTTCTTCTTTGAGGTTCTGTGTTCATTTTGTCATGTCTGTCCCTCCTGCTCTCCGTATCAGCTATTTGACCATGGATTTGCCCTTAATAAAAGTCGCTTATCTCAGCGTATGCGTCCGCCTCCTTTCTCCCCGGTGTTACATAAAGACCAGCCGCCAATGGATGCAGTGAGTAAGCGACACACTGGCATGTGGCTGTTCCGTCCCAATGCCGCCACACCAGTGAGAGCACATCCCCTGGCGCTGAGGGTACATGAGCGTCTCGTCAGTCCCGTAGGACGGCAAAAGACCATCCTGTCTTCGGTTTGGACGACGAGCACTCAGATAAGCGCCTTGGGTCTGCCCATCTTGAGTAACGCTGCAGGGAAGAGTGACCTGCAGTGCAAGACGTGGTGACACGGATGGAACATTCAGAAAACCCTTACTGTGGTACTCAGCTCGTTCTCAAGCGCCACTGCGCGTTTTCCATAGCTTGAGTGAACCTTGGGAACGGCTGAGTGGGTTCTGTTTGTGCCTGTTCCTCCAGGTTGGTGCAGCTGTACCCAGCCCGAGTTCCTGATCCCGTGGCCGCACCTCGCGGCAAGCCTGATCCCGTGGCCGCACCCTGCGGCACTCTCGCGCCTCCGGACCCGCTGCCTGCCCCTGTGGATGTTGCCGCAGGCCTGCCTGCCCCCGTGGACATTGCCACAGGCCAGCCTGCCCCCGTGGACATTGCAGTTCCTTTGTTCCCACCTGTCCTGCCCTTACCTGTGTCTGTGGCTCCCAGTGGGACTCCTGTTACACCTGTGTCTGCTGTTCCCTGTGGTTTTCCTGTTCCTCCTGTGTCTGTGGCTCCCCGTGGGCCTCCTATTTCTCCTATGTCTGCTATTCCCCGTGGCCATCCTGTTTCTCCTGTCTGCTGGTCCCTGTGGGCCTCCTGTTCCTCCTGTGTCTGCTTCTGTGTCCGCGGGTTTTTCTGTCCCTTCGTTTTTGCCATCCTCTGTTCCTGGCGTGGTTTTGTTCCCTCCTGTCGTGTCTGTGCCTGTTCCTGTTCTGGTTCCTGTTCCTGTCTCTCCTTCTGTTTCTGTCCCGGTTTCTGTCTGTGTGTCGGTTTCTATTCCGGTTTCTGTTTTGGTTCCTGTTCCCCTCTTGTTTACATGGTCTGTGTTGCGTTCCTGTTTCCCTCGTCCTGTTGTTCCTCCGTTCATCTCTCATTTGGCGTTGTTTTGTGTTGTGCCTCCTCATCCTCCCTCCGTTTTTCATCCTCGTTCAATTGCTGATTCTTCGGTTCCTGTGTCTGGTATCTTGTCTCCCGTTTCTGTGCCTGTTCCTGCTCCGGTTGTTGTTCCGTGTTCTCTTTCTGTGTCTCCTCCTGTTCCGCGTTCTTGTGTCTCTGTTCCTGTTTTGGCTCCTGTTTTGGCTTCTGTTCCTGTGCCTGTTATTACTGCCCCTGCTTCTGTGCCTGTTCCTGCTTCTGTGCCTGTTTCTGTGCCTGCTTCTGTGCCTTTGGTGTTTGCTCCGATTTCTGTGCCTTCTGGTCCTGTTCCATGTCCTGTCCCAGCTCCTGTCCTGGTTAAGTTCTGCCTGTTTTGGTCTCCTGTGTCTGTTTGGTTTTGTTTTAGTTTGCCGCACTTCGGAGCCATGCGCCTAGGTGGGGGGATCTGTCACGGTTGGATTCTCCCACGACTCCATGTGCTTTTTCTGTTTACTTTCTGATAGACAACATGCCCCTCTGTTTTGATCTTCCATGTGCATTTGTTTTTCCATCTAGTCTGGCCCCTTGTTTCGTGACTCCGCCCCTGATTGTTTCCACCTGTCCCTTATCATCCCTGTTGTATTTAAGCCCTGTGTTTGCCCCTTGTCTTTGCTGGTCTTTGTTGTTTGGATGTTTGACCGTGTTGGGTGTATTGTATTGTCATGGTGTTTGGTTCTTGTTTGAGGTTCTGTGTTCATTTTGTCATGTCTGTCCCTCCTGCTCTCCGTATCGGCTATTTGAACCTGGATTGTTTTGACTATGAACCTTAATAAAAGTCACTTATCTCAGCATATGCGTCCGCCTCCTCGCTGCCTGGCGTTACAGATTTGAACTAAACTCTACATCCAGGAGCAGTATTTATTACCTCAGAAATAAGGTAGAATAATTAAGAATGAGAACCAAACAGAAAAAAAACTGAAGAAGAAAAGTAGAGAAGGATGATGAGAGAAAAAGGAGACAGACCTGATTCTCAAAGCGAGGCAGCACGGGAATTTGCAGACTGTCAGTCACCCCTTCTCCATTCTCACGGACATAATAGACCAGCAGGCGGCTGAGGGGCGCCATGGCAGCAATAACAGGGAAGTTCACTACAGACACACAGCTGTCTGAATCATCCTGAGCTGAGGCTTCTGCTGAACCTGGACATGTAGCCCACCAATTATACAAAAAAAAGAAGATTCCATGAGCAGCAACATATACAGTGGCACATGATTCAACCAAATATCTAATTTATACAGTTTCCCCTTGTAGTCAATCATCTAAGAAATGTCAGGTGTCCATATTGTGTTTCTTCAGCTTTGCACTAAGTCTGCGTGGTTTAAGTATTTAGTAAGTAATTTCAGCGTACAGCCGATAGGTATGTATTGTGCAAATTGCATGCCTAAATCATCACACTTTCATCACCGTTTTGTCTCCATAAATTGTAGTCTCAAGCAGACTCACTGTAAAACTAAAGACGTGAAGGTCAGTCTTCTCAGACATGTTTGGCATCTGAGACAGCTACATAGCAACCCATAGAGCACAGTTTGCTGACTGTTGGTTAACAAATGCTGCTTGTATATCACTGGTAATTGTGAGATCCTTTTGTACAGCTTCAACAAAAATGGTCCAAAAATCCAAACAAAACATGAAATGGGTCTTGCTAAAATGGCATTCTGAGCAGAGAATAATCTATAGATCTAAAAGAGCTATATACCAGAATTTCTGTGAAGTGCTAGCATTACTGACAGCAATCGTTTGATTAACAATATTAAGCTTAATGGCCTTGTAACAATACTGACCCGAATCTAGTGGGGGCTGAGGAGTGGTGTGAATGTTTTTGTCAAAGGTAACAGCTGCTCTCCTGCCACGATGGGCTGTGTTGTTGGGATGCCTGTGGCCCGACTGGACAATATTCCCACGAGACGTGATCTCATAGTGCAGGGTGAAGTTGCAGGGGCAAGTGGACTTCAGCATGATCTCTGCTTCCTGCCCAATCTAAAGTAACATTTTGGTCATAAAATCACAGAAAAAGCACAAAAATCAGTAATGCTAAATTCACACATAATACTGAACCTTTTATAAACATTCAAATCTGCAGTGCTAATTTCTAGCAAGTCTCTCCTTAATCTGTCCACAGGCCCACCAATGTAAGACATATAGGTTATATGTAAGAATGGTATGTAAGAAAACAACTGTATATAACCTACTGCTCATAAGGTTTAGGGATATGATTGACAATGACTTTGTGACTTACTATGAGTGGAGCAACAGGGCTCTGGATCTGAATGTGACATTTGCTTGGAGAGTACCAGCTGCTAATAGACAGATAGCTGGGCAGATACTGGTCCCCTGCTGGTTTTCCATCAATAGCTATCACTTTGGTCTGCAAGCAATGAAGGGAGAAACTGTTAAGGGTTAGATAATGTGTGCAAAGAATGAAGGATCACCATCATAGGAACCTGAAAACATTGTGAGCATTGTGCCACTCTTTTTTTTTTTTAAGAAATCCACTCAGGATCCACAAGGAAAACACACTCCCTTTAGCTTCTTTATTTCTAGAAATGTGTGCCATCTTTGTTTAAAAAGACTTCATACTTTTTCAATATACTAAATTTTAAACATTTTCAATATACTAAACTTCTATCACTGATAGAAGATGACAATCTTGCCAGGTTCCAGGCCAAATTCTGAACACAGCTGCAGGAGATCCCTCAGTCTCTGGCCAGCACGACCCTCCCACTGACCTCTAGCCAGACATACTGGGCAGCAGTGGGGATGGAAGGGATCTCAAAAGCTGCCTCGCCATTCTGCGAAGTCAGCTCACTGGTGTAGACGTTGTCCTTTGGTGTGAGTTCAGCCTTCACACGGACCTGGACATCATCTGCAGGGCTCCCGTCTGGAAACAATACCTCAATCTGGGAGCATATAACAAAAAACGAAATTGCATGTTTAAGCTTTAAAAAAAAAAGCTCTCACTAAAATTTTAATCAAGGGCATATGTTCTGGAAACCGAAATTTTCCTTCCTTTTTATAAAATTTAAGAGTTTACTACGCAAACACTGTTACAGTTTTAAATGTGCCATTTACTCTCTAGTCCAGAGAGTAGAGTTTATAATGGAAACTGCAAAAGCAGCCAGTCAGTCAGGTCAAAAGGGAACAGTAATGTAAAAAAAATTACATTTCTGGCACATTTCAATAAAAATTTCAAAAATGCAATGTGTGGGTCGATTTACAATAAAGAAAACAATGTATCTGCTTGTAAAGAGCATCTCACCTTCCCCTTATAAGGCAAACCAGGCTTGAACTGCTTGCGTGTGTCCTTGGAGTACTTGATGTCGATGAGTTGCTTGTGGACTGGCGTGGAATCATCGAACATGGTCTGCCGGCCTCCGTCCACACTACTCACTGATACCCACATGTGTACTGTGCCCCGGAAGTGGTCAGTGACATCCAGAGGCATCATATCCTTCACACAGAGACTGAAGGTTGCTGACCCTTTGATCTAGAGAGAAAGAGCAAAAACTAAATTTATGTTTACATACTTCAAATTATTAATTTGTATCTCTAAACAATGCTTTTTTAGTACTTTTTAAACACTTTGTTCAGTGTATGTGAACCTAAATCAGATCAACACTGAAAAAATGAATGCAATTTAATTGTACATAATTTTAACAGGAATATTAATATTACATCAAAATTATTTCCAAAAGCAAGAAAAAGACAAAATTATGCTGATGTTACACAATTAATTAATGTACAAATTATATACACATCTAAATGAAGTCAATTCAATGCATTACCATTTTCACTGCATGTTCAAAATGCTCCTTATTAAGGCTTCAGCTTTCTTAAAAAACTTTGTCTGGTTCTCATTTATACAACCCTACAGGAAAAATCTGTATGTGCAATCCAGATAAAATTTCACTTACCTCCATGGTCTTCACCACAGGATGACCCACTTCATGTCTGTAGTATCCAACTCCGTTTACTGTCATGTTCACTGTTAACTTGCCTGTCACAGGCTTCCCAAACGTATACCTAGCAAATAAGTGCTTGTAAACACGATATTCTAATTGGGCTATCTATTAAAGTAATGCATCCATCATGTTCTCACCTGGCCTTTACAGTGGCCTGCTCACATATGTTGAGATCTCGTATGTATGGCGGGGGCTCCAAAATCAGCTCAAACCTGGGTGTGACTGTTCGAGGCAGATGATAAAAGAAGAGACAGTGATTGAAGCAGTAGCACAATTCTAATCATAAAAATATAACATATTGACAGCTCTCAATGTGACAGAACTCAATGCCTCCATCTCAAAGATCAAGACATTACAAAATATTCTACCCTTGATAAAACTTACCATACTTCTGAACTTCAAAAGACTTGTTGTAGGTGTGGTCTTGCACCTCAACAAAAACAAGCCACTCGCCAAAGACTGGTTGGTCTGATAGCGGGAAACTCATATTAACAATCCCTGAGAACAGACAAAAAAGCCAGGGTCAACAGACTCTTTACTGTAACTACTGATAAACTGACTAAATACTGAAGCTGTATTACATATAACATGCATAAATTTTTAAATTTAAATGTATACCTTGTGGTGTAAGTGACCCATTAACATTTGCCCACTTACTACTTTATCTATTTCCTTCAGATAATTTACAAACATCAAAACATTACAAACATGTATTAGTCTATTACTTCATTTTTGTCAGTAAAATGTTTTGCCAATTTTACCATATCATGGCTGTTATAGTTCAATATATGTTAAGATAAAAGTGCTGGGTCACTAATAACAGGAGATATGTACAACTGGAGAGTAAGTCATCTATGCATTTAAGGGCCCATATCATATCACAACAGTTCATTTTTAAAATAATAAATTATTTTTGTGACGTTATGAAAACCAGTGCATTTACATAGGCATATTCAGCATACAGCAGGTTAGCGCTGCTCATTCAAACTGAAGTTATAATGAGTGTTCCAGCCTGGACTGCTTATATTAAGACATACATAGCAGCCAATCAGAACAGTGGTAATTTATACACACTCACCAGAAACTTTTATTATTTTATTTTACTATTAGGAACACCTGTGCACCTACCTATTCATGCAATTATTTAATCAGTCCACCATGCAGTTCATTAAATTATGCAGATACGGGTCACATCAGTATCAACGACCAAAATGGGGAAAAAAAGTGAACTCAGTAATTTTGATTGTGGCATTATTGTTGGTGCCAGACAGGCTGGTCAGAGTATTAACTTCTGTTCTCTCTGAATCATGCACAACAGTGGAATGAAACTCCTTGTTGATGAGACAGGTCAATGGACAATGAGAAGTTTAGGTGGACAGAAAGGCTACAGTAACTCAGGTAACCACTCTGTACAACTGTGGTGAGCAGAAAAGTATCTCAGCATTCACAACACTTGAGAAAAAGACTACAACAGCAAAAGACCACATCAGGTTCCACAGCTAAGAACAGAAAGCTGAGACTGCAGTGAGCATAGGGTCACCAAAACTGGACACGGGACAGACTGGAAAAACATAGCCTGGTCTGATGAATCTTGATTTCTGCTGAGGAACACATGGTAGGGTCATAATTTTGAACCAAAAGCATAAAGCATAGTGTCGACATGTCCAGGCTGGTGGAGGTGGTGTAATTGTGTGGGGAAAGCTTTCTTGGCACACTTTGGGTCTGTTAATACCAATCAATCACTAATTCAATGCCACAAAATGAGTATTATTGCTGACCATGTGTAACATTTCATGGTCACAATTTAGCATCTAATAATGGCTACTTCCAGCATGGTAATGTACCATATCACAAAGCAAGAGTTGTCTCAAATAGATTTCATGAAGATGACAAGGAGTTCAGTGTTAGAATATGAGCCATTTAAATGTCATTGTAGTGGTACGATTATAAGTACAGTAGACTTATCTAAAGGATGGTGTCTTACCACAACAAATGGGCTTGAGATCTTTCCACTGGACCATACGAGATCCTCTTGGGTCCTGGGTAAATACATATGTAATTGATAAAACCATCTAGTAAAAAAACTTCTCCACTATTAGTTTGTCTAAAACTAGAGGCCACTTCACACATCTAAAAAAGGTTGCTGAAAATCAGAGTTAAGTAAACTAACTCCAACTCCCGTGTTGCCTTGAACAAACTAACCTTACTCCATTCAAAGGTCTGAGACAGTGGGAGCTGTCAGTCATAGCTAAACTACGCAGATCCCCTGACTGCCACTTCCCCAAAGGCCGACCGGCTGCAGCGGCAGACTTACACACAACTTGTATACTTAGCAAACATTTATCTAATGTGCCCTCCAACTCCCCATCCTCCTCTTTACACAGCTTTACACAGCTTCCAGAGGAATGTTCTAGAGGCAGGCAGCAGCATTTGGTGCAGAGAGGCTTCAAAGGCTGGACAGCATGAGGGATGGAAGTGACATCTAAGTCTAGAGTGGCAGAAGGCGGTGGCCTGGGCAAAGTCACCTCTCTTTCATCTTGTCCCATTGCCTATGTGTGCCTACGTCAGGGTCAGACTATGAACTCCGGGCCTGTTATCAAAAGGCACAGCCCTGTAATCTTGGGCCTGCTGGGAAAATAAAGCCCAAAAGCACCCTGTGCCACCAGGGTGGTCCCAGCCGCATGACGTCCACTCACCACAACGTAAGCTTCAATCTGTGAATAAAGAAAAAAAGTGGCACATGTTTGAGTAAGTGCATAACTGCATGGTAAAAGGTGCCCTCTCATCCCCTCCCCTCGAGCTTCAACAATCTGGCATCTGTTTAAAGCAGTGCAGGCCTCTGGCACTAGCTAACTCTTGAGGCTTTGGTTGTGAATGAGGGCACTATCTACCCTGAAATGTGCTTGGTTTGGAGACTCTTCAGGAAAAAGGTGTTGACTCCACACTGTCGGCAGTAAATAATATAATTGCGCTGTTTTTGTGTAGCTGCATGCATTTATATGCGCCAAACACAGAAAGAGTGCAACTAAAGTATTGTGCTTTTTCTGTCCTGAAAAACCTTTACAATTTGCATTTATGTCAGTAATTACCAGTAGCCAACATTAATTGTATATTGTCAAACTACTGAAAGAAACATCTTCATGGAAGTTACTATAGGTACTCATTTTGATGTTAGTTACCAAAGACGTGGGTAGGAAATCACTTTACCTTGTCATTAGCAGGTCTCAGGTCTGGCGTGATGGAAAACACATTGATGAGCACTAACACAGAGAGGACAAACAACAAGAAAAGAAAGTCATTCACACCTCCATTCTACCTTAATGTAAACTTGCAGCACCAGATATTCACAATATATCAACTTTCGTGCCGAGTCACAAATGTTGATTTGAATAGCTGAGACCTATGTAATGTCTGAAATCTACTTTAGTTTTACACAGGAGCTATGAGACTAATGTAGCTCAAATTTAACAGAACTACTGAGAAAATGTTTCTGTTACTATTTTTCACTTTTGTCCATTTTTATAGCTAACAGTGTGTCAAAAACCATGTAAGTAAGTGTAATGAAACTGTCTGTTTCATTACAAAAAGAATGTATTTCTTGTTTAACTGGATTTAGTGCAACACAGCAAAATATTGAATTAAAAATTACTGTATTCAGTTTTGACAGATTTTTTAAACGTAGTACTACTGTTTTCTCTGTTCCAAGTGATCAGTTGTCTGAGAAGGTTTCATTTATAGTGAAAATTTCTTAAAGTATTGCAATACTATATGCCATATTGCCCACCTCTACTCTTACATGTTAGCTACATTAGCTCTGTATTTCCAGAATGAAACCAATAGAAATTTGTAAATTACATTGTAATTAATTGTAAATTAGGTTTTTCTCTGAATCATCATTTTAATAACTACCACAGCTAAGAATATTATTCAACACAGTCAGGGTGAGGACAGAGACCTTTGTGCTGGGGTTTGTAGATGGGCTTGTCGGTCTGAATGAAGACTGCTGTGCCTTTGCTGTCAATGGTTACTGTAGTGTGGTTGTGGAAGATGTAGCCACCTTCAGTGAGGTGTCGGTTCCCCCACACCTTGAGAACAGCCTGGCCCCGTAAGTCTGATGGCACCTGAGCAAATCACAACAGTGAATGCGCTAAGGAACTACCAGCAAACACATGTCAAACTGTTGCACTGAGGTCAGGGCTAAAAGCAAAGTTACTAATAACTTTTGATTAATTATTGTAAACATTTGGGTGCTTTTACCTAACATGTGCATCAGGGAAGCAACATATTGGCATCACAACCTGTTTCTACTTCATATCATGGGCATGACTGTCTTTATAAGAATAAACAGGTAACAGTGACTTCTAGCCTTACCTTCAGTTTAAGAGTGCCTTTATCTGGAAAAAAAGAAAACATTTTAGTCAATTGTAAGATATGGTACACGACAGACAGCAGCACCTGAATTAATTAAATCTACTGCTTACCAAAGCATTTGCAGTACCACCTAAAATGCAATAAATAACAGCAGAAAATGTGCCATGTTTTGTCATCAGGTAGCATATCAGTGTCAGTCTTAATAAGATATACAAAGGCATACTATGCAACACCCGTGTCCACTTATCATAGATTTAACATGTGAAACTGCGCAAGTAAGCACAGTAGTTGTAGGACCAAGTCAATGGTCAAATTGCATGTGCAGTTTTAATAGCTAGTTAACAACACCAAGCTGCAAGGCACCACATGAACTCTTAGTGCTGATTTAAGAGCAGTATGCCTTTTCTCTATTAATGACTAGGGTAATTTAGACTGATAATGCTGATACTGAATCAAGCCACAGCCAGTCTAGCAGAGTACTTACCTAGGACTGTGCCATGACTGTGTGCCACTGTCTCACCCTTAACACTTAGCTGCACCTGCACGCGTGTCTCCTCCACAGTGTTAAAGAGGGTGACACTCACTGCCTCCTCCACTCCAGCACGAAAAACCGATGGAGCGGCAATCAGGTAGCCCCTGTGCATGAGACACAAACTTAAATTATGTGTAAATGAACTACAAGGAATGCACACAAATGGGAACACATGGTCCTACTTATCTACGTTCCCTCTCACTCTAACAAAAACACAAGATATTTGTCAGGTTAAAGTCGACATTCTCAAAAGATGATAAAGTTAGCTTAAATATTAGTATAGTTTAATGGGAAGGCATTTTATAATTTTACTGCCACGTCTTTGTTGTTGTTTTTCCGATAGCTCACAGCTTTGAAGGCTGCAGTTACAGAGGTCAAAGGTCATAAGTCACAAAACTGTCTGAAAACATGCAGTCATGTTGCAAGAGACAAATTTGCTGCAAACAGATCAGGTCTCCTTTGCTTTACACTTTTTTTTTTTACTATTTTCACTGTCTTTTTACCTATTACAGATTTTCCTCAAAATTAAACACTTTTTGTTCAGCTACACTTATTTTTCCAGTGTTCTAAACAAACATCAAAACCCCTGACAAGATTACTATATACCAATTTAGCCTCACATTCTTTTTCTGGTTACACCCTGCTCACGCTTACAAATTCAATGCCTTCGGAAAAGTAGCAATGATGGACACTTGAAGAGTACTGTGTTTGATACATACAGCTGTAGGAATGTATACAAGTATATGGGCATAGGTCAGCGCTCTCTTCATGATTATGCACTAATAATAACATAATACCTCATTAATGCTTCCTTGTGTGTTCAAAGGTTCAATCTAATGGAAAGACCACTGCCATTACAAAAGGGACATTCTGTAGACATTTAAAAGTAAAGACAAAAAGTTCTCTAAGTACTCAACTGTTCATATGGCTTTTAGGGCGCTGTGCACTCAAATCAAACTGCATTAGTGTAGTGTGTCTGTCTGCTATCAGAAGGTTGGCAATACTGCGCAGCAGGTTGTGACCCACAGGCAATTATCATCTTAAGCAACGAGAATATTCCCCTGCAGCGTCAAGCTAGCATTTTATCCTCATTTCTCTTGCCATTCTTCTAATCAGTTGACTTTGACTAACAACTAACATCTCTAAACCAAAGTCAAGTGGAAGCTCCAGTAGGGTAGACTTTGGTTGGTAAGGGGACATCAGGTATTAGGCTCTGAATGACAATTTCTTCACCTTCTGCTAAAATGACTTTTGTAATTTAATAACCCTTTTAGTAATATTTTCTTCTGCTCGTTTATGTCACATACTCTAGTTAGAATCAGCTGTAACAGGAATAAAAAAGAGCTTATTTTATGAGAGTGTCTTGAATGAAAGCATCTTCTAACAAGTGTGTCTTCTAACAAGTCTTCTAACAAGTAACAAGTCTCCTATCACCTAACCCTAGGTAAAGGGTTAGGTGTGCAATTTATCACCAAATTTTAAAAAGTATCCATCCAGGCCTTTTTTGACACAAGTATAAGGCACCAGGAAAAAAAAAACGGGGTTATTGCAGAAAGCCCTAGGAGGCAGATCAGAATGCGATGCAATGACAGTTAGCCCACATTAACCCACCACAAGGCTGCCAGTCTGGGTCAATCATAGCACTGAGGAATTAGCACAGTCTGAGAAGTTGTTGCTCAAACACTGAGGAGAAAATGAAGCTTGGAGCACTTGGGAGTTAAAGAGGATTGTTTATAAAATTATCAAATCATTGTGTGCCAAACTCCCAGCTTTGTAGTGCTCTATTGTTAGCACCTGATAAAATCAGAACTAAGAGATGAATGAGGTTATCCTTTCATGGTCATAACATCTTTCCTGAAAAGCTACTGTATGGCTTTTAACATTATAATGCTATGTGTTTTGAGTCCAAAATCAATGGAAATCTAAACAGATAGAGTGATTGTCAATGTTCAGTCACAGGAAACAATAATTTTGTGCAAGATTTAATCAATCTCCAGCTAACCTTGATAGCGGTCTGATCTGCAGCACAGGTTGGTCAGGTAGCCTTAAACCACACTTAAGGGAAGGTCTTGTTTTTTCAGTCAAAAAGCATTACTCAAGGGAAAGTAAAAGCAACAAGAAACAACTTCAGGGCAAAAACCTCCCTAGAGAACAGCAGTGGAACTTCTTAGAACATGCAGCATCTATCAGCACAGGAACTTAAGATTGCCCGTTACCCCTTTTTGTGATCATTTTGGCCTATAATATAATGCTGAAACTCAAAAGTGAGAGGTGTGAGCAATAGTAACAGAATTCAAGTGCTGTCACCAGCAGCCCATAATAAATTGTAAGATAAAAAGGGAATTAAATGGATTATGGAATAAAATGTTGATGCGCAAAATGGGACTGAGTAAAATATTCCCTGCATCACAAACATACTGGAATAAATCTAAGAGAGGCCTATAATCATCTGAAAAACACAAATGAATTAAGACTAAAAAACTCAGATAAAGTAAAACCTGGTCCATTTGCAAAGCAGCAAAAGAGCTGAAAGAAGCTAACTCATGGGGATAAGATATTGAATCAATTTTAAATATTAATTAAATGGCAGTAGTTGAAGGTCAGGAGCTGAACACTTTCATACAAACTTACTGTCGTTCCTGTGAAGCGATTCCCCCAAAAATACACAGGAGAAGAGACCACGACAGAGTCCACGACCTTTGGTACAAATTAATCATTCTCGCTCCGTCTTCAGACCGTCTTGTGCTGTGCTTACAATCTGCCTTATCAGACCCACCAAAAACCTTTTATTCCCTGTGAATTCCTCAGTCAGAAGTTCGCCATTGATGGAAACATAGGGGCTCGTTCGCCGCCGTTCGTTCCCGGTTCAGCGAGAGGAGAGAGAGGCTTTTATCTCCCTTTGCGAAATCCCATTCCGTGCAACCCGATTTTTTCGCTCTCTCTCTCTCTTTCTCTCTTGGGGGCTAACTTCTGTCCTCACGCAGAGACACGACTTCTTGGCGTGCCTTGTTCATCCGCCTTAGTTCCGTTTGCTCATATTTCAGCATTAGCGATGATTACCGACCACCTCCGCCCCTGAAATATTCGTTAATGCCGATCGGAATGGAGCCAGTGAGTGGGTTCCTCCAGCAGCAGTGCGGTCAGTCTGCGTCTTAAAACTGCAGCCCTTCGCTCGCTCTCCCGTTTGACCACTCCGAGCTTCTTTTTTGCTCTCAGTCAGCGCTCGCGCCAGAAAAAGAATCGAGTCGCGTGCGCTGGATGCACTGCACTGCACTGGAGTTTTTAACAGGGAGGCTTAGCACCATGCTTGAACTTCTGAGAGTCTGCAGATTGAGTTCGTCTACACGATCTGACACGAAAATGGGGACAGGCTTCTGATCGCTAATCTGAGTACAGCAGTGTCTGGGGATAAATCCTCAATTAACTAGCCTGCATTTCTAATGCGCCTGAATGAAGCAGCACTGTTACTGTAGCGTTATATGGGTGAGAATCTGGAATCCTGCTCGCGAAACCACGAGCCCGAAAGACTCGGATTTGGACGGCACACTGACTCCCCCTAGTGGCGTTTTTTCACAATACAGTTTTGTCTAAAGGTTCTTACATAGAGCAAACGTTAACCCATTTAAGAAGAACCTAAGTTGCCTGAAGTGTCCTGCGCTTGTATTTGCGCCCTGGCCACAGGTACTTTCAGTGCGACAGAAAAGAACGAGACAGACGTTACAGAACGCAAATGCCTAAAAAATAAATATAAAAAACTTAGGGCATTTTTTTAGCAGATAGTGATTAGATTTTTTTTGCCCTGAAATAAACTATCCACATAACAACATAAAATACTATTTGCATACCTTCAGGTTAAAACTGATAAATGCGGAGATGATTTACAAGTAGCTACAGTTGCATGCAAATGGGATGTTTTGTTGATTTTTTAAAGTGAAAATAAAATAACATCCTCTAGAGTGAACTTAAAAGTGTATTTTTTTCTTCAAATCTTCATGCACAATTTCTATTTGTTTTCTGAGTTTAACATACTGGAAAAACTCAAATATGAAATGTGCCATGACAGCTTACATTTTCTGTTTTAATTTTTCCACAATGTTAAATTCAGCAAACAAACAGTAATCACACATTAATATGTGCTGAAGTGTGCTCTCTGTAGAGGATGTGTTCACTTATTTTCACTTATAAGCAAAAAAAAAACATGCCATTTAACCAGAGATGCCCAAAACTTTTGCATACATGTAGCTTTATAAACGTAGACACGTTTTTAAAAAATCTGGACAAATATGCTCATTCTTGAACATTTTCTGCATGCAAGGCTTAAACGCACAGGCGAGACACACAGTCTGCTACAGCGGAAAACGCAAATCATAATAACAAAAGAGCACCTTAACTAGTCGAGTGAATAAAAACTGAATGAATGAAAACTATAGCTGCGGTTGTGTTTGTGTTTCAGCGCAGTACAGCACTAGCTGAAAGGCTGCCACGTGTTCGTGACGTCATCGGACGTAGTGTAGTTTTTTTTAAGCGAAGGTAAACAGGAAGTAGCGTTAGCAGGCGATCGAAAGTAAAAGACCACCAGAGAGAAGCAGCAGCGTTGCTACATCATGGTGAGTTCATGTGATAAGTGAAATCTTGAATGAAACTTTGGAAAACACTGCTTTTTTTTTCATAGCTGTAAGATACAGCTGCTCTTACGTACAAGCTTTAGTGTTTAATGTACCAGCTGGTACTGGTTCGATTGTCTTTTTAGCTCTTTAGCGTTTTCACGGCCTCTTCCATCTGATTATGATAGCTAGTTAGCTACATTATAATGTTAAATGAATGCCATCATTTATTGTCAGCCCCCCTCAGATTTCAGAAGTTTGGTGCGACGGTTTTACGCACTTCAGGCTGAACGCGTGGAGGCATACAAGCTTTTTGAAGAGTAAGTTTTACTGCTTTGTGACCACGTTCAACTAATGTTGTCATTTTTCTGTATTGTACATTTTCTTGTTTAGTGTTGTCTAATTTCAGTCGAAATGTCCTATCTGTGCGCATATTTATTAAAAGCTCCATGCGTAAAAATGAAGGTAGAATTTTGATGGCCTAAATCAGCTTATCAGAAAATGCTATAAGCTGAATATTAAATCCTCAATAAAATCTTTGAAACCTTTACTACCATAAGTTACTAGCTACATTATACTGATGATATGCGCGTGCTCAATAGGACAAACTGTTAAAACACCTGGAGGTCCATTGCCCTGCACTTTTCAGTGTTTTCCCTAACGTACTCGACACACCTCATCCATTAACAGTCTGTTATTGAGTTAAAGTGGGTGTGTTAAATAAGCAAACGCTCTAAATGTGCAGGACAGTGGGCCTCCAGGACCAGGGCTGAGAAACACTGCTGTAGTTCATATGCACTGCACCGGTCCATGTTTTCGTGCTACATCTGGTTCCGCTGATCAGGAATCCTTGAGAACCAGCCTAGGTATCAACAGGTCAGCAGTTCATCTGGTTCTAAGCCACGACGGAGATGAACGTTAGTCTCTACTGTGTAGTAAAACGCTTTCAAACGTTTGAATACTGATACTATGGTTGTTTTAGAAGCACAGTATCCGAAAGTGCAGACTACAAATGTTTCTCAGTTGGCATTTCTAAAAAAATTTTTTTCAGTCAGAGATACCGTGTAGCTAATGTTAGCCAGCATGATTGATTTAAACCTAGTAGCGGTGGGACATTGCGAATAAGCTTAAATTAGCTAGTTAGCTAGCTGCGTTAGCTTTTAGAAAAAACAGAAAACAGAAAAGGTTATCATAACTTACCATTCATATTATGGGTTCACTTGATATGACATGGCTGCTTCAGACACCTAAAGGAAAAAAAAGTTAACGTTATTGCACTCAACGTTAGTCTGCCTCATTAAGAACTGAGTTATGTTAACTAGGTTAGCTAGGTTAGTTAGTTAACTAATAAAGCGGGCTAGCCTTAGCTCTAAAGATGGCCTAACAGTTTTGAACGTCGGTGAGTCAACACAAGATTAAAGTGTGGTGGAGTAGATTATAAAATTACTCAAACAGGAATTTTATACACTATATTAAGTATATTATTATGTCTTAAGAATATTTTTCGTCATCTCCAGTGTTTCAAATAAACGCTGGATCCGTTGAGTTTCCGTTGAATTTTAAATATTTCAAATGACCGTGGGATCAGGCTCGCGCTGAGCCGTTGAGTTTTCTGCAGGATTTTTTATGTTAATCCATTCATGTATGAAGTAAAATACCACAGAATACATGTCTTGTCTAGCGTAATGTAATTTTGTACAGTTATACTTTATGTAAACATCAAACTGGGTCATCTTTTAACATTGTCATGTTCATACTGCTAGTCAGTTCAGATTCTATAGCTAGCTAGTTACAAGAGACCAGATTTAATATGATATGTGAGTCTAACTAACTTTTGTTGCGATATGGATTGGTTGGTTCAAAAAAACATAACTTTTAAAAAAGATTTACTCTCTTGCAGACTCAGGGGCCATATGGACTAAAGAAAGTGCAGCATTTCAGATATGTACGTCAATAAATATACCATGCAGACAGACTAAGACTCTAGAAGGGGACAGTAGCTAGGCTGGATGAAGTTCTGATTCAACCATTAATGAGCCTTAAAACATTGTACTTACATTTTGGTATGAGAATATATTATTCTGACCATTATAGCATCAATAACCACACAGCCAGCACATCAATGAGTCCACAAAAGAGCCAAAACTGGTCACTCTGGATGCTAGCTGGGTTTGTCCGGCTGATTACACTCCTAACAGTAAGGTGCAATATTGAAGAGACTCTTCCCTTTTAGAGGCTTCAATACAGGGTCTCCATTTCATTGGTCAGATGGATAAAAATGTAATTATTTCTTAAATAAAAGACATTTGAAACACAAGACATGAAGTTTGACATGTATGTTATTCAGTAGTAACAGTAGCAGTAGCAATGCAGACCTAACAATTGGATCCACAGGTGCTAAATCTCTTATTGTTCCATGTTTAACTGAAAATTTTGAGGCATCAATGAAATGCCACAGGTGCAGGGAGAACATGAACCTGTGCAGTGCAATTGGGAAAACCAGGACTGAGAAATACTTCAGTAGGCTATTACTGTTGGTCTGTATAAAGTAATATGGTTGGCTTATTTCACAGGGGTCATGAGGCATACTTGAGGACAGGGCCCCACTACGACTTTGACCATTACAGACAACTGGTTCATGAGATAACCAAGGCATTCTGTGGTATCTCCAAAGAGGTGCTGGAGATTAAAGAGCGCCTCCACCAAGATTTTGACCGCCCAGATCTCTCTGAACACATTGAAAAGCTGCAGATCAAGGAGAAGCAGAAACTGGAACTGGTGTGTACTCCGTGTTTATCATCATTCTTTTATGCAGCTCCCTGTAATGTCTATTTGAGTTATGTTAGCGTCACACAGAAATTGCGTTCCATGATAACAGAGTCAAATGTTGACTCGAGTCGCATGTCAAGTGACTCACCATTTGACTCTGACTCAACCTTAACTGATTGGTGAATCGACTTGAGACTAAAGACCCAGGGCATTTCAACCTGAAGAAACAGGAAGAAAAGTGATTAAATTAGAACCGGCAACATGAATCGATAATGCAGTGCCGTTCTTTTGCAGCTCGTAACAGCCTCAGATTTAATACAGCTTCAATAGCTACAGCTAATTTAGCTGAAGTTTTAGTAAAGATCGCATTCCTTTAAAACCTAATGTACATCAGTTAGTTCCATTGACAGTGGTTGAGAAGCTTTCTACCTTTGCTAAAACAACTTAACAACCTGGAATTAGTCAGAGTTATACAGTAAAATTCAGGTTAATCTGGAAAGTGTTGAAAAAAGCTATTTTAAACCTGATATTGTGACAGTTTTACAGTTCTGTTCATAACACAGAAGGCTACTTTTTTGGAGGAGGAACTTGCAGATATTGTTTGGGCTTTTTTTGCATTGTATGTTTTTTTATTGGTGTATAAAAGCATTAGAGCATTTAAACTTGTGTTTTATCCCAAATCACAACTGTGATGTTATTCGCTGTAATGCATTCCCTCTCATGTTAGCTGAAGTAAAGCTTCAGCTGAATTAGCTCTTGCGCTAGTTGCAGCTGAAACTATAGACTAACCTTTTCAAAGTTTTGCTTATTTCCTTGAAACATGGCTTTTAATGTTTGTAGCACTGTTTTTCTGAAGGTTATGCTCCAGTGAAGGGGTCCTTATTTGAAGCCGTATCAAACCTGACCATTTTTTAAATAGGGTTTACTTTTGTACAGGGCATTGCCTGCAGCTAATAAACAAGACTAAATTAAGTTTCTAACTCTAGTATTAAAGATTTGAGACTCTGCTCACATGACGCAGCTGATTTGGACTCATCACAAAGTAGACACCAAAGCAGAAGTACATAGTGCAGGAATCTGTACTCTGATTAGTACTTAATCAAGGACCTATTTAGCACAATTAATCGTACATAATCATGCTGTGACATTTATGTGTACAGGTGTAGCAGTAACATTCACTTGAATGCACTTACCTGAGTTGTGTGATTTACATAAAAAAATTGCAACACAAATCCAGCCAGACTGAAAAGAAATTGGTGAGTTCAGAGCATTACTGATGTTTGATGATTAGTTCTGTATCTCCTCATTCTATTGGCAAAAAATTCCAATGGAATATTCAAGTACAGTGTAGAAGTATACATTAATCTTTGTGCATTTTGGATGCGTTCAGTCACAACAGCATTAGTGAATTCACAGAGCATTACTGATGTTCATTGATTAGTTCTATATATAAAGGTATTCTATGACAGTACTTGTCATTGGCCATGGTGACCTTAGTTTTATGTGTGGATGCGCTCATTTTATTCCCAAAGCTTTCCCATGGATGGTATATAATTCATGTGTGGAAAAAACCTTTGCTAGTGCTTCTTTACTTAAACAATAAATGTCTGTGGGCATTGTCTCACGAATATTTATAGCATTCTAAAGCAATATTTCCATCTCCATTATGAAATTCATTAAAGATTTCTCAGTGTTGCTACTAAGATGTGGGTCAAAATGACTGTTTTTAAGAGTAGAATGCATGCATGTGCTTCAGGTAGGTTGCTTGTCACATATTTTAATAGGTGCACTAAATGTCGAAGGCAGATGGGACAGGAAAAATTCCATACAGAGCCTAGGAGTCACAGCAATCAGACTGCCAGTACATTCATTTTTTCTTTTCCCTTTTTAGGCATATTTACAAATTTGCCAGGGGACAGTTATAGGGAAGGACCTATGAACAGTTCGTTTTGACAATGGACTATGGCGATAAATGTCAGTCAGGGACTTGCCTGTAGCAATTCCACTTAATTACGATCATTTATTGCATTCAGGGAATGACCTATTGCCATCACTTAAGTATTTTATAATTGGATGTTGCTGTCCCAGTTGCTGCCACAAGGGGTCAGTTTACCATCTCAGTATCAACAATAAACTACTTTGTTTTAATGCTAGTAGCCTTTCCCTCATCTCATTTCAGTACAGTAAATAGTGTGAAAACGCAATAAGATACACCAAGTTGTAAGATAAACAAGAGTGTCAGACTGTATTTTGTGAAAAGACGTGTCTATTCTCATAATTCCCAAAGAAGTATTTGTAATGTTTCTTGAATCATGAACATGCAGCGTTCTGTGAAAGAAAATGTGCTTTGATCATTTTTATGAACTTTGACAGTGTATGATTATCAACAGTCTGATGAGTATAAATGGTCTTTCTTACAGACAGCTAAATTGCAGCTGGCCAAGCAGAGTGCTCAAGATCATCCAGATGATGAAGGCTGTCAGGAGAAGGTCCAGGAGATCAAACAGGAGTAAGAGTGACTCTACGTTATTGTGTTTGATCAATATACAGCCAGATTGACCGTGCCACTGATGAAAACATGCTGTAATAGCTGTAATAAGCCAGCTTAAGTGAATTGTGTTATTCCTGTTCTCTCTTTCTGATTCTTCAGTATTATAAAGAACAAGGAGGCTCTAAGTGAGATTCTACAGGACTTCAAGTATGACTCAGAAGAACCGGAATGAGAGGTAGAGGATACCACCCAGTCAGATATAGGTGTTCTCTCCCACAGCATTGCCTTTTGGATCAGCTGAAGCTATTGATGCGTGCAGTGTGCACATGTGCTGCTGATGTGGACATGTTTGGCAAGACTGAGTGTGGCTTATAAGCTCAGAAATCCTACTTTTTGCTTGTCCTTTTGGTGGTCTTGTTAAAGGAATGGTTTGGCAAAAGATCAACTTTATACAATTTCCAAACACCCCCAGAAGTAGCTGAGATCAGCAAAGACATTTGGTGTCCAAATTTCGCTTCTTTATTCGAGCATTACAAATTCCATTAAAAATATTACCAGAAGTTCTCTCAGCCTGCTCAAACCATATCCAGGTCTTCATTAAGGTCGTAAACACTTGTCAGGAAGGTTTAGGGCACAGTATGATGTGAAGAGGTGTCCGATTCTGCGGGGCAGTCTTTAGAGAAATCAGATTTCAACCACAGCACCTGTTGTGTAACATGCCTGCACAGCTACATAGTGAAGTTTTGTTCATTTTATGTGGTTCGCAGAAAGTCATACTGTGTCCTAAACCACACTGATGAGTCTGCACAAGCTAATGATTAAGTGGTTTGAGTGGGTTGAGAAATTTTGGGCACATATATAGAAAAGACTTGTGTATCTGTTGACTTCTAATGTTTTTAGCATCATTAGCCTTGTAGCTCCAGTACTTAAAGAAGCAGAATTTGGACACCAAGCCTACCTTGGCTGATCCACTACATCTGCGCTAAGAGGTAAATTGTGTAAATTAGGTTTTTTTTTTTTTTGCTAACACGTTTCTTTAAAATACCATCACTTTTTATGAGCCATGAAATCAACTCCCATAAACAATATCAGTTCAGATTGTATTGAAAGAGGCTGCATAATATATATTAAATATATTGTGATTTTATACAAAAATAAAAGAGAAAACATGTACAAGGAATCAATGCCTGGTAGGGACATCCGTTTCTATTTTTTGTATACAAATTGTGTGTCTCTGCTTCCTTGAATGTGCACAAATGATATTTATTCTTCCAACAATTCACTGTAACAAATATTTGCTTGATGTGTCCAGGAAGAGCAGGGTATCTGCCATTGGCTCTTGTTCAGAGGATTTTAGCAAGGCTCTGTTTTAATGAGCCCAGAAGCTAGACACTAAACAAATGATACAAGGGCAAATTCCATTTCTTTCTTATTTTGACCTGCCTGATGCTTTCTCTCCATCTCAGGCATGTGGGCAGTGCTCCGGCTACCTCAGAGCTCTCCCCTTCTGCGCCTTTGTCCTTGGAATGGTTTCTCATGCACTTTCCTCTTTGTCTTTGTTCTTGGTTAGAGATCGCACGCAGTTGTGCAGCAGGGACACATCAACAGATCATCTCGCCACATTCTGGGCTCCATTTGCATTCTTCAAAAGAGCCTTTGGGTTTGTCAAAACAAACTATCCTAAGCACTTGAGAGTGATAAAAACCCCATAGTCACATTTGTCCACAAACTGTTCCAGTCTTGTTTGGACTTGTGCTAAGATTTACCGCTTTGTACTACCTGAAAGGCAAGAGAAATGACATTTACAAGTAAATGTGATGACATGATCTATAGGGACTGCTCAATATAATTGGTACCAGCTCTTCTTGAGGCATGCCACATGCAGCTTTACAGTTCTTAACGGATGTGACAACAAGAACATTCTAAACTAATCAAGTAATCCAAGTCTTTACCAGTCTCCTGAGGGGAAAAAACAAAACAACAATTACTTTGGTTCAGGGAGCACACAGAGGATATGCTGGATGACCCAATGCTGCATGACATTTGCAGTAGATTATACACACACACGGGGAGCTATGTATGTATATATACACAACATACGTGTGAGTTTGTATACATAAATTTTGTATACATTATTTATATATTTATATATATATATATATATATATATATATATATATATATGTGTGTGTGTGTGTGTGTGTGTGTGTGTGTGTGTGTGTGTGTCACACAAGTCATATTTAGTCATATTTTGAGTGTACTAACACACATTGAGACATTCTGGACTGCAGGCAAATCACTCCAGCCCCCCACTCTCATGCTGTTGTAACAAGTGCAGAAAGTGGTTTGCTGCTGTAATGTTGAAATAAACATGGGTGTCCCTCAAAATGTGTCTAGAAAGATATTGCCACTGTCCAAAGAAAGCATGTATGGATTAATAGAAATATTACTAAATTGCTAAGAATAAAACCTTTTTACATTAATTTACATTGAAAGTAAAGAATGTTTTTGCCCTCTCCTGTAAAGATATTATTCTGAAGATACTTGTTATTCTTTGGACAGTGATATGTTGCTCTAAAATATGGCCAGTGTTAATGATGCTTTCACACATGGGCAGGTTACCCATTAATACCCCCTATAACATGAATTTCCTTTTTATATATACACGTATATTTGTGTGTGAGGCAGAGGTCATGATTTGTCAGTTTACTTGCTTTTCTAAATATCAATAAGTAAACATCCCTTTCTACACAAAATATAACATATTGCAATATAAACGGTCTATATACTTGGAAAAAAATAAAATGTAAAATGTGACCTCTGCACACCACATATATTGTAAGTATACCACATTGTGTGTGTGTATTTTTTTGTTAAACTCAGCAAATAACTATCAACAGTGAACTAAAGTTTGCTGAAAAATGTATGAAATCATCATAAAGGTGGAGCAGAAGTGCGAGATGTCTTCTTACCTACCTGATTGCGAGTTTTTTGGGCTTTCTGTAGCCATGCACGCCACTGGTCATAAAGTTTGATACTGACGTTGGTGCAGCCGTAAGTGTGTTTCCGCATCCAGCCAAAAAACTGCTTTAGTTCACGCCGCAGGGTGGCGTTCTGCTCTTCTGACTTTGGATCACATGACCCACTCTGCAGAAGCTCTACAGAAAGAGATGGTATTAGGTATTGTTATGATAAGTGAACAAGATGTCTGAAACCAGGTTGACCAAAAGTTTATAAAAAGATTGTAGTGATGACATCATAATTACTAAGGCCTATATGAAATTTTTGAGGCTACGAATTCTGCTAACTGATATCGGCTATTTTTGTAATGTTCACATTTTTTTACTTTGTTCTCTTATTAGTTGTCATAAGTGCTTTACAGACTGATGTGACTGTTAGTTGTCAACTATAAATTTTGTAATATTACTGTAATTTCTCAAAGATCACATTTCTTAACCTTAAACAGCAGATGGTAATATAGTATATGGATATTGTAGTTATCTTTGCGGGTGAATTTTTCGTAAGTGCTCTTCATAAAAAAAGATTTTTTGTGTTAGGTTTTTATCATGCTACAGGTTATGTCTGGATACATTTTACATGTTTTGTCATTTTTAACATTGTTTCATATTCAAATATTCAAATGGGTTCATCAGTGGTACAGCCTTGTAAAGTTTCATCTTACAGGCAGGAGTTTGAATCTTCATGATGCCGTGGCCAAGAAAAATCACTAATTATCAGCACATTATCAGCAATATTTTGCCAACACTGATAAAACCATGGTTTGTTGATATTATAAGTTAATATACTGGTTAAGCACTGATAATTACTAAAAATAGCACTCGATGACTATTCATCTTAAATCAACAGATATAAAATGACTGGCCACAAGCATAAAGTTAGCACTGTGCTGCTTGTAGGGCAGGATTTGGTTCAGCATTTGTTTCACTAAATAACCTGGTATTGCACAAATCATAATAACTCTAATATGGGCCAAAAACATGGCAAACAAAAGAGCAGGGTACAGCTTCCTGTCTTAGGCCATGTGAAAGTCATGTAACCTGTCATTTCTCCAACTGATTCCAGACGTTTCCACTCAGTTTGAATGTGGCCACCGCTTTATACTGAACATATTTGAAGGGCTAAATCCAGCCATTTATGAAGACTCGCAAAAAGAATTCATCAACTGTTCCCTGAGGCCCATTGACATTTTGCTGGAAAGCTTTGAATACGCTGATGAGAGATCCCTATCGAGTTGCTTGACGTTTTTGTTTTGTTGTTTTCTGGGGTTACATATGGACTATCTAATTAGCCCATGATGTTGCAGCTTAATGGAAAGTTCCATTAAACTGAGGTATTTAAGCTATGAGTGTTCCACAGTTCTCATTCAAAGCTCTGATCACACTGTCAATGGAACTACTGAGCAATAAGTGTTCATTAAGCCAATATCATGGAAAACCAAATTTTCCTTTGTTCTATTTTTGATTAAAAAAAAAAGCTCTGGCATACCATATAAACTTCTTAGGTTCAGTCCCCAGTTCATATACAATATATTGTCGAAAGTATTCACTCACCCATCCAAATCATTGAATTCAGGTGTTCCAATCACTTTCATGGCCACAGGTGTATAAAACCAAGCACCTAGGCCTGCAGACTGCTTCTACAAACATTTATGAAAGAATGGGTCGCTCTCAGGAGCTCAGAGAATTCCAGCATGGTACCGTGATAGGATGCCACCTGTGCAAGAAGTCCAGTCGTGAAATTTCTTCACTACTAAATATTCCACAGTCAACTGTCAGCGGTATTACAACAAAGTGAAAGCGACTAGGAATGACAGCAACTCAGCCACGAAGTGGCAAGCCATGCAAAATGACAGAAAAAGGTCAGTGGATGCTGAGGAGCATAGTGCGCAGAGGTCGCCAACTTTATGCAGAGTCAATCGCTACAGACCTCCAAACTTCATGTGGCCTTCATTTGCATCCAAGCCTTATATCACCAAGCACAATGCAAAGCGTAGAATGCAGTGGTGTAAAGCACCGTCACTGGACTCTAGAATGGTGGAGACGTGTTCTCTGGAGTGACAAATCATGCCTTTTCGTCTGGCAATCCGATGGACAAGTCTGGGTTTGGCGGTTGCCAGGAAAACGGAAATTGTCTGACTGCATTGTGCCAAATGTAATGTTTGGTGGAGGGGGATTATGGTGTGGGGTTGTTTTTCAGGAGTTGGGTTCAGCCCCTTAGTTCCAGTGAAAGGAACTCTTAATGCTTCAGCAGACCAAGAGATTTTGGACAATTTCATGCTCCCAACTTTGTGGGAACAGTTTGTGGACGGCTCCTTTCTGTTCCAACATGACTGCTCACCAGTGCACAAAGCAAGGTCCACAAAGACATGGATGAGCGAGTTTGGTGTGGAAGAACTTGACTGGCCTGCACAGAGTCCTGACCTCAACCCGATAGAAAACCTTTGGGATGAATTAGAGCGGAGACTGCGAGCCAGGCCTTCTCATCCAACCTTAGTGTCTGACCTCACAAATGCGCTTCTGGAAGAATGGTCAAAAATTCCCATAAACACACTCCTAACCCTTGTGGAAAGCCTTCTCAGAAGAGTTGAAGCTGTTATAGCTGCAAAGGGTGGGCCGACATCATATTAAACCTATGGATTAAGAATGAGATGTCACTCAAGTTCATATGCGTGTAAAGGCAGACGAGTGAAAACTTTTGGCAATATAGTGTATGTAAACTAAGCTATAAGACCAGCCAGATTTGAATTCAGTGCTGTTTTGATGCATCAAAACCAACACATTTCCCTTCAGATATTCATGCTGAACTGTTGTAGAACTCTCTGCTTTACGAACAAGTACAATCCAGGTAGTCAGTCAAGACAGAGGCCATTAAACTATATCAGTTTTAAACACAAAGGAACAACATTATAATAATAAGGGATAAAGGGTTGTTAAAAAATGAATAATGTAAAAAGGCCTTTCAAGTGCTGTAAAGAATGAACCCCATCCCATATCAGCAAATGTACAATAAAAGTACAATACGCCCAACAAGCTCACCGCTGTTGGGTGTGGAAGCAGCTGTGGGGTGGCTCCAGTCGCTCCATATCCCTGCTTTCTTTGAGCCATAAATGCCAACGGGGTTGCAGCGCACTTGGACAAAATAGACTGTTCCAGGCTTGAGCCCTGCTAACCTGCAAGATGTCTGGTTTCCCACATCATCTACCACCTAATGGGACACAAATGTGCAGTGACACTGGAGTACCAACGATGATATTACCACAATGTTCTGCAGACACATTTTGCATACTGATTGTGTTTCCCCTACAGAAACAGCATGTACAAACTTGTGTCACTACCGACTACATGCACAACAATCCCTTAAGGGCACTCATGCTGAATTAATTTGCAGTTCAAGGCCTTTACATAAATCACCATTAACTTGACACTAAAGACTGCTATTTAAAACATTTTACAATTTCATTAGTTTTGATTAAAGGATTGCTGTGCTCTCTTACTGTTCGCATTCCTTTTGAAATGCCCTCTAATAAGCATGACTCAAGTATTTGGGAATGTCCTGTCTGTACCTTCCATTCGGCACTGTCCTCCAGGCGGTAGCGGATCTGGTACTTGGCCTGGAAGAGGAAATCCTTGAGGGCTGGGGGACTGGCCCAGCGAACACTCAGCTGATCATCTAGTTCACCCACCCGACTCACGTGCACATCAGGAGGGGGGTCAGTGGTCACTGAGATAGGAGAAATGCAAGAATTATCGAATCATGTCATGTACATACTTTTCACATGACTAAACTACATCAGCGCAATTATTGCCCAAAACACGTGAATCTCAATTCATACTCAATTATGTACTCAATTCTCAATTCAATGCATGTTACAATGTAGAGGGAAGACATTAGTATGATGGAATGTGTATGATTTACTAAACCAGGAAGGAAAGTGAGCAGGCAAGCAAGCAAGTGAACATTTCTAATCTAAAAAAAAGAGTTTTAGCATGTTTACATTTTTTTATTGTTGCAGTTGTACATGATTTTCTTATGTCAAAAATTCTGAAGTTATTTTGTGTATCTCAGCACGGCTGTGTCAATTCTTTTCACAGCAGTGGGTTCCTATTCCTCCTGTTTTGCCCCCCATTGCTCGCTAGCAGCTCAACACAACATTTCACACATAGATGCCAAGAGAGAAAAATTGGCCTCACTCTCTCTCTGGGAAGTCCTCTCTCTCCCACCCATCACTCTGCGTGATACTAGACAGCGCAGGAATCTGTTAGAGAACATAACATTGCCAGTTCTTCTCCAAGCGTGTTGAGCTGTCCAGTGATGTTATGCCGGCGGCAGTTTATAAAGATGTGGCTGCTGGCTTCACATGTCTTAGTGGAAGTATGTGCTAGCCTGCACCATTGCAGCTTGGTAGCACTGTGGGATGGAGGGAGATCTAGCTGGCGGTGGAACTAGATCTAGTGTTCATACAATTAGACTGATGTACAAAGTTAAGTAAAAAAAGTTGAGATGATTTCCTTTATGCCAGTGTAATAGCCATGAGGGTGCCTACAAAAGAGGCTACTAAAAAGAAGACAAATCAAAAACGGAACAACAGCATAAAAAACCTACACATCACAATGTAAACCCAATTACAAAAATCATATTTATGACAGGGCTTGCATTTGTTATCTATATGTAACCACCACAGAATAAGCATGGTGTTACGGCTTATCCTAGTCTGGGAACAGTACAGTGTGTCTAACAGAGCAGCACCGCCTAAGGCGGTGGGGAGTGCCTTACCCAAGGGCACAACGAGAAATACTCAGGAAGTCCTGGGACTTGAACCCACACCCTTGTGATTGCTGGCTCACCAGCAACCAAAACTCAAAGGGAGGTTTTTTGGGGAAGTATTTCAAATGGCTGAAGTTCTAGTCGAGATCAAAACTCACAAAAGCAGTAAGCTTACTTCCTTAAACTACAGGCTTATTATTCAGTTAATAACTACAATACACATTAAAGTAAATTCAAGATTTATTTATCTAGCTCTTTTCACAATGGGCATTATGTCAGACAGTCTTTCAGAGATGTTTTCTTACAACAGTGGTGATGTTTCTGGCTTTACACTTTGTGCTGTTCACTTTGGCGTCTACTTTGAAAATAATATGTAAGTTACGTGCAGCCCTTAGGGTGTAAGGGGGGGTAACAGAGCTAGGAAAGTATCTACTCGGAGCATCTTCGGTCATACTTAGTGTCTTTCACTTTCTTCTGCAATGTTCAGACAGTTCCAACGAAAGATTAACACAGCAAAACTCCACGTTCTCTTTGTCACTGACTCTGTGTTTGTGTATGTTCTGTAACTGGTTTAGCAACACATGACGATAAGGTCAGTGACTATCACTCTCCAGTGATTATTGCATGAACGTTTTTCTGTTTGGTCACAGCTCAGAAAGACATGCTTTCACTGCAAATATGAAATGCTGTCACTGAATCAAGCTTGCCTCCGGGGGAAAGAGAAGTGAATTCCAAGACTTATTGTTTCCGTAATTGAGAGAATGAAGAAAGGAGAGGTTAGGGACATTCCATGCAGCCGGCATCCCCCTGCCTTCCCTCAGCATCTCCTTACCATGTTTGTGTGCCACAGAAAGAAGAGTTTTCATAAAAAACTGAAAAAGTAATTAGTCCTATCTTAAGCCCTATTAAAGCTGGATTAGTTTTACCTGGGGAAATGTAATTGAAGTGATTACAGATGAGATATGTGATTTTTATCTAGTATCATTCTTTAATGTCTGTAGTTTTTGCTTCTAAGTCTGACAGTAATAATTCTGGAGCAATTTACTCTCTGTAATTCACTGAACCTGGAGTTCCCTCGGTAATAGCAGTCCACTTTGAACTGACCTCATGGTAATGCAACAACCTGGTGATAGAGATCGCTGTGCGCTGTGTTGTTATTGTTATTGAATGCGATGTCTGTTACATAAGTCTGACATAAACATCCAGGCTGAAGTTTCAATCTTAATTATCTGTTGAGAAATTACACACATACTTTATCCCATGCTGGCCTTAGGCTGATAATTGATATTATCAAATATCACATAGATGTAAACAAGTGCTGATGTTATGTAAATTATAGCTGTCATTATAGCCATACAAACAGAACTAAAGCCTGAAATAATAATTTAAATGTTGTGGTGTCAGGTTGGATTTTGCAGGAGTTTTCTAGACCACATCAAATGGCTTCACAATTTCAAGTTAAAAAGAATGTCCAACTCAATGTTCATGCCGCAAATGCAAAATCTACATTATACTTAAGGAAATATGACAACAAAACTATATTATTCACACTAGAGGTTCTATTTGAATGTGCACTCCAAATCATCAAATTCATCCCCCCTGAGGAAGGGGTCTGAAGTAGAGGTCTGCATTCCCACTGGACTCACCAGGATATCTTGTGGTGCAGGGCTAGTGTGATGCACAGGTGCAGAGAAATTCTGCAAATGAATGAATAGCCTAATGCAGATGGAAACTAGCCCTTTACCGGACTGCAGGTGGGACAAAACATATGGTGCTGATTTTCTGTAGGAGTGTCCGATTTATAGCTTGTGCAAGCAGGGCTTAAAAATCAAATGATACAAAATGTTCTTCCGCATGTTGCATGCAATTACACATTTCTACCAGAGAGATCTCCAAATCCCCATCCAAATCATTGAATTCAGGTGTTCCAATCACTTCCATGGCGACAGGTGTATAAAACCAAGCACGTAGCTGTGCAGACTGCTTCTACAAACATTTGTGAAAGATTGGATCACTCTCAGGAGCTCCTGAGTGAATTCCAGCATGGTACCATGATAGGACCCCCCCTATGCAACAAGTCCAACAAGTCGTGAAATTTCCTCACTAAATATTCCACAGTCAACTGTCCTTGGTATTAAAACACAGTGGAAGCAATTGGGAACAACAGCAACTCGGCCACAAAGTGGTAGGCCATGTGAAATGACAGCACAGGTCTTCAGATTGGCTCAAGAACAGTGCGTAGAGAGCAGCCGAGGAGCTGCATCCAAGCCTTGCATCACCAAGCGCAAGGCAAAGCGTCGAATGCAGTGGTGTAAAGCGCCGGCACCGGACTCGAATCACGCTTCACTGTTGGGCAATCCAATGGACGAGTCTGGATTTGGCGGTTGCCAGGAGAACAGTACTTGTCTGATTGCATTGTGCCAAGTGTAAAGTTTGGTGGAGGGGGGGTTATGGTGTGGGGTTGCTTTTTGGGAGTTGGACTCTTAGTTCCAGTGAAAGGAACTCTTAATGCTTCAGCAGACCAAGAGATTTTGGACAATTTCGTGCTCCCAACTTTGCGGGAACAGTTTGGGGATTGTCCCTTCCTGTTCCAACACTGCACACCAGTGCACAAAGCAAGGTGTGGAAGAACTTGACTGGCCTGCACAGAGAATAAACACACTCCTAAACCTTGTGGAAAGCCTTGCCAGAAGAGTTGAAGTTATAGCTGCAAAGGGTGGGCTGACATCGTATTAAACCCTATGGATTAAGAATGGGATATCACTCAAGTTCATGTGTGTGAAGGCAGACAAGCAAATACTTTTGGAAATATAGTGAAGCTTTAAGTAGTATTAGAAGCTAACCTAGTAAGTCATTGTGTGGTAATTAATTTACCATCAGGGAAAATGCAAGCCAGAGGCTAAGGCTCTGTAACGCTCAAATGTGGTACTTTGTAAATGAACTTGGATCATGAAAATATCAGTTATCACAATAATCTGCAGACACTAATGATTTGCCTAAATTTACATTATTGTTCATCCTTGTCTTCTACCAACCGGGCAGTCAAATCCCTCACAATTTACATTTCCTGATAAAACTAATTCAGCTCCAGTAGTGCTTTAGATGCTTTCTGTGCCTGTGCCCATTGTAAGGCGACCACATTTGGAATTTCAGCCACATCCCTGATGTTTTTTCCTTTTCCAAACCTAATAAAAACCCCACTCTCACAGGAAAGTGTGTGTACCATATGTGATATGCTCAAATGTTGCATAAAGGAGCTGGAGGATGAGCTCACTGTTGGGAAGTGCCGGCCAGATACTTGCAGAAAAAATCCCAAGCCATTCTGCTTGGTTTGGCTTTGCTTTCGTTAGCTATTTAACAATACAATCCTGCAGCCTCATTTAAGAAGACACAGGCAGTGCATTCTACTTACCCACATCTAAGATATCCAAGATGATGACATCAGAGGTGGCAGAGCCGAGCTGATTGGATGCTTCCACCCAAATCTCATATGGTGTGAAAATGGCCAAATCCCGTGGGATGTAACACGTATGCAGCTGGCCCATGTTGTACTCCTCACACTCCTTCTCTTTGCCATACCATCTGCACACCAATTAAAACTTTAAAAGGTCTGAATACACTGCACAAACCTCTCAAATAATAACACATGTTAAAAGATCACAAGTCATTTAACTTCAAGCCACCTGCTTGGCAAGTTTACGATCCACCAAGCTTCTCTCTGGCTCACAATTTAAACTTTATAGTCAGGGAGGAGAACGTGTTTTAAATGTTAGTGCCTTTAAATGTGCTGTCTCACCGCAGTTTGTACTTCAGGACATATTTTGTACTGATGAAAGTCTCCCCATGACCACCAGGGCTCCATCTGCAGCTGAGGTCTTTGGTGTTCCGTGACCAGCAGGACAGATTAACTGGCTTTTCAGGGGGCACTGCACACAAACAGGATAACTAGATGATCTACAGTGGCACTTACACCAATCTGATACCCAGCCGAGACCAGCAGAAAATGCTGGAGTGGATATAAACAGCAGCAACCTAGCCTGAAATACCACAGAGTTTCTTGCAGTGCAGCATAATGTAAAGTAGGTTGCATGATGACAAGAGTAGTCATAAGAGTATAGTCATAATAGCCAAGAATAGCCTAACATTAACATAAGAACAAGTAGGCAGCTAAGTAACCATAGTTTTTGTTGTGTTGTTGTGCGTGAAAGTTTACCTGAATAAAAATTGCTGCCCTTTTTTTTGTTATCTTGCTGGTTATGTATGTGTTCCTTTGGGGGAGTACATTGTTTGTAGTCAGTAGTCTGAGCATGGTACTTTAAGAAAATCACATGAGGTGATTCCATAAAAAAAAAAAAAAAAAAAAAAAATCGCTCATTTTGAAGCTTGGTAGTTTTTAAAGAAAAAATATCGAATTATTATTGGTATCAGCTTCCAGTACTGTTAAAGAAAATGTGGTATTGTTCCATCTCTAATCCAGTCTTATCAAGTCTTTCCTAATCATCTGAGAGTCAAAAACTGAGCCTTTAAACAGGACACATTTCTATGTTGGTCTACATGTTAATTCTTCACTCAATTTCCATACAAAGTTCACAGTAGTTACGAGGAATATTGTATTATTCATATAAAATAATGTATTGTATCATAGTGTGTTAGCTCAGAGTTAACATATCATCGCTCTCCAAAATAGTAACTTTACAGGAGAGAGCAAAAACACGCTTGCCTTTCAATGTAAGTCAATGTAAAAAGGTTTTATTCTAAGTGAGTTTAGAGCATTTCTAATGGTCCATTCATCATGATATTTTCACACAGTGTAAAGAACAGCTGGTATGTTACGAAACAAAGGAGAGAAATGGTTTTCTCTGCGCAGCGACGGTATTAGATTGTGACTAGTGTGATGTTTTAGTACAGCTACTGTTTAATGTTTACATGCTGCTAAGAGACCAACCAGAATGGATTAGACAATATTTCAGTGTGGCATTCTATTCTAATTCCAAGTCTCGAACTCTGTACTATTAAAAACATGAACTTTAACGTATTAATTTAAGGCACATTTTAGGCACAGAGAAAAATGTAATCCAAACAACAGTGTGGCAAAAACTTGACTAAAACTCCTTATAAAAACTCACATTAAAATCACAATGACTGCCTCAGTCTGTATTTGTATTGTTGAATTCCCCAAGAATTCAGTTGGTTGGCCAGGGCTATATAAGGGGGCTAGGTGGAGCCTCCCACCACTTTTACCAGTATGTAAAGGTGTAATCATTGTTAATGCTTGTCATCTGCATTGCCTCATTAAAAGTGGAGTGTATTTTTTTCCCTCCATCTGACGTTTGCCATGCAGGCTGAAATGTCATGACAATTTAACGTAAAAAGTAAATGAAGTATTTTATAAGGACAGTCATGCATTTTTAACCACTATGTGATTCATATACTTTTTAAAAGGCAAAACCTCACCTTATTTTCTTTTATACAACACCATGAATTTAACTGAACTGAGAATTGTTAAACCCCTATTAAAGAACGTAGTTAGCACATAATTTCAGACTAATAAATGAATCAAGTACTTATACAATTCAACATTACATAAAATACCTTGAAATAAAATTACATAAAATACCTCACTTTCTAGATATTCTACACTTTGAGAATTTGCTACTATATCCCACTTACTTCCAACATAAAGACAGGAGCCTGCCAGCACATCCCCGCTGCCACCATGGCACACCAAGTTGTCCCCTGACTGCTGCTGGGAACCGTTGAGCCTGTGCAAGGTTACGCTCAGCTCTGTTGGACTGAGCACCATGTAGGTGCTCTTGGCCAGTCGTCTCCCATTAAGCGTCCAGTACAGAGAGCTGGCCGCTAGCCCCAGCTCAGAGCTAACAGTGCACACCACGGTTAGGCTGGAACCGATGAGAAGTGCTGGGTCCTGGGGGGAGATCACAGCCAAGTCTGGGGGTCAGAAAAATAAGAGTCTGTATTTACGACCAGCAGAAACGGGAGTTTGGAGCTGGATTTATGACAGCAATGCTTCAACACTTGGGAGATCACTTGGAGAGGTCACACGAGGTCGTTTGTCAAGAGCTTAAGTGGTTTTCCATCCTCCAAATTTTCCCTCTCTTTGTCAGGGGCCCTCACATTTTATTCAGGTTTATGACAAATGCTCAAAAGGCAAACTAGGCTGTTCTAGCGCACTGCTACTTACGTTCCTTAGGGACACCGTGGACCCAGTTTACTCTTGGTGGGAGGTGGATAAACCTTTTAAACATTTAAACACCATATCTCTCTGGATGAAATATTTTTACTGTCTCTCTTCTTCTGTGTCATAACGACTCAGAGAATTCAAATGAAATGTTGTGATAGGAATACGAAGCAGAATGTTTGGCAGTCAAAGGGTGTATCATTACTCTTTCATCTATCCTATAGTTCATTTACTTTTTAAAGGAATGGTTCAGCGAAAAATCCTATTTATAATAAGGACCGTTTTTGTGTTTGCTTCTTTCGTTTTGCACTAAAGGTCGACGCTAATGCGGCTAACACATAATGTAAGTCTATGTCACCCAGAAGCTTTTCGGGTGGAATAGACTTATACTGCCTTGTAGCTCCACTGCAACACTAAAGAAGCTAACTTTGAACCAAACATGTCTTGGCTGATCGATGGCATTTGGACTAAGGGCGAATATGGAGTAAAGGGGAATATTATGTTATAAAGGGGGAGTTTTTTTTAAAGGACAGTCATTTAAATTCATTATGACAAGACTATAGGCCAGTGCATCCTATGCATTCTTAGCAAGTTTTTTTTTTTTCAGTAAAATCCCCAGGGTTTAATGAACCCTTTAACATCCATCTGTGGGTTTATTTTTTCTTTTTCTTTGTTTTATGTGTTCTCTGAGATTACACAAAAATCTGAAGACATGTCTAATCAATCAAACTGTATGGCTAAAACCACTTAATATTACCAAAATCTAGTCTTTTGGTCACACCGAACTATTTTTAATTGAACGTGTGAACCCCAAATTTGATTTCTGAATTCAAGTACATGTTAAAAACTCCAAATGGGTTCTGTTAGAAAGTTCTACCAAAGTTTCATCACTTTAGGCCAATCAGATCAAGTTCTGTGGAATTTGTTCGACATGTATGGGTTAATTAACATCCACAGCCTCCACTAGGACGTTAGTTCAACACTGTAGGTGTTGATTCAGTTCTAAACTGGGGCTTTAGCTGCACATTTCCTCAGGAAGGCTGCTTTGGCCTGTGCACACCTTTCTGTTGTAGCTATCCAAACTCAGGCAGCGTGCTAAGCAGCCCAGTCTACTTACGTGTTGTCGAGGTAAAGACGTGTGGGATGAAGATCAGACACGATGTAGTCCACACTACTAGTGCCGTCTTCAGCGTCTCGCTGCTGCTCCGGGAACCGTTTTCATCACGTTGGTGGGAACAGATGCGCGGACGAGCCATTTTCGCTTCTCAGGCAAAAGTGCAAAAAGCCGTTTTACATGAACCAGCAAACCACAGCAGGTGTGTGACGCCTTTTCCTTTGTGGAGAGCAGCGTTCACACGGAGCCCGGAGTTTTTAGAGAGGTTTGAGTGCGTGTTGGAAGTCTGGAGTAAGTTACTCCTGAAGCTCCTCCTACATCTTCCCCAGTCGCTCATCATTAGGAGACTCCTTCATTTGTCCATTGTAGTCATATAGTGGTCCATTTTTCGTTCATTTGAACACGTAAAACTGGACATCAAGGTTAAGGAATGGACAATCAAGTCTGCATTTTAGATGTAACACTTTCATTTGTGGGGATCCTCACGTTCAAATATATTTAGACACCTGCTCAGAGCAAGGGTATAAACAGAGTACTCTGAAAAAGTCCACTGCTGAAAAAAACAGCTGGTCTATTCTGGTCTGGTGCTGGTTTGGCTGGTCAGCCAGCATGGCCATGTTAGCTGACCAGCACACCAGCATCCAAAACACAGCATATGCTGGTTGTGCTGGTGATCAGCCATGCCAGCCTGTACTGTTTTATTTTTTTCTAGCAGGCCTGCTGAAGTGTACTTCTACGCCCGTAATCCCCCAAGCAGAAGCCCACTACAACACCGACACTAATCACTCCCACACATATCCACAACTGAGGAGGCTATTAGTTTGATCCTCCCTCAAAAGAGCACAGGAATGCTGAGATGAATAACTGATCATCATGTTGGTTTATCAGTCTACTCAGGCTTTAGTATGAACTTCAGTGTTAATCCTCTTTAGAGTTTGTCTAACGAGCATGTTTGCTACATGCCGTGCGCTGATTTTAAAATAGCTCAAAAGCAAGCATTGCTGGCGTTTCTTTTGAAGACTGTATTTTTTTAAATCTTGCCTATAGGTATTCTATTAGTATTCCCCTACCTGTATTCTGAATACTTCCTTTACTAAATGTAACTTAGACTGAACACAGGTACTTGACTTCTGTATTCTGAAGGCGTATACCCAATAATTGTATTGTATATTACATCCCAACATCCCCTTTTCTTTGCTGTCGTAACAGGCTCTTCGTTTCTGGAAAGGCTAGATGTTGGAACATTGCTGTAAATATTTGACTGCACTCAGCCACAAGAGCATTAGTGTAGTGAGTTGCTGTGCCTGAGTTCAGGATCACAAACTCCATTCCAACTCATCCCAAAGGTATTGGATGGACCTTCATCACTTAAGAGAACACAGTTTCACTACATCCCAATGCTGGGGGGTTTATACCTTTCTGAATGATGCCTGGCATTGGACACGATGACCTTAGGCTCATCAATTCTGTTGGTCAGTGCATTTCTATAGAGAAGGTAAAAGGTGTGTAAGTCTTGCTTGTTCATACTCTAAGCAGACATAAAAATAACTAGCAAATGAAAAATAAACGTTATTGGCCAACAGAACACCAAATGGAATTTATTAGCACCTTCAACAAATATGATAACTGAAACTTAAAACTGCTCTCTTTTTTGGGATTTCTCTTGTATTTAACCCGTACACCCCCTTCAAAAAGGGGTTCTTCAAAGTTTTTTAGCAAATACATTCACTATATAGAGAACCATCACAATTCAAATAATAATCTGAATGCCCAAATCATTGCTTGCATAGTTATACAGTTCTATGGTGCAGAAAACTCTTCTATATGGTTTTCTTTTTTTGATACGAGGCTATAAAGGTGCCCTTACAGTGCTAAGAGTGTGTACCATAAGGAAGATGGAAATACAAAGACTGACGCTCTAATCTCTCAGTATGTTTAATGTATCTTTCATATTGTTACTGTGGTTTTCTTTAGGCTATTGGAGGATAACAAACAGACCTTGTGTGAAATTACTCCTTGCAGCATCAAACTACCGGTGATGGTTTAAGCATATGCCATAAACCTGTCAGGCTTGCAGTCGGGCTCTAATGACAGCAAAATGAGCTCAGTTGGCACCATAAACACAGATCTAGGCATCCACATGTTCAGGATAGACACATACCATAGAAATGACGTGGTGCTATAAAGTTGAAGAGCATAAAGTTAAAGAAGGTGGTCGTGATTGTAATATGCAGTTGTTTGCTAAAGTCTGAACACCTCCGTCACATTAAACGTGTTGCTGAAAATAAGTTAAAAGTCTCTACAGGGAACAAACTTAAATATGCCATTTTTCAATGCATCATTTTTATGACTTTGCTAAGTTTAACATACTTGAATGTGAAAACGTGAAATGTGCCATAACTTTTGCACAGGCCACCTTTTATTCATTTTCCCCATTATGTTAAATTCAGCAAATAAATAGCAATAGTGCATTACACTGTGTAGCAGCGTGTTCTCTGTAGAGGATGTGTTAACTTATAGCGTTCACTCAGAAAATCAATAAAACATGTAATTTGACCCTAAACTTTTGCACATGAGTGTATGTTATTGTAGTTCTGAATATGCTTATCTGGTACTTCTCTGTATGTACTGATCAACCATCATGCTTACCTTGTATCTACACTCATTGTCTATTTTATCAGCTCCACTTACCATATAGGAGCACTTTGTAATGCTACAGTTAAAGACTGTAGTCCATCTGTTTCTCTGCATACTTTGGCCCAATCCCATTTCACCCCTTGCCCCTAACACTTAGCCCTACCCCTCTGTTTTGCGCGTTCACGCCTAGGGGTAGGGTTGTCCCGATAGTTGTTGAGGTGGAGGGGTAGGATGAAGTGTTAGGGCTATTTGGCCCTTCAAATGGAGATTTTTCAGAAGCGCATTACAAACGGAGGGTTATGAGAAAATTCCCAGAATGCCCTGCGAATTCCCTTATTGTAAGAGAACCGTTGTAGTAGCATTTTATGGTCATTTCCTTCATAACACGCATAAAAATCGCTAGTAATACGCTGATGTCCGGGCGAATTTTCCCGTTCCACCTTAAATGGTGCAGCAGTTACGTTCTGGTACGTGAGGTTGCCTCACCATTTAAAGTGGAACGGGAAATCGACCGTGAAACTGGCGATTAGAAAGCTAAGTTCAGCTTCATATCACCGAAGAATTCTTGGTGGTGATAATAAATAACTGCCCCGCCTCTTTGAAGGCGGATGATGCCCTAAATGAATTTAAGCAGTGAGGAGCTGAACTTTCCCCTCCTCTGCTGTCACTGCAGGCTGGCAGGGTCGCCTGCAGAGCAGCGCTAGTAGCTGTAAATGAAGTGATGTCGTTTTTGTTTGTGCTCTTGTTTATTCAGCGACTCGTTTGATTGATTGATGCGTAAAACTGAAGTTGTGAATGAATCGTGAGCACCTATGCTTTTCAGTCTCCTTCGGATAAATGTCAGTGTGATATACCATTATTGCTATAGTCTGGAGACAAAGCAGGAAAACACATCCTGATTATTTTTCCAGGCTATTTTAAATATGATTCACCTGTCCCGTCATGTGACACACAAGCGACATCACCACACCTGGAGGCGGCACACTGGAAATGGCCGGAAAACCTAGCCTCGTCTGTTTACGTAAAAGTCGCTGATGACAACTGATGACGTTTCCGGTTCTTGAAGGGTTGTCCCATTTCATGGGGGGTCGATTTCAACCACTACCCCTTGTAATTCAGTTTCAAGGGGTAGGGTTACACTCGAAAACAAGGGGTAGGGGTAAAACTAAGAAATGGGATTGGGCCTTTGTTAGCCCACTTTCGCCCAGTTCTTCAGTGGTCAGGACCACAACAGAGGAGGTATGATTTGGGTGGTGGACCATTCTCAGCTCAGATGTGGTGGTGGTGGTGTGTTAGTGTGTCTTATGCTGGTACATGTGCATCACAAACAGCAGCGTTGCTGGAGTTTTTAAACACTGCGTCCACTCACTGTCCACTCTATTAGTCACTCCTACCTTGCTGGTCCACCTTGAAGATGTGAAGTCAGAGACGACAGCTCGTCTGCTACTGCAGTTTGTGTTGGTCATCTTTTAGTCCTTCATCAGTGGTCACCGGACACTACCCACAGGATGCTGCTGACTGCATATATTTGGTTGGTGGACTATTCTCAGTCCAGCAGTGACACTGAGCTGTTTAAAAACTCCAGCAGCACTGCTGTGTCTGATGCACTCGCACCAACGTAACACACACTAACACCACCACCACCACATCTGTGTCGCTGCAGTGCTGAGAATGATCCACCACCCAAATAGTACTTGCTCTGTGGTGGTCCTGTCGGGGTCCTGACAAGTAAAGAACAGGGTAAAAGTGGGTTAACAAAGTATGCAGAGAAACACCTGCACTACAGTCTGTTTTTTTTTTTTTTTTTGGAGAACTACAAAGTGCACCTATATTGTAAATGGAGCCGATAAAATGGACAATGAGTATGGAAACAAGGGTGTTTTGGCTGTTTGGTGTATGTGTAACATGTTTAATTATAATTCATAACTGTCAATTGTTGTCTCATTGCCAATTATTCTCTTTTTTCATACTGAGAAAGAAATCCTGTTTGTTGTCATGTTGTTTGATTGTCTGTTTTACTGTTTACTTCAGGCAGTGTAATTGCACATTAATCTGCAGTGAGCGCCAACTCGCTGTGAAACAGGCGCATTCAAGCGGACAGTAAAGCGGTTGTTTGCGCGCACGTTCGAGTCTACAATGCAGCGCCTCGCGCGCGCTGAAAAGCGGCAGGCGCGTGCGTGAGGGTGTTATCAGGCGGAACGTCACAGCGCATCCAAACGCGCCTTAGCGAAGCGGCGTTGTCTTTTTCCCACCCGCATTCCGTGTAGCCCCGCCCCCTGCGATGTGATTGGTTGATAGTTAATACTCTGAAGCACAGTCCGCTGTTCTAGACGGTGCATCAGCGAATGCTATTCAGCCAAGCCCCGCCTCCTGCGCTAGAATAGGCTAATAGTTCGTGGCCAATCCTAACACAAGCTACTACCGCACTAACCAATCGTAGAGGAGGAAGAGTAAAGTGACCAGCCAATCCGCACCCAGGACGATGACTCCTACTGGCCAATGCTAGGTCATGAGGCAGGGCTTGTCCTAATACGGGTGGGGAAAATAAAAAAATAACGCTGGCGAAGCAGATGTAGATCGAAGCGAAAGCGGGGGAGTCGAGCCGGACAGAGCCTGCAGTGCACGCCGCCTCTCTGCTCACTGCATTCGGCCAGAAGATGCTCCGGGTGGGCGGCATGGCGCGCAGCGGTCCAGCTCTCCTCTCTCTGCTCTGCGTGGCGCTGGCGGCCGCATCCACCGACCTGTTCGACAACCAGCTGGGCGACATCAGCTACTGCAAAAAGCAATGCCAGATCAACATTAGAAACAAAAGCCCGGCCAAAGTAAGTGACCCCTGCCCGGCGAAACGTTTGGTGTGCTTCAGCTAAAGCGCAAGGTGCAGCAGCAGGGAGAGTGGGATGTGTGGAAAGTGGAAAGGCTTTTCGCTCAGCCGCAGCCATTTGCAGCACCGCCAGGCTTTTTTCCCTTAATATTATGTGGTGCAACCTGAAAAAAGGGAACAGTTGTGTCTTCATGCTCTGATTTTTGTCTCAAGGGGGGATGATGTGATGTCAAAAATGGATCGTCGTTGTTATCGTTGTTATATCGGGCTGATTCTTAATCGATAGAGGCTTTCTAGCCCAGCTACGGCTTTGTGTCTTCGTTCCAGCCCGCATGGACGTCCCCTGCCCCGTGCAGCCTGCGGTCTGAGGAGCAGGCCTAACATTATAAGGCAGTTTATGCATGACCTGTAGCCTAATGTTCGGCGACGTGAGCAATGGGCCATTTACACCAAACCCATTAGGCGACGGTCAGCGTTTATTGCCGCTTATTCATCCCCCCTCCACAGCAGTTTCTGCCAAAATGTGTCCTCGTGGAGCTCTTCATTGTTAGATGCGGGCCTGCTGACCACCCACGTTACAGAACGAGACCGAGAATGAAAACGTTTCGCCGAATGATCCTCACCCCGTGCCAAATACACCACAGCTGAATAATAATCAAGCAGGCTGCTCCATTTTGTCGGGGTTGTATTTCATTTTCCTCTGGGCTCGCTGAGCATCACCTTGGGCAGGTGCAGTGCTAGGGGGCGCTCAGGAGCTCCTGAGCTCCTCACACCAGCACAGGAGAGATTAAATGCAGCATTTTAATCAAAGGGGTGCTTCTCTAGCCGTTTTCATCAGCCGGATGCCATTATGTTCAGCCGGAATTCCTCACAATCTCATCTAGGCTGTCTAATCTAAACTCTCTCGTCACCAAATGCTCGGTGTTTATATTGATATTCACTCATCTCCATTACTAGACTGAATATCCGTGAAATGCAGTCGTGCGCTGTGTCTCAGTGGCCCCAGTCACACACAGGTCGAACAGCGGCGTGTCTGCGCTTTGTGAAAGGCCCAGTAACACTGCGGCTCTGAGATAATGCCATTAGTCTGCTGACGTTTTCATCTCAGCCGTCTGGCGGCGCTGTTTATTACAATGGGACGTCGCAACTTCGACAGAGCGTCATGTAGCCTATTGTTTTCCTTAAAAATCCCTACATGATTATGTAAGCTCAGGGAATCAGGCCAGGAAGCTACATGAAAATAAGCCTGGAGCATTCTCCCTGAATGCAGGCAGCAGGCCAGCTGATGTTCTGCTTTTAAGCACTTTTTAATGATGGATCCCAATAATGTTGCTTTTTTTGGGGATATTTACATTTAAACAAATAAATAACATGAATGTAATGTGCAGTTACTTTCATTATTACACTGGAGCATTGCATGCTACACTGATGCAGTCCATTTCTCAGGTGGGAACTGAGAATGATAATATTAGTTTGAAGCAGTTTCAACAAAGTGTTTTAGATGAATTGACCCTTATTAGTACCATTTAACCCATCTGTGAAATGAAACACCACATACACTCTAGTGAACAGTGAGCACACTTGCCCAGAGAGGTGGGCAGCCCAATCCGCAGCGCCCGGGGAGCAGTTGGGGGTTAGGTGTCTTGCTCAAGGACACCTCAGTCATGTGCTGTCGGCTCTGGGGATCAACCCGGCGACCTTCCGGTCACGAGGCTGGTTCGCTAACCTCCAGCCCATGACTGCCCCAAAAGAATTTACACAAAGATTTTAGGTTCTGAGAAAACAACGAACCCCTCATTATCACTCGACCTAAGAAATAAAACTGTTAAAAAAATGATGTCATCTTTAAACAACTGGGTTACAGAAGATGGACAAACACCAATGAGAGAACGTTTTAATTAATGAAAGCTGCTAACTTTGACTCCGAGAAAATTTTATTCCGATGAAACCCAAATAGCACTGAAAGGTTTCAGTTGTGTTCCATGCAGTCTGTGTATAGCGACCTTATTTAATTAAATAGAAAAGTGTGGCACAATTCAGTAATGCTCATAAAATTTTGGATTTTTTTAAATGTCATATGCTTATGTGACAGTTATTTAAATTAAAGTTTGTAGACTTAACTTGAAATTAATTTGTTTCAAAAACAGAACTATTTTTTTACAAGTCAACTCATTTGGGCCTCATTCTCCAGCCATTTTTAAGAAGAAATTCCTTCTTCTAATCCACTTACAGAGTCTTCACAAAGATTCGGACATTCGCCAATGTTTTCTTATTTGGAATTTGTTCTTGGGTATGAACAGGATCTACACACACCCGAGCAGTTCTGCGGTTTAAGAACACTTCATGAATCTGATGTTGATTTTTCTTAGGAGCTTTCTCAGGAACACATTCAAGAAAAAACATAGATATTAGTGAATGAGGCCCAATGTTCACAGTTTACAATGTGTGTGTCTGAGGTGGATTTATGCATTACATATCTTTGTAGTACTACACCAAGACGGTAGCTCTAGTTATTGACTGTTCTAAATTATTGCTAAATATCCTGCATTTAATTCTGTCTCCTCATTTGATTTATGTACTAATGTCAATAGGATTCAGTTCGCCCATACTTTGGTATCATATAGCCCCTGAGTTACTACTCATACCATTATTTCTGTTACTGATGTCAATTTCTTTACAACATCCATTCATTGCAAGTAGCCTAACAAAGATTAAATATCAATTAAATATGTACATTATGCTGGCAACAAAAAGTGGTGTATTATGAAGTTAAACACTGATTTGGTGTAGTGAACTACTTACATAACCTCACTGGAACCTTTACTGAGGTAACAACATCTACTCTTCTAGGCTTTACACTAGATGTTGGAACATTGCTGTAAGGATTTGATTGCATTCAGCCACAAGAGCATTGGTATGGTCAGGTACTGGTGTTGGATTAGTTCTGGATCACGACTCCAGCTAACAGTACTGGATGGAGCTCCATCACTCCAGAGAATGCAGGGTGGGGGGGGGCTTTATACCCTTCTGACCAATGCTTGGCATTGGCTTTGCTTATGCCAATGTGTGGCAGCTCCAGAGTGTCCCATCCTATTGGCAATTCTATACTATCGGAGATCACATATGCTGTATGTGTGCGATGGAATGCCAGGGTTATAGTGGGTTCATCTTAAAGGAACTGAATTCACTAATTAGAAGGTGTCAAAACATTTTGGATGTACAGCGTATAATATATACACTGTATAATTTTGTACTGATAGATATTTTGCATAATTCGCCATCATTTTGAAAGTGTTTGAAAGTTTGGAAGGAATTCTGTGATCAACAAACACTTATCATTGCAAAAAATTCTTGGGATGTTTCCGTCAAATGTATTGGCGCCAGTATCTCTTTCTGGGAGTGTCTTAGCTTAAGGGTGTCTTTAGACTGTAGTCTATTCACACTAGTTTATAGATACCAAGCTAAGAAGACAACAAAGCACTTCTGTATTCCACTCTGGATTAATCATCTCCTAAAATCCATAAATGTAAATATCAGATACGATTGTAGCTCTCACAAAGCTCCTTGTGTGTTTGCAGGACTCCATCATGAATGCGTGCTATCGTGGCTGCCGCCTCTACTCCATTTGCCAGTTTGTGAATGGAAACACTGGCTTCAACAACAGCAAGGAGGAATGCCAGGGAGGTAAGGCCTTGGGCGCACCTGGACAGGTGATATTGTTGCTTAAACAAAAGAAGACCACACAAAGACACTACAGAGTTGCATCAGAGTGTCTCTGCACAAAATATCTAAAGGAATCCTTTGGAATTTACTGTTGGAAGGCTTGTATCACTAGTCTTTGTCTTGGAGATTGTCTGGAGATGTTTTTTTTCCAGCAGTAGCAGCTCTACCCTCATAGCAAACAGCACTGCCTGAGACAGAACAGTCTCTATTGGAGCTATCCAGCCTGTGGGAGGCAGCTTTAGTGAAAATCAATCCTGCACTCTGGTGGAAGAGGCAGATGCTCAGATGTTTGTTGATATTGATGACTGCCAGGCTGTAGGGAGACCTGAATGGGGATGGATATACCTGACAGGTACCGTGCATGTGTCTGTGTATTTGTTTGCAGCGTGCCAGGAGGCATACAGTAAGTTACTGGAGCAGGAGGCCTGCAGCACAGGCTGTGCCAGCCAACCAGCCGAACCCGAGATCAAAAGGAGGAAGGTAGGAATGGAGGAGTTCGGCTCCTAGAGGCGTGTAGTCTTCTGACATTTGAATCCAGTTAACAAACAGCTTCGGATTTCTTTCTGCAGCTCAAAGCCCTGACCAACCGTCCCAAACCTGTCTCAGTGATGGACGCTGTGTCCAGCTGGTGTAACGATATTGTCAGCTCTGCTCAAAGCTTCATCTCCTCCACCTGGACCTTCTACCTACAGGCTGATGACGGCAAGGTGGTTGTCTTCCAGGTTAGTTTTTAACTACGTAAAAAATTTGTTTACAGTTCTCTGGTCTTCAGTTATCTCAGTTCTGTCTGGTATTCACTTAGCAAAGACATGTTTGCTGTCTTTTATTAGCTTTTTTAGTTATGTTCTGGGGCTGTTGAGCTAATGTAGCTACTAAATAATGTAACCTTATTAGTAGCTATCCATGTGCAAACTACATACATAAATTGTCATACACTTGGCTCAAAAGACATTGTTTGGCTAAGTAATGTCATTTGTACATAAACAGTTTCATAAAATAGCAAAATAAGTCAATATAAAAATTAAATATACAGTACAAAAAAAAAACTAGAAGTACATGATCATGCAAATTTTAACTCAGTCATTCCACCTTCCAACTTTCCAACCAGGCATTTCTGTAATATAGATTTGTCTGACATGAACCTGTTAGACCTTCAGACTCTGAGTTTATTTTTCATTTATTAACCTTGAAGCAACTGTTATTCTCTAAGTACTATGAAACTTTTTTAAGGTGTATATATAAGGTATAAGGTATATTTAAGGTATGTAGTTACAAAAGAGAAGAAGGGAATTCTGAAGATGGGTCCTTAGGTGGTACTAGGAGGCCCATGTTAACATGTTTATTGAAAAAACAAACTGTCTTAAAATATCTTACTTTGTGCTATTATAGTTATTAATTTCTGAAATGATGCCTAAAGTTAAAAAAAAAAGTTATTGTGTATATTAACTCCTTAAATGGCCACATTTCTATAACCTAAGAACAGCTCAGCCATTTTGCATTAAAGTGCTTGTAGTTACTGAATAATAAGCATTAGTATGTACAACCCCAATTCCAGTGAAGTTGGGACGCTGTGTAAAACATAAATAAAAACAGAATTCGATGATTTGCAAATCATTTTCAACCTGTATTCAATTTAATACACTACAAAGACAAGATATTAATGTTCAAATGGATAAACTTTATTGTTTTTTGCAAATATTCACTCATTTTGAATTTGATGCCTGCAACACGTTCCAAAGAAGTTGGGACAGGGGCATGTTTACCACTGTGTTACATCACCTTTCCTTTTAACAACACTCAATAAGCGTTTGGGAACTGAGGACACTAATTGTTGAGGCTTTGTAGCTGGAATTCTTTCCCATTCTTGCTTGATGTACAACTTCAGTTGCTCAACAGTCCGGGCTCTCCGTTGTCGTATTTTGCGCTTCATAGTCTAGTCATAGTCCAGTCTAGTACCCGCACTCTTTTACTACGAAGCCACGCTGTTGTAACACGTGCAGAATGTGGCTTGGCATCGTCTTGCTGAAATAAGCAGGGACGTCCCTGAAAAAGACATTGCTTGGATGGCAGCATATGTTGCTCCAAACCCTGTGCACAGATGTGCAAGTTACCCCCATACCATCAGAGATGCTGGCTTTTGAACTTTCCGCTGATAATAATCCGAACAGTCCTTTTCCTCTTTGGCCCGGAGAACACAATGTCCATGATTTCCAAAAACAATTTGCAATTTGGATGGCAGCATATGTTGCTCCAAAACCTGTATGTACCTTTCAGCATTAATGGTGCCTTCACAGATGTGCAAGTTACCCATGCCATGGGCACTAACACACCCCCATACCATCAGAGATGCTGGCTTTTGAACTTTGCGCTGATAACAATCCAAATAGTCCTTTTCCACTTTGGCCCGGAGGACATGACGTCTGTGATTTCCAAAAACAATTTGAAATGTGGACTCGTCAGACCACAGGACACTTTTCCACTTTGCGTCAGTCCATCCTAGATGAGCTGGGGCCCAGAGAAGCCGACGGCATTTCTGGGTGTTGTTGATATTTGGCTTTCACTTCGCATGGCAGAGTTTTAACTTACACTTGAAGGGTTTTCTGAAGTGTTCCTGAGCCCATGTGGTAATATCCGTTATGATATTGATGTCTGTTTTTAGTGCCGCCTGAGGGATCAAAGGTCACGGGCATTCAGTGTTGGTTTTCTGCCTTGCCACTTGCAGAGATTTCTCCAGGTTCTCTCAATCTTTTGATGTTATTATGGAATGTAGATGATGAAATCCCTAAATTCCTTGCAATTGCACGTTGAGAAACATTGTTCTTAAACTGTAGGACTATTTGCTCACGCAGTTGTTCCCAGAATAGTGAACCTCACCCCATCCTTGATTTTGAACGACTGAGCCTTTTAGGGATGCTCCTTTTATACCCAGTCATGACACTCACCTGTTTCCAATTAACCTGTTCACCTGTCGAATGTTGCAAACAGGTGTTTTTTGAGCATTCCTCAATTTTCCCAGTCTTTTGTTGCCCCTGTCCCAACTTCTTTGGAACGTGTTGCAGGCATCAAATTCAAACTGAGTGAATATTTGCAAAAAACAATAACGTTTATCCGTTTGAACATTAAATATCTTGTCTTTGTAGTGTATTCAATTGAATATAAGTTGAAAAGGATTTACAAATCACTGTATTCTGTTTTTATTTATGTTTTACACAATGTCCCAACTTCAATTGGGGTTGTAGTAAGCCTGGGATTTTAAGGGGATAAACTAATAAACAGAATAGCCTACCAGCCAGAAATATTCAGCGGAGTAGTCCTGTGGTCAGAAGCTGACCGCTGATGAAGGGTAATACACACTGAAAAGTCATCAAGCATATATCTCAAAGCAAATATGCATATATGATTTTCCACTAATCTGTTTGAACAAAACAGGCATATTACACTGTGTGTGTTGGTTTACAGTGTAAATGTGATTATTTTACCTTGTTGAGATCCTAAAAATGTTTAAAAGCACTAGATTTCATTTTAAAAATTGTGCTGCAACCTTGGTTAACTTAGCGTGTTCTCACCAAAACATATGTAGTCTTTTTTGGACAGCATTCACTCCACCGCAGCATTAAAACTCATGTATACTAGAGTGATATCCACTTCACGCCCACTAGCAACCTCTACAGAAATAGCCAGTGTCCCCCCAGGGTTCATGCATAAGCCAAAGGCTTCAGTTCAAGTTTTTCTGCATTGAGTTACAGCATGGAACTCCAAAGTTGGAGCACCGTTATTCACATCAGCAAAAACCCAGCAGATTCTGCAAGCCAAGACAAAACATGTCTTTAGAAAAACAGGTTTAGAGATGTGGTTCAAGAATGTAGAATTAAGCCATCACAAGTCTGTCTGCCTGTCTTTCTTTATCCAGAGTCATGATGAATGTCTGTCTTGCGGTTATGACATGGGGGGAAGTGAGAAAGAGACTTCCACAGGCCATCACTCAGCCCAACCAGCCTGTGTTTAGTGGGCAGCTGGCAGACAGCCAGTCATTTGAAATATTGAGTTTGGCAAAGGAAACTACCAAAAGGAGGGAAAAATCAAGACCAAGGAGACAGGACTTTGATATCCAATGTTTAAAGTGAGGCTACAGAACTAGCACTTTCCCAGAATAGCTGTACACCATTTGTGGTGAACGAGGGGGACTAATGATGGGCCTTTTGCTTCAGTGGTCTAAATGGAGAAAAGGATTTTTTTCCTTTATGGCAGAATTTCTTGTAGTGAGTGTGGTGTTGATAAAACCAGATACATATATTTACTGACTGTCAACAAGAAAGGAAGACGTACAGTGAATGAACAGAGGAAAAGAAAGTGTAGGGTGAAGTTTACATCTGTAATAATCCATATAGAATCATTTCTACCAATGCTTCAATCATTGCAATGTGCAAGCTACTTGAGCTTTATCTACACAGGTTTCCAGCAGAACCACATTCCATTCTAGCATTCTGAAGGGTCTGCAGGGAGTTTGGGAAATCTGTGACCCACTGGATGTCACTCATGGGGCAACATATTCCATCGGTTAAGCAGCAGCCTGGGCTTAATCATGTTTATCCATTCTGCCCATGCCTTTGATGAGTCCCTCAGAGGTAATCAGGGGGAATCAGCCTGTTTCCTCAGAGCCAGAGAATAAACATAAATCCACTGTGGACTAGCCACTGATTGGGGGACCAAATCTTGTTTCAAATGAGGTCTGGCATCTTGTTTAAATTCCAGTTGAGTTCAACGTGGACATGGTGCAAGGTTTTTTCCGCAAGAGCGGAAGAGGAGGTAAGATGGGTCCGGAGAAAGAAAAGTCCAAATAAGGGAAATGAGATTGTTTACAATTAAGTCAGCAACCCCAGCCTCTTGTCTTGGTGGAGTCTCGTGAATGCTGCTGATCACCTTTGGCATGTTTTGTGGTAATGCGTGACAGATGCACATTAGACCGCTTTCACTAATGGCAAGATTCCATCAGTCTGTGGCCAGTGAACATTAACTTCCTAAGATGTTCGTTTTTTCCCTCTTTGATCCTCTCCCTTCTTCAACATCTGGATTCAATGCTTTTGACAGGATGGCTTTCAATAACAGTGACTGCGAGAGGCTTGAGGTTACGTTGGACCTGGGCAGTCTAAGGAGATGCGTGCCAAATTACCCATTCTATATAGCATTTCTTGCTGCACATGTCTTCATGGGGCCTTTGTAGGGCCTCTTGTTGTTCACTTAAAGCATTCGAAATCCTGGCAAATGTAAACTGACCATTCTCCACCACGAAACATCTCTAGGAACCTTCATCTTGGATATCTGTGGGGCCACCAACCATGGCCCTTTATAAAAAAATTCCCATACGTTGGGCAATTGTTCTTTGTCTTGAAAGAATAATCGAGAGCTTCTAAAACATCTGTCTGTCTAGTGAGATTAAAGTCACATGGACTTAAATTTACAGGAATTATAAGTATTTACTGATGCCATCACTCATTGAAAGCCAGTCAAACCATAATTTTTTTTCAATGCCGCAGCCTTTGTGTGTTCCGTATAGTTAGCATTAGCTTCTCTCATGAGGAGAACTGTGAACATTCTGCTTTGCTGAGGTCACCACCACAAGATGTTTAGGAGTGCATCTCATATGAGCTCCTAAATGGTAACTTCAGAAAGTTTTTGCAAAGAAAAGCATATTCATTCACAGATTCAATGAAAGGGGTATTGAGTAGTGAAATAGATTCATCCTGTCCCCAAAACTGTGATAGAACATTAAGGTAATATTTTTAAATAGTTAACGACAAGCTCTCCTCTTGTGGGCTGTTTACCACACAAAGTTTTGTTGCTTTTTTCCAAGCAGTGTTTGCTGACTAAGCAAATTTTGACTGGATCCACCATGGCCTCCTCCTCAGTGCATATATTTAATACATCAAACAGTATTTTATTCACCTTGAACAAGTAGTACTTGAAGACTGTAAAGTGAAACAGCTGCATTATACATTAAAAATGATGCTCGGGTACAATCCTCAGCGGGCAAAGCTCTTGAGTCATGAAAAACTTACTTTTGAAGGGTCACACTGACATTAAGGTATCAAAGTTGGCTCAGTGTAGACCTCAGAGGTTAAACATCTAATCTTGTAATTTTTTAGAATGACAGTTCTGTTGTTGAATGGAAAATATTGTAATGATTACTTTTCCCTAGGCTAGCGTTAGTGTTTTGATCATTTCACCACTTCCTGTGTCACTGTGTGGTTGTTCATCTTGTGTGTCGGGATGCGCTGAAATTTCAACCTCCTGATAAAGTGATAAAGGTGGTACATAAACGGTCACACAAAGGTCGGTAACTGATGACCACTGACAGAACAGATACTGATAAGATAAACAGAAAACCTGAACTTGTTAACATGACTAGGCCTGCAAACATATAGCCAAAGCACGACATTGCAAAGACAGTATAAAACAGGCACAACAATTACAGTTAACAAGACACAGGTGATATGAATGATGGGGCAGTAGATCATCATGTATTTTTAATATTATTGTCCATATTGTTTTTCTGTCTGTTGCCTCCTACTGATGAGGCATGTTTGCAAAGAGTAAAAAATTTGCAAGTCATTTTTAGTCTTGTTCATGTTCTGTTATTCAGAAGCCTTCCTCCGGAACAAATCTCTCAACGCACTTTCCGGCTCTCGCTGTGTTTGTTGGTTCTTTCAGAGCCAGCCTGAGATTGAGTACTCCCTGCCTGAGTTGCAGGCTCCTCGCTCCAATGTTGCAGACAAGCCCTGGCCCCAAGTCAACCCACACACACAGCGGCCACACACTGGTAAGATGGAGCGCCTTTAGCTCTTCAGGCTGTTTACAGCTCTTTTCTTTGTAAGCCCAGCCCTGGCCGGTAAACACAGTTGATCCATTCTCTGCCTTGACTTTAACCCTTAGAAGTCTAGGGTAATGATGCTTTTGGTCTACATTGAGTTTATCTTATTGTTATTATTTAAATTCAGCTGCAATTACTTTAAGTTTTGATTCATTGACGAAAATGTAAAAGATGTTTTTTTCAGATAAATTATCTCAGACTAAACACAAATGCGGTACGGATTAAAAGTTTAGAGTCTGAACCTTCGACAGAATTTGACAGAATTTCTCCACTTGTTTCATGGAGCTACATGTAAGAAATAATTCATATAAGAAAACACTTTTGGTAACACTAGCCATAACTGCAACATCTAAAGGTTAGTTCATAGCATGCCCTGCGCAATGCTGTAGTTTCTTCAAAGCTCATAGGTCACAAAATCAATGACCTCCTGCTGAAAGTGCTGCCTCTGCATCCTTTTAGGAGGGCGGTCGCATGGGGAGAGAAATGCAGCGAAGGCTGCGGGAAAGGGAAAACACAGCAACCAGCATACTGAGGACCCCGCTGCTGAGCACGACTTCCTGGGCTGCATGTCAAGGTGGGAGAGGTTGAACAGTTCCAACAGTGCTCATTTTTTGTCTCAAGGCTTATTACTTTTTGCTATGAATTGCTTATTAACTACTGCAACAAATATATCAATATATAGATTATATACTAATGAGAGTGCAGAACTGAAATATGGGCCCACAAACAGTTTAAGGGATTAAAAGTCCAAGGGATTCTTAGAGTAAACAGAGTGAACTGGGCAGTAAAGAATCTGTTCCCTCTCTGTATATTTCTCTTTCGCAGACGTTCAGGTCTGCCGCGCTGGATCTTGGCAGCGTGTCTCTTCCTGTCTATCATGGTGATGTTGTGGCTGAGTTGCGCCAGTCTGGTGACGGCACCTGAGCAGCATGTCAAGACTCAGGTACACACTCATTCATCAGCTGTTCACTTCATACTCACACAAACAAGAGAGCCATATCAAACCCATCCTTCTGCCTAGATCCTGCTGCCTAGCAAATTCACTTGTCTTAACCCTTGGAAGTCCAAAGGTATTACTGTTGTTTCGCTTTACTATATAACACTATCAAACCATGCATCTCATCTGTGACCAAATTTGTCTTCTTTAACTTGTTTAAATCTGCTGTCAGATGAGTTACGACACATGCATGTCTACATTAGCCAGAGTGAAATGGATCAGCACGTATAAGCTGCGCTTTCTCTGGGCTACTGTATTTTCTGTTGCTGTATGAAAGACATACAAGGCTTCCTTTAAGGTTCGATGCACTCTATTGTGTCCGAGTATGCATGCTCATTCAGAGCCAGTTCAGATCAGTAAGAACTTGGCGTCTGACACGACAACCTATCGTCTCCCTCAACTATTTTTTAAATAATAAAACATGTTCTGAAATGTATTCATCTGCATGATGCTCAATGTTTGTGTAAAACCAGTGCTGTCACCTAAAAAGGTAGGCCACAGCTCAGATGAAGATATGTTCTATTTTGCCATTGCTTTTTCCGTCTCCATGGTTAACCGGATGTGTTCATGAAATCCTACAAATACTGAAAATATTAAAATAATCGACATTATTTGGAAGGCACACCCGTTTGCTACATCATGTTGTTTTCCTAACCAATAAATGTAACAGCAGCACTGAGAAATCACGATTAACAGAGAACACTAGACTAAATAGCAGAAACAACCATGTCTTTGTATTACACTTCTCTTTTCTATTTGTTTTGATGACAGCACATAATAAAACAGGGCAAACATTTATATATTTCTTTCTGCAAAACAAGCTTTTATGCCCAATATCTTTTCATCAACTCCACATCATAGTGAAAAATGTCTCCTACTTACAAATTTTGTACCGATTGGAAGCCGCACTCAACAGAACCGCTCGTTACTGTGCGTTATGGCTGAGAAATAAATAAATCAAGTTATATCCTAATTTTATTATTAGTGACAACAGCTGCAACTTCTAATGACACATTTAACACTTGATTTTGCTGTGTGTAACATATAAAGGACAGAACAACAACAGTATCATACTATATTTTATATACTGCATATCTGGATATATGAACTTAGAGGCAGTCTTATGTTTGCTGTTGAGGTTTTTACTCATGGGCTCATTTTCCACTGCAGCTGAGCATCAACGGAGATAAGGAGTTCCTGGACGACATGCCAAAGGTCAGCCCATACCATCTGACTCCAGTGATTGCTGTCGCAATTGGCCAGTCTGACGAGGGAAAAGAGGCAGGACCTCTGCCAGTCAAAGTTGACCTGAACAAAACCTCACTTTAGAGGGGTCGGAATCGGTTAATCTCGCTCTCATTTACAGGGATAAAAATCACACCATTTTTTTTCTAAAATAATCATGCATGGCATCATTTAATATAACATTTATAATTATGTCCTGTCTGGTGTCTGAGGTCTTCACAGAATCTGCCAGACACTTGCAGTTGTACTATAAATGCTTGTCCACACTCGTTTTCTTTTGCAATCCATATTCATAACTGTATATGAGCTAAGGACTAAGGAATAAATTACACAGCTGTCATGAGAGTAATTTTCTTCATGGCTATGTAGATTTGTAGGTTTTGTTCACTAGACAATGCTACTTAGGAAAACAAGATTACTTGCCAAGCATTGAATGCTGTGCTTAAAGAGTTTAGATAAGAAAGAACACACACTGCAACGTAAATGGAAGGTGAACACTTCCTAAGTGCTCGCGCAGATTAATTAGTGTCATGCAGAGATGAAGCACACAGATAGATAAGCCTGGGGCTTTGAAGGTGATTCTGTTGGAAACTATCCAGCTTTGTTAACGTCAGATACTCGCTGATCTGACAAGTGTGAGGAATCAAACCTGGCCCATAAACGGAGTCGCACTGTCGGAACAGCTGATTAAAACATTTGCACAACATGCAGACGGAACACTAATATATTCTTTGAAGTAGCATGTCGCCGAAACAGCGAAGACGCTCTTAATTACAGCGAGAAAAAGACAAAAGCTGACAGCTTGATTAGCCTGCTTGTGATTGGTCTCTGTCTCCGATCGGGAGTGGTTTCCCTTTTTGGAAATGGGAGATTTTAGATCTGTTTGAACACAACTGGAAGCGTGCCCCCACTCACAGATTAATGGGAGCATGACGCAGTGTACATACGTGTAGTTATTTATTTATTTATCTATTTCTGTGTTTACGCAGAGCTTATGATAACACTAATGTATAAAGTCTTAAGCGTCTCATGTATCATTTAGATGCTCTTTGATAAGATTCCGTCGCAAGTGTACCAAATTTGTCCCCTGTGTGAATCGCTGCCATCTAGTATTTACACCCAGCGCAGATTTCTCATAGGGCAGGTAGGGTGATGCAGAGGTATGTTGCTGTACTGTTGTACAGTAAAAATGTGAATTTCTCTACTATCCTCTGGCTTTTTTGTGTTCACACACACACACACACACACACACACACACACACACACACACATATATATGTGTGTGTGCATGGGTAGGGTATGGGATGGTTCTACTTCCGCTTAATGCTAGGCTTTAATAAATAGACTATTTGTAACCAGCTGTAGAACTGACCAGCCTAAGGTCGTTTCTAGTGCAAAGTGTCTTGTAAAGCTATTTTATCTATTCAGTCCTAGTCGCAGTGCATGCTAGTACGCTATGAGACTTAAATGACCTGTCACCTTCTGGCAGCAAACTACTGTACGCTTTTAATCTTTGTGTTTACAGCTTAATGTTGAATAGGCAGTGTAATTATAATTGCAGGTGATAAAGAGGGAAGAAAGTGTGTATCTTAAAGTCCATATCCTAACTGGCTCTCAGTTAAGGTCACTGCTGTATAAAATAAGACTTTCTCTTTTGAACAGTTTTCAATGACCTAATCCATAATACACAATAAAATAAAGTCTTTTCATGTTGTACTTAGCCGAGTGTTGGTCGTATTTGTTTGTTTGCTCCAGGTTTTAGCATTTTTAGCATTTAGTGCAAGGAAAAAGACAAGTGACAGAGCTCAACAGTAGAGGGCAGACTTCACTGAACGACAGATTTTCTCTCCATCATTCACAGTGACGAGCCAACAGCAACAATACCACTTGGAGTCGGAAGAGGGATCTCTGGCAGTTATTTTTTCATTATAAAATTGACATCCTGTCAATCATCCACAACTGTTCACACAAATAGTGGTGCAGCGTTTGACCTGCATGGGAAGCCAAGCATCAAAGCTATGTGAACATACTTAGTTCTTTTTTAAAGATGGCAGTAATATTACGTTTTTTTTGAAGTGGAAAAGACACCAGAACATACACAATCTTTCAGAGACTCATGAGCCATAATCAGAGGCTCATAACAAATGTCTTCGAGTGCTGGAAAAAGGTGGATAGTTACCATTCCCCCCATATTATGCCATCTTAATACTTGTAACTTGGATAAACCTGTTTTTATCATATGGCCACTAGATGGTAGACGTTAGCTTGGAGATGGAGTCGGCTGAAAAAAAACATTTATATGCACGCAGAGTATGCTTTACTGCATCATTGCTTTTACACCCGCACTTTAACTTCAAAACATTGCATAAAGAACAAAGAAGGCCAGAACCTCTGATGTAAAGAAAATATATTTGCCTTTTCTATTTCTTGTATTTCAATGTGGCCTTCGTCTACATTTCACTTTCAACAAAATCGGGATAAATGGGAATTTATCCCATCAGCTAAGTCTTTCAACATCTCCCTGAATTTGACGTCTAAAGTGTGTCAAGCAATCAGTCACAAAGTGTCTCATTTTTAAGAGCTGTCCAGCAGTATCTTCTGAAAAATAGCTGCCTTTTAAATCAGACATGCACACACGCTTAATGTGTCCACTGAGCCTTTCCCAGAGGAGACAGTTGCAGTTAAAACAGTTTAAAAAGAACAGGATGTAACATCAATACTCATATGTTGAATTAAATGCATGTACTGTACGAGGAATGATGCTGAGAAAAACAGGCTTCTTTGTTATACTGCTGAATAGGATCATACATCAGAATAACAATCAAGCTTTATTGGCCAGGTATGCTACGCATACAAGGAATTTGGTTTTGGTTACAGGAGCTCACAGTGCACAGTATCAGACAGACATTTACATGTAGTGAAAAAAATAAATGAACTAAAACATAACAAAATAAAATAAAACATGCATTCCTACCATCACTCACTCACTCAGACACACACAGTCATACCTGTAAACCTTACAATGTGCAAAGTATGGGTCTAAAGTTAAAGAGCTGAGTTGAGGTGACACTCAGATAAGTGGGGTAATATGGCAGGTAAGTATGGGGCAGTATGGGGTAGTCATGGGCTGGAGGTTAGGGAACCAGCTTCGTGACCGGAAGGTGGCTGGTTCGATCCCCAGAGCTGAAAGCACATGACTGAGGTGTCCTTGAGCAAGACACCTAACCCCTAACTGCTCCCCGGGCACTGCGAATTGGGACCCTTGTGTGTGTGTGTGTGTGTGTGTGTGCTCACTAGAGTGTATGTGGTGTTTCACTTCACAGATGGGTTAAATGCGGAGGTGAGATTTCCCCATTGTGGGACTAGTACAACCCCATTTCCACTGAAGTTGTGACGTGTAAAACAAATAAAAACAGAATACGATGATTTGCAAATCCTTTTCAAGTTTTATTCAATTGAATACACTACAAAGACAAGATAATTAATGTTCAAGTGGATAAACTTTATTGTTTTTTGCAAATATTCACTCAGTTTGAATTTGATGCCTGCAACACGTTCCAAAGAAGTTGGGTCAGGGGCAAAAAAAAAAAACTGGGAAAATTGAGGAAAACACCTGTTTGGAACATTCCACAGGTGAACAGGTTAATTGGAAACAGGTGAGTTTCATGAGTGGGTATAAAGGGGGGCATCTCTGAAAGGCTCAGTCATTCAAAAGCAAGGATGGGGTGAGGTTCACTATTCTGTGAACAGCTGCATGAGCAAATAGTCCAACAGTTTATGTTAGTCCAACAGAACAATGTTTCTCAACGTGGAATTGCAAGGAGTTTAGGGATTTCATCATCTACATTACATAATATCATCAAAAGATTCAGAGAATCTGGAGAAATCTCTGCAAGTAAGCGGCAAGGCAGAAAACCAACATTGAATGCCTGTGACCTTCGATCCCTCAGACGGCTCTGCATTAAAAACTGACATCATTCTGTAACGGATATTAACACGTGGGCTCAGGAACACTTCAGAAAACCATTGTCAGTGAACACAGTTTCGTCGCTCCATCTATAAGTGCAAGTTAAAACTCTGCCATGCAAAGCGAAAGCCATATATCAACAACACCCAGAAACGCCGCCGGCTTCTCTGGGCCCGAGCTCGTCTGAGATGGACTGACGCAAAGTGGAAAAGTGTCCTGTGGTCTGACGAGTCCACATGTCAAATTGTTTTTGGAAATCACAGACGTCATGTCCTCCGGGCCAAAGAGGAAAAGGACTATTTGGATTGTTATCAGCGCAAAGTTCAAAAGCCAGCATCTCTGATGGTATGGGGGTGTGTTAGTGCCCATGGCATGGATAACTTGCACATCTGTGAAGGCACCCTTAATGCTGAAAGGTACATACAGGGTTTGGAGCAACATATGCTGCCATCCAAGCCACATCTTTTTCAGGGACGTCCCTGCTTATTTCAGCGAGACAATGCCAAGCCACATTCTGCACGTTTTACAACAGCGTGGCTTCGTAGTAAAAGAGTGCGGGTACTAGACTGGCCTGCCTGCAGTCCAGACCTGCCTCCCATTGAAAATTTGTGGCGCATTATGAAGCGCAAAATACAACAATAGAGACCCCAGACTGCTGAGCAACTGAAGTTGTACATCAAGCAAGAATGGGAAAGAATTCCACCTACAAAGCTTCAACTATTAGTGTCCTCAGTTCCCAAACGCTTATTAAGTGTTGTTAAAAGGAAAGGTGATATAACAAAGTGGTAAACATGCCCCTGTCCCAACTTCTTTGGAACGTGTTGCAGGCATCAAATTCAAAATGAGTGAATATTTGCAAAAAAACTATCTAAAAAAGTTAATCCGTTTGAACATTAAATATCTTGTCTTTGTAGTGTATTCAATTGAATATAGGTTGAAAAGGATTTGCAAATCATCGTATTCTGTTTTTATTTATGTTTTACACAACGTCCCAACTTCATTGGAATAGGGGTTATATAAACACTGGTTTGAGATGGCAGTTACAGAGGATGGAGTTGAACCTACTACATACCAGTATTTGGAATATTGTTTTTGTGTAATATTTTAACTGTTCAAGAGAGTGATGGCTTGTGGGAAGAAGCTCCTTTGTAGCCTCATCATATCTTTATGGACCATAGGACATTCAGAAGCTTGAAGTGCACGTACTTGAACTATGGCGAGCTTGCCAATGCTTCACTCCAACTCATAAGCCCTAATCTACTGTGGCATCTTGCGGAATTTATGCCAAGCCAGTACCCATATGGTTTAACATTATTTTCACTTCCCAAGACTTTATGATCACTGCACTTGGCCTCCATCACATGTACAGTTAGGCCGTTGGACAGATGCTACTGGAAACATAACCTACAGTCAACAGTTTGCATTATTTTGAGCAAACCATCATCATCATTTTCATATAACTGTTCTTTGCAGTGTAGAAGAACCATTCTGCTCACACAACTTCCACATGATATACTGGTTCTAGGGCAAGTACAGTTTTTTCCTAGAACCATACACTTAGGAATCTGCCTCCTTTTAAAAGTATATTCCCTTCATCAAACATGTGACACTGATTTCCACCAGCTGTATATTTTATGTCACATTTATGCATCCCATCATGCACAATGTATTTTGTGCATCCTCTCTTGCCAACACATCTGTACCGAGGCTTCTCTTACAACGCTGGATGAGATGAGGTGGGAGCACACATTGCCTTAAATTCACTAAGATCATTCCCCCACCCAAAATCTCTGCTCATCCTCCAAAGGCCAAATCCTCAGTTCTTGGTTCCCCAGGGTTCTTCAGTAGGGTTTAGTTTAGGGGATTGTGATGGTCACCACAAAGGCATGATTCTGTGGCCATTGTGATTTGATGACAGCAGAGGCTTTCTGCCGGCAAGGGCTCTAAATGGTCATGGCCACTGAGGTGGCATCCATTGTAATTTTGAGAATTGATGACTCTGTATATCCAACGACTGCAACTGTCCAATGTAATCCTCTGAGAAAGTTTTGCCTCTCAATTCATCCCCCTCGCTGTGGGTGGGCATAAAATATACTTGCATCCTCTTCCAGGCAGCTTCATCCCAACTGTTTGAAAATTGTTTTTAAAAATTCTGAATATTTGCCCTAATAGTAGTGTTTTTAGGTGAGAATCTGTTTTTTGAACAGCCACAGCTTCATTTATGAACGTCAACAATCTTTTTCACTCATTTGAATTGTGTATTTTCTGATTTATTCCATCTGCACATTGGTGGGTGTGTACCTCATATTTATACCTTGCAAACTAAGAAGTCAATATCACGTGTTGTGTTCTTAAAGACTCAGCTGTGCAAAAAAATAATAAAACATGGATGGGGATTTGAAAATTAGATTTTGTTTTTAAAATGTCTACAAGTGTCAGCAGTTGAGTCGTTACATGTTTTTGAGAACACTGATTTTTGTCTTTATATAATTTGAATCTCTGAAAGACTAGGTGCTTTCATATGTTTGAATAAATTTAAACTGATAAACAACAAAGACATTTTGCACATGGTCTTTTTATGCTTTAAGGGTGCTAATAATTCTAGAGGGCACAGGCAGTCGTTTTCCAAAGGACAACGGACCACAGAGACTCAGTTCAGCTCAAGTGTGACATACAAGGCCGGGTCCTCAGGTAGCCAACACCATATGAGCTAAAATGAGCCACATATGCACAATAAACTCAATGACATCTGTCTGCACTGCTCACATGGAATCTGAATACAGCCTGTAACCAAGCGCACTGCCCTTTAGGACTTTAGGGAGGGAGCAGGTGAAATAATGGCTTATTATAACAAAGACCAGTACTGTGCTGCCATTCTGCCAATGTAGATGCTGCTTATAGGCTTAAATATAAATTATATTTTGTGTGTGTGTAATTTCTTCTTTTCTATAACAGTCATAAAATTCACTAATAAACTATTAAATGTGTTGTTTAAACAGATTCATCTAAATGAGAGCGCATCATTAAATACCATTTAAAAAACATAAGATGGCTCTTTTTCCAAAACACCTTTAAGCCTGTAAGCTACAGAACTATCAAATAAACATCTGCATGCCTGAGATAACTCAATGTGAGCGAGTGTAGCCCTAAGAACAGAATCTTAGTCCATCACTACTTTCACAGACGCCTAGCAGTGCGAAGACAGATGCCCATTCTGGCAAGGTAACCATAGGGGGAGCAGTGGGGCTGCGTTTGAGTGGTACCTTAAACAGTGGCTGAGGTTGGAGGCAGGCTGTAGGCTTTTCTGCTGCTCCAAGCCCGCACTGCTCCCTTATCAGCCCCTACCTGCTGGTAAACTGAACCTGCAGTGCATTAAACAGCCAAACCCACCGCCGCCGCACACAGCCCACTGAAAATAACTGCGCCCTGTAGAAACCAGCAGAATAATGAGAGAGAGAGAGAGAGAGAGAGAGAGAGAGAGAGAGAGAGAGGGGTATGAACGTGATATTGAGTATTTTCCATAATCAGCTCATGAATGCATAAACAGGTGCTTTCTGAATGTGGTTTACTAATGTGCTTAAATCATTTTTGGAATGACAAAATATGCACGAGACGAGAAAACACAAGCAGGCTCCACGTTGCTAGACCTCCCGTACAGACCATACCCATAGGTGAGGTGCTCACCTGACACGCTTGCACACGGAACATGCAAGACCAGCTGCCGGCTGATGCCAGATTTTGCTTCACAGGTCCTGACAGTAACTGCACTGAAGACAGAGAGCAGCGAAACAAACATGTTCTGCCTGCAGGTCACATACATGTCAGTCAAAGCTAGCGGAGCAACTCATGTCACATTTGGAAAAGGACTGTGTAATTACATGTGAAGTCAAAACACTTTCCATTTGTATGACGTGTATAAGTGGATGTGAGCCTGTAGCACTGTGCTCTTCTGACTCTATTAAAGAGACATTCTGGCCTGAACGAAAAATGTAACCATTGCTATCCGTTCGCTGTAGACATGCCTATTTGCCTCTTACAGTGGTGCCATTATGGTCTTGAGGGAGAAATTTTCCAGTTTAAAGATGAGAAAAAGCCACCTCTGATGATGTATCACGAAGGTGGGAGGAACTTCGGAAAACCTAAAACTGCTTTGGGATGGATTTTTGGGCCGAGCTGTTTGAATGCTTTTCCCCACTAGCTCTCTAATGCAGATGGAAGCTGGATAGCTAAGATTACTTATATGAAGCATGAATGTCTGTATCTATACACATCAGCGATACATGAGCATAGTGGTTATATATGTGTTATTCAAGCTGGATATTGAAGAGAGAACAACAGACAAAAACACAAAATGACATGAATTCTATTAAACCGTATTACTACGTAATGACAACATACTGAATGCTAGTTTTAGGCCCGAATGCCACTTTAACTTGGTAATGCGGCAAATTCTTTAACTGTCTAACAATTTTATCCATAATAACGCTGAACAGGAATACACCGCCGCCTCAAAAACAGCAGAAAAGTTGCATACTCATGATAAAGTGATGCACTTTCCAGTTGTTTGTGCTGACTCTGTGTCATTTTGCTTTTACTGACTGTTCTGATTCGGCGGGACCATGCAAACCTGTGCAAATCTACTTGTGCTAGCAAGATTGATGTGTTTTGGATCTCCTGCTGAAATAAAAAACAAGAAATAATAAGTGTTTCTCTTCCTGGTGGTTCTGGAATGTGTTTCGGCCTTTCTTGATGGGTTGATCTCACAATGTAAAGGATCTGAATGATTTACTAGGTGACCTAAATGCATCTGATGGTGTCCTAATGGGTTCTAAAGGTGTCCTAAAGGAAAAGAATGGTCTCTAAAGGTAACCAATTTTGAGCCAATTCTCATTAGGAAGCAAACCCATTAGGTTTTAATCCTAATAGTTGAATTGTTTTTTTGTCAGCTGGGCTGTGTGGGACTCTTCATGAGGCAGAAGGGCGATGAAAGACCCTGTAAACAGACTCAAATGAAATGTGGGAAAAAAACAATAAATAAAAAGGAAGACACATGGTTAGGATAAATAAAATGGCTATCGTAGTTGTGTTTAGCTAAAGATCAGACGACACACGAAGGTTTCCTGAGGTAAAGTTAATAAAACGACCGAAACGTTAAGGCTGAACTTTGGTAAACACTGCGACGTAAAAAAATCTGAAACAGACCAACTCCGCCTCAACGAGAGAGAAGTGACAGTAACGCAGTTTACTGTGTCGTTTTAGAGCGACTCATCGCCCCCGTCCTTTAAAAAAAATTATGAGACAAGACACACAGCCTGCGACGGGAGAGATGGACAACATATCATAGATCTTACACAGAAAGTTTAAGCTCCGAGGTGCCCAACACGCCGCTCACCAAACTCAGCACACACAGGCATGAGTGAGACGGTTTCAAGCTCCCCCTCTCTGTGAATTGATTCTACTATGAGCCTACTCGAATCCGCTCTCTGGAGGAGCGAGGTTCGCACGACGAATACGAACTCAAAATCCAGACATTTTCACTAAAACGTGCCCCTCTGCTAAGAAGCATTTTCATTTCAGCAAACATTTCCACACTGTAACTTCGTGATACGCCGAAGTCGCGTCTTTTGTGCCGGTTTTCACTCGCATGTGTTTTCCCTTACAGCCGAACCCCCCTCCTTCGACAAATGGAACATTCCACAATTTATTCCAGGGAAAGACTGACAGTTTTTTGGGTCATGAAGCAGCTGTTCAAGTCAGCGTCCGCTCCCCCCTCCGCTAGAATAAGAAATTAGTCCATTTTAAAGTAAATAACTAAAGCCCAGAGCTGATAAGGGAGTATTATAAAATAGTGTGCAGTCCCAATTTTACGGAGAGAATGGTCTTGGAATGGAAACATAAAGAGGCACTAAATGTGAAAATTTCTTTCCCATCAAATTACTGCATTTTGAGATATGACTATCATATGAGCAGAACTGTCACCTCAGATCATGAGCCGAAGTGAACAATGAACACTGGGGCCTGTGAACATGACAAGCAATGACATGACAAGAGAAGATTTGTCAACAGAGCAGTATAGCAAGCCATCAGCAAAAATTCCACATATTAGCAGCCCAATGTGATGGTGGCTAAATAAGAATACTTCTAATTTACTCATTTGAGAAGAACCTTGAAGTCGGGCACATGAGTTCATTGATAAGGTGAGTATAACATGAATGTTTTTGTTGCTTTTGAACCAATAGCCGTGTTATATCTGTGTATTTGATGAATGCAGTTTCTGAATAGTTGGGAAATTACATAAGCAAATATTTAAGAACAATATCAGCCACACTATGATGATCTATATGCCACATCTGACTTATATTCGTGCATTGCTTTTGTTGCATAGGGTACAACAGACGTTTGCGAGAAATTGCAGAGTTACATTAGGATACATTAACCAAAAGGTGAACAATCCATCAGTCACCTTTCACTCTGCTTATAAACCATTTTCAGTATACTGGTTTACTCCATTATGAAGACAGTCCAAAAGTCTGGAAAAACCTCGAATTAGGCCGCTGTCAATAACATATCCTTCTGCTACAGGCCTCCTATACCTAAATATGGCTCAATACATAGGTAAGCATGTATTTCACTTGACTGAATGCATGTTGTGCATCTCTTGTGTTGGATTTGGCTGTTCCTTTTAGTCCCTGAGTTGGCAGTGAGTTCATGTATGGTTCGTATTAACACTTCCACCCAGCCCACCTCTGCCCAGCGTCACCAGGCAGCTCGCGCCATGCGTTCCTACTCCAGCCCGTAATGGGGATCATATGTTGAGCCAGTGCTGAAACCCAACACGGAACGTCCACATCAAATAAAAGCTGCTGTCAGCAGTGGGGCCTGAAGGCTCGGCCTGCCTGGGGGAGAATGAAACTATATCTCAACAGGCCTGTGAAAAGACCATAAAACCAGAGCGAGGAAAAAAAAATCAATCTAGCCAGTCTGAGATGGGTTCCAAACCCTTGTGTCAGAACACATGGGGATCACATGATGAAGCCATGGATATGTTAGATTGAAATGTAAGTGTCTAGATTACCTTTTTAAACTGGTGAGCCATTAAAGTATGGACAGGCAGCGACAGGTCAGACATATTCTAGCTATATGACTACTCAGACTGGTTAGAAAACATCTTCAGCACAGTGTAAAAGGTGGGATGACTGGAAAGGGAATATGTTTTTGTCATTGTTTTGGGTTGCTTATTGGCAGAGGGGTCTCAGGGCAAAAATCAAGCTGCTCTCATTGAAGCTTACTAGCCAATTGAGACCAAGAGGGTATTTACAACAGAGAGTGTGCTACAGAAGAACGTTATCTATGACCATATTTCCTGTCAATATGACAGACAGACAACAGAATGCAGTTAGATCAAGGACAACATTCCATGTGCTTGTTAATACAAAGACTAAGCATTAGTTAATGAATCAAACATTAGTTACAGCCACTTGAAAGGCTGAGAAAACCAATGTAAATCTTCTGACTGGAGAATAGCCCAACACCCTCTGGCCAAAGCATAGTGGTTAAAGTTAATTCCTTAAACTCTAAGGACCTGTCTGAGGGTCAAGATTTCCATTTCCCAATCTCGTAGCTACATATCTTACATATTAGTTTCATAGTAGATGCTTGAATAATTCATACTGGATAACAAACCTTACGATTATTAACTGACTATTAAGCCTAGAGCAATGGTTCAAAAGTCAGATTTAGTTGATCAGTCAAGACCTGGTTGGTATCCAAAATTGTCAGAAGAAAATCTTGTATCTCCAAAATGGTAACTTTATGAGAGAAGAAAAAAACATGCTTTACTTTTAATGTAAGTCAGTGGAACCAGACTTTTTTCCAAATCATGTTGAGCCATTTTTTAGTCCATTCACTATGAAATTTACATAAAAAGTAAAGCATCAAAAACGGAGATATTAGATTTTCTTCCGACAGCAGCGGTATAAAAGTCCTTGTTAGTTACATTAGCCTAGACCATCACTGTAAGGAGTTTTACAATTCTAACATACATTCAGTGCTTCAGCCTACACCTGTAGGTCCGGCACTAACAGCAGCACAAAAGCCAGTCTCATTCCCCAGTCGAATTCCACCTCTCCTCTCATGTAACATCATGCTCCTATGAGCAGCCAGACACACTTGGGCCTACGGCGTCTGAGCGCTGGAAAAAGACTGAGTCCCGTTGTTCATCAAGCCCCCCACACCCTCCCAGACCTGATCTTATCTCTGGAGGAGGTGTGAGCGGTGCGGGCGGCTGGTTTACACGCGGGATAAACAGCAGCAGCGGGCTGTAATCCACTGTCCTCAGATCAGCCTCCATGTGTGGATTAGTCCAGCATCTCTCCAGCCTCTCCACTTCACACTCGCACCTCCAGAGCAAGCCTAATTGAGCCAAATCTCATTATTTGGGGACCTGGCCGCCAAGACGATAATCAGTTCAGTTCCTGGTCGCCTTTAAAAAGATCACACAGACGTGGCCTACTAGCGGCTACCGTGCTGATGAGTTAGGAGGGATGGGAGATTTGATGGAAGTAGGAGGAGAGTGCTTCAACATTCATTTGGAAGCTACTGTTGGACCTCATTAGCTATGACATGTAGGATGGCGGTGTTTATGTACGTGCCATTGCTTTTGGAGTGTATTTAATTTACTCTGCTTGCATGTGTTTGTGGAATATTTTAGCAAAATGTGTCAAGATAGCTCTCAGTGCTTTCAATCACATGCAGCATACAGCTGCCTTTGAGTCTCTTTCCTAGAATTCAGTTAAAGCGTTGAAAGCAATTATAAAGCTACTTACTGCCAGCACACATTGCTTAGTTTCCTCATAGTCTCTTTAAAAAAGCGAAGATTCTGTAAGATATGAAGAGAATTATGAATGGCCACGAAAAGTTGACCCTTTGGGGAAGCTAGCAATACAGAGAAGGAAGCTTTCATTGACAGAAAACGAGGAAGCATGATCTGAAAAGAAGTTCACATTAAAGCCACAATCTTCTGCTTTTTTTGTAAAAAAAGGGGGCAAGGTCTATAAAACTGATAAGGAGTATATTAAAACCAGACATGACAGCCAAAATATCCTTCACCTAGCATTGCCTCACAAAGCGCCATGCTGGTACCGCGTGCTCCCTCTCTGATTTGCATATGCTTATGCATGCAACACATATGCAAACAGACATGAATATGTACATGGGGAGTACGCTGTGGAGGAAAGAGTGCTGTAGGAAAGGCGGAGAGCAGCGAACCTTGGCACACACCTTCACTGGAGAACGTCCCGGGCTCCAGACACACTCGACACAATGGATGAATCAGTGTGCACTGAAATGAGACAAAAGGACCAAAGGCATTAAGAGGCCAGGGAGCCAAGTGGCTGAGCAGGAGCTGTGGATAGAGTAGACGGCGTAACCCTCAGAGACTCGCACTGGACATGGGAACTCATGCTTGGCTTTAGGCTGGGCTGGCGGCACTTAATAAGCCCTGAAGGGTGGCATGGACAGACCCTGCCAGAAAATTCCTGTGAAAATGTAGGATTTCAAAGCCCTGGGTTAATCCCTTAAACTGCAACACACTTCAATTCCTCACTTTCATAACTACATACCATACAAATTAGTCCCTTAGTAGTTGAATGAATCATTTATTGTAGCTACTGAAGAATAATAGCAAAAATAAGGCCACAGGTTAAGGGAGTTGATGCTAAAAAAGAAAGTTTACTGCATACACCAGACATTTTAATGCTTCTTTTTTTTTTGCATCTAATCTTTTCATACCATGATGATATTCCTCTTAGCTTTGTTTAGCTTGTGGATCATGATAATAATATAATTTTCCAGTATTAATGACTGATTTACTTGATTATTTACATTAAAACTTGTAATTTGGGTGTTGAAGACATTTTGGATGCCAAATATGTCACTAGCCACCTATACATGCAGCCTAATAGTCTGTTAATAATCTGATTAATTGCTCGATTGTAATAGAATGGGTCCATGTATACACCTCAATTGTAATAATCTAGTCCGATTGAGGCCATTCTGAATACAATTTCCATGTGATTGAACAAGGGGGGAATCCTGTAACAATCCCTTGAACAGAAGAATAATATCCATATAGACGCCTGTATCCGACTACATTGCCAATCGGAAAGTTTAAGTAAGTTCTTAGCATGTGTGAAAGTTTATAACATTCAACATAGGGGGAGCAGAAACTGGTCTGCAGAGGAGACAAAGTTTATGCTTTGAACGTTAAAAGATGGCAGTGGGACAGGTGTCCAGCTTATGTGTCTCAGAACACGACGTCTTTGTCTGAAAGTCCATTTTTCTGAGCCTGTCATAATTTTAAAGCAATAAAAAACACAAGCTTAAACCTCGTCACGCTCTGACTGGACACACGTGGTGCTCGCTGTCATGGTAACGTCTGCACTAAATGGTTCTCTGAGGTTTTCCATCAGATTGTTGAGAAAAGTGCGCATGTAAACACCTCAGTCTTAATAATAATAATAATTTATAGTAGGAATGTATTCATTTGGGTTGGCAAAAATCTTTACATGTTAACACAGCCATTGTGCAGAATTTCAAGTTGTTTTATGTCACATAAACTGTGAATTTCACTGCTATGTTCATTCCTTTAGTTGATGTACAGGTTTGAGGCCTACATGATCATCTAAAAAATATCTGGTCATGTTCTTGTTAGGTGGAGGGAACAAACATGATCTTTTCCTGTAGATTCCAACTTAAATTTAAGTGTCTCAAGGGCTGTGACTTGGAACTCAGCTTTCTCCTCTGAAAGTGTTGAGGCATTCAACAATGATGGGTGTCTACATCGCACTCAGCAACATTGTAAATGAGGGTCACCATAAATATTCTCTGAGGTTAAATAAGGGTTAATTGATTGATAAATTGATTGATATTAATAATATGTAACCTAAGATATTAAGCTTTAAAAAATAAGTGGTTGGCTGGCTCAAACCTGCCTTCTGTTTCCTGCAATCTGATTGGCTGATTGAGTCAATGAACCCTACAGTCACAGGCATGTTCAATCCTGAATAAACTCATCAGCACTCATATATAGAGACATTCAAGCAAGTTAGAGTAACCAATTCACACATGACTCATGTTTTCACAGCACCTGAAGCAAACCCACACAGACCTTTGGAGAAACTTACCTGAACCTTGTATATGTGTGGTGAGTGTTAGACGTATTGTTGTATTTTTCAGCTGTTGCTGTAATAGAACTACCACTTATGAAAGTGTCTTTTATAGCCCACTTGTTTCTTATCTAAACTGGGTATACAGTTATTTAGCAGTATATTTTAGTTTTAAACTCAGGGAAAAATGGAATAAGACATATAATGGTATTTTTATGTACCACATCAAGTGCCATTATTAGTCATAACCACTGCCTGCAAGGCTATTCTTCTGTCTTTACTAGTTCTTACCAAACAAGAAGATTAATACCCTCAAATACTATAGTCAATAATGGAGCCAGCAGGGCCCTGGGCCCCACCCTTGAGGAGTCCCACAGGTGTGACCAAAAGAAAATAAATAATTGTAATGAAATATGTAAAACATTCCTAACAGACTTGTAACGGGTGTTAATGTGAGAACAGTGTTATGACCAAATAATATTTGCTCAGCAGAACTAAATTTCAGTATAGAATACATGACTAGGTAATGAGCCTCGGAGGCCCAGGCTTGATCTCGTAACAAGAAAGTCACAACTGTGAGAAATTCAGGGCTAAATATGGGCGGGGACATAGAATAATTAGGGAGGGAACAGACTGAGTGTGGATTTGTTTTTACCAATCCAACACCTCTTGAAGGTAAAGCTCCATTTAGGGGGCGATAGTGGGCTCATCAACATGGTCCAATGAACAAACCTGTCATTATCCCATAGGTGTAACGTTAGCATCTCTAAAAAGTCCCCGAAGAAACTTGGGTTGTCATTGTATCACGGACATTGAAAGAGTGACTAGAGGACCTTTCAAGGAAGTCTTGTCTTGTTTATGGCAGACTTGCCTCCAAACGTATACATTCTCATTATGAGGTCATGTCTGGTCCTGTGAGACTAGTCATGCCATAACACTAGCCACGTTTACATGCAGCTAATAGCTCAATTGGAATAGAATTCATCCATGCATACACCTAAATCAGAATAGTCTAGTCCGACTGAGGCTGTTCGGAATACAATTCCAAATTGAACGAGGTGAGCTATCCTATAAATATTCCGGTAAATAGAAGAACAATAACCAGGTAAACACCTGTATCCAATTATATTCCCAATCGTTAAGTACAGCTTATGTGTCTCAATATGTGATGTCTTCCTCTACCCCTTCTTTAATAAGTACATATGAAGCATGTTTTCCTGAGTCTGACATCATGTTAAAGTAATTAAAAGCACAAGCATGTTAGCTGAAAACTCAGTGTGAGCCTATCCCAGCAGTCAATGGGAAAAAGCCCTGGACAGGTCAGGAAACACCCTAGACAGGTCACCAGTCCATCGTAGGGCAGGCATACACAATCACACACACATTCACACCTAGGGTCAATTTAGCATGTCCAGTTGGCCTGACTACATGTCTCTGGACTGTGGGAGGAAACCGGAGAAACCCACACAGACATGGAGAGAACATACAAGCTACACACAGAAAGGATCCTGGTTGCCCAGCCAGGGAATTGAATCCAGGCCGTTCTTGCTGTGAAGCAACAGTGTTACCCACTGCACCACCATGCTAGATAAATAAATAAATAAATAAATAAATTCCACTGAGTCCAATAACCTCCAATAATTTCAGCTTCCACCAATGACTGAAAGGACAGTGACCATCAAGATGAGGTGGAGAGTTCGACAGATGAGAAAATGACCATGAATAAAATGAAATGCATGACAGGAAGGATGAAGACAGTTCAAATGATGAAGAAAAATAAAACAACATGAGAGGCAGCAGGATAGCGGGCAATAACGAGGGGAGTCAGTTACCGCAAATGATGTCAGTCCAGCAGAAATATATGAAGATATTTTTTTTTCAGTGAGAGAGATGAATTTTGTTCTGTTTTGGCTCACATGGTGAATCGTGAATTATGCGACCTAGTCAGCTGCGTTCTTCCGCAATGTGCTCAGTTTTAAGTTGAATTGATCAACTAGTATAGAGGACAGTGCACCTTGTATTTTTAGCCTTCAGAAAACACAGTGTGGTCCTCTATAAAACAGTTGTCTTTATTATATATATATATATATATATATATATATACACACCTTATATCTCTATTTTTTATGTTTTTTTTAATAGTTTTCACATAATTTGAAAATGTCTGTTGCCCTTTACATTGTGTGTAAATTTCATGATGATTAGACCAAAATAAACAATCCAAAATGACTTGAAAAAGGTCTGGTTCTACTAAATATTCCACAGTCAACTGTCTGTGGTATTATAACAAAGTGGAAGCGATTGGGACCGACAGCAACTCAGCCACTAAATGGTTGGTCACATAAAATGACAGAGTGGGGTCAGCAGATACTGAGGCACATAGTACACCGAGGTCGCCAACTTTCTGTAGAGTCAATCACTACAGACCTCCAAACTTCACATGGCCTTCAGATTAGCTCAAGAACAGTGCGTCATGGAATGAGTTTTCATGGAGTTGTATCCAAGCCTTACATCACCAAGCACCAAGTGATGAATCATGCTTATCTGTCTGGCAATCCGATGGACGAGTCTGGGTTTGGTGGTTGCCAGGAGAATGGTACTTGACTGCTTTGTGCCAGGTGTAAAGTTTGGTGGAGGGAGGATTATGGTGTGGGGTTGCTTTTCAGGAGTTGGGCTCGGCCCCTTAGGTCCAGAGAAAGAAGCTCTTAATGCTTCAGCAGACCAAGAGATTTTGGATTATTTCATGCTCCCAACTTTGTGGGAACAGTTTGGGGGCCTTCCTGTTCCAACATGACTGAGCACCAGTGCACGAAGCAAGGTCCATAAAGACATGGATGAGCAAGTTTGGTGTGGAAGAACTTGACTGGCCTGCACAGAGTCCTGACCTCAACCTAATAGAACAGCTTTGGGATGAATTAGAGCGAGCCAGGCCTTCTCATCCAACATCAGTGTCTGACCTCACAAATGTGCTTCTGGAAGAATGGTCAAAAATTCCCATAAACACACTCCTAAACCTTGTGGAAAGCCTTCACAGAAGAGATAAAGCTGTTATAGCTGCAAAGGGTGGGCTGACATCATTTTAAACTCTATGGATTAACAGTGGGATCTCACTCAACTTCATAGGTGTATGTAGACATACGACCAAATACTTTTGGAAATATAGCATGTGTGTGTGTGTGTGTGTGTGTGTGTATATATATATATATATATATATATATATATATATATATATATAATTAACTTTGTATGAGCAGTGGTTAGAATGTTTGTTCAATATCAAATGATATGTGTTTAGTTGATCAATCTATAAAATTCTAGAACACATAAGAATCTGTTAGAACTATTAAATCAAGTCAATAAACCCTCATCACATTAGATGTCCTTTTAAATGATTAATTTTCACTGAACTCATTAAAAAATTCCCACAATAAAAATACATATTTCTCACAATGGACAAAAAAAAAAAAATGGAGAATTAGAATAAGCACGCATGTATGTGCATAGGTAGTCGAGGTCATGCGTGGATGGGTTGAAATGTACAGTGTACTGTACGTACAATATTTGCTGTTTATACAATAATCAAGGTTACAAAGTGCTTGTGAAAGAGGCGAGTGAAAATGTCTGAGTGAGTGATGAGTGTGCGCAAAGGTGAATATGTGAGAGGAGTCTACCTGCAGAAGACTGTGTGTGTGTGTGTGTGTGTGTGTGTGTGAATCTCAGAGGATAAGGAGTGTGTAAGCGGCAGTAGTATGTAAGGCAGCAGGGTGTGTTACTGCATACGTCACTGTGTAAGTATGTGAGTGTGCTCGTGTGTGTGTGTGAGTGTGGGGGGTGTCTTTTGTACGTTTTCAGCAAAAAATTTCCTGACATTTTTTCTGATGTAACACAGGCCTAACAAGACCAACAAAATGATTTAATACAAAGTGCTTCTATACCAAAGCTTTACGTTTCATGTTTTAAACACTTAGGATTTATATATATGAACAGACCAGATCTCTGTACATTAACATCTATCATAAGATTGTGAATGCAGACCACGCCTTGGTAAATGAGATAATGAGAGAAGGGGAACTCTGACTTAGTGGTTCACGAGAAGGCCGACCCCCCTATATTAAAGATCAAGTGCAGGCGTGGACAAGGTGGAGAAGAAAGGGGATGAGGTGGGCTGCGATATTTCGTCACAAGTAGGAGGAGAGGACTGGCATTTATAGGAAGCTGGAATTGAGAAGGAGGAGTGTTAAGTGTGATCTTTCCTCAAACTTCAGTTATGTCATAACTCCATTAATGACTGCATCACGCAACTCCTGCAGATCATCTGTGTACCTCAGCCGAAACCAAAATTCAGCACACCAGGCTTTGTTTTTCCAGTCTTCACCCTGTTCAGCTTTGATGTGTCAATATCAGCCTCATTTTCCTTCTCTTAACGGACAGAAGTGGAATCCAACGTGGTCTTCTGCTGTTGTAGCCCATCCGCATCAAGATTCCTTTTCTGCTCATCACAAATGTACAGGGTGGTTATCTGAGTTACCGCTACATTTCTGTCAGCTCAAACCAGTTTATCCATTTTCTGTTCTCCTCTGTCATCAACAAGGTATTTCAGTCTGCAGAACTGATGCTCCCTGGATGTTATGTTTCTTTATTGCACCATTCTGAGTAAATTATAAAGTCTGTTGTGCATGAAAATCCGACCGGCACCAACAATCATACCACAGTCTAAATCACTGAGATCACATTTTGTTCCCATTCTGATGGTTAATGTGAACATTACCTGAAGATGCTGGGCCATATCTGCAAGATTTTATGCGCTGCAGTGCTGTTGCCTATTAGGTAAATGCATGAATGAGTAGGTGTACGGGTGCTCCTAATAAAGTGCTTGGTGAGTGTATATAATGCATATGAAACAAATTATTAGTAAATATAAGTACATATATGAAATACGTAATGTCATTGTCCAAAATAAAAGTATCTCAGTTTTTGTCAACTTTTTCCACATCATTTAACAACTGAACCAACAGAAACACCCCAAAATTGCTTGAGATATAGTCTCTTTACAATAACTTACATAAAATTTTTGCCTTCAAAAATGTTACCATTGACAGTAATGATATAAGATCCCTTATTTTTACATTTTTACTTATTTTATGTATGTGTGTGTATGTATATATATATATATATATATATATATTAATACACACACACACACACACACACACACACACACACACACACACATATATATATATATATATATATATATAAAAATTGGGATATATAGATGAGTGTGAGAAGGCTTGGCAGTGGTATTTCTTCTGCACTAATCAGAGAGAGTGGAGTGCTGGCTCTGTGTGTATCTCTGTCTGCCTGCGGTTTGTCCACATGACTCCTCCACTCAGAGGGGGGAGGTGTGTGTTCGTGTATATCCGTGCGTGTGTGTGTGGGTGTGTGTGTGTGTGTGTGTGTGTATGGTTTGAGGGGTGTTGAGGCCCTGAAAGGGAACAGGCAGATTGTGTTAGCTGGCCTGATCCAGAGAAACAAAGTCAACAATGCAAAACATCAAGATTTCTTATTGCTTTCATATCCACTAGCGTGCAACACTACACTGCATGAGGGAGAAAGCACACATGTTCAGCTGCACTGCAATCAGATGACTTCTTAGAAATGTGTTATCACAACATACAGTAGCAAATTTCATCAATTCCTCTAGTGGCCGAAGGAGGAACTCGCCAAAAAATTACACTCCCTTATCCCTAGATGTAGTTGATCAGCCAAGACTCTGAAGTTTGCCTCTTTAGCTTTGCGCTAGAGCTATGAGGTTTATGTAGCTAATGACAGATAGAGGCTTATACACTACAAACCAGCAAGTCTTAATCATCACACATTTGCCTTAAACTTAGTTCTCAGATTTTCTTGCTTATGTGTTTTTATGGCAATTGTTAATTGTACTGACAGGGATGTTTAAGGCCTATGCTATGGCTCTGCAGCTTTCTCCATTCCAGTGTTGATCAATTATTAGGTTTACACCTTGGACACCTTCACCATGACTTATTGCATGAAATTAGAATGCAACTTTATGTAACAGTCATATCTCAAACTTTAACCTTTATGTATGTGCATCATACTCAAAGTCAGAGTTCAAAACACATTTCATAACTGAATTGGACTTCAGATGATCTTGCTTTGAATGATCCTATATCTTGATATGCTTGTTTTGTTGAAATAAACATATCAAGACACTAAGTTTCAGTAGAGAAATGTTGAGCAGAGCTGAAAAATGCCAGCTAGTATGAATAGCAAACGCAACTTTGAACAGCTGTACATACATAAATTCATAATATTTGTCATTAAAACGCAAAACGTTACTTAATAGCAGAAAATATGTGTTTCAGTAGTGATATTTCTTAATGTTACACACTGATTTTCAGACTTTAGAACACATTTACTTCAAAATAATGGGATCTAACTGCTCACTATGCAGCCATGAAGGACAGTATGTTTACACGGACAACATTTATTTTCATATTTTTTCATTTAAGAGTAGCATGGTGGCACAGTGGGTAGTGCTGTCACAGAAGGGACTGGGTTTGATTCCCCAGCTGGGTGACCACAGTCCTTTCTGTGTGGAGTTTGGATGTTTTCTCCCACAGTCCAAAGACATGCAGTCAGGCCAGTTGAACATGCTAAATTGCCTGTAGATGTGATTGTATATGTCTATAGGATGGCCGTGTGATGGAGTGGCAACCTGTCCAAGGTGTTTCCTGCCTTCTGCCCAATGGCTGCTGGGATAGGAACCAGCACCCTCTGTGACTCAGAAGGATAAGTGGCTTGGAGTGCATGTGTTTTTCTTATAAACATTCATGTCATTAATAAATGTATTTTATTCATTTTTACATTTTTCAGCTTTAATTAAATGGCAAAAGCTCTTTAAAAAAGAAGTTAAAAGTAATAAAGTACTATTTTTGCAAGTGTAAACTTAGGAGTTAGGGTTTGGTTACAGTCACATCCCAATAGAAAGTACCTTAGAAAGTTATGATTTTGTATATATTTCATTTATTACTATCTCAGTTAATGCCTTGTGTTTTAATACATCATAACATAATTTTGTAAATGTTTCTGTGAAAAAGTTCTGAATAAATTGTTTGTTTTATATGTTTTTTGATTGTGGGACTGCGGTTGGAACTAATTCAGTAGAATGGTCCATCATTTTTTAATAAAGTGTTTTAATGCTTTTTCCCTCTCAGTGTTATTATTAGTTAGCTATTTAGTATAGTTAATCATTTAAACACAACCACTGTATCCAATACCAACAGGAATATTCATTTTCTTTTTTTGTTGATGCGGAAGCAAATGGCAAGGCTGAGGCCCTATAATGGCCTGTCCGCTCTGTAGCAGACACCAGCTTTGGCAGTGGCCACCTTAAAGCCTGAATTATCTCTGTACTTCTGTCCAGCATAAAACTAAAGAAGAAAACAGCAATAAACAGGATTTAGCCGACCAACTACATATTTAAACCATCTATTCCATTTAAAACTGACATTCTATCAGGAAAAAGGAAGAATATTGCAAATTTTATGCAGGAAGAGATGCATTTTCAGCAGTATATCTACTAGCAGTGCACTGACTGCACTCAGCATCAGGATCTGGATACAGTGCAGTACAGTACAGAGGGCACTAAGGACATCATACAATAGATAGGGAAACAAATATTAGCTGCAATCAAATGAATATGGAGCAGCTGCAGGCATCTTATGGGTGCATACTCACGTGTGAAGAACATGCAGCATCCTTTGTGCTGTTTATGTTGCATTCTGCACAGAGGAACAGCTTGTGGAGATTCATTATTGTCTTTTTAGAGGCGCTACATGTAGTTTACAGAAAATTGCACAAAAGCCTCATTAACTAAATGTAATGTGAAGTTTTTCTGTATTTAATGTGTCGACCCTTTACCTTTATTGCAGCTTCTATTCTTTTTGGGAGACTTGCTTATTCAGTGAAATCTGCAGGGATGTTTTTCACACCTGCAAAGTTCAGTCTTAGAAGTTGGTCGCATTCTTTGGTAATCCTAAAGACATTTAATGATGTTGAGGTCTGGACTCTGAGTGGTCAGTCCATTTTTCTGAGAACACTGGCAGCTTCTTTGTTTGATAAGCATGTATCAATCTTCTGATGCAATAAAAGCCTGGAGACAAGACGGGTGTGTAGAGACAATACAACCTAGAAAATATAGATTCAATAAATTATGGTACAATTATGTTCCCTGACTAAAGGTACTGAGATGTACCCTTGAAGGAACTACCCAGTAACTAGACGGGTACTGCCCCAGTGACAATGTAGAACCTTCTTTCTAAGGGTGAAGGATGAATGTCTTCCCACTCAAATGTTTTCCAGACAGCATTGCATGGTGCATTAAAATGTACAAATCAGCTTTCATGATGCCTTTAATCAAAAACACATCATCAACTCCAGATGCTATGCATCCCCTGACTTGATCCTCTACCATGATACTTGACTGATGGTTGTAGGCAAGGGTTGTGAAGTCTTGCATTGCTTGTACGTACATAATGCTTTCTATTACTTCCAAACATCTTGGGTTTAGACTCATTGATCCAAAAACTCTTGCATGACATCTCAGTTTCAGTGTTCTAGTGCACAACTTCTTTTTTTATTGTCTTTTATTTTATAGCTTGATTTTCTACTGTCTCTCAAAGAGGAAAGCTGTAAGCACTGTTTAACCAATGGCGACAGTTTTGGAGGTCTATCAAACCTTTAGATGAAGTGTATAGGACATTCTAATAGATTTGGTATTATACTAAGGTCGAATCCCATTTCTTATTTTTAGCCCTACCCCTTGTTTTCGAGTGTCAACTTGCCCCTTGGAAATGAGTTATATGTATATGTAGTGGTACTATGAAATGGTACAGCTTCCAAAAAAAAAAAATAATAATAACTTAATTAACAGGGTATTAGTAGGTCAACCTAATTCTTCAGTGATATGACGCAGAAGTCCCAATCCACCTTAAATAGAATGTAAAAAAAAAATTAGCTAGCTAGCTGCTAAGACAACAGTATGCTTAATACTGTCATGAAGAAAAGAACCATAATACACTGAAATGACATTAAACTAAGACAATACAGTGGTTATCATAATTTTTCCCACAATTTTCTCCCCAATTTAGTCGCATCCAATTCCACCCACTAATATCGTAATTTCTTAACTGAGAAAATTCTCACATTTGTGGGTTTCTTTGGTCGCTCGGTTTTTCTATTCTCTCATATCACTCTGTTTGGAATGCAATGCCAACACTTTGCCCTACTCCTCTATCTCAACAAAAAATTGGGACACTGCACTCTAGTTATGGATGTGCATAACGGAGGGCTAAGGGCTAAGTGTAGAGGCGAGAGGTGAAATGGGATTGGGCCTTAGTGTTGGACCCTTTCAGGGATTGGGGAGTAGCGAAGTAATGCACTACTTTTTTGAAGCTAACTACAAATATTAGTAGCTAGTAGCTGAAGCCATTACAGTTTTAGGAAATGTAGCTAGTAGCTGTAGCGCCTGCAAATATTTGTGTGGCTATAGCGAAATTTTTCACTGCACAGAGCGCGGCCGTTCAGTGGGCCGGTGGCGACTGTGCAGTAATGACTGAGCCGCACACACCCCACGCGCTCATCACCCTTTACTAGTATGCTTAGCTCAGGGGTTGTAACCCAAATGTTAAGAAGAGCCGTTTTGTCCTTTCAACAAAAATCAAACCACCTTGTGAGGCACGACATTTTCTGTCTGTTTCACCATCTTGACTGTAAGTATGTCTCAGTGTGTTCTGATGAGCTAATACAGGCTGAAATATAAACACAAACCCAGGCTTACTTTGCTCACCTTTAGCTCAGCTGTAGCCGCTTTTCTCGCATCTCAGGAAACTTCGCGAGTTTCTTGTAAAATGTCTCTCACTGTTTGACTTTTTATGAAGTTGAAGTCGCTTCTCATCCTCCAGCTCCTCGTTTGAATTCTCTCGTTCCACCTTAAATGATTGCAGCTTATCCTGCTACTCCATTTAAGGTGGAATGGAAGAATTGGAACGAGAAGTGGGAGAAAGAAGGGCGGCACGGTGGCATGGTGGGTAGCGCTGTCGCCTCACAGCGAGGAGGGCCTGGGTTCGATTCCCTGGCCGGGCGACCGGGGTCCTCTCTGTGTGGAGTTTGCATGTTCTCCCCGTGTCTGCGTGGGTTTCCTCCGGGTTCTCTGGTTTCCTCCCACAGTCCAAAGACATGCAGTCAGGCCAAGTGTGCGTGCGTGCGTGCGTGCGTGCGTGCGTGTCTGTCTGTCTGCCCTGCGATGGACTGGCAACCCATCCAGGGTGTATCCTGCCTTCCGCCCGAAGACCGCTGGGATAGGCTCCAGCACCCCCCCGCGACCCTGACGGAGAAGCGGCTTAGAAAATGGATGGATGGATGATGGATGAAGCGGGAGAAAGAAAAGCTGAGTTAAGTTTTGCGAGTTGCTCAAATTAAACGTATCAGCAAACCAGAGTGATTTATAAATGTAAATAAGTCCATTCATCTCCAAATGATAGAGGTTCATCTTCTCTCTCTTTGCTGTTTCGTTATCTGCGTTGCTATGGTGACCAGCAGCCTGCACATCAGTCTTCAGCATTAAACGTTGGTGAACTAGCAGTTATGCGTTAACCTCAGCGTTTAAGAACTTTTATTGTGAAAACCGTGTTAGAATTGTATGTTATAATGATTTTACAGCAAAGGAGGATTATTATGTTATTTTACCTAGAAATCTAGTTCTGCTGCTGAGCCGCAGCAGCTCTGCAGCAGTGGAGAGATTATTCAGGCCTGATTCTCACCCCAAACAAAGTCAGAGTCAATGATGAGAATTTTTTTGAGGCTGAAGTGTTGCTGAAGTTTAATAAAGACTCTGAATGTGAATATCTGTTCATACACCATTCAGCCATAACATTATGACCACCTCCTTGTTTCTACACTTATTGTCCATTTGATCAGCTCCACTTACTATATAGGTGCACTTTGTAGGTCTACAGTTCTGCAGAATGTAGTACATCTGTTTCTCTGCATGCTTTGTTAGCCCGCTTTTACCCTGTTCTTCAGTGGTCAAGACCCCCATGGACCCTCACAGAGCAGGTACTATTTGGATGGTGGGTCATTCTCCACACTGCAATAACAGCAGTGCTGCTGGAGTCTTTAAACACTGTGTCCACTCACTGTCTACTCTATCAGATGCACCTGTGTTGTCGGTTTACAGTGTAGATGTAAAGCCAGAGACAACATATCTTGCTGTCCAGCAGTGACACTGAGGTGTTTAAAACTCCAGCAGCACTGCTGTGTCTGATCCACTTAGACCAGTGCAACACACACTAACACACCACCACCACATCAGTGTTACTGCAGTGCAGAGAATGACCCACCACCCAAATAGTACCTGCTCTCCAAGGGGGTCCTGACCACTGAAGAACAGAGTAAAAGGGGGCTAACAAAGTATGCAGAGAAACAGATGGACTACAGTCTGTAACTGTAGAACTACAAAGTGATCCTATAGAGTAAGTGGACCTGATAAAATGGACAATGAGCATCAAAACAGGGTCATAATGTTATGCCTGATCAGTGTATCTTGCTGAAATGTTTAACTGGAGCAGTTTTATTTCAGCAGTTGACAATGCTTTGCACAAAGTTCTCTGGTTTGTAGTCAGTTATTTTTGTTGTCACACCTTTGGTTGTGTAAGTTTGATTGTTGGTTACACTTTTTGGTGATCCTGTATATTTGGAGCTTTTCAATTGCGTGTTTCTTTCTGGCTCATCATTAAATGCATTGTCTTGTTCACACTGTCAGTTGGGCTTGTTTGGTGTGTCAGGTGGAGATTCACAAAGTTCTGACAATCACGCTTTGAAAGTAGCTAAAAAGTAGCCACTACTCTTTCTGGAACAGTAGCTAAATTGTAGCTGCTACAAAGTAGAAAGTTGAAAATATCTACAAAGGAGCTAACTACTAATTTTTCAGTAGCTATCCCAACCCTGGACACTTTGTATAACATCACTGTCCACAGAAAAATGTGATTTTTATTTTTCTACATTATTTACCCTGCTGCCCTTTACATCCTGTGAAAATGCCATGATGAATGGACCAATAGAAATGCTGAAAAATAATTTTCAATAAAACTTTTTTACATTTTCTTACATAAAAACAGACAAATGTTTTACCCTCTGCTGTAAAGTTACTATTTTGTAGATGTTTTTCTTTAGACAGTAACGAAGTTTCTGTTAACTACTGCTTTTTTCTGATGCTCAAAATAATAACTTGCGCTTGTCATTTCCTTGTTTTTCTGTGTTATTAAATCCTGACATTAATCATTTTGACACCGTGAGTGGTGAAACATCTGTAGTCTAAATCTGGCCAGAGATTTAGAGAGAGAGGCCATGAGTAGGTACACTAGAACACTATTTTAACATCAACATGTTTTAAATTGCCGGGCACAGCGCTTTGCTGTTGCTCAGGGAGATTTGCTGTTGGTGGCACAAGTGCATGGAGCACGCGTGCCTTCACTTGACACGCTGCTGCTGATAGTCTGCTAATCGCCACACTGTTGAAAGTGGGTTGTGGGCTAATTAGCTGAAAGCATCTGATTCTAGACTAGCGAAAGAAATACTGTCATTAGAATGATAGCAAGTGCCTACAGTAAGTGTTATTATGAGTCTTGTTGCTATTTTGGGTCAGTAAAAAGTTTTATTTTTTGTATGTTGCAAATAAAAAAGGAAAACTTTGGATGACAAATGTCTCTTGGCAGATCAACTAAATTTGGGGTAAGTGAACAGTTGGATACGTTTGATTTTTCACCAGACTAACTCTTTAAAGGGGTCATAGCATGGAAAATCAGGTTTTGCCCAGTTTTTATAAGTTTCAACACCTACAATGAATAGCTCGGTCCGTACAGCCCATATCCCAAAACTAAGCTGCAAAAACAGCCTGTTTTGAATGAACTATTTTGTGACATCACAAAACTCAATGCATTTACATATATCTGCCTATATTACAGTTTAGCTCCACCCATTCAAACTGAAGTTATAAGGGAGTTTTTCACCCCAGACTGCTTTTTAAATGAGGACGAATACAAGGCAGCCAATGGTAACATTTTACATTAAGGGTCACAGATTAATTGATAATTGTATTCTAATAAATTATTAAGAATTATTAATTATATGTATTAACTATTCAACAAGCATTATTTAATGATATGTACTTTAACAGTTGTGTACCCTGTTAACTGATAGTTTAGTTTGTTGTTAGTTTATAGCTTATTTACTCATGTCTTTTGCACTAACTTCTGCTTATTACATCACTAATGAACTGATAAGTGCCTTTAAATGTGTAAATAAGTAATATGAGAATAAGTACTTAAGTGTTCTTTTTAATGATCTGTTCATTAATCTACTGATTTAGCTATTTAAATTATTTAGTTAGTCATTTATCTGTCCAAAAAAAGTTGCTGAGGGATCCAACAGGGTTTCCATGGCATCGCTCTGAAATGAATCCTTCTGGCATGAAATTTCAGATATTAGGACATTAGTGTGAGATACAGCCGTTCACTTTGTTGCTTTTAAGACAAACTGTCTACATACACCTGTTTTAGGCCTAATCAGTATGTCCACTAAGGTTTCTGCTGTGATTTAAAATGTGCTGCTTTTCATCATGAATTTGCAGTGTAATTAGTATATTAGTAGTCATTGATTTACTCACAGTAACATATAAAGCAGTAATGAATTTTACCCTTTAAGATGAAATAATGAGTAATTAATGGTGAAAATGTAAAGACAGCTCTGAACACTGCGGCTGCTGAATATGTGGAGGTGAACTGCACAGTGGAGGAAAATGTAATTATAAATCAAGAGGTTAATTAACAGATAATTGAGGGGACTAACTTATAAGTACTTATTAGTTCTCATGTTACTTCTGTATATATGCAAAACATACTTTAGTTCATTATTGAGTTAATAAGTAAATAAGCTATGAACTAATAACAAAATAAACTGAGTTAACAGTGTACTCAAATCCTAATTACTAAGTACTTAAGCATTAACTAATGTTTAACAAGCAGTTAATTAATATATAAATACTAAATGTTTAATTACTTGTTTGCATGTTCACTAGTGATGTTATAAGCAAATAGGCTATGAACTAATAAACACTAAACTACCAGTTAACAGTGTACTCAATTATTAATTACTAAGTGCTTAAGCATTAATTAATTCTAAATAAGTAGTTACTTAATACATAAATAGTGCATGTTTAGTTACTTATTAGTGCATTCATTAGACATGAAATAAGTAAATAGGCTATAAACTAAAAACAAACTAAACTGAGTTAACAGTGTACTCAATTGCTAAGTACTTAAGCATTAATTAATTAAGCATTAAGCATGTTTAATTACTTATTAGCATTAATTATATTACGCTTAATTATATTAGTGATGTAATAATAGGCTATGAAATAAAACTAAAATATCAGTTAACAATGTACTCAATTATTAATTACTAAGTACTCAAGCATTCATTTATGTTCAATAAGCAGTTAATTAACATATAAATAAATACTGCATGTTTAATTACCTATTAGCATGTTCATTAGTGATGTAATAACTAAATAGGCTATGAACTAATAAACTAAACTATCAGTTATCAGTGTAGTTAATTACTAATTACTAGGTACTTAAGTATTAACTAATGCTTGATAAGCAGTTAATTAATGTTTAAATACTGAATGTTTCAATATTCATTAGTGTATTCTTTAGTGATGAAATAATAGGCTGTGGAATAAAACTAAAGTATCAGTTTAGAGTGTACTCAATTACTAATTACTAAGTATTTAAGCATTAGCTACTCTGTAGACTGAGTTTAAATCCCCACCTTGGCAAACACCTTACACTATACCAATAAGAGTCCTTGGGCAAGACTCCCAGCACCACCTTTGCCTACATGTGTAAAAATGATCAAATTGTAAATCGCTCTGGATAAGAGAGTCTGCCAGATAGTGTAAATGTAAAATGTAATTACTTATTGGTGCATAATTAACAAATACTTAGCAACCCTTAACCCTTAGCAAATCAGAACAGAAGCCATTTACATACATCAGCCTTAAAAGAGTAACAAAAACAGTCTGTGTAATTCTAAGACATAAAAGGAAATTGAGATATTGACTAATTTTGTTACATAAAACCATACAAATGTCATAAATGGACCTCATGTGGTTAAATATAAAAGGACTGTAAAAGACTGTAAAAGACTGTAAAAGGAGCTCAGTGAAGTTTCTTGCTACAGTGGAAGAAGAATCAATATTTTATTTCAAAGTAACTTATTTACTTCATAGTCAACACACACCTCCAGTGTTAGTCTCAGTGAAATGTTTCCAGAAATAACTAGAAACTGGATGGATGTCATTCTAACAAAGAAAATTGAGTAATGGCTCAATGAAGGCCTTGAAGGTTATGTGAAAAGTTTAATCCTTAAATTGTGTGCTAATATATGTAAAAGAAATGAGCACACAGGGTCTTGTCTGTCTGTTTTCTCGGCTGCGATCCGATGCCACCGCCCACTCTAATTCCATCATGCATCTCTGCGACTGCGAAAAGCCATAAACACAGCAGATTAGGTCAGAGCCGCTTTCATAACCACTTTCATGACCTCTTTACTGCTCTCCCTCTCTCTTTCTCTCTTTCTCTCTCGCTGCTCCCACTTCACTTAGCTTTAAAGTGGCTCTCGTCCAAGATCTTGCACTGTCTAGCTTCTGTTTTTAATTCATTTCTTCTTATTCACAAAACCACACATTTCGACACTGCTGCTCAATCAAAAATATGCAAGTCCTTGAAAATATGTTGAACTCTGTGGCCTTAAGGAAGAGTCTCTTTTAGGGTGGAGTGTGAGCCCTTTGTTACAGGTGACCTGACATTTGTCTTCTCTTACTGTAGCAAGAACATGTCTCATGGAATAGGCCTGAAAATGGAAAAGCATTCAAAAGTAGGTTATGTAGCTTATAGGAAGCCATGCATTGTTTTTAAAGGAATGGTTCCATCAGGACATGCTAATGTTGCTAACACTAAATGAAAGCAAACTGCCCCCAATTAATGTGACACAATGTCAGTGGATGATTACTAGCATTGAGTCACTGTTAGTCACATAAGCATCTTTAGTTAGTATCTGGCTAGGCCTGTATGAGTAGTCTACACATATCCAGTCACTGTTAATGTCCAGTCAATGTCCAATCATGCTAGCATGTTTTAATGAGCTAATTCTTTAGTATTTGGCTATACCTGTATGCGTAAGTTCTAGTCAGTGTTAGCGATGTTAGCATGTTTGGATTAATAAACTATGTTTAGTCTACTAGCTCCTACTGATTAATAGGCACATTAGCCCATTTGGATAAACTTTCTTCCTTCTTTCTTTCATGTATGACTATCTAGTCACTTGGTTAGCATGTTTGACTAAGTTTTTAATATCTAGCTATGTCTGTATATGTCAGGGCTGCCCAAAATGGGGCCTGCATGCCATAGTTGGCCCATGACAACGTTTGATTTGGCCCTTCAGAAAGATGTCCTAACCTTTCTTCCTGAACCCTAGACAGACATACACTATATTTCCAAAACTATTCACTCACCCATCCAAATCACTGAATTCAGGTGTTCCAATCACTTCCATGGCCACAGGTGTATAAAATCAAGCACCTAGGCATGCAGACTGCTTCTACAAGCATTTGTGAAAGAATGGGTTGCTCTCAGGAGCTCAGTGAATTCCAGCATGGTCAACTCGTGAAATTTCCTCAATACTAAATATTCCACAGTTAATTGTCAGTGGTATTATAACAAAGTGGAAGTGACAGGGAATGACAGCAACCCAGCTACAAAGTGGTAGGCCACATAAAATGACAGTGCAGGGTTAGCGGATCCTGAGGCACTTAGTGCACAGAGGTTGCAAACTTTCTGCAGAGTCAATTGCTACAGACCTTCAAACTTCATGTGGCCTTCAGATTAGCTCAAGAACAGCATAGATAGCTTCATGGAATAGTTTTCTGTGGCTGAGTAGCTGCATCCATGCCTTACATCACCAAGTGCGATGCAAAGCGTCAAATGCAGTGGTGTAAAGTGCTGCCACTGGACTCTAGAGCAGTGGAGACGTGTTCTCTGGAGTGATGAATCACGCTTCTTCGTCTGGCAATCTGATGGACGACTCTTTGTTTGGTGGTTGCCAAGAGAACGGTACTTGTCAGACTGCATTGTGCCAAGTGTACAGTTTGGTGGAAAGGGGATTATGGTATGGGGTTGTTTTTCAGGAGTTGGGCTCAGACCCTTAGTTCCAGTGAAAGGAACTCTTAATGCTTCAGCAGACCAAGAGATTTTGGACAATTTCATGCTGTGAGCAGTGAACAAAACAAGATCCATAAAGACATGGACGAGTGCGTTTGGTGTGGAAGAACTTGACTGTCCTGCACAGAGACTTGACCTCAACTTGATAGAACACCTTTGGGAGGAATTAGCGTAGATACTGCGAGCCAGGCCTTCTTGTCCAACATTAGTGTCTGACCTCACAAGTGCACTTCTGGAAGAACATAAGATTATTAAGGTTATGTATTAAATTCTTATTTTCATTTAAAATCATCATCATCGTCGTCATTAACTGCTTAGTCCAGATAGGGTCGTGGTAGCAGTTGAGAGCAGAGAATCCCAGGTGACCCTGTTCCCCGCAGCTCATTCCCGGGTCAACTTGGAGATATAATCCCTCCAGTGGGTCCTAGGACGACCCCGGGGTCTTGTCCCGGTAGGCCGTGCTTGGTACACCCCCACCGGAAGGTGTCCAGGGGGCATCCGGATCAGATGCCCATACCACATCAGCTGGCTCCTCTCAATGCGGAGGAGCAGCGGCTCTACTCTGAGCTCCTCCCGGATGACCGAGCTCCTCACCCTATCAAATAGAGTGTAGCCCGCCACCCTGCGAAGAAAGCTCATTTCCGCTGCTTGTATTCGTGATCTTGTTCTTTCAGATATTTCCAACAGCTCATGACCATAGGTGAGAGTTGGGATGTAGACTGACCGGTAAATCCTCTTCACCACTACATTCCGGTACAGTGACCACATTTTTGCTACTGCTTGTGCCAGCCTGCAGCCGATCTCACAATCCCTCTTCCCATCGCTTCCCATCCCAAGACCCCAAGATACTTAAACTCCTCCCCCTGGCGCAAGTCCTTTCCCCTTATCTCCAGTGAGCACTGGAGGCATCCATGTGATCCATCTGAAAGAACAACATCGTCTGCAAATAGCAGAGATGCCACCCTCCGACCTCCGTACATAATGCCCTCCTCCAGATGAATCTCACCCACCCCTGGTGCCTTGCCACTGAGGAGCTTGCCAACTACCTCAGTGACCTCCACCAGAGAAATGGGACTTGACACGTGAGAAGCCTCTGGCCCTGACTCCTGTGAGGGAGGCATGTCTCCAAATTAAGGAGTTCCTCAACGTGCTCCTTCCACCGACCAACAATATCCTCATTTGAAGTCAGAGTTTCTCCACCCTTGCCCGAAAACAGCTTGGGCACAGCCACCCTGACTGCTCCTGAGTCACCAGTTGTCCAGAATCTCCTTGAGGCCAACTGAAAGTCTTTTCCCATGTCTTCATCAAACTCCTATGCCTCAGATTTTGCTTCTGCCACCATTGTGGCTGCCACTTTTTTGCCTGTCAGTACCTATCTGCTGAGTCGGGTGTCCTTCAGGCCATCCAGCCCCTAAAGGCCTCTTTCTTCAGCTTGATGGCCTTCCTCACCACCAGTGTCCACCAGGTGGTTCTTGGGTTACCACCCCGACAGGCACCCACAAGCTTTTGGCCACAGCTACACCTGGTAGCTTACACAATGGAGGATTTGAACAGGGTCCATTCAGGTTCCATGTCCTCTACCTCCTCCAGGACATGAGAAAAGCTCTCCTGGAGGTGAGAGTTGAAATCATTCTGAACAGGGGCCTCCGACATTTGTTCCCGCACACCCTCACTATTCGCTTTGGCCTACCGGGTCTGACCATCAGGCTTCCCTGCCAACTGATCCAACTCACCACCAAATGGTAATCAGTTGACAGCTCAGCCCCTCTCTTCACCCAAGTATCCAGAACATATGATCCCAAGTCAGATGAAACGATAACAAAGTCAATCATTGACCTTTGACCCAAGGAGCTCTGGTACCATGTACACTTACAAACATCCTTGTGTTCAAACTTGGTGTTTGTTATGGACAATCCATGCCTGGGACAGGAGTCCAATAACAATTTACAATTCAGGTTTAGATTGGGCAGGCCGTTCTTCCCAATCATGCCTCTCCAGGTCTCCCAGGCATTGTCAACGTGAGCATTGAAGTCTCCCAGTAAGACTATGGAGTCTGTAGGCATAACCCTTTCCAGAACCCCGCCCACTCGCTCCAAGAAGGCCAAATACTCTGACCTGTTGTTTGGTGCATAAGCACAGACTCCCCCATACTGGACCTTGCGGGTAGTGGGCCCACATGGCATCCCCACGTTGCCTTTTGGGCTGAGCCCGGCTGGGTTATGTGGCCTGCCCAGCCACCAGATGCTCGCTGAGGGATGCAACCCCCAGGCCTGGCTCCAGGGGTAGGTCCCTGTGACCCTCTCCCAGGCAGGATACACAATAGTCTGTGTCCTTTTTTCATGGGGTTTTTGGATCAAGTTAGTCTGGGTCTTCACTCCAGACCTGTTCGCCCTGGGAGACCCTACCAGGAGCATATTTCTCCCGACGACTTAGCTCTGAAGGTCCCTAGACCACACAAGCCCTTTTGCCACGACAAGGCCCCGATCCAGGAAGGGTCATTTAAAATGTGTTTTTTAAAGTACAAACTATAGCATATTACTATAGAAATGCATTTTTAAAAATTAATTTTGAAACTTCTGTCTACTGTTTGTTATCCTCTTCTTTAATGATTGGCTACATTTGTATTTACAAATGCCTGCATGTCCAAGCCCGTCTGTCAGTCAGTGTTTTATGGATTTCCTTTCATGAATGGTTGGATACTTTCAATTTTAGGATATAGAATTTCTTCAACAGTGACACTTATTGGCTACAGCGGAAGAGGAACAGGCGCTGAGGGGGATGGGAGAGCTCGTAGAGAAAGGGGGGGTAGCATTTATAGGCTGCAATTATGTGTAATTTTCCAACAGTGGTGAAATTAGAAACCAAACAAAACAAGAGGGCAAATAGACTGTGTGGATTAGCTCCTCACTGACACATGGGATGTACTGGAAAGAAAGAGAGAGAGAGTGAGAGAGAGAGAGCTAGAGAGAGAGAGAGAGAGAGAGAGAGAGAGGATGAGGAGAAGAAAAGCAACATCCTATATGTCAATATTGACAAACAGAGGCATTTGGAAGCAGGGTGGTGTGGCAGTTAGAGCTCAGTGCCGCTGTCTCAGCACCTGGGGGGTTTGAAATGATTGAGTTTAGCTGAATATCAGCATGGTTTTTAACATGCTTCCACATTTTACACAGCAGCATCTCCTGACTGCTTGTCGATGCTGATGTCCTGAGATGTGATTTTACTGTTCTTTTTGCATGGAAAAATAATGGGAGTCCAAAAAAATAAATCCATATTTGGTGTCATTGTTGCAATGGTTTTATACGTAGGGTGTCAGTCCTCTGTGGCCACAGCTTCCTACTTGATTCAACTCAAAGACGACCTCCTAGATTGAGTTTTGCACTGTTGGAGGTGGGTTAGTTTCACCAGCACTGCTTCTGTATATTGAATTTATGAGGGCTCTGACAGGCCGATTTGTACACGATAGCCTAGATGCCCAGATGTTCACTGCCTAGATAAGTCATGGCCCAGATGTTTATGCCAGCTTTATGCACTGACAGGCATTACACTCAATAATGAGAACAACAGGGCTGGATCTATTACCACGTTTTGTTAATATATTTCTGGGAATTAATTTTGAAAAGGGCTACTATTATAGTTTGGTAAAGTAAGAATCATTAGAAGATGTGACATATTGCAAGTTATTACAGCAAAGTGTGCCTCCAAAAAACTTTCAGGTTTATCTAAGTGTATACTTTGTTCATGTCACTTTAATCTTTTCTAATTGAAACAAAAATATGCATACAATTAATGTTATACATACCAAGCATACATTTTTATCTGTTAATTAGACAAAGTAAGGTTTAAAACAGATGTTAACCCCACAGTCTTGATTTACAGATTCACAGATTATAATGGTGTTGCAGAGTGCAGCCTGGATTGGGTCCGAACCCTGCAGGGAAGTGTGTTGTCCACTGCACTATCCAACTGTCCCCAACAGTGACAACACTGGCAGAAGCATTGGTCTCACCAGCATTACACAATGTCATCTTATGTATTAGAAATCAAAGCACTGTGTTATTCAGTTAGTTTTTTCAGCAGTGTTGGCAGGCCCTCACTCCAATCCCCAAGCCCCCTAGCACAGTTCACTGCCTGGAGTTGCACATCAAAAGGTACTAAAATTCGCAACTATCAGACAAGATATGAAACAGAAGTGACACAACAGCAGAAGACATTATTAATAAGGAGACCGGTCACTGGTTGGAATATGAGTGGGAAAGTTTATAACACTCAACATGGCGTCTGTTTGTGTACAAAGTCTATTCTTCAAGAAAAAGAGACAGTCTGCTAGCTGGTTTCATCACAAGCAGAGAAGCATTGATGATGCTTTGGCGCGAGTGGGAAAAGCCCCACCTCATTGTGGAGATGCACGTAAGTTCTGTAGCCAGAGCAACTCAGAAAATCATGCTTCTTTTGCATTATTGAGCCAAATGCTACAAACTATTCCTGAGCTTTTTGTCAGATTTTACCAGTGATTTTAAAATATGTTGGCTGGAAATAACTGCCCAGCATTGTTGCAAAGATGGCTGCCAAATTAACAGAATTTCCCATAAGGACTGATTTTAATTAAAAAGTGATTAAAAATGAAGTTACACCCGAACATATTCTTTTTGGAAAAAAAAACCCAAAAAACTTAATATGTAGAATATAACAGTCATTCTGTTGCTTTGCATCTTTTCATCGTCTACATGGGCTCCATTCATTTGGCAGTATGGACCAAATCAAAAGCAATTAAATGTAATAAGTTACATTACTTTGGTGGAGTAATTAAGCTTCATTACTTTAATTTTTAACAGGAGAACTGTAACCCATTTCAAATATTTACATGTAACTCTCCCAATGTACACATCGTTGGCACTCATTTACTGATTTTGCTCATTTTAAGGTTAAGTTAGCTGGACCATTATTTTATGGTATAATAATAATAATAATAATAATAATAATAATAATAATAATAATAATAATAATAATCAATAGCCATGAACATCAGTAGAAAATAACATTACATTGCAAAAATTCTTTTAAACTGTAAAATCTAACTTAGATTTAATCTGTTTAATCTAACTTTCTCATCTCTCCTCTCTCTGTCTTTCTTCTTTCACTTTCCTTCTGGTCAGGTGCACAGACATAGTAAGGTTGCTTTGGTTGTTGGCCCATGTCTCTGTCGCTTTAAATTAAAAGCCCTTTGCAAAGTTTTGTGATTGCATCTGGCAGCACGGTGGCGTGGTGGGTAGTGCTGTTGCCTCACAGCAAGGAGGGCCTAGGTTCGATTCCCCGGCCGGGTGACCAGGGTCCTCTCTGTGTGGAGTTTGCATGTTCTCCGGGTTCTCCAGTTTCCTCCCACAGTCCAAAGACATGCAGTCAGGCCAATTGGACATGTTACATTGCCCCTAGGTGTGAGTTTCTGTCTGTCTGCCCTGCGATGGACTGGTGACCTGTCCACGGTGTATCCTGCCTTCTGCCTGAAGACTGCTGGGATAGGCTCCAGCACCCCCCCGCGATCCTGACGGAGAAGTGGCTTAGAAAATGGATGGATGTAATTGCATCTTTATCACATTTCATACTGAAGCAGTAATTTTGCTGCAACATAAATATGACAAATACTGTATTGAGACTTGGGACTCAGTATTATATTTAGACTTAAAATTTCAACAGATCTTCGTATTTATTTTTTAAGGACTGGAATTCTGACTTTTGCATTGCGATACTATTTATCACAGTGGCAGTATTACATATTTATTTACATAGTCATTTCACAATTAATTACATTTGCAGGCCAAACTTGACTTTGACTATTTTTATCCACAACAATATCTTCAAATGCCAATTATGACAAAACCTTCTCTTAGATTTTCAGTCTTAGAATCTTTTAGATTCTAACAATTTACAGCTGGCATGCTGTAGCACCTTCCCAACTAATGCAGTTTGAATAGAGGGAAACCCGTCAGCTCTGCAGGGCTGTGGCCTTCCATGGCCTGAGTTTGACAACCCTGCTATATACAGTCAAAGTGACATTACTGTCGACGAGCACAGTGCGGACAGTAAAGTATTCTGACAAAGAAGTGACCCCACAGTGAAGTGGAGTATCTCCTAAGGGATAATAATCAGGTGTGAAAGTGAACACACGACCAGCTCAATGAACCACACACTCCAAACCTGTGAACAACGATGAGCAGGTAATTAGCCAGGCTAGGTCATTTAGCTGAATGCTGTGGCCAAAAACCCACTCAGATGTGGTTAGGGGTTGCATTCAATGACATATGGGTCACAGTAATTAAAAACTAGTGTGTAAATAATCCCATCAAAACTGGAACAACATAACCTCTAATCCCTAATTATCCTAGCTCCTCCCCTACCCAAATTCAGCCCCCACGAGCAGAATTAATTACGAGGCCTAGAGAGAAGCTGACACCCCCCGCCCCCACAGCATTCCACCCCCACCCCTGTCTCCTATCACTATGGATACCACAGCTTTCTGCTTCGTTCTTATGCTGCTGCACTATCAGTCCGATACACAGACAGTTTAAAGTGGAGTAGTTTGTACTGATGTCAGGAATGAGGATTGATACAAAATAAATAAATCATATTTTCGATCGCCGTTAAAGTGACAGAAGGGCGAACGATTTGAACAATTTCCCCCTTGAATGTAGTCATTGTAGTATATACTTCATTTATTATCATTGTGCCAACTGCATGCCTAAATCATCACATACATGCCTCAAACTCTGTCTCAAATAGATTTACTCATGTTTACTTATCGTTGCTGTCGGAACAAAACCTTGTATCTCCATTTTTGGCCTTTTTTTAATATTTGGCATAATTTGAACGGACCTGTTGTTTTTAACATTGTGTGTAAATTTCATGATGAATTGACAGAAGAAACTGGGAAGTAGTCTGGTTCCATTGACTTACATTAAAAGTCAAGTAAGTTTTTTCCTTCTCCTGTAAAGTTATAATTTTGGACATGTGAGGTTTTGATTTGACAGCAGAGTTCTGACACTGACATACTAGCATACAACATTTTACTGAAGGGCAGCATTCAAGGCTACGTAACACCTACAGTTCAGGCTTTCAAGACCACTAATGTAAAGCAATATAGACATTTTTAAAAGCTTATTCCAAAAGGGTCAGTTGTCATAACACTTGCTGTGGTGAAATGACATCACAAGCCTGATAAACCGACTAATTGCTCAAGCGTAAAGGAATACATCAGTGTAAACCATTCAATAGGAATGGTCTAGTCCGATTGACGGCCATTTGGAATACAATTTCTATCCGATTGAACGAGGTGGGTAATCCTGTAAATAATCCAATAAACAGAAGAATAATATACATGTATACGCCTGTATCTGGTTATATTCCCAATCGGAAAGTTTCAGTACGTTCTACACATTGCAAATGTTAATAACGTTCAATATGGCGGGAGCAGAAATTGCATAGGAGACGAAGTTTATGCTTTGAGCTTTGAAAGATGGCAGTGGGACGGGCGTCCAGCTTATGTGTCACAAAGCATGACATCTTCCTCTCGGCCTTCTTTAATAAGTACATGTAAAGTACGTTTTCATGAGTCTGGCATCATTTAATTAATTAATTAAAAACAGAAGCGCAGCATCTGAAAACTTACTGCTGCTCGTCTTACTCTGAATGGACTCACATGATGCTTGCTGTCATGGTAACGTCTACACTAAGTGGTTCACTACGCATGCACGCAGTTTTGGATCAGATTACTTGATGTGTGTATTTAAACTGAGGTTTTCCATTAGATTGTTGAATAGAGTCAATCACATTGTTACGCCTGCTACCAGTCTGCATATGGATCAGGACTACAATTCCCAGAATCTGTTGCGGACTCATGAGGAGGAGCTGTTTTTTGTGGATTTTGCCTTGTCTTGCCCTTTCTTGTTATGCTTGCCTTTGTTATCGTATGAATTGTACTGGACTAGACCCATGCCTGTTTTTTGACGCAGCTCTGCCTTTCCCCAAGTAAAACTTTTATCTTTTTGTTTGAACCACAAGCGTCTGCTTTCTGATCGCACGTCACACACATTGGCAAAAATCTTTTCATGTAAACACAACCAATTACACTCAAAGAGCCATTTGCATGCTTAAAGAGTTCCGTGCATGGTGAAATGGTTCTTGAGATTGATAATGTGTTGTATATGATTCTATATAGCACCAAAGCTTGACACTGTATCTATAGAGGAACCCTTTACTGGTGCTATATAGAACCCTTTTCAAAGAACTTCTATATAGAACCATCTTCTCCAATAATTTGAAGAATGATTGTATCATGCAAAGAACTCTTTAAACATGCAGATGGCTCTTTGAGTGTTCATGGCTCTATGTTAAACTGTTGTCTTCTCTACAGCATCTTTGTTTAAGAATGTGGGTATTATTTGTTTGTTGATGTTCATTGGTTCTAAAAGAGATTTTATTACTGTTTTTGTTTAATGATAAAAATAGATATATGTTGTTTGGTTTAGATTCAGTTAAATTTGGTTGGTGCTCTAAATATGTTTTATTGAAGAAGTGACAGAGAAGAATCTCACCACCCTTTACTTCCAAAGGTTGCAATGTAAAGTTGGGCTAAGGCTATAATATAATCCATCCATCCATCCATTTTCTAAGCCGCTTCTCTGTCAGGGTCACGGGGGGTGCTGGAGCTATAATATAATTATAAGTAATAATGTTTTAGGGCATATACACCAGCAACAGGCATAACATTATGTTAACTTAGTGCACTTAGTAATTCTACAATTACAGACTGTAGTCCATCTGTTTCTCTGCATACTTTGTTAGCCCCCTTTTACCCTGTTCTTCAGTGGTCAGGACCCCCATGGGCGTTTCTAAACACTGTGTCCACTCACTGTCCACTCTATTAGACACTGCTACCTTGTCAGTCCACTTTGTAGATGTAAATACAGAGACGACAGCTCATCTGCTGCTGCAGAGTTTGTGTTGGGAATCCTCTAGTCCTTAATCAGTGGTCACGGGAAGCTGTTGGCTGCATATTTTTGGCTGGTGGACTATTCTTTAGTCCAGCAGTGACACTGAGGTGTTTAAAAACTCCAGCAGCGCTGCTGTGTCTGATCCACTCAGACCAGCACAACACACACTAACACACCACCACCACATCAGTGTTACTGCAGTGCTGAGAATGATCCACCACCTAAACAGTACCTGCTCTGTGAGGGCTCTGGGGCTCCTGACCATTGAAGAACAGGGTAAAAGGGGGCTAACAAAGTATGCAGAGAAACAGATGGACTACAGTCTGTAACTGTAGAACTACAAAGTGCAGCTATACAGTAAGTGAAGCTGTTACAGTGGGCAATGAGCATAGAAACAGCATGTTTTACAAAATATGGTAGGTATAATGTTATTTATTAATGTATATCACATATAATGAATGACAGTACATGTAGAAGTCACATGAAGTGCCAACAAATTTCAAGTTTCCCCCTTTTCTTCTTTTTTATTTTTATATTCTGAAAAAAAGCCTTAATCTGGTCTTAATCTTGGTATTGTCTCAGTCTCACCACTCTTGGTCTCGGTTTTAACTCAGAATTGACTGTTACAAACTCAGTTTTGACTTAAACTCGCCTCTAGTGGTCAGCCTCATAGCTCTGGTGCAGACTTCAGGTGCTGCACATGCTTTGCCAATTGGTTACACCTGAGGTGGAAAACTGTTTTAATTTGATCTTTGACTATTGCTTACACTGATAAGAGCATCACAATGTGCCTGAAATCACACGTCCAGTCCAACCATTTGAGACCAGCCAGCCTGGCCTGAACTTCTGGAAGTGTGAGAGGTGGACAGCAGTGTCAGGCAGCATGACGTATGACATGGGTTACGGACCACAACTATGCATGATGGTAGGCCTCCAGGCTCTCACCCTCGCAGAAAAGCAGCTTTTTACAATTACTGCTTCTGCAATGGAGACATACTGTACTGAAGTCTGCACATGGCTACTTCAGCCATCTGTGAGCTGTAAAACAGCAAAGTAGCAAAACAAAATGGCAAACAATTGTTAAACCACAGATTTATGTTCCTTCAGCGTGTATTTACACATCACTGTAACTGATAAGCCTGGGCAGGCAGCAGACATTAAACTTAAAATTAAGCTTCAAGCATTCTTGTCTTCATTACGCTATAGTTTGTTTAAATGAACTGTGGCTCTGTGAGGAATCCGTACACATGTCTGTTGTTTTTTTTTTTTTTTCATTTGAATAGCACCTGAACAGGTTGGACTGGAAAAGAAAGAACAGATTTCAGTTAAAAGCAGTTAGAGTCTCAAAGCTGCAGTCAAACACTCCCTTTCACTGTTAGAATGGAGTCACTGTACTGCACTAATGCAGCTGGTTTCATGTTGCTTGAAGGGAAAGACATGAGTAAAGTGTATAGTATTTTTTGGTGAACAGAGCTGAGCGACAACGAAACAAATGACCCTGCCTTTCTCTGCATCATGTCGTTTCAGAATTTTAGCTATAATTATATTTATTTTATTAAAACAAATGATTAAACACTCCATTTGTAACTACCAAACAGTCACTACACTAACAAAACTTTACCAAATGTTTCAGTAGTGACACATTTGAATTGTACACAATCATTTTTAAAAATCACAACATTTTTAATTAAAACACAAAATCTATGTTTCGTTAGTGGTCCACACTGATTTTCAGTCTTCGGGACACATTTACTTCAAAACAATGGGATCTGACTGCTCATGTGGTCATGAGGGACAGGGATGCAGTCCAACTTTCTGCTCTCAAATGCAGGGGTGTGGCTAAAAGGGCTCCGTCTGTGGACTAAACTTAGTGTTCCCCTGAAGCTTGTTCCATACTATTCAATTATTTTGTTGTCTTTGTGTTCTTTGATCGCAGTGTTGTGTGTGCAAGCCACAGAATTCACACTTTTCTTTTAGTCACCCTGTTGATGCCTGTAATATTGCATCATTTTGATGTGTACAAGCAACACACAATGAGAGCCAGCCAGGCCACAGTACAGCCTCCACACGGTGGGGTTAGTTATGCCACAGTGAGCAGCTAACCCAACAAATGGGTAACATCGAGGGGAGCCAGTTCCTCCTGTATGAATTCAAAACAGCTACTTTTTGGAAAGGTTTTATGCACACAGTTATCAAAAACATACTTTTTGTGTTGATATTAACTTTTTGTATTTTGCAGGTAAAAATAGACAAATAGCCCTTTGCCATTGGGGTAAGTTGTAACATTTGAGCTCCAATTTTGGCAAAAACGATCATAAACTATAGGTGTTACAAACAAAATTTATTTAGCAAAAAAGTAAATGTGTTGCCTGCAATGGACTGACGACATGTCTGTGGTGTTTCCTGGCTTTTGTCCGATGGCTGTTGGGATAGGCTCCAGCACCCCCTGCAGCCCAGAAGGATCAGCGGCTTAGATAATGTGTGTGTGTGTGTGTGTGTATGTGTGTGTGTGTGTGTGTGTGTGTGTGTGTGTGTAAATATGTTGCCCCGTGCTACTGTAAACTAAAATCATCATGTTGAATGATGCTAGTTATTTATTTGCATCCATCCTGCATCATTGTGCAAGTAATGGGTGTGTAAGGGAAATGTGATGTTGTTATTGTGACACACTGCTATAGGGGGGATGCCCAAGAGGGGGAGGGGTTTACTGAGAGTTTTGAATGGAAGCATAATTAAAAAGAAATGAGGAGAAGAGGAAAAACAAGAACAACAAGAGCACCAAATGATTGCCATATGGACAGTGGCTTTTGTCCTGCGTTGAGATCTTTAGAGATGTTGTGGACGGTGGAGATGACTTACTGTAAGCAACACTGCTAGGCAGCTCGCTAGGCAACTCCCAGACTCTCAGTTTTAATCTCATAATTTCTGTTCTCTTCTCGCTCCTGTGTCCTTGTGTGTGTTGCCCTGCTCTTCTCTACATGCAATATATAATGTATAGATGGTGTATTTAGAGTAAATTAGTGTTCATTAATACTATTGTGCCTTAACATCCTGTTGGCACTTTCTGGATTACAGACATCATTACTAGGATCACTCGTCTACGTGAATGAATCTTTTATAAAGTCTTTTATGTGACTTTTATAAAAGTGATTTTCGTTTCTGGTTACGGAAGTGTTTGTTAAAGTGTCTTTAAGAATAACAGTTACTATATGTAAAACCCCACCGCAAACTGTCATCGCTGAGGTTTCCTTTTGAATAATAAATCTGGTTCTGATGTGAACGTTGTGTCTTCTTGCCAAGTTCTGTTCATCGTAATTGCCTGGATGTCTTAGAATTGTTGAGATCAACCGTGCAATTATTTTTGATTTATTTACATGGACGTAACCCGGCGTACTGGGCTGATTATCAGTCGCCGTGTTCCAGATTCCGCTGGAAGTTGGCGGCCTCGTTATTGACGTGCTGCTGTTGTAATAATTTTGCCGGGATGCGCTCTGATTTAAGTGTCGCTCTTTGTTGAATGATGCTAGTTATTTATCTACATCCATCCGCCGTCATTGTGCAAGTAATGGGTGTGTAAGGGAAATATGCCGCTGTTATTGTGACACACTGCTACAGGGGGATGCCTGAGAGATGGAGGGGGTTCACTGAGGGTTATGAATGGAAGCATAAATAAAGAGAGATGAGGAGAAGAGAAAAAAACAACAACAGCAACAAGAGCACCAAATGACTGCCATATGGACAGTGGCTTTAGTCCTGCCTTAAGATGTGAAGAGATGTTGTGGATGGTGGAGATGGCCTACTGTAAGCAACACTGCTGGACAGCTCACTAGGCGACTCCCAGTCTCTCCATTTTAATCTCTCAGGGTCATAATCTCTGCTCCCTTCTCGCTCCTGTGCCCTCCCCATCCCCCCGCTGGAGTAATTGGACACAGCTTTGGCGCATGGAGTGTGCGTCCCTTTTTATTTTTTTTTGTCTTCAGCGCTGCGAGCACATTCAATTAAAACATAGGCCGTCTCTGGAGAGAGAGCAAAAAGGGGGAAGAGGGAGAGAGAGAGAGACACAGCAGTACTACTGCAGGGCCCCAGGTCTGGCCTACAGTTGTGGTGTCTCCCTTCTTCACCCCCACCTTTGTTATGGTTCGATTTAGAGACTTTGCACCGACCCCCGGCTCGCTTACCCAGCAGCAATTAACTCATTAAACAAGTCTTTGTATCCCCCAGGATCATCCTAAAGACCACCAGACCATATATGTGTCCACAACATCAGCTCCTATAGAGAAGTGTCTGACCGATATATCGTACCGTCATGAAAATCGACCGATAAGTCACAGCAGGCACAGCTGTATGTGTTGTTAAATATTGTAATTTAATAACCAAGCTGCACTATGTACATTTTTTGTAACATTTGAGAGAAGTAGCATTACTAAGTCAAGAGGAAAGAAACACCATAATATGGTGAAGCCTGAAATAATAAAAAAATAAAAGTCAGAGGTGTCGGGTCAAATCTCATGGGAATTTTTCGGACCACGCCATACATCTTTACATGTCGGCATCACACACACAGGCTTAAAAAAAGCTTGATGTTCAAATGTCAAATGCAAAATTATATATTGATGAAGATACAGTATGATGACAAGAGTAGATGATTCAGTTATGTCCTCAGAGGACCTGTCCTTCACCAAGTTTTGCCAGAGTTCACCTAGAATACACTTTCAATGCACTCGCAATCATCAGATTCATCTGCTCGGAGAAGGCAAAACATTATTACAAAAGGTCTCCAAGTCCTCCAAACTTGCCTAGTGTATCTTTAATTATTTATCAATGATCCATCACTGAAATAAGCAGAGAATTTTGTCAGTTATTTGAATTTTTTCAATGTCTTCATACTGTATACCACATGTGTCAGGCTCCAGTCTTTGCAGGTCAAAACATTGCAGACTTCAGCACACTGCCTCATTGAACACGCCTGATTCACGTCATATATACATATATATACACGCACGCACACACACACACACACACTCGCCGGCCACTTTATTAGGTACACCTAATACACCTGTTCAATTGCTTGTTAACACAAATAGCTAATCACCCAATCACATGGCCATAACTCAATGCATTTCGGCATGTAGAGGTGGTCAAGACAACTTGCTGAAGTGCAGACCGAGCATCAGAATGGGGAAGAAAGGTGATTTAAGTGACTTCGAACGTGGCGTGGTTGTTGGTGCCAGACTGATCAGAAACTGATCTACTAGGATTTTCACGCACAACCATCTCTAGGGTTTACAGAGAACGGTCCGAAAAAGAAGAAATATCCAGTGAGCGGCAGTTGTGTGGACAAAAATGCTTTGTTGATGTGAGAGGTCAGAGAAGAATGGGCAGACTGGTTCGAGATGATAGAAAGGCAACAGTAACTCAAATAACCATCCAAAACATCTGAGGAATGTTTCCAACACCTTGTTGAAAGTATGCCACGAAGAATTAAGGCAGTTCTGAAGGCAAAAGGGGGTCCAACCTTTTACTAGAAAGGTGTACCTAATAATGTGTCCGGTGAGTGTATATAGGGTCAGTCAAAAGTCATAGGATTTTATTTTATTTTATTTTTTGAGCTGTCACAAGCCTCCATGATGCTGTGCTGAAAGTGGTGTTTGTTGCGGATTTTCTCAGCATGCACAAATTCTTTGAGATGACCCCAGAGATAGAAGTTGATAATAAAATAAAAAATAAAATAAAAAAGTGTCCTGTGACTTTTGACTCACCCTGTATATATCTTTGGGTCCTTAAAATTGGTACTGATGACAAAATGTTCATATTACGGCCTCAGAGTAAGAGAACCTGAACAAGTATTTCTCTGTTTTTTAAAAGGTGTTTTTTCCAGAATAAAGGACCATCTCGCTGGGCAGAGAGTACAGGGTTAATGATTGTCTGCCGGTGCTGATTTGAATGGCGTTGTGAGTCATAAGAGCCTGTGGCGGGTGTGTCAGCAATGGGACTGACCAGCATCTCTCCTCCAGCTTCTGCAAACGTGAAAACAACGCTGAAGTATCAGCAGTGCACCATCACCACTGAGCAGAAATATCTGCATTTTGTTCTGAGCGGTGCATTTTTTCTGATACTATGTGTTTTGTTCGCTCATGAGAGAGAGAGAGAGAGAGAGAGAGAGAGAGGGAGAGAGAGAGAGAGAGAGAGAGAGAGAGAGAGAGAGAGAGAGCATGATAATAGATGGTTTTGCCGGTGTGCAGAACATCCATTATTTTCATTCGTGATTAATGGCTGTCCTGGGAACAACTGCAGAGAGAGGGAGGGAGAGAGAGAGAGAGAGATTAAAACTGTACCGTCCATGTTTAGTGTGCTTAAACACAAGGTCCACCAGACCAGAGCTCTCTCTGCGCTGAATATCCACATAGTATACATTGCATGTGCAATAGTTTGATCAATACAGTAGAAAATGCAGCACTACTAGAAACACCATTTAGAGCAAATATATGTCAGTTACAGCACTTCTGAAAGGCTGTAGGGCAGCAACGGTCATCCTCTTGTAATGGCTCTTCCATTTATCAGGAACCCATCAGTCCTTTATCAAATTACATCAGGCAATGATTCGTTTATTGAAGTTGAAGTTGAATTTCACCGTTTGTTCAAAGTATACAAAGTCATTCTGAGTGGTTTGATGACAAATAGTACATTGTACTACATTGTACTTTAAGGCAGTGATGATGGGAACCAGAAGTCAATACAATGCAAATACAGTTGTATTCAAAACATTGAACATCTCCGGACAAATGACGTTTGCTTGATTTTCTAAGGGAGCAAACATAAAAATGGTGTTTTGCTTTCTTATTTGTTATTGAAAATGATCAGTGCTTCTATTCGTCTTCTGAGTTTTTATGCTATGTTAATAATGGTAAAGTAGTTGAAAAGTCAAACTAACTAACACGTCTCTGAGTCTGTTAAAAATGATGTATTATGGTCCTTTTATTCATAACAAGTGTAAAAATCACTAGTATGCTAATGTCTTGGTGGTAGTAACTGCTGCTCCATTTAAGGTGGAACAGGAAAATTCAAACAAGTAACTTTTGAATGGCTGACTTCAGCTTCATTGTGGAATTAGTGGTGGGTGATTGTAAATAACTGTCACATCCCCCCTCTTTGAAGGCATATGATTACCTAAATATAACTAAAGCCCAGCAGTGAGGAGCTGAACTTTACCCTCATCTGCTAACACTGCAGACTGGCAGGGTGACCTACAGTACCCTGTTAATGAAGTAATGCTCTTCTTTATTTGAGGGTCCCATTTGGTGGGAGAAGATTTCCACCACTGCCCCTTGGATATGAGATACAAGGATGGGGTGAAAATAAGAAAAAGGATTAGGCCTAAGAGAACACTACAATATGTGTGCAATTCATTTCGATTATAATTTTTCTCTCTGGGGTCTAAGGGCATTTTCTTGACTTTTGCATCTTCTTAAATTTACATGATACCCATATGTTATATATCAAAATGCTCTGTTACCTTCATCACTACTTTCCAAAACTGCCGCAGCAACTTCAGTGGCTATAAACTCTTTCACGTGTCTCCAGTGTGAACTGAATGAAGAATGAAGGGCTTCTGACACCCTTAGGTCAGTCCTTAGGGATTTCCTGAGTGTCCATTGGTCAGTTTCACACAAAATGGACACATGAATCCACCAATATACACACGGTGAGAGGCACATGATGCGTTTCTCAACCCCTCTTCACAGACTCACTCATGGTCTTGTGATAGGTTGTGTAAGTTCGTTTGCATAAAATGATACACCATCCTTTAAAAAAAACAAACTGACTGTCGTGAGTTATTCTTAACACATTCTGAACTGAAATATCTTTTATCACAAAAGGCGTTATTATCCATTGTCAAGGCCCTGGAAGTTCACGATAGCGGAAACAGTCAAATGGCAGTGCTGTGCTTGAGCAGAACCAAATAAATCCGTCCAGTGAATCAGTGCACAGTGTTCAGGCCAGGTGATTCAACACTGCTGCAAACTGTTTCAGGCAGAACCTGAATTGGCTCCCTTCTCACTACAAAGTGCACTGTGTAGGTCTTAAAATAACAGCTACTGCATTTAAGCAGTCCATAGTGTGTCTAACAAAGAACCACTCTGGATTCAGCCATGTTTGCACAATTCATATTGGACATAAAGTGCAATATTTGTGTGTAAAAGCCTAAACGTGCATAGTGCACTATATAGTGAGCCTTGTGAGTGTGAACAAGCTCCCAAATAAGAAAACACTGGTGAATGCCAGAATCATTCGTAAGAATAGCTGGTGAATGAGTCTGATATCTTTGAAAATCTTAAGGTTGGATCTCGGATGGCTCCCTATATAGGGCATTATGCACATTTGGGCTTTTACATACAAATATGTGAGCACCGTTTGAACAATTCTGTGGTTTAATAACACAAGATCACAAATCTGATGTAGACTTAATCTTAGCACTTTTCTCAAGTACACATTTAAGAAAAAATGTAGGAAGATATTGGTGAATGGGGCCCAGTGATTTTATAGGTGTTTAATATTGCCCATTAATTAATATTACCCATTTCAGCACTTCATTTCCGTTTTATATGTTAAAGAATGTTAAATATTGCACTTTAAAGAAACTTGTATGCACTACATATACAAGTTTGGACGGCCCTGGTGAAATGTTTTGCTGGAATATAAAAGCAAAACAGTGTGAAATTAATGGCACATTTTATATTTAATGCTTTTTTTTGTCCAGGATAATAAATTTAGGAAATAAATAAAAATGATGCAGTAAATATGCAAAAAAATCCATATTTAAGTTCCCTGTACAGGAAGTTTTAAATTATGTTTGCTCAAAACGTTTGCATTCTAGTTTAGGCACACACACACACACACATACACACACACATTTCTACTTGGTGGCTGTAGCTCCATTGCAAAACTAAAGAAGCAAACACCAAACATGTTTTGGCTGATTGACCATATTTAAGGTAAAATGAAAAACCTTTTCTATTAGCACTTTATACCAATCAGTTTATCAGTATAATATATTCCAACCTATGACTCTTAGGACATTGACATTATGGGAGGATAGTCAGTTTCCTCAGCATCATCACTAGCATTCTCTTTCATTAAATAATGCCCCCTGTCCAGAGCACGAGATGGGAAAACGTGCGGTGAAGAACAGCACAGTGCTTCATTTGTCTATTAAAGCTGTCAGCGCATGAGGGTTATCTGAGAGTGAGCCATCTGGAAGGGGAGGAGGGGTCAGGCGAAGGCAAACAAAAGACCCAATGTAAATAATGTAAATGTCCTTCTCACATGGCCCCACCCCTATGACACGGGTCTTGGTTTATTATCAGCCGCAATGTTGAAGGGGTGGGTGGGGGGCTGGGGGGGCTATGCTAATGAATGTGGAGATGTAGGTCACGTCAGCCTCCTTTAGTCTCTCCTCCTGTCTCACAACACACCCCTGCCCAAAATCATACACATAGACAGACGCACTGACAGACACACTGACAGAGAGTGATGTTCATACACGTGCAAGATCATGTTCCTCCCTTCTGAAGTCTGGATATGACTAATGCCTCAGGAAGCGGTAAAGCAGTTAACATAACTCAGAAATATAGAGAACATAATTGATTTCATTTACAATCAGGAATAAAGAGGCACAAATAGAGCAAGTATTAAATGTGAGTGACCGATTTACACCTGTGTATGAACACTTTTACTGAATGACAGTGAATTAGTTGTTTGACTTACACATCAGAAAACTCAAAGACAGGGACAGTCATGGCGCACCATTAATATTAATACTGTGATCTGATTGTGTGTTTGTTGTACTGATGGTCAGGGAGTAGCAGCATGCTGACCACAGGCCCATCATTTTCACTGTAACTGTAGCACACAGTAGTTACACTACTGCTTGTTTATCCCCCACATTCTGGACCCTTTGAATTTACTGTCACTCAGAAGAAAACAAGTGCCTGATGGCAAGGCAACACACACACACACACACACACACACACACACACACATGCACACGTTGTCTAAGCTGCTTATCCTTCTGGGGGTACTGAAGCCTATCCCAGTGGTAACTGAGAGAAACACCCTGGACAGGTTGCCAGTCCATCACAGGGCAGACACACAGACATACACATTCACACCTAAGGACAATGTATCATCTCCAGTTCACTTGACTGCATGTTTTTGGACTGTCGGAAATCCATGAGGAGAACATGCGCAATTGCTCTGCATTTTCTTCAGGAAATGCACTTTTCTAATTTCATATATTTCTTCTCAACAAATTGGCTTAAACTGTTAAAGAGAGTAATGTCAAACATTAGAACAGTAGTGCATCTTAGTGACTCATATTTGACCAAATATAGTGTCACGCTTCCTTAAACAGGAAACTGAGCCTCATGCTCTACTTGTGCCTCTTTATCCATGTATTTATTTAATTAATAATTTTATACTTTTACTGAATCATGTTAACTGCTTTCTGAGGCTGTAGTCATTTTCACTTTGCTGCAGGGAAGAATATGATATTGTCCATCTTCCTCTTGCTCTTGTATTTCTCTCTTTCTCTCTCCCTCTGCCTGTCCCTTGGTTGACCTCACTCTATTTCCCAGCATCCTCTGCTAAGCTTGACATGCAAACAACTAATGGCAGAAATAGGCAGCATTAAACAAACTGTTTTTGTCACAGTGCCTCTGTGATATGATTGGCTGACCCCTTCACAATTAGAATGAGGTATGTAATGTTGAAGAAACAGTTCAGGCTAAAATGCATGGGGAAAATCCTCAGAGAAGTCAGGGAAAACACCAACTTCAGCCATTCTTTTTAGATTTCTGCATGGATTCTTTGGAAAGCTGCTTAAGATATACTTGCTTCCCAAGAGACAGGAACAGTACAATGTTTCACAACTATTTTCTCCACATCTTCCACTCCAATAATTGTCTGCAGTTACAACTCTGCACATCACTTCTACTTGAATAGGCAACTAAATGTCTGTAGGCTGAATGGGAGGTCATATGGAGGTTGTGACATCATAACCATGATGGATTCAGAACAGGCAGTGCTGTACTGCTTTTGTAGAGTAGGCCAGGGGTCAGTGATCCAAATGTTAAGAAAAGCCATTTTGTCCTTTCAACAAAAATCAAACCACTTTGGAAGCCACAACATTTTATGTCCATTTTACCATCTTGGCTGTAAATATGTCTTAATTAAGTTAAGTGATACTTTTTTGATCCCACAACCACCCTTGCCCGGAGCGGTGGGCAGCCCTATCCACGGTGCCCGGGGAGCAGTTGGGGGTTAGGTGTCTTGCTCAAGGACACCTCAGTCATGGACTGTCGGCTATGGGGATCGAATCTGCAAGCTTCCTGTCACAGGGCCAGATCCCTAACCTCCAGCCCACGACTGCCCCAAATATAATTAATATGTTCTGATGTATTAGTATAGGCTAAAAATATAATATAAACAAAAACAGACTTTTCTCAGCTTTAAGTTTTAGCTCAGCTATAGCCGCTTTTCTTGCATCTCTGGCAGGAAACTTTTATTCAAAAGTAGATTTTGATTTTAAAAGTAGTTTGTACTAAAATGTCTATTTATTCAAAAGTAAATAATTTCTCGTAAAATATCTCTCAACGGTTGACATTTTCACTTGCCACCTTCTTATTAAAATTTTTCTGTTCCACCTTAGCATCTCAGGCCGCATTTAAAGTGGAAGAGAAAAATTCGAATGAGAAGTTGGAGAATGAGAAACTGACTTTAGCTTCATGACTTTCTATTGTTTGACAGTTTCTCATTGTATTATCGTCTCCAAATGATCAATGTTCATCTTAAATCTTATTGGCTTTTTCCTTTGCTACTAGCTAAGTGAGATTGTTGTCTGTGCTATGGTGACCAGCAGTATCCATGCCACCTTTCAGGGTTAAAATGTGAATAAGCACTTATAGATTGCATTAACTCCAGCGTTTAAGACCATTTATTGTTCAAATTGTTAGAACGATCAGCAGAGCTTCATTTTACTGCAAAGAAGAATTATTTTACTTTTACCTAAAAATCTAATTATGCCGTGGAGCTGCATGGCAGAGCAGTAAAAGAGTCGCATGCTGCCAACCCCTGGACTAGGCAGTGAGTAGTAGAGCTTGAAACTTGAACACTTTTTTACACACAAAGCTCAATTCCAAAAAAGTAAGGACAAACATTAGGCCTACAAAAACAAGACATTTGATGTTTTACCTTGTCACCTTCTTTGTTTTTTTAAAAACTCTTTCATTCTGAGAAGAATGACACCTGCACCATGTTCCCAATAGTCAGTAAAAAATCAAGCAATTTATAAATAATGGTGCTCAGCTAGTGATTATTGAATCCCTCAGTCTGCACTGCAGTCAAAACTGGCATGCTTCTGTCATGGATATCACCTCATGAGCTTGGGAATTCTGTTGGGAATACCAGCTACCGCTTGTTCTGTGGGGGAGTGGGGGAGGCGTGGCCATGCAGCTGTGCAAGGAGGCTCTTGGGCGGCACTGTATTTGTGGTAGGCAAAACATATATTGTAAACATGTTGCTGTTGTTCTTAGCTTAAAAATGTGCACGTTATTTGTGTAAGTTTGTTGTTATAGCACAAATTGTTCGTAGTGCTATTGCTGGGCTGTGAGGTTGTTGGTGCAGTGTTGCCTGCCATCTCAGCCATTTCAGCAGTGCTGAGCCACAGTCCTCTGTAACACCATTTGTTGCTGCATTCCCAATAGAAGCCATATTTCCAGAAACACTGCTGACTTCTCTGGGCTCAAGCTCAACTGAAATATACAGAGACACAGTAGAAAGATATACAGATACATCTGTTAAGTCTAAACCTTTCAGATGGCTTTTGAAATAAATGGACCAAAAAAGGAAAGGGCCACCCAAACTGTTACCAGCATAAAGTTCCAAGGCCAGGGTCTGTCAATGTATGACGGCTCAGCTGAAGACTTATATAATAGAAAAAATTGCATCGACTGAAGTATTCACTGTCCAAATGACTGTTGTTAAAATAAAAGGAGCTGTAATGCACTGATAAACAGGCTCCTGCCCCAACTTTTTTGGAATGTGTTGCGGGCATCAAACGTGGAATGAACGTATACAGTATGTACAGGTGAAACATCAAATATTGAGTCAAACCAAATTTACTAGTCACTGCTTTCTATTATTTCATTAGCCATTCACATGCTGTCCCAACCTTTTTGAGCTGAGTTTAGGAATTTCAGAACATTCAGTTTTCCATTATATAAGCTCTTCACATTAATACAAATGCACAGAGCATCCTTTTTATTTTCCTCAGGCAGGGAAACCACATCTTGTTCTGTATCCGCTGTCCTGTGTTTTTGATTTTACATTCCTGATACTGATACAGCACATTTTGTCTGATAACTGTTAAATGGCTATGGGAGTTTTGGACAATAGATTACAGAGAATTTCTGAGAGATAAGCTATGAATGTGCTGTTAAATCTGTTGAAAGCTATGAGACGTATATACTGTACGTTAGGTTCCATCAGTGTTGAGCTCGGCAGCACTAACACACAGGCCTCCCTTGCCTGACGTGACAACCTCCATTACTGCACTTAAATCTCTGCCTCCTCCCAAACACACGCATGCACACACATACATATACACACGCCAACACGCTTGCTTGCTCTTCCCTGTGGGCACAGTGGGGTCATACAGAAGCACTGCGGAGTCTTGTGGGCATGGGATTGGTAAAGGGGGAGGCGGCGCGACTTCAGACTTCACACACACATACACGCGTCTGTGTGGGCTACTGGGTTTGGCAAGCACACATGCGTGGGCGGCTTTGTGAGAGACTGGGGAGAGAGAGAGAGAGAGAGAGAGAGAGAGAGAGAGAGAGAGAGAGAGGGGGAGGGTGGGAGAAAAGAATGGTTTGGGCACCATTCAGTTTTTTGGTTCTGAGGAGAGTATTAGCAGCAATGCTATGATTCCAGAAGAACAGAAGAACTTCTGCCATCAGATATCTTATTTTTCAGTATTTGTGTTCTGCTCTATGATGGGCTACCAGATACTATTACCATATTAGCTTCTCATATCAAAAGCACAGTGAGGGAAGGAGGGGCGCAGGTGAACGGGGTTGAGATGGTTTTCTGTAAAAATACTCAAAATAAATTGTCTCACTATGTGTAATATACCTAAATATGTGCAAGATATAGACACTCTAAGTTGCCTATTTCCAGTCTCCATCCTTAAGTTAAATATATATGACATATATTCGTACTGTATGTGTTATATGCTGATTATGTTTTGTTGATGTTCTGTGAACACATCTTTTACAGGGAAGTTTGACGCTTGAATATGACATTTGTTTCTGCCAATTTTAGAGCACAAATTCTATGTATTCACTAAGTTCGAAATATCGGAAAAAACAAAAATGTAAAATATGCCATGACTTCTGTGTAGATTATGTTTTCACTTAGTTTAACAAATCAACAAACTATGTCCTTTGGGGACATCCAAATTTTGCATGATATATGTGCATATCTCTCTCGCTCTCTCTCTCTCTCTCTCACTCTCTCTCTCTCTCCATATATCGCTGCTGTCGGTAGAAAACCTTCTATCTCTATTTTTGTCATTTTTCAGTTTTTGATGTAATTTGAAAAAAGGCTGTTGTTCTTTACATTGTGTGTAAATTCCATGAATAATGGACTAAAAGAAGTGGTTCAAAATGACTTGGAAAAAAATCTGGTTCCATTGACTTACATTGAAAGTAAAGTAGTTTTTTTCATTCTCCTATAAAATTACCATTTATATATATATATAAATTATATAATTTATATATATATAAATATTATATATATATATATATATATATATATATATATATATATATATATATATATATATATATATATACATATATATATATTGAGCTAATCAGAAGAACATCGTTTGATTCCTGACCTCTTCTCAATGCCCCCAGACATCCGTGGCTTCCCCGAAGAAAGCTTTAATGCTTAAACAAACATACATAAAAGAAATACTTATTGTATTAAGATTACTTGTGTTTATGTCAGTATTAGTGTTCTTTTGTGCAAATAAATGCTTCCTGCTCAGAAACGTTACATTTTAAATATTATAATTTTCTCAGGTGCCAAAGACTTTTACACAGCATATATAGTCCAATATCAATACTCACACCATATGTATGATGTATTTCATTATGTATTCAAGCAGGGATGGATTGCTGACTGGGTCACTGGGGTCACTGCCTTTGGTCTCCGACTGCCAGGAGCCTTGGGCGGGCAAATTCAAATACTTGGGACAAAACACTGCAGATATAAACATTAGACGAACAAAGCCCAACGTGGGAGTGGAGAGACGGAGCTGCTGTGACCGCTCCACACATAGGTGCAAGCTGCTCCTCTCCCTTGATTTAGCACCACACCAGGAATATGAACAAATGACTAAATAAATGAAATTAAATGAGAAATGTTGTCTGTTCTCATGTTTTATATAATATACACTATATATATATATACACATTCGAGCTTATATAGATTTATATTATTGTTATTGGATTTTGTTATTTTCCTTTTTTTTTGTTGTTTTTTTGTTCTTTCATGTCTTGATTTGGCTTGAAAGAAAAAGAAGGAATATTTTACAGTCGTTCAAAAAGATTAGATTGGTTTCAAAACCAGAGACAAACTGTCTATGTGTCTAGTGTCTAGTGTCTAGTGTTCCTTAAGTGGACGTAAACATGAACGTGATGTTCAGGTATCAAACTCGTGTTTTGTGAAGTTCTGGTCCATTTGTATTAGTCCACTCATCATGGAAAGTCTCATAGAGTATAAAGGTGTAAAGGTCAGCGGACATTGTCAAATGGTGTAAAAAAAAAAAATGGAAGAGAAGAGAAAGTGAAAATGGAGTTAAAAATAGATTAGGTTTTAATGAGATTGTGACATTTTTACATCTAATTCAAAATGTTATTCAGCATACTGACTTAAAATGAACCATCTCAGCCTCCTCATTCCTTCCTTCACTGTGATCAGCGTGACTATGGGATGCATAAAGCTTTCTCACTCACTCTCTCTCTCTCTCTCTCTCTCTCTCTCTCCCATCATGGGACCATGCCTCAGCCCACAGAGAGACACAGCACACGTGTGAGGGTGAGGGCTGCTGCAGTTTGAGCTGTGCTGAAGCTTGACTCTTAAAGGGCCAGCAGAGCGCCGTGTCTCCGGTTAGAGCTATAGCACTATAGCACACTTTCAGCAGCACAGCAGAATAGAGAATAACGGCAGTGCTGTGGGTACGAGTGCTAAAGCCTTGTGGCGTGAGACGTTCATACTGAATAATGGAAATGAGAATTTTCATTAAAACAACTGACTAAAATTGCTGGGCTGGGCTGAACTGCACAGGCATTTAATTTATAGGTTAATAGAAGTCTGCAATTATCTTAGTACTTTAGTTACACACTGTTATTCTGCTAGTGTCATTATCTGGAACAATATACAGTGGTGTGCAAACGTTTAGGCACCCCTGTTTTGTTGATATTCTAGGTGAAAAAACGAAGTTAACACATCCTCCACAGAGAACACAGTTCTGCTCATTTCAATGCTGAACTCAATATATTGGGCAAAAAATACAACACGGCCTGCGCAAAGATAATTGTAATAATCTTTCCATTTAATTAAACAAATAAAACAACATTTTTGCACTAATGCCATATTTAAATTTGTTCCCCTTAGAGATTGTCTTCATTTTTGTGGAAAATCAAAAAGCTTTGCGTATGACTGTATATCACTGCTGTCTAAGTAATGAGGTTTTGATATAACAATAATATTCAGATGCAAAAGATTTACTTATATATTCTAACATCTCATTAATGCAAACCTCAGGTTTTTTTATATGTAAATATTTCTCTGCATTCAAGCACAGATCTATAAACCCATAGTTTTAACATCCTATAAAATCCATTAATTCAGCTTGTGTGTTCATATGTATAAAATGTTTTATACGTAATGTTGATGATGGTAAAATAGCGGTAAATCTTCAAGAATTAGATGTCATTTTGTCTTAGAACAACTTCAATGTATCCTTTCAACATGAACAGATTAGAATAAATTAATTAAAATACATTTTCGGCCAAACTTTCTGTCAAACCTACTGTAAAACAATATCTCAGACATCAGGCTGAGTATTCATAACCTATTAATGTAATAGTTTTCTGTCATGTAGTTTTTAGAGGCCTGTGAAGAATTCTGACTTACTAAAGGTCTGTAGAATTAAACATTTTGCACCAAACTACTTTGACTTTGCTTAACCTTGTAATTATGCAGAATTTTTGAAAAATTCTTTAAAAAATTTAGTTAATGTAAAAAAAATTTATTTCAAATTATTTTGGTGCATTTCTATTGGTCTATATATCATGACAATTTAACATTACATCACACGATTTTAATGATAGCTGTGTTTCCATGATGTGGTAAAATTAAAATCATAAAAAGTTTACTTTTTTTGGGAATGGCAACATTCCATATTCTGAATCGTACCAAAATAGTCAAATTAAAATGCAGAAATTATGCATTAAATAATTTCTTAAAGGAGTAGTGATCATATTGGAGTATTGTGATGTCAGAAATGTACACAGCTATTATTCATTAATATGATCATGAACTGTGTCAGTTTGCTTTACCTCAGGAAATTGAGCAGGTGTGGTAAGAGGCTCTGTCATCTGTGAACATCCAGGCTATTAGAACAAGCCAGTAGTTTGCTCTAGGGTTAATGTTGCATGTGTTTCTGACTCAGCGCTAAAAGCTGAATAACGGGGTGCAAAAACCTTCATCCCTGCCTGATAGCAAGTGAAAGAGACACTCCCATACTGGGACATTGATTAAAGGCAGGGGTTTTGGTGGATGGTCACTTTTCAGGACATCAAGCTTGTTGCTTCACAGCAGCAAATAAAGCCAGTTAGACTTCAGAAAGCAGGAGTGAGGGAGTGTGAAAGATCAGAGAGCTGGTGTGAGTCAGGCTTGAGTCATTGGTGAGACTGGGGGAGGGATGCGTGTGGGGGTTTGGGGGGTCGTGTGTGTTTCCTCTTCTGGGCCCCACACAGTGCCACATGTGATTCAGTGATGGGTTTCTTTCTTCTTCATGTGGCACGTCTCGGATCTGCTTCAGAAGGACGGCTTCTAATTCAACGAGCTATAAAAAGAATCTGTTCTTTTGGCAACAGAGTTGTTGTTGATGTTTTGCTGCACAGTGAATTCACATTACATACTAATTTATATGTAAGTATCTAGTAGTTGCAAAAGTCAGAGACCGCATTTATTTGTAATGTCTAATCAAAATAGCCAGTAAATATGAGTTATTCATTTTTTTCACAGTCGAAGAAATGTTTAACAGAGCATCATAATGAAGTCTATAAGTCTAAATATTATGTTTTTTTCAGTATTTAGTATGTCCACCCTTCCATTTCTTTAAGAATTTTTAGTATTTTAAAGGAATTTGCAGGGATGTTATCCAAAGGTCAGTCTAGATGTTGGTTTCATTTTCTGCTTTTCATGATCCAAATAATCTCAAATGCATTCAGCGAGGTCTGGACTACTGGGGTAGCCAGTACATTGTTCTGCAAACACAAGCAGCATCTTTGTTTGATGAGTACATCTCAATCTTGTCACCAGTGTGCTGGTGGGCATTATAATGCTGTAGAACAAATTTCCTTCCAATCAGATGTTTCCAGAGGGTGTTGCATGCTGTATTAAAATTTGTGTGTCCTCAAGGGCTTTGATGTTTGCACAGTACTGTATCTTTAGGCATGAATTTTGTGGGTGTGTCTAGTCACACACTTTTAAAAATGAGAAGTCAGCTCAACTCAAAATGATATAGTAACTGATCACATGGCTTTTCTTGAGTTGAGAACACAAGAGTTCACGCAACTCAGACTTCTTAGCTGAGTCAAAAGTTCTCTTAATATTTTAGTTCTGCATCTCAGTTCAGTGAATAAGATGAACCTGTTTTTCAAACTCAGCTTCCCCACTAGCCAGGACTCTTTCCATCACACAATCCTGATAGACATTTTCCCTCCTGTGTAAGTCACTTACGGATGGCTATGGCATATATGGGGCTCAAACTCACAACTTCCTGTTGGGGTGACAACGTAGTCCACTGCACCACTCAGAAACACATGAAAGGACTCAAGTTTTGTGTCGACAAGCGTTTATTACTCCAGAGAAAATATTTGTTGTTTTAACTTTAAAGCATCATATAGTCTTGTGTAGTACAACTGTCTCATAATTCTTCCCAACACCAGGAGACTGTGAGTTTGAATCCCAGCAATACCACAGCTGTCTGTATCCAGAAGACCAAGAGGAAGATGTACCAGAAGGGATTGTGTGATAGAAAGTGCCGGCTAGCGGGGAAACTGGGTAAAAAAGCAACAATTCAGTTTAGTTTATCTAACTAAGATGTAGACCTAGAAACAGTAGCTGAGAGAATTTTTGATTCAACTAAGAAGTTTGAATTGTGTGAGCTCCGGTGTCCTCAAGTTGAGCCAACTCAAGAAAAGCCATAATAATCAGTTACTATATCATTTTAAGTAGAGCAGACTTCTCATTTTTACAGTGCACCAACACTCTGCACATACTCCCAACAGTATGTCTGAGGTCTACCACCAAAGCCTTTCCAACTACTGGCCATGTAGCAACTCTTAGAGAGTAAGGACACCAATGTCATTGGACAGCTTCAAATTTGAATGTTCTTTATGTCGTTCCAGTTGGGATTTTTTTTTGCCAAGATTGGTATTACAGAGAATTCTCTTTACAATAAGCAGTTTCACGTGTCTGTATTTATATATACAGTAATATGTATGAATACAGAAATCCAATAGACAAAGTTAATTTTGCATGACAGCAATTGTCAATTGAGTCTATGAGCTATGAATATCCTAATATTGGCATATCTCCTGTACATGTTCATTACATTCCAGAAGACCATAAGTACTCGGGCTGATTACTTTCATCATAAATCAAACTGTCATGTTGCGTATATAGTTTGCAGTCAATGAGTACCTGAAGTCTGTGATTCATAGACCTCAACACACAGTAGATCTTCTGCCTTGGTGTTGCTCTTTCATTGCTGTAATGCTGCTATTTTCAGTTCCTGCTTTTTTTGAGGGCTTTTCACCTTTGCTCTTGTCTTCAGTAAGTGAGATCCACGTTCAGCAGGGTTCACATCAGGTGAAAGCTCCATGGTTGTGTTAGTAGTGTGCTTCAGGTCGTTGTCCTGCTGTAAGGTGAAGCATCATTCTCTGAGTGGTGAGGCATTTTGTTGAATATAAGCAGTTGAGACACTTCTGTACACTTTGGAATTCATCCTGCTGCTGCTGCTTCTGCTGTCGGCAATCCCACCATCACTAAAGACAAGTAAGCCAATCCTCCGGCAGTCATACATGCCCATACCCCCCACAGATAAAGTGGCTTGCTTTGCATCATAAGCAGTTCTCCATATTTTGCTCATTCCATCACATGACACGGATCATTTGCCCATAAGACTTTGTTTTCAAACTCTCAAGGTTCTAGATCAAAGTACTTTTTTTAAATGGCCTTTTCTTTTCTTGATGCTTACCAAACATGGTAAAACACCGAGATCATGCTGGTGTTCTTTTATTTATGATAGAATCTGTCTTGTAAGCTTTCTGCTTAACACCTAAATTTCAAATTGTGAAAATACATGTTTCAAAGATTTCTTTAAATAAAAAACATGAGTTTCAGTCCATGGGCGGAGCCTTATTTTAGCCACACCCCTGCTTTTTGGAGTAGGAAGAGAGACAGCATCCCCGGCCACATCTTGAGCAGATAGATCCCATTGTTTGAAGTGAATGTGTCCAAAAGTCTAAAAATCAGTGTTTATTAAGAACTGTCACTACCAAAATACATATTTTCTGCAATTATGTAACTTTTTTGGAGTTTTATGGAAAAATATTCTAAATGTTGTGTGTAGAACTGTTTACTACTGGCTAGCGTTTTTGAGTTCTGCTCAAAATTAGCTAAAATTGTCACTATCGAAACATTTGGTAAAGTTTAGGTAGGTGGTGTGATGATTGTATTGTAAGAGAGAAAATGGAATGTTTAATTATTTATTTCAATAAAATAAATATAAATAAGGTCTATGGTCATTCAAAATGATTTTAGTCTAACTTTTAAGTTAGTTAGAATTAGAGTTTAAATTAAAAGTCTGAAATGTGTTTTCAAGCCTAACTTTGAACCCCATAAATGGAACAACTGTTTGTCGCTTACGTTTAAGGCCCCTAACACCAATACAGTCATTCATAAATCATCTTAGGTCATCTTACAATTCCTGGCTGAAACTGGTCATGGACAATGACATACTGCTCTATAAATATGTTATTCAATCCTTATGCATCTGTTATGAAGTCTTGACCTTCAAATGCGAGGCACATTTATCGAGTTGTGTTGCCCTATAATTTTAAACTTTTCAGGCTGAATGTATCATGAATTTGTCTGATTTTAACTTGAAATGCTGAAAGGTTGTGTGATGTTAATGAGTAGCTAAAGATGAACTATGGCAAATAATGAACTAGCATATTAGATACCTCCCTAGGCTACTTAGCTAGGCACTGGCAATTAATAAACACATATTGAAGTTATTGTTTGCAGTAAAACCTATGCTGAATACATTTAAAAATATTCACTGCTTTATAGTTGCTCTCCACCCAGTGACTGCTGGGATAGGCTCCGCCTCCCCATAACCCAGAAGGATAAGCGGCCTAGAAAACGTGTGTGTTTTACAGTTATACCTTATGTATTTGTGATATTTTGCACATGTTGAGCGGTGAGTGGGAAGAGTGGTTGAGGTGTAAAAAGCAAGGCTAAGCCAATATTTAAGGGGCTTGGAATTGGGGGGGAGGGGGATCTAGAATAAGGCCCTAAAAACCCTGGGCCTTTGATGTATAGATATCATTAATCGGTTTGTGACAACTGGTTTGACAATCATGAGACCAGTTTTTTTGCTTTCCACAAATTGTAACGCTATCCAGACTAACCTATAATACTAATGTTAACCTGTCTAGGAAGCATGCCAGTCATTATTACCTTATTTATTGTTGTTTCATAATTTAAGGACTAATGTTAACTCATCTAGGAAGCATGCCAGTTATTATCGCCTTATTTATTCTTGTATCATAATTCAAGGACTAACCGTTAGTACATATATTTTGTCAGTTATGTGAAACAACTTATGTTTCTCTAATGAATAAATTGTATTTAGACAGAAGTGGTTAGGAGCAGGATTATCTGTCCCGGATGTGTGGTTGTAAGAAAATAAACCACTCCAGTGTGGTAATGGCCCCTAGATTGTGTTGGGGGCCTCATCACCACCCCTTTGTGATTCATATTCCTTTAACTGCGCAGCCCATTGCGGTTCAGCTTTTATGTATTGTTACAACAGTCTTGCAACACAGACGTAAAGGCTGAATCTGAAATGACTCCCAACTCCCTGCACAGCGCTCTACATATGGCATGAAATAATGGCCTTCATGCTCTATGTACTATTTGTGCAATAGGGAGCCATTTTAGATACAATCCAAAAAAAAGTCTTTCTGACATCTGTTGCACAGACAAAATGGATGTAGCTCTAAAGCGGTAAACTCTTCATTAAACTTTAGAATCTTAAAGGAAAGCAAAGGAGAAGGACTTTCCCTTTAAATGCAGTGCGTAGGCTGCATATGTAAACAGAAGCAAGATCAACGGCCACAAAAAAAAGGATATTTTTAGAGGTGGCAGATGTCTGCTTTTATAAATGCATCATACAAATTGCCGTATAACACTTAAATTATTTTGTGTCATCAAGCAGCAATATGCCAGATTTTTACACATTCTGCTCCAGAGCACAGTTCTAAATTTTGCTATCTAAGTCTCAAAGTCACAGACGAAGGCCTGGGGCAGTGCAGGCTTCTGCTCTTACAAACATGGCATCTTACAAATATAGCCGCGTAGTGCTTGAAGTGAACATGAAATGAAATCATGATGCATTTTTCTTCCTCCGAACCCTGACGTATTTCCGGGTGAAACATAGTATCAGGGAGGGTCTTTGAGGCAGCAGAGCATTTTCTCTTAATGACAGGTGCACCGCTGGTCTGATGTTTTGTGGCAGGCAAAAACACACTACACTTCAAACAATATTTACAGGAAAAAATGAATTTTCTCTTTTAAATGATATAAGTTTTAGCTCAAGATGACCAGAAACATGAACTAACCAGGTACAAAATGTTCGTTTCGTTTTGATTTCAGATTGGCTTTTAAAACAGTGGCATATGTTCCATTTCAATACCCAACACATCACATGATCAATGTTTTATGCTAAATCTTAACATTAAAGATAGACTACAATAAATATAACACTATAAATAAATTGTAATACTATATTTTGAATGACTATAATTATATTTTAAACAGATAGTCTCCCGCTCAACAGATAATCCAGCCAACCAACCTCATCAATGGAAACCTTGGTATTAGTGTTGTATTTATTTGGCAGAACATACTGACAAGTTTTCCCTCAAAGCTCAACTTCATGGATAAAAGACAGAAAATAACAGATATATCTAGAACCTAGATATGACAGTCATTAAACAGTTAATTGAGACTTACTGGATATGCATAAGCTGTATAGCATAATCTTCTGTATGTTTTGAAAATGTGTTTATCTGCTTCTATATTCAAGTCTAGTAAGGAGCTGAGTTGGTTAATTAGCAACAATGAAGCTTCTTTACACTTCTAAACACACTTTACACTGTTTTTAATGTTTAAAAATGGCTTCTGATGTTTTTGTTACTATTAGCTCTGTGATATATTTAACAGTGTTTTGCAATACAGTAATGAAACATTGAATAGACATACGTTGGCACAGATGTACAAGTACAGTTTGATGTAGAAGCTTTGCTCTAAGGTTAACAAAGAAATGAGCTACGACTAGCAGATTTCCTGTCTCACAGCTATTTGCATTTAGCTCATTTGCCTCTAAACTAGCTGAACTACATTTAGCTCATTTTCTGTCAAGCTCCAAACTAGCTTCTACGTTTAGTTCATTTTCCTCTAAACTAGAGTTTACACATTTTCCTCTAAACTAACATTCATGTTTTGCTCATTTTCCTCTAAACTAATGTTTACATTTAGCTCATCTTCCTGTAAACTAGCATTTGCGTTTAGCTCATTTTCCTCTAAACTAACTAGTGCTTACATTTAGCTCATTTTCTTCTAAACTAGTATTTGCGTTTAGCTCACTTTTCTCTAAACTAACTAGTGTTTACATTTAGCTCATTTTCTTCTAAACTAGTATTTGCGTTTAGCTCACTTTTCTCTAAACTAGGTTTAAACGTAGCTCATTTTCCTCTTCACTAGCATTTATGTTTTGCTCATTGTCCTCTAAGTTCTAAAATGGCTAATCTCTAAAATAGCTAGCTATCTTTGTAGGACTAGCAGATTTCTTGTCTAACAGCTGTTTACGAAATCGCTAACAGCTACAGTCTTTTGAAACTAGGGAAAGGCTAGAGCTAGCTAACAAGCTAGCAATGACTCACATTATTAGTTATCTCGCCTCTCACATGCAAGAACGTGAAATACAGAAATATACATTTATCTATGCATATGAACCATACATGTTTAAAAAAGGATACCATTTTAAAATCAAAATTGATAAGTCTAGGAATATTTTTTCAAAATTTAACAGCATAAGGAATCACAACACATAGGACGCAGGAATTACTGGACAAGTTACTCCTCTCTGAGCACTGGGCACAAACATGACCCCTCCATTGCCCCTAAATCCGCCCATGCTGTAATATAATTTGTCTCATCAAGCAGCAGCAAACCAGATTTCATTCATCCTGCTTTAGAGCAGAGGCCTAAATATCGCTATCAAATTCTCAAAGTCACAGACAGAGGCCTGGGGCAGCGCTGTCCTCGGCTCTTATAAATACGGCATCGCACAAATCGGCGTAAATCATTTTGTGTCGTCGACCAGCAAAACGAGCCAGATTCTTACACATCGTGCTCCAGAGCGTGGGCCTAAATTCTGCCATCAAAGTCTCAAAGTCACACATGAAGGCCCGAGGCAGAGTGGTGACTTTTTTTTCCTCATCAGTGCCCCCCCTTCAGTCTAGTAAACAAGGAGTGTGCGTTCCCCTTTAAGAGGCCCCCACCGTCTCCACGGCGGCGGGAGGGAGAGCGCATTCCTGGAACAGCGGCAGAGGGAGAGAAAAAAAATCTTCCAGCGACCTGTTTCAAGTCCCCCCAATAGAAACTGTGCCTGATTTGTGGCCAATGTTGGAGATGTGAAAAAAAAGAAGGTGGGGGGGAGGAGGAGGAGGAGGAGGAGGAGAGGATGGAGGGAGGGAGAGAGAGGAGGAGGAGGAGGAGGGGGGGAGGAAAAACACTAAAGGGGTAGCTATGGAGATATAACGTTTTCCTGGCTGCTTTCTTTGACAGGTGTTGAGTGGGTAAAAGTCTTAAAACAGAATCCAGCATGTACGCCAAAGGTAAAGGAGCTGTCGTGCCCTCTGATAGCCAAGCGAGAGAAAAGTAAGTGAACTGCGCGCTGTTTTAACGCTAACGTTAACGGAGCTCTAACTTTCTGAAGTGCTGCTACTATTGTTTGAGGGGGGTTTCTTACAGTAACGCGCTCGCGCGCCCCGGGGGTGGCTCGCTCCTGCCCCCGGCTCGGCTCTTTAACTTTTTTTGAAACCTGGCCGGATTGAAACTCGTTGTTGTGTTTGTTTTCATTCTGAGCGCTTCGTTACGGTGTGAGAACTACTTGACGGAGACTTCGTTCGCGCTGTCCGGTGAATTGGGTCTGGGCTGAAGTTGCAGGCTGGGCTCGGTGGTAGTTGTGAGCGGCTGTGCTGGTTCGGTCCACAGCGCTGAACTTAACCAGCGTGCTGAGAAACGCGGACGGCTCGTTTGTTGTGTTTTGTGGAGTTACGAGCCATCGCGGCGATTTCGCTTCAGTTTTAAGACGTGGTTCAAAGTTCGGGCGATGGTTTACAGTCAGTCTCCCTGCAGCCGATAACGCCGAACTACGATACCGTCACTATCTCTCGCCTCTCCGGGGAAGAAACGTCCACCTTACTGCGGGGAGCGGGCTGAGACTCTCAGGGCTCGGGCTGGTGGAGTCGTAGCCGGGCTGGTAGTGAAGATGAGCCCTTGCTGGGCTGTGGGCTGTGCTGATATTTAAAGGTGTGCTTTGAGACCCGCGGATGTCTTTCTGGGGGTTTTGGGCATCATTCGGCTGTTCAAATACGTTCCCGTGACGAGCTACTTACACGTGTGGCTGTAAAACACAAAGCAGCGCCGAAGTTGTCGAAAGTTGAAACTTGTAAAGTAGCTAAAAGGTTTCAGTAGGAATCGCGGAAAGTTCTGCTAAACGGTCTCTGGGCTTATCTAATGTAGTTAGCGCCGTGGAAAGCGTGCAGCCACAGACGTCTCTCAGACGTTTTCTCAAATGAATGAATTAGCATTTCCCTCAGTCGTTTACAAAACTTCTAGTAACGTCTGAAAGGAAAAGGGGCAGAAACCTGGAGATAAGTAGGCTTAGTTTTTGTATTTGACTTGCGTATGTTTTACATTGCATCTCTCTCTCTCTCTCTCTCTCTCTATATATATATATATATACATATATAGGTGTGTGTATGTATGTCTTAGAGGTGGTGCTGTGTATCGTATGGTGTATTATCACGATTTACGATTATCACGATTTTTACAATATGTAATGTGTCATGATTGTCTGTAAGTCAGAACAGAGCAAGTAATGCCACAATAAAATACTACCATAAACTATGAATGCAATTAGTTGTATTCAGTATTTCACAAACATAATTGAACAGGACTAATTATGCCCTCTTTACAATCAAATATGCTGGGAAGTGATTTTTGAGGGACTATCGATATTCATGATATGTGTAGAAAAGCATAATGGGACATATCGTGATGTATATATATATCCCCCTTCAATTTTATATATGTGTCCCTCAAAAAGTCCCACAATGTGCCGATAGACTCCACCTGTGTAGAGGTGAATCACCTGTTTTGACTTCGTCTGTGAGGATAAGTGCGTCTCTTCCATAGGATGAAGGAGAAGGAAAGATCCAAAATGATCAGGAAAGGCTGTTTGAATCAGACCGGGGATCTAATCACACATTTGGGGAAGGGTTTGCCTCTGCGAGCGCTCGGTGGAGTTCAGTACTGTTGATCATACAGAAACCGACAATCATATGAAAGCACGGCACATGGCTTGGATCAACTGGTCCCTCCAAACCTGCTGCTGGACAAGGCCACTGATCTGGGAAGCTACTGTGAAGTCAGCTGTGACTTTGAACACAAGTTACAGAAGTTAGCAAAACGTCACAGATAAGATACCTGTGTCTAATGAGGAACATTTTGACTCGTGTCTTTTATGTGGTGCTATTTAACAGCCTAAAAATGGCACGGCATTGCCAACATGAAGTGAGGCAGTGGTCATGCCTTTCAGGATCGATGGGAATGTGGACGGTACACAGATCTCACATCCCTGTGGTAGAAACTGCAAGTCTGTGGCCAGAGTTCAGAAATGGTGTATTTTTTCACATTTACAGCCTACATTAAAACAGCTTGAAGGATTGGGCAAATATTTCTGCATGATGATGAGCAAAGTTAATAGGTCCAGAAAAAATAGCAGATGTTGTAGATGCTTAAGGAGGTTTCAACAGACTGGTGACACAGAGTGTTGGATGCTTAACCGTGAGAACTTTTTAAAATGCTTTATTAGTTGATTTTGTCTTTATGGGGAGACTTTGGAGAAGAAGTTGTTAGTCAAATATGACATTTTCCAGCCAGATGCATCCAAAGCCACACAATACTGGATAAAAAATAGTGAATGTAAGGGTGACCACATTCGTGGTACTGTTGTAGAGCATGCATTGTAGTTGCATTCTTAGTAGGGAGATGACCCAGTGTGGGAAATATAGGCCAGTGCTGATGTCCAAAATCTTTGATGTGTGTGTCAGACAGTGCTGATACAGAAATATTAATCGAATGTTCTTGATAGTGGATTAGCAGTATGGAGGAATATAATAGAAACATAATTTATATTATATAACATAGTTATTTATATTGATTGAACGAGGTAAAATGAATTAAAATGTAGATATTTAGTGCAGTAGCCATATATATGTATTTATATGTGTTTATCACTAAGCACTATGTTTCATGATTAAAACATCAAAATATCAACTACAATATCAATTTTTATTGTAGTAATGCAATATTAATTACAATAAAAAGTTTAATTGGGCTATTTTGGTTCTGTTTGGCTTCTCTTACAATTACACCAAAGGCAACAATCCATGATAAATTTTAACATGTATTATGTGTTTATTTTTCAACACAGTCTGAATCACCCATAAAATGCCCCACATTGCACTTAAAGGGCCATTCCAGCTTAAAACTTGAATTTATTAGAATTCATTATTTTGATCATCATAATCTTGCCTTAATAGAATTCATACTTTTCTATTGTTTTCATGTTTCTGTCCATCATAGTTCTGTCACTACAGCACCCAGCATGATTTATGCAAATACCTCATGCAACCATTGGGATTCCCTATAGCACTCAACAAATACTGACTCTTAGACACAGATTAGTGATGTAGCACTAACCGCAGCTGGTTGACTAAAGAATAATTCAGACGGCTTGTGAATAAAAAATCAAACAGCCTGTGCGCACCGGAGAACTTGTGGTCATTCAGAGTTTACTTCCACCTTCTGGATACATCATCAGAAGGGGGTTTTCCTAGTTATCGAGCCAGGAAATCTCTATAAGCTGATGCAGCACTGTTATAAAAGGCGAGTAGGCATGTTTACACCGGATGTAGCAGTGGTCACATTTTTCATTTTGGCCACAGTGCCCCTTTAACTACCTTCAAAATCGTTGTTGATATGTAACACCAGCACCAGCATGCAGGTATAGATGATACATCGCCCAGCAGTATGTTAGATAACAGTCGAAGGCCTTTTACTCAGTGTCACTTTATCCCAAAGATCTACTGATGAGTGACAGATAAACCTTCACTTCATACACAGAACTCATTCCCAACCTGTTCTCTTCAGCTGAAGAACCCTCAGAACATACCCTTCAGCTGAAGAAGGCATGAGGCATCACTTGTAATAACCCTTTATTTAATGGACATGTATAATGAGACTGTAAAGCATGAATGAAAGGAGCAGTGCTTTTTGCAGCTATTTTATCGTTCATTTCAGAGTCACGGTTAAGCCTGGGGGACAAAGTGGGGTCCAAAGGGAAAGCCTCATACGACATTTGAATAAGTTTAGATTCGGAAAACAGCGCAGCAGATTTCATTGTGAATGATAGCGGTCTATCTTCACATTAAATGAAGGTATTAGATAGTATGAGCTCTGTGGTGTTGAAGGATGTTGAATGGGTTGATTTGACATTTTATCTGAACAGCAGCTTTACAGTAGCACAGGTGAGAACAAGGTAAGCCTTCAGATTGTCTACCTTCATCATGTCTGAAAGGTTTATTGAAGTTCTTCACTTTCTTCATTCCTCTGTTTGGTTTCTTCCAGTGGAAGTAGTTTTGTAATTTGGACGAGAACACTGTGAAAATGATCACAGCAAGTCAGTTTTTCAAATGTTGAATCAAAAGGTGACTTTGTGCATCCGCCAAGGCTTTTCACAGTAGTCAACAGGCCAGTTATTAAAAAGCTTGTTTCTAGCTAAGTGTTTATAAATACACTAAAGGGGTTAAGGCACCATTCAATGCCGACCTTGGCCCGGAGCAAACGGGAAAATCATTGCTTGAATTGGGCTGATCACTTAACGCTATTAGAGCGGGTGAAATGGTCTTCACCCCTTGCTCAACGGACAAGTGAACAATCCTAACACTCATTTGAATGCTGGTGGATTTTATTAGGTTAAAGGATCGCTCTTTTTCAGGAGAACTTGTGGTGCGCTGTCTTCACTTCAGCATGTAAGTCTAATTAAGACTGGTGAGTGATGTGGAGGCAAAGCATGCAAACGGAGGAGAATTCAGCTCTTGAGTGTGAAGTTGTGCAAAATAGCCTATATTTTGGTAGGAGTCCTTTTTTCTTCCTCTACATCTTGATCACTTTCTTGGGCTTTTCTGTAGAGTTTTACTGGAGGAGTAAAGAGGCAGCGTAGGACTGAATGTATGGTTTTGATTTTCTCCAGATGGTCCTGCCTCCTCCATAGAGGTGTTTTCAGCAACATATAAAGAGAAGTGCACACGCATACAAAAGCACTGTTTTCGCATGAAGAACGTCTGATTTGCCGCGTTTCAGATAAATGTGGTACTCAGACGTAAATGTGGCAGTCAATTAATTTTTCGGATTTCCGTGCCAGTTAAGTTTCTAATCATTTGAATTGCCTCACAAGGGCACTGTTTGACTCCAAATATTTAGATGGCGTGTGCAGAGGGGGCTTTTAGTTTAAGGACTGATTTTGCTTTCCTGTGTTTGTTTGCAGATTTTCTTTTAGGATGGCTCTTGAGACATTTTTCAGAATGATTGATTAATATGGGATACAGCAAGACAACTCATCAACATATAAGTCTGTTTCATCAGCATTGCAACTTTGAGCCAGTCTTGCATTACTTCACTCCAGTGGAATGAAACTATCAGCCTTCAGTTGCCGAACAACTGCTCCGAAAGCTTTAGTCCAAAGACTGAAAATCCCAGGGAATCAAATGCAGCAGAATTTGCAACAGCATAGCGATCGGTCTAGTGAGACAAGGCACAAGGTATGATTAGGGGTGGAGATTAAATTGAAGCATGAATGAATATTTGTATAAGAATTCAGAAAATTCTTAGTAGAATTGTAAATGTCTGAGGTGCTTGTACTAGATTCGTCGGGTGTGTTGAGGGATGGAATAATGATTCCTGATTTATTCTGTGACATTGCACCTTCATTAGTGGGACGTTTTTCAGTACTACTGTTTTTCTTGAAGGAATCAGATGTGAAAGTAAACAGATCACTTCGTTAAGCTATGATATTATATTATAGATGCTCCCATATATTTCTTTGTCATTCTGTTAGTAACTAGACGTTATGTATTTTTCCCCTTTGTGTATATCTCCAAACCCAGCCGTGGTGGTCTTCCTCTCCTGAAGATCTGCGAACTCAACTCTGCGAGTGAATTATTGAAATCAAGACAGGAAGGTTCATTAGTTAGGCTGTCTGTGCTTGAGCTTAGCAAAACCTGCCTCTGCTCCTTTTATGTTTAAAACGAGCCTCAACTGGGAGCCTCAGGCTAGATGTCAGGATGTGTTCTTAGGTTAAGTTAGGAGAAGCCTACCTTGATATGACTGGACACACAGCGAGGAGTCTGTGCTGAGTGTCAGAGCACAAAGCAGGACTAGCTCAGATATTCCTGTCCATCACAGCCATATTGGCATTCAAGCGGCTCTCCACACAACGCTATCGAGGCTGTGATTTATCCTCGTTGCGAAGCTTGTCGAACCAAACAAAGGCCAAAAATGTTGAAAAACTAAGCCTTCGGCACTGCTTACAGGTGCTATTTGAGGCCTGTAAAAAGTTACCATATGTCAAAAGTGTGATGGATTCTCTGCAATCCATTTGACACAACAGTACGTTTTAAACACGGCGTAAATGAAGCAAGACTTTCAGAGAAACTCACCGTTATGTACAGGTGTAGAGTAAAATCTCTAGTGTAAAATATATGTCTACAGAGTTGGATCTAATGCAAATTTAACCTTGCAGGAGTGGTTTTAACACTGGCAATGTTACTGTGGATCCACATGGAGCCCTCTCGAAGTGTGACGACCCTCCAAATCCCTTTTTTCTGACATAGTGACAGAACTGTACTCCAGAGCTAAAATCTTCCTCAGTATGTACCATATCTGAGAACTCTGCAGTACTGCATTAGTCAGAGAGCAGTCAGAACACAATGTTATTCATTTGTAGTACATTTTCTTCCAAAAAGTCATTAAAACATGGGACTCCTAACAACCATGCAAGACCTGGTAGACCACCAGAACTGCCCCCTCAAATAAAGTAGCTTTTAAATTTGAGAGATATGAGACAACCAAGCTCCACTTCTGCTTCAGATATGAAAAATCCACAGATGACTCTGTCCATCCATCATCCACTGTGAGAAGATAACTTAGTACTGTGGGTCTGAAATGATGTGTAGCTGCCAAGAAGCCTCACTGAGAAAAGGAAACAGACAGAAAAGAAGAAATTTAGCAAATTAAACAAAAAGCTGATGGTTTTCTCAAAACAATTGGCTGACCACCCCAGAGTCCAGACCGCAGCATCATTCAGTGCTTTTGGGATTAAGTGAGTGGTGAGAAACCATACATGAAACCAACTGGCTGGAGGTGTGGAAAAATATTCTATAGATTTCTTTGAAAAAGACTGAAAGCAGGCTTCCTGAAAAGAACAGAAGCTGTAATAAAGGTAAAGACTAGATACGACAAATACAGAAAGTATTGCACTTCGTTGTATTTAATGTCCATTTTGGCCAGAAATGAAATAAATTAAAGCTTGGTCCTTTGGCTTCAGGTCATTCAGTAGTGAGAAAACTGAGAATTCGTCTTTTTGTCCATACCAGCTTCATAGTGAGGTCTCTGTGAGACCAAATGCCTGAAATAGCCCAAAGCAAGATGGCTGGTGGATAAACAGAGTGGGATTGCCAGTGTTGGGATGTTTCTGTGGATGTTTCTGTGTCAGCCAGGGATGGGTTCTTCTTGAACGTCTGTCTCACCATGTGGCACTGAACATTCCTTTTTATTGTCTTGCAAGCCAGACTATGCTGGACAAGATCTCTGATCTGGGTTCCTCAGTTTTGATTTTAGATGAGTGTGAAGGCTCTCCAAGATCATAAACAGGATTAACTCAACCCTCTCGGAGCAATCCTGGGTCCAGACTTATACTACATAACTTAATAATTTAATCAATTTGCAGTGTTTTCCATGTGGAGTGTGAAAAATACACCTTAGAATGTGGACATAATAGAACATTAATCAGTTTGGATGCAGTGAATAATTTGCGTAGTGGGTTAAATGCAATGTGGGTACATCGATTCTCAACATGCTGCATAGTTTGAACACTGGCTGCCGTTATTAGCGTAGGAATTCTCCTCATTCTACTTGACTAAGCTGGGTGTTCTACATCATAGCTCCACCTCTGATATTGTCAGTGAAGTTGACTGGTAGTGTCCTACTTTCCCTGTACATTCTTTGATGCAAAAGTGCTCATAGTCCAAGTGCTCTCACCTTCTCTGCTAGAATACGACATCCAGTTGAACAGCATTTTTTCCACCTGAGCACCCTGGACTGACCCGGTAATAGAGGGACTAGTGTGAGGTGAAAAAAGAGAAATAGGTAAAAAGAAATATAGAACTAGGAATGCGGATTTGACCAGAGTCTTTTGACTGATAACCGACCGTTATTAGTCAGTGATTATTAACCGACAAACCTAAAATCACAGATACGACCGATTAAACAAGGCCTATATAAACAAGGCTTTAGGCTTTACGGAGTGAAAAAAGGCAGCCTAACAGTTCTGACAAGAACGTAATGTCTATTTACATTTACCACATGCCACATATTAGCCCAAGTTAATGAACGTATATTGCTTGACCGAGGCTGGCTTGAGGTTATGCATATCGCTGTTTTTGGGCCTAAAATCTCCTTTTTTGACATGTTTCAGTTTTAGGTAGACATATTTTGAAAATGCCACTGTCCTTTATATTGTGTGTAAATCTCAAGATGAATGGACCAAAAGAAATTACCCACAATTGCTTGGGAAAAAATCTGGTTCCATTGACTTACATTATAAGTAGAGTATGTTTTTTTGCTTCTCCTGTAAAGTTACCATCTTGGAGATACAAGGTTTGGTCTGACAACAGCGATACACATCGTTTGATAACCAATCATAGCCCCGTATCACATGGCTAAATGTCCTAGTTGAGTGCTGTAAAGTGCATTTAGGGTGGTTTAATCTCTGCTGTATCCCTTCATCAGTTGCTCTGGTGCTATCGGTTAAAATGACCTCCAGCAGCAGGAGTCAGAAATCAGAGTTGTGATTCGCTGAGAAGGGCTACCACAGCAAGTTGTGCTCTTGGACTCTCATAGTGTTCATAAACAGGCCTCAATCTGTGTGAAAAACCTGCTTATTAAAATGACAACTGGGTATCTGACATTAAATGAACTTTTTTGACATTTATGTATTTGTCAGATAACAGTTAATCACTAACATCCCTAAGAGAACTAAGAACTGTTGTTCTGCTTTTGTTTTGCAGGTTAGCTTTATATGTGTACGAGTACTTGCTGCATGTTGGTGCACAGAAATCCGCACAGACCTTCCTGTCAGAGGTAAGTGCTTTATGGAGATGAACTTCCTCAAGTGAACGGATGCATGGGGCTCTCAACTATTGTATAGTGAGGGGATGGAATATGCATTAAGGGTCATCTAAGAGTCAAGTACAGTAAGACTCTGACCATGTGCTGCTGACTGCATGAAATCTGTGTATGGTATAAAGAAAACAACTAATATTTGAATAATATTGAAAAAGTCTTTATTGCATTCAGTACATTCCTGGCAGACGGACTGTTTTGGAAATTGCTCGACAACAGCATCTTCCCGTACTTCAGTAATGACTGTTTAGTCTTGGTGAGACCGCTGATGAGGAACTGGCTATGCTCTTTCACAGAATGAGCAACCTCTCACCCTTGTTAATGTTTTGAGACTGTATGTGCTTAAAAGCATTACACGTGAGATTATGTGTAACAAACAGGGCTGATGAATTGAATGTGTTAATAATGTCTTAATGTGACACCACTAATTGTTTTAATGTGGCTGCATTTTATTAGTTTCACACTTTGAACCGTTTAGAGAAATGTTACAGAGTTATTGGAAATAGTACATACATTCTGATGATGCTTGTCTTGTCCAAAATGTTTTTTTTAATGGAAATTATCTTTCTTTTGGCCGCGACCTTGATGGAGAAGCGTCTTAGAAAATGGATGGATCTTTCTTTTGGGTTATTTGAGCCAATAATCATGACTAACCATGTGAAAATAATGTGATTAATCATGATAATTGTTGTCACTCTAGTAAATGGTCACTTTCCATACTCTCCCATTGTTGGTAGAAACATGTACGAGAAAAACATTATGCATTCTTTAAAGCAGGGCTGTCCAATGGTATCCGCAAAGGGCAGGTGTGGCTGCAGGTTTTCCTTCCAAACAAGCTGAAGAACACCTGATTCTACTAGTTTAATCAGTTGGTGTTATCTTCAGGCTTCTGTTGATCAGTTGACCTCCTTTTGTTGGAGTGAAACGCAGCCACACCGGCCCTCTGTGAATAAGATTGGACACCCCACTTTAAAGAGATACATAAACCAAAATAAACCACTGGTCAACAAGAGTGTGTACACGCCATATGCATATTGGTCATATGCTCATAGTTCCCTTCAAAAACAGTTTTTATTTGTATTAAACTGTATTGTTAGAACTTTGCAAAGTTGACATCTTAATAAAAAACAAATGACTGAACTTCAAACGTAATTCAATTTGACAAAGTGACGAAGTATGACAATGGAACATGCCCTTAAAGTAGGACTAGAAAACAGTCCCTAAAGCTGGGCGCAAACTACGCGGTTTTAGAACTTGTTTTTCAGTTGTAGGCCAAGTCTTGGGATCCATGACAAACCGCGGTTCTGCACGTGTATTGTGAACAGTAATTTTCTCAGTCTAAAAGCTGTCGCAGAGGATGTTTGAAGGTTTTGGCGATGACAGATAGTAGTTGTAACGATGAGCAGCAGCCAATGAGATTGTGAGAGAAAACTCTCAGGGAGCAACCAAAACAATAACAAACATGTTCAAGAGGTTATCAGAGAAAGAAGTTCTGAATATTCATCTATGAAGTTGCTCATCACTACAACAGGGCTTGGTGTAACCTTTGAGTACATTTTGTGGCAGCTTTCTCCTTCATGCTGTTAGTGGCCAGTTGCTTTTTGGATGGACCCATGAAATGGAGGAGAAGCTGTAGGCTGTGGAAAACAAGTTTCTCCTGCTCTTTTTTCTTCTTTCTGCACATATTAGTGTAGAAACAACAAGTTTCTCAAGGCCCAGTTTGACACAATTGACACTTCTCGCATTTATTTCTGTGAGACAGTGGAATTTTGTCATCAGGCATGCTTTGTCACAGATCTCTCCAGGTAAAAGATCATGCAGTCTGTGAGCCTCGTCTGCGATTGCTCATGTGGTATGGAGACAAACAACACGTCCCAAGCGATAAATGGCATGTAGGGTGAGCAGCACAGTGATTTTAGCATTGTGTAGTGTCCACTATGCATTAATTAGCCTGGTTAATTATAGTCTTGACCAATAGTTAAGAGTGCTGCATGCATTAGTATGCTGTAAAATTTTTACTGTAAAGTTACCGTAATTACCTGGCTGCATTACTTTCACTGCGCCACATTGTCAGTGGAATAGCAAATTCATACTATAGCTCCATGGTCACCTGGACCATGAGATTACTGTGATGTGAGTGTTCTCTGCTGTATGCTTACGGTCATATGCTGTAATTAAAATACAGCAATCGCCATAAAAGTAATACATGTCAATGGCCAATAATTTACTGTAAATGTGCACATGAGCTGACTTATTAAACTTTTTATTTTACCAGACTTATTAAACAGTATAAATGAAGTGTTTTGCACTGTAAATGCATGGGAAATCTGAAATCCACATTCATTTTTTTATTTTACTTTTCTTATAATTTGCCAAAACATCACCAAAAAACTGTATATATCTGTAGCAATAAAAACATTTATTAGCACCTCAGTATCCCAGCATTTAAACCAAAAAGAAAAAATACTGTAAAAATGTAAAAGTATTTAAAACACAAAAACCTGAAGCATCAGAATAAAATGACTTGAAATGTTTTTGTGTTGTGTCTTTTTATAGCTCAGCACTGACCTCACGTTAATTTGTCATTACAGAAGATATCTTAAGATGAGTTGTTTTTAATATAAAATCAGTGTTAAATATTGTGACATGCTGGCAATAATCATGTGTAATATAGGCTCATAAAAACAACACGTTTACAACACAATTATTATGTCTGAAAACATCTGACAAATACACGACCACTGCAAACATTCATGTAGTGTAATGTTGGATAAAACGAACAGATTATGAGTTGTCAGTTCATAATAAAAAGCCTTTTCCCTTCCAGATAAAGACAAGGTCAGAGTTATGCCTGTTGTTAAAATATTGTACAGGCCACTGTAGTACATCACTGCGAGATTCTTTTCTCTATAAGTGGTTCTACATGACACTAAATGGTTCTATGCTCTGACCTTAAAATAAGGACTTCGGGGCTGTAACATCTTTCAGCTTGGTTTATTCAAGGGTGAAATGACAAGTACTGAGACACGGATACTAGAAATTGAAGGTCTTTGACTTAATTGTGTTTTCTCAGGTATATCTTAAAGACATTTGAACCTGTGACCTCTTGCTTATTGCTGTGAGTCATTTTACCACAGTGCCACATCTAACACTCAAAGTTCCGGCAGTAATTTAATCCAAGGAACCTAAGTTAAAATATTTCAGTCCAACACTTTAAAGCCTTTTTTTTATTTTTAGAATTAGTCATTTAGGAGACCCTCTTATCCAGAGCAGCTTACAAAATGTACACACTTTTTCTGGTTTCAGTGTTGGCTTGAAAAGCATTTGAAGACCTTATAAAGACCATTGAGTTCATATTCAGTATAAAATCATATGTGGTGCTCTGTTTAAGATTTTAACACGGCAACATTACAACTAAGAGGAAGCCTCTAACTAGCTCTCGAAGCTAACACTGGATGTGATATGCCATCAGCTACCGTATCAGCTAAAATGAGCTGGAAGTGTCGGTAAACATTTGATAAATGAACTGTTCATTTATGCTTCTTTGCTAAATGTGAAGAGAATTTTTAGAAGCATTAACATTTGTGCGGCTCATGTTGGCCTGACTTGGAGTGGATTGCTCTTTTTTGGCACTAGTGATAGCGCTTTTGTCTGCGCTGTTATTGCTAGCGTAGCCTGTGTCAGAGCTTTCCTCACTATATGAGCACTATACGCCCTTCAGCCCAGAGTGGAGGCGATGTTAGCGCTCATTCCGTTCATAACTGCTCTTAAACACGACCGCGTGTTAAAAGTCTGGTTAAATTTCTCCTGTGAGAAGGGTGAATAGGTACAATTGGCTAATCATATGCTCTTAACCTCTAGACTCTCTACAGTGATCCCTTTCAAGGCCAATAAAGGAATCCCATCAGTTTCTATTGTTATTGGCGATAAGAAATGATTGGCTTTGTTAGCATGAACACTGTTTTAACAGCATAACTCACATTTCTCCCGTGTCCCCTGCTGCATGTTCTATTCAGGATTTTACTTGATATTCCGTGATCAGCTAATGGCCTGTTTTCGCAGGTGTTCTTTGAGCAGAGCGGGCTTTGCTTGGAAATATAAGAATGAAATACAATGTAACTGGGCTCTGAGTATTCAGATGATTTCTTGCTCAATAATTTTGATGACTAAGCAGTGATTTTAGTTAAAAGGCATGGATTTTACTTTCAATGCCACTGTGAGAGAGAAATGTAGCTTGCCCATTTTATCCTTCACCTAAGAGTGAATGAGATGTGGAAATTTCAGTGATGACAACAAAAAAAGTTGTAGTAGTTTCGATGCCCGTAAGCTTCCAGTTGGTAGCTGGATAAAGTGCTAAGCTGAGAGTTGGGAGATACAGTCAGAGATTAATTGCAGAGTTTAAGTGTTGCTTAGTGACTGCTGGGGCCTGTTAGATCCCGGGTCACTGGCAGCAGAACACTTCACTCGCACTTCATAAAGCATACTGTCTCTTAAGCATTTCACTCAGTAGCCTAGTTAGAGTGGCCTTGTCCATTAAAGTGATAATGTCATGTAAGTCTCCTGTGCGATATGTTCATACGTTGATAAATGTTGAGGGTTGCTCTTTAGGCCTGGGAATTGTCAGAAACGTCATGAAAGGATGTGTCTCACAGTTCAAGGGACTGGAGTGAAACTGTTCTTAGACTGAACTGGAGCTTATTTTCCTCCTGTGCAGCTTTTACATTCAGCATGCTTTGGGGGTTTCAGGGCTTCTGCAAGGACTTTGAGAACCTCACCAAGGATAATCTCTTCAGTGCATAAACATGCAACTGCTTGCAGTAAAAGTATGCCATCGATAGCTGCACAGCATGGATTCAAGTATCAAATTTGTATTGCTTTATGCTGTAATTGCTGTATGGCTTGCATTGTTCAATGGTTCGTTCCGGTGACGCAGTCTGATTGGCTGAGAAGTGTTCTATCTGTGCTGTTATTTGTGATAACATGATAGCATTTTTTTACAATATCTGTATCATTCTGCTAGGCATCAGTTACTAAGATACAACTGCCTTGCAGCTAACCAAGATGTGTTTCTACATATCGTCACTGTCCAACGAAAGCCATGTATCTCCATTTTTGTTGATTTTTAGTTTTATACATCAAACCAGCCATCCTTTACATCGTGTAGAAATTTCAAGATTAATGGACCAATAGAGATGCTGTAAAATCTCTTTGTATTGACTCACATTGAAAGATAAGAGTGTAAAGTCTCCTGTAAAGTTAATCTTTTGGAGATACGTCTTTTTCATTGGACAGTGACGATATACAACGACAGAACAACTAAATAAACTGTAATTAGCCAGAAATTAACTGAATAGGCTGCAAAATGTCTTACAGACTGTTTTACAAATAGTGTTCAGATTAATCTGGCAAGCACTGAAGTATGGAAAAAGCTGAGATTGCGACAAATTTATAGCTTTGTTTATGACAGTGCAGTAATTTGGTTTTGTATTGGTATTTTGTTGGATATTCAACAGACTCTCCTTAATTTCTCATCAGATAAACTTCTAAAATTTTGGTTTGGAAATGCACATCACTGGCATGTTAGTCACTAAGGGACCACCTACAAAGTGCATAATGTGGACGTTTTTGTAAGTGTTATTTCCCATGTATTTACCTAAAAGAAGGCAAAATCACAAGATTCTTGCTTTAAGCTCAATACAAATTCCAGGTAGGGGAAACCACTCTCTTAACCACAGGTGATTTTGCTGGATTTTCCCTTCTGTTTGCTAAGTTTATGGGAAATATGCTTTGCACAATTTGGACAAATCCTTAATGACTAAAACATTGGTGATCTGCACTTCTGCTATTATGTTCAGCAAAATTCAATGATGGACACTTTGAAATATGTTTATTATGCATATGTTAGACACGCATGTGCCAATATAAAAAAAACTAGATCACAGTGATTGCCAGACTGGAGATTTTTTTCTCAAATGAAGCTCTTTGCAAATAATAACAATAAATAAAGAGCTAAACCCCAACTATTAGTACACACTATTCATGCACTGAATGCTGTAAAACATACACACAATGTGTAAAAGTAAATCTATAAGTGTCAATATAGTTATCACTGTTTCAATATGCCTGTCACCAGAAACTTATCCATGATATATTTTCCATATCTTACCTAAATTTTCTACATTTTGACTGCAGCCCTGTTTCCCTGTATGAAACACCTTGTTGATTTAGGACGTGATAAAAATGGCTTGTGATTTTGATACGAAACCACACAGCGCAATAACCAAAGTTACCACCTGCAGTGTTAAACTGGTTTACATTGTGTAGTTATACCGGTGGGGTCCAATGTACACCGTAGGTGTTAATTTAACACTGGTGAGTTTACTGTGCATGAGGGACCTTCATAGTCAGAATGGAATGCCATTGTCACAGATGCCTGACATTTGCTAGTGTCAATTATAGTTCCCCATCTACTGTCAGTGAGTACTTAATGTTATTAAACAGTCATTGCTATTGATGTTTTATTTCAGTGAATTGTGCTCTTCAGTTATCAGTAACTGAGTTAATTCACTTAGTGGCCACTTTATTAGAAGCACCTACCGCGTAGATACGCTTTGCAGTTGTACAGTTCATTTTGTTCACATGCACAATTCCTGTTAGCATCCTCTTTCAGTGGTTGATTTCTGACCACTAGACCACTGCCTGGTATTAGCTTAGCACTGGCTGGATATTTGTAGTTGGTGACCTGCAAATGCAAGTGCAACAGCCACTAACATGCCACTGCAATGTCTGTCAGTCCTCTGCTAAAAATGATCCAAATAATATCCAAATTAATATCTGGTCACTAGTGGTCTCAAAAGCATTAAGAGATATAAGATGACAGATTAATTAGGTAGCATCAGATGGGCTGTGATTATTGTAAACCCACAATTGTAGTTATATATGGTAGGTGTTTCCTATGAAATGACCAATGAGTGTATATACAAGGTAAATATACCTACTAAACAGGTAACAGATAAAGCATATAAGGATCCCAAGTGTTAGGGTTAAAAAGCACGGTGTCAGGAGCAGGTGGGTGCCCTACAATTCAGATCACAGTTGAATCGAAGTTCAGTTGAATCAAATGAATATGTAGTTGAATGTTATTGAAGGGCAGACTGAGCATTTACCAAGCATCTATAGTTAACGAGGTAACATTCAACTTCAAGTTTACTGGCATTTAATGACTATTCAGTTGATTTTTACTTAAATATATACTGAACATTTACAAGGAATCTACACTGGACCATACAAATAAAGTTTTTCTAAGTGAAAAAAGTTAAAATATCCTCAACAAACTTCTGCTCATTAGAATATGCAGTTAGTATTTTTTTGGTGAATTTAACGTATCAGAAAAAGAGTAAAACATGAAAAGTGTCCTGTTCACACGTTATGCTACATTTTCTACATTTTATCCCAATAAACTTAGCAAAATTCTAGAAAAAAAAGATGTTCTCTGTTGAAGATTTTACCACTTAGAAAATAAACAGATCATGCAGTTTTACTCAGGATATTTGCACACTGTACCTGTATTGTTTGAAAGTCATTTTTTCAAAAGTAATAACGGTTGGTGGTCTTACAGTTTGGGCATTTACGTCTTTGCCTGATGGTTATTTGTATAGCAGCATAGACGTTTTCATTAATCTTGTCAGTTCTTTTTTTTGACAGTATTAATGGGCACTTTATCTTAGATTTCTCCTCTTTTTCTGGCTGATTAGTTGACCCTCTTGGTAGCATCTTGGTTATGAAAAGAGAGCAATGTGACTGTTGCTATGAGCTCTGAAGGTTCTCAGACCAGTAATACATCGGAACAGCTGTACAAACATCCAGTATAGGATTTAATCACAATGTGACAGCAAACCTCAACTATTCTGTATATCAAAGAAATCTGCGGTGAAGCTGTAGCTTGATTGACCAAAGTGCACAGATGCTATTTCAAAGTGTCCGTAATAACAATATCATATGTGTTAAATATAATGGGATGCCTTATTATCGGATGTAAGCATGTATCTAATGTTAAAACCAGCAGCTTTAAGTGACTAACCTGTATTATCACTTATCATTTGCAAGTCTCCTTTGGTATCAGTAATGCATAGGCAATGAAGCAAATATGGTTAAGAAACGACATACTGTACGGCTTCAGGGCCCTCGTGAGATCCTGAAGCCAACTGGAGATGACAAAAAACACAAAGAAAGTGCATAATCAGGGCATAATAAATTCCTAATAAATGGTTAGCAAAGTTTTTAAAAAGATCTGTAAATATGTACACAAATGCGCTCGCTCCCTGCTGGGCAGGTCTTTAAGCCTTTGCGTGTACACAGCAGGAGAGCACACCTGTGATTCAGGGCCTAATGAGAGAGCAGTCACCTGCCGCCTTCTCCCAATTACCGCTGTTACTCCCTCCACTCACACCCCGAGCCACCAGGGGTTAGGCCACTTTTCACTCAAAAGCACACGCACACATACATAGCAAAGCATCCTTAATCAACTAATACACTCAGGACCTGAAAAATGCAAGTCATGCACTTACAGCTTGCAGCTATCACTTGGCATCTACTACTGTACACTGATATACAATATAACCCCTAACTACAGGCACTGAGGGAGTAGGTCTTTGGGATTACTTGACTCAGATATCTATATTGGCTTCACGTGAATAAAATAAAGTGCTGTGCAAAAGTCAGAGACCACCTTTCATTTATTTACTTTCCAGGTAAACTGACCATAGCACGTAGTACTTGTGCATAGCACAAGCATAAGTACTTCAAGTTTTCGCCTCTGTTGACCAGCTTTGGACCAGCCGTTCTTGGCCTGCTGACTCCCCCAGTATCTCCCACGCTTTTTATCAATAGAACATGGCGATCTATTCGTGCCCCTGTAGCAATGTAAGGCATGTACTCATCCTGCTTTTCTCTCTCTCTGCCTCTCCTGCTCACTTTCTATCTTTAGATCCGATGGGAGAAGAATATCACACTAGGAGAGCCGCCCGGGTTCCTGCACTCTTGGTGGTGGTACGTATCGATTCTCTACATCATTATCATCTCCAAAAATGAGATGCAACTTCATAGTTGTCAACTTAGTCTCAGTATGCTGTCAATGATAAAGTTGCATGTTACAGTTAAGATCTAAAAATACCCCGAGAGGAGCTGTGAGGGCTTATTTTAACCTGTAAGTCTAGAGTTGTTATTGCTGTACTGTGGAAATGGAATTACACAATTAATGATGTGATTAGTTGTGTGATGAATTTGAAGGGACGCTCCAGACCAAAAAATGTACGTCTTTTGTTGTAAACATGCCAACTCGCATCCAGCAGTGGTACCACAGTAGACCTTAAGAGTGAGATTTCCCAGCTTAAAGACTAGGAAAACCCCCATCTGATGATAAACTACAGGGCAGATACATCAGGCTGAACTACTACAGTTGTTTTTGCCCACTAGCTGGCAAATGCAAAAAGGAGCATGTAGCTAACAGTACACCAAAACCTGTGTTCATTAGCCTCTTCATCAGTGGCTATGCTAGCAGTCAAGGTTTCTTTGTTGCCTTGGAGGAATACCCAGTGGCTGTATGATGTATTTATGCAACGCTCGCTGGGTATCAGCATCATAATAAAATATCTCTTCTCCTACTTACAGACATAAATCTTTTATTGTGTGAAAATGATATCATTAGCTACCATTGAAAAAGAACGAATATGATCTTGCAGTTGCCAGTGATAACTGCGGCTTTTAAGGGTTAAAACTAATCTAAGCTTGCTCTCTCAACCATGCAGGCTGAACTTTTTACTGGAAAGAGATTTTAAAAAGGAGAAATACTTCCTGTATTAGGTGACCCACTGTCCATAAATACACCAGTGTTGTACAGCCCAATGTACTAGAGGACTATCTGGCCTTTTGTTCCTGTAAGTAGAGCTCCACAAAACATATGACAATTGCGAAAAAGACCAGTATTTCAGAGAAGTGTGACAAAGAAGTAACCAGCCCCGGTAACCTTTTGTAGATTAGTTCTAAAGGGGACCTTTAGGGGTTTGATGGAGGATGACAGGCTATAAGCTTCTAGCAGGATTCAGAGGCAGCGATATAGAGTAGAGCTTGAAATGTCTGAACCTGTCATGACCAAACTATTCATCTTTGGGTTTGGACATTGTTTCTCAAATATTCGTCCGGCTCATTTCTGATTTTGGGTTGGGGGTTTCTCAAAGCCCATAGTCATATAGTCATTTCGCCCACTTTTAATTTTGCTTTGCTTTTAATTATTATTAATCTGGCAATTTGAGTGTAGTTTTGAAATCACAAAGGCAGCCATATTAATTATATTGCTTACATTGCTAAAATTTGTTTGGAAAGTTTGAAAGTTTGTACCTAATAATGCAGAGCCTGTGAACTGGCAGTCTGGCACACTACTTTCAGCATTTAAGCCTCAAGTTTAAAAAAATTTAGTGTTGTTATTAACAGATTGTGTTACATTTTCATGTTTCAGAGTTTCATTTTTGAGTTTTGTCTGGCTGCAGTCAGGTACCGGCAGAATTTCCCAGGCTATAATTTTATTCAGAATTTTGCAGGACTTCAGTAAGATTTGAATAATTTTTTTACCAATATAGAAAATTGTCGCAGTCATAGCTGGTCTTGGACAGAATTTTCTTAATTTTCTTGGATTAAATTTTTTGGGGGTTGCAGTTAGTTCTGGAATATTGTTGGCCTGAGTTTGAGTTCAGACAGAATTTTTCAGGCAACAGTTGAGTTCAGGATTTTGTTGGGTTGCAATCAGATTTGGATGGAATTTGATTGGGCTCAGTTTGGGTTCAGACTGAATTTTATCAGTCTACAGTTGAGTTCAGACAAATATTTTTGGGTTGCAGTCAGATTTGAGTGAAATTTTATTGGGTAAAATTTGGGTTCAGACAGGATTCAGACAGCATTTTGTAAGGCTGCAGTTGGGTTTAGCCAGAATTTTATCATGTTACAGTCGGGTATAGACAGAGTAATAGATAATAGTTGTATATGGACAGAATTGTCAGGATGCAATCGAGTTCACAGAGAATTTTGTTTGGCTACAGTCGGGTCGAGTCGAGTTGGAAAGAACCATGCTAGACAAGATGTAGGTTCAGAAAAAATCTCCAGTTGGGTTAAGACAGAATATGGTCAGACTACAGTCAAATTCAGAACTTGGCACTTTGGGTCCAATTGGGTCAGATTTGCGTAGAAAATGTTGTTGGGCTCTTTTTGAGTTTGGTTCAGAATCTCAGGCCTGTTAGAAACTGTAGTGGGAGGGGTGTGGGTGTGGGGGTGACCCAGCGTCTGTCTGGGTTTATAGCACGTGGGAGGAGGGGGGGTCACTTTGGGGCTTTTGGGGGGTAAGAACATTGCCCTCTCCCCCTCCTTCTCACCAACCCCCTCCCCCAAACAAAAAGGCCAGATGGTAAGGGAAAGCCGGCCCCTCCCCCCTCCGTTACTCCCTCCTCCCTCAACCTTTGTCTGGAGGTCTGTCCTTTGTTTGCGGAAGAGTCCTCAAACGGATTAACTCCTTGCATTCCAGGCTCCTTTGTGTTAAACAGCCAAATCTCCTTCTCCCTCCCTCCTTCTATCCCTCTCTCCATTTTCTTCCCTCCTTCTGTCTCGGGCAGTTTCCTGTTGTGGGGGTAGGGGACTGGAGGTGTGTGTGTGTGTGTGTGTGTGTGTGTGTTGAATAGTAGCAACGGGCATTAACAGAGTAGAGGTGAAGGGGTGTGGGGGCGTCAGTCGTCCACATCTGCCGTAAAAAACTGAGGATATTTGGAAGGATTTCAGTTAGCGAGAGTGCAGGTGTTATGACATTAGCTTTAAAGAAATGTGTACAGAGTTTCAATTGTGTCCACCTCTGAAAAAGTCTTGAAAGTAAAGGAAGACTGCTTGGTGCTTGGATCAAATCTGAGATGGCCTCAAGCTGACATTCCTCATCGTGAGGGGCAGAGAAAACAGTGAGGCCAAACAGACCCACCCTCCACCTAATCTCTTTGTTATTTGAACACAAACAGGTTGAGCACAGGAAACTAAAGTTTGAGGGAAAACAGACCAGAAAGTGACCAAAAGATTGTTCTCTGGAGCTTTTATGTCTAAAAAAGGGATTGAATTTCTTTGTTTCTTAAACATGGACATTCTATTCTGTTCTTAAATCTGATGCACTTTTAAAAATGATGGTTCCTGAATGGAGTTTGGCTTGGTGTACAGTTAACCTTTAATTGTCTCTGTGTTAGAATATCATAATGCGTGTTGTGTGTCATGAGAATGTCTTTCAGCATTCTGATATGATATTTTTGCTATATTGCCCACCCCTATTTTGAAGTATGTATGACAATTATCCATAATAAATGGACAATGGACAAAATTCAGGCTTCAGGGGGACTGCTACTGCTGTTCTTAGCCTTGTACCTCACCTCGTACCTTTTACCTTTAAACCACTAATTTGTGGCTGATTCCAAGTGTGATAAATCCAGAAAATGGTGCTAAAACCATTCCATTAATTGTATAGACCGAGAGTATAAAATAAACTTTAAACTTGAAATTGTTGTTTATCTGAGCTGTGCAGTAGCCTTTAGACAGCTGCAATAGTTTTCCTGTTTCCTTCATTGGACCAAAGCCATAAACAGATAAGAAAATCTGACCAACGTATAAGATGCAGGCTTTTCACTGTCCTCTGGGGAGGAGGAATCTCATGCTTCTTACATGATTAGATGTATAATGTGAGAAAGAAGCTAAGATGTGAACATTTTGATTCTCTGTTCATTTTTTTAAACCCTCATGGCTACACTAAATACTCTAAATTCTAAATTTCAGACTCTTCAGACTCTTAACAGTAAGAACTGAATATTAAGTCTGAAGGGTTAAATGGTCTGCTTTACAGCTTTTCATCGCAAATTCTTCTAAATAGTCTGTTATGTCATACAGAGCTGATATCATGAAGACAAACAAAAACTTCAGTAGGCCTAATGAACGCTTTTGTCTTGGGCCTTTTATTGTTTGATCACACCATTTTGTTGTGTTAAGAGCTTGTGTGGTATAATTGTTGTCAGCCACAATAGTGAGCACTGTTTTGCTCCTGTTAGACAGGCACACCAGCTCTGCAGCTTTGTAGCTTTAGTAGGTGTGTCATGGCATGGTCTTTTGTGTTCTCTGCCTCAGTTTGTGTGTCTGTTAGCCGGTCATGCTAGGCAGATGAACGTACTACACTAGACACAGATGACACGCTTGGCTATGGCATCTTTGTAATCTTTAGGGCTTGTGTGGTAATATAATAGGTACAGATGATACGACAGACATCTAGAAAACGAGCTGAAAAAAGTACTATAGTTAATTGTAGTCATTTAAAGCTCAAAATGAGGAAAATACAGAAGTAACTTTGGTCAGTTGACAACTTTGGTCATCTAGAACATGTGGAAGGAGGGTTTTTTAGTGTGTCAGACGGTATTAGCTTTGTCCTCGTCCTCCTCCTTCTCAAACAAAAAGTAGGTGAACAAAACAAATTTTCCTCTCACCCTAAATGGATTATGCAAGATATGCTTAGTGTTTGGTGTTTTAAGTCGGTCTGGCCAATATGCTGATATTTTATCGCTGTTGTGATTGTTGTTTTGTGAGTTGTCATTAGTGGGGATGTATCGATTCTGAAACAATGACTGAAACTGCGATACAAACGTCCACAGTCTCGCTCACGATACCCACCACCTCCACCCCAACCTACTGCCACTGCTTTACACTTTGGCTCTGTTGTTTTTGAATTTATCCATCATTTCAAATCCTGAGGCTACAGATAATGTTGTGGTGCTAGCAGTGTGTTTCCATTCTGATTCTTTTTTGTTTTGTTGTATTCCGTGTATCGAGCACGATATCAAGCTTGTTATGGAGAAGTTCTTGATTGTCATACACTCTCTAGATACTCGGGATAAACAGATTACAAAATACTGGGCTAATGTCCCTTATAAAAACCCTGAAATAGTTCCATGTGGCCACCGTTGTCTCCCCACTGTTGATCTGCTGCTCCTCAAACTGTTTGAATGCATCATGTGATTAAAAACATTTTCATTTTCTCTTTTTCATAATCATTCTACTGAGTTTTTTAAAGATTTTGTTGTTTAATCTTTTGTTTTTTTCGGCCAAAGTATTCAGCACTGAAAACCAAAAGTGTCATTTTTGCCTGGAATAGTTTTGGGTGGCAAAAATTGGTACATCTTTTGAGATAAAAGGATGTCGTGCAGGGATAGATATAGTCAGAACATAATCCATTACTTGTTAGCTGCCTTTACCCATGCAAATCTCAGCTTTCTTACCCATGATTAAATCATTGCAGTGAACGTCCACTTGTTGATAATGATTTTTTTCAAATGGCGACACTATAAACTATGGTAAAACTCACAAATTTCAAGAAATTATTTAAGCTACAATTAATAATAATGCCAGTATAGATTTCTTCCTCCGAGTTCCGAGAAAAGTAGTTTGTATGCTACTGTTGCCAGGTAACTGGAAATTGAAGGAGGACAAGAACATAGACATTTGACATGTGTAAGACAAGGTAACACATTCTTGACCTATTTAGCAATTTCACAGTGAATCGTTCAGTAAATACTTCACTTTAAAGAATGCCGAATATTACTGGAGGAGCAGTTTATCTGTCTTTTAACCTGGTTAGCCTGCTATGTTATGGCCTCGTTCTTAAGAAAATAAGCAGCGTAACAGTCCATTCCCTGCACAGTGGCTTTTAGAGATTACGTAATAATTCAGAATTCAGTTGATGAGGTGTGCATATATTAAGTAACGGCTTTAAATGTGGCTCAGCCAATCAGATTTTAGTTCCAGAATCTCTTTTATAACTGTACTTTAACCTTAGAATTGACTGAAGAGAGTCCATTTCAGCTAAAGTAAAAAATATTTGATTTCTGCTGCATTCATTTTTTACAGCTTGAAGCATTGTTAAAAGCAGACATATTTAAAGCAGTTTTCAGTATGTCGTGCTTAAACTGACTGACATGCCCCCACATTAACACCTGCACCTGTTCTACATACCCCAAACCAAGTGAGTTCAGCAGGTTCAATCAGGGAGGTCTAAATGCACATTTTTAAAAACGGACTGCTGGCATGATCACCACTGCTACCTTGAAGTGTGCCTAGTTGCAGCTTTTCAGTAACAAAGTGTAACTGGCGCCTTATTTCATTTCCCCATGCGCTGATTGGATTTGAGATGGTCCTGCTGTCTCCCTCCGGCAGCTCTCTGACAAAGCTGCCATCTCTTTAACGGCGCCTGATAGATATGATAATGCAGCTGGCTTTATTGTGGAGTGGCTAAGGGGCGCCGAACAGGTTTCACAAACCCCCTTCCACGTGCCGTTCCGTCTTCGTTGCTTACATTTCTTCGTCTCGCTTGTTTTTTTCCCTCTTCCATCACTGACTTGGGTTTCTGCTTGAAGGATCTAATAACTTGGATCATTCACTCACTCACTCACTCACTCTGCATATCTTTTTATTGTTTGTTCTTTTCTCATCTGCTTTTATTTCATATTTACAGTTCCAACTAAGGAAGCACGTCTTACTAGGGACATCTCTAAAGACAGATCTATGATTCATTTGTCAAAGCCGTGACATAGCAATTAGTGTAAACATATGCAGACATAATGGGAAATATCTGTATAATTAAATGGTTAAGATGTAAAATCTTAAAAGTCATTCAGAATGGTGTGAAATGAAACACTCCTTTCTGAAAAAACGTACCGAGTCAGTGTGCAGTTTTCAGTGGTGGTGATAGGAACCAGGCGTCTGAAGAGTTTAATGCCTCTGAAAGCTACATTGTACTTTGCTACCCTGATAACAAGTGCCTTAAAGTCAGCTTTGCCAAGGATGCATTGTTAAGGACATAAGAAAGCAGAGATAATGTGGCTCCTGTCCCAAATTAGCAGTGTTAGCTAGGTTCAGAAATAAAGACAATAAATTTATCCCAAGAAAGCAAACTTCATAACTACTTCATATTATTCTGTTGACAAAGATTTGTACCGCTACGCCTCCAACAGCTTTGGAGCTAAAGCCGCGAAACTTTGCTGGATCATGGAGCTCTGTTTCGACTGTTCATACAGTTTGTTTCCACAGGAATGAATGGGATAATGGTCAACAACCTGAAACTAAGTCATTCCACTTCTATATGCTGCTTACATGTCTGCCTCTTACAGTCTGTAGTCGAATGTTTATGGGCATTCGTCTTATGTCACCATCTTACAAATATGCTAGCAACGCCTTAGCAACCACAGAGGATACCATCACAATGGCATAGCAACACCTTAGCAACCACAGAGGATACCATCACAATGGCCTAGCAACACCTTAGCAACCACAAAGGATACCATCACAATGGCCAAGCAACGCCTTAGCAACCACAGAGGATACCCCATCACAATGTCCTAACAACACCTTAGCAACCACAGAGGATGCCATCACAATGACCTAGCAACACCTTAGCAACCACAATGGATACCATCACAATGGGTCAGTAACACTTTAGAAATCACCTAGGACACTTTAGCAGTGTCCTAACACCTTGGCAAACACAGAGGATACCATAGCAAAGGCACGGTAACACCCCAGCAACCACCAAGGATACCATCGCAATAGCTTACCAACTTCTTAGCAACCACATGGGATACCTTAGCAACAGCCTACCTACATCCTAGCAACCACCTAACAACCACCAAGTAAAGCCCTAACAACAAGCTGAAATACTGTCACCAAAGCAACTGTTGCTATATAAACCCAAATAAGTTATCAAGAATAATCAACAGTGTCTGTGTGTTTTGTTTGTTTTTTGTAAAATTGGACTAGTGATTAGGCCTTTAACCAGAGCTTCTTACAATAGTAAGTGATTGTAGCCTTAGGAGTCTAGCCCAAGGCCTATTTGGAATGAGAATGCCCTTTCACTACAATGTTAGAAATAAAGGTTCTGTGCAGGTACATTTTTCGTTCATCAAGCTGCAAACAATGTAAATGTTCCCTCAAAGGTCCACTGGTTTTAAGGTCTAATGGTGACCCTTAAATACGTTTCTCCAGGTGAATGTATTTGTGTCTTTTCATAGCCTAATATTTTAAAACAGAACAATAAAATAAAAAGCCTGGAGACAAGACGGGGTGTGTGGAGTCAATACAACCTAGAAAATATAGTTTCAACAGATTATAGTACAATTATGCTCCCTGACTAAAGGTACTGAGATGTACCCTTGAGGGTACCACCCCAGTGACAAGAGGGGCACTGCCCCAGTGACAGTTTACATTCATCAATGTGTGCACAAGCAAAAATAGGCCTGTAAGTAATTGACTATAATTTTTATTACCTGTAATAACAATATTAGGTTAATAATTAAATTTTCTGGTGAACAGTACATCAGCTGTCAAGATGTTGTGCTTTTTTATTTTGGATTTTTCTGTTCATTTTACATTTCTTTATTTACTCTTCTCCTTTATTTTGGGTTTGTGAGGGAATCACCATCTCTGTTTAATAGCTTGTGCAGTTTTAATGCTGTGGCTGCTCATCTGCTCTTCCACTCATAGCCTGTGCAGTTCTGCAGTTTTGTAGTCTGATGAGCATAATGTTGTTTAACCTTGCTTTCATATTCCACTCATAAACACTGGCTTTGATTTATGGAACCTGTCACGAGTTGTCCTTTCGGCCGTGCTTACAAACACAAACAAGCCAGGCGCTTTCTACTCAACAGCAAGAAATAGAAGCGAAATGAACCTGCTTAGCCCGATCGACCTGTCGCTTCGCTGTGAGCTCTTACAGTTTTTGCCCTTTTTGCAGTCTGTCATATCAAATGTAAACCCACCTCCTCCTCCCCAACATTAAGAACAGGGGTCTAATTTTGTCACGTCAGCAGAAAGGACATATGGCTTGAAAAAAATGCTGTTTGGAGAGATGAAACATCTTGGGTCCGTTCTCTGGAGCTCCTGGTTCAGCAGCTTTTCTGAAGCATCTATTAAATCAATGTCCTAAGAGTGAGAGTGAGAGCAATTTAACGGCGACCTGTTTAACAGGTATTTAATTTCAATGAAGTAATTAACGGCACGTTCGGAGTGAAATCTGCTCCCATCCACAGCCTTTAAGCACGGTATTCCCTTAATTAACAAATATCATGCTTAATTGATCAGTCACCTGCAGGGTGCGCCAGGCGGTCTACGCAGCGCTGGGAGGTTGGCCTGACCGCACTAAATGAAAGCGCTTTTGTTGCACTGGACGGATTTTGTGACAGATATGACTGGAAACGGATCCCAGATGAGTATGCAGAATATTTTGATTGCATGAAGGACATTACTGTAATGAGGAAGCCTGAACAGCATGAGCTACTTCATTCTTCTGTGATGACCTATGGTACCTGTAGGACACTAGCATTCAAAAGTAATAAATGTTGTTGTTTTATTGAATTTTAATGGGCCAGTATCCTACATTTTTCTTTCATTTTTTGCCTTGAGATCCGCGTATAACATTTGTGTGGTTTTATGCCATTAATGGTCATAATTCATTTTCACTTGACCACTGTCCAGCCTCTCTTTATCCCTCACAATTAAACACGTCTGGGCCTTTAAGACTGATATATGGAAATGAGCTCTCTTCTGATTGGCTGCCTAGTATTGTGCCTCATTCAGAAAGCACTCAGAGCTAAAACACTTAATAGAACTTCAATATGAATGAGTGGAGCTAAACTGCTGTAGGCTGATTAAGAGAATGTATGTAGTTGGTGGTTGCTGTGACATCACAGATACCGTTCATTCAAAACTGGCTATTTTTGCAGCTTAATTGGACTGTATGTACTATAGAATGATAGAGTGATAAAAAGTGGTACTTTTTAAAACTTGAACACACTTTTACTGTTTACATACTGTCTCAAACTCATTTTTACATAGAATAATGATAAAAAAAGCTATTTCAAGATGTGAGGTATTTTAGCATGTTTTATTTAATATTTACAATTTTTGGGAAAACTTTAAAAGTTATTAGATGCTCAAATACTGTACTGGAACTCCTCTATAAAGTAATAGATTATCTAAATAGATTATCTGCCTGAGAATTGATCACCATGTTTCACATATGTGTCATTCTGGATTTTTCTAACTTGATTCTCATTGTTAAGCTTTCTCAGTTGGAAAGAATTATCTAGCTCTGTTCAACATTGATCCCAAACTTGTGACTGCAAACATTTGTATGTTAGTATAGGTTAAATGACTTCATCATTAGTGTATGTGACTTTATGTGTTTCACTTCTTTTCCTGCAGTGTATTCTGGGATCTGTACTGTGCAGCCCCGGACCGGCGAGAGACATGTGAACATTCCAGCGAGGCCAAGGCTTTCCACGACTATGTGAGTCCCCTTTTTGGTCTGGACAGTTGCAGCTGTAGTATTGGTTGAAACCGGTGGTTTTAGCTCTGCTGATGGTCTGTGTGAGTTTATAGTTCATCCAGTGAATGGCAGTTAATGATGCCCTGCACAGCGTGGAGTATTTTTCATTTTGGCCAGTTGCATGATATTCAGTGACTGACACTTTTATTAACCCTTAGAAGTCACAGTTTTTGTTATTGTCGGTGATGACAAAGTACATGGTGTAATGTGATATTGACTTACTCCTTGTGCTTAGCTCATTGACACAAACAGATCGTTCTTTCAGAAGTGTATATTACAAGTGTATGTGATTTATAGTGTATGTAATTGTCTATTTTGCTCATTGCATGTAATCATGAAAGCACAAACCTAAAGTGGGTAAATTGGCTGATTGGCTGTTTAGCATCCCAGCTGTCCATACTTAGTAATAGAAAGAACTGGAGCCCAAATAAACAAACATCGCTCTTCATGCTCTTCTAAGCGTGTTACAAATCCAGTCAGAACTTTTGTTGTTTTATACATTTTTTTCCTGTGATCTTTTATTTGCATTCATTTTCTTCAAACCAACTGGTGAAAACACACCAAATTCATATTCTGTTGCGACACAAATCTGACTGTGAAATCTAACAACTGTGTAAAAGAATTGCAAGTAATGAATTAGTTGCGATCAGCTCAAACAATTGCAGTTAGGCGATAATGTAATAAATCTGACAGGCCTGTTTGTAAGCAGGTAAAAATTTTTGGTACTCTTTAAATTTAATGAAAATGATTGTTTTGTGGACAGTCTTGTTTTGCAGTCAGCGCACCTCCTTTTATGTTTTTGTTTTTATTATTATTTGACCTTGAAACAAGTATAACACAATGAGAAACTCAAACCAAAACAGAATATAAATCTGTGTAATTCATGTGATGCAACTGTGTTTTTAATCATGTGAAATAGTGTGATTCCATTTAAATTGCATAGCAAAATGGCATGAATAACACTAGACTTCTAAGGGTTAATTACAGTTGAAAATGCAGATTAGCGGTGGTGGTTTGGATTATCCTTTGTCTCGTGTTGAGAAGGAAACGTGCAAAGCTCTGTCTAGATGAAGGAACTGCATGTGGTTGCTGTTTGAATTAGGTTGCACGATGTTGCTCCCCAGTCTGTCTCACATAGAGGTTAGCATTCTGACCTTTGTGACCCCTTCATCTGCAGAGGGTGGCCACGTCCAGCTGGAGGCACATGTGCAGACATCCCGAAAGCCCCGTCCCCACAAAAGGACTGTCTTTGTTGATGCAGCTTTCTGGGTGCGAATGACCATGTTAATGCTGCCACAAACAGTGACCCCTCCTCAACCTTACCACTCAGCCCTTAGCGGTCTGAGAGTTAGCGCTCTGCTACCTGCCGTTCATTGAGCACTTGGGGATTCTCCTTCTTCCTGCCCTGTTTCCTTTGGCAGAAGTTTAGCGTTGCATATAAATTGTGCAAATATCTTTTCACCCACCACATTAACGACGTTAAAACCTCGTGAATACACTCTGGAGGTGGATTATGTGTCACACAGAATAATAAAGTGGCTAAGATTTAGTGCTAACTGCTAACTCCAGAGCCTCACCTGGGCCACACTGTCTTGAGACTTGAAATGGATTATGATTCTATTCTTGCCTCAGACATTTAATTTGCCGGGCTTTGCCGGTGAGACACAGTTAGAACTCCATGTCAGCTAACTGCCAAAGTTTCAACAGATTTGACTTTGTGTGTGCGAGCGCCTGTGTGTGTATTGCCACTATAAGATTAATTACATGCTTAATTAAACGCCATGCTTAATTAAACCAGACGTGTGTTCAATTAATCTATATGCCTAATCATTTTTAACTCCCATCCCAGTGGACACCTGGGATTCTTGTGAATGGTCAGATTTGAGGACCCCTCCTGTGGGAAGTTGACCACCCATATTCACGCTTGATGTGATTTTTGTTGTTAGCTGGGATTGCTTGTTTGAAATGTTTGGGGAGGGGGGTGGTGGGGGGTCTTCTAAGCAGGCTCTGTCTCCCCTCCATGCTACCAGACCTCAGGGACTTGGGTCAAGACTGAAAGGCTCAAATGTCCTGCCCCTGAGTTCTAGTCACAGGATTAATGACCAGTTTCCCTTGACCTTTGACCTCCGCGGGGTTCAGAAGGTCAGGGTGTATCCGCTTGTGGCAGGTTGAGCTGAGTCGCTGGTATTCTGCGTGAAATGCATTTTGTGAAGCGTTCGCTTTGCCATGTCGTTTATTGTCAAATGTGTTCCTGCACCTTTTTGATTATTAGCATATAGCAAGTTGTTTGTATGGACACACCACAAGTTTTCTCTATACTGACTGTTTCAGACTGATTCAGCTGAGGGATGTGCATTCCAACGAATTTTGATGTTTGAATACCAGTATTGGGTAGCAGGCCACTGAAGTCATGCCCATATAAGACATTCCTGTCTAACCTGGATTTCTCTACGGTAAAACTGAATCAGATTTTTTAAAATCGCTGCTGTCACATCCAGTGCTAATCAAAATGATTCCAAACCCGATATGATGTGTGTTTTGTACATTTTAGCACGGAATGTCACTCGATGTTCTGAATTACAAAGTCATAAAAAACGTGAAAATATGAATATTTCCCGAGCGAACAGTCGCTGAACTGACACACAAACCAGCGAACTTTGTCGATTGTAGTAGTGCACTGGCTTTTGTAGAGTACATTTGGAGAGGTATGGAGTAGTAAAGGGTAAATAAAGCGTGCCATGTAATATGTTTACTCACAAACATGAACAAACTCCCCATTTTGCAGTCCTGTTAATACCTGAAATTACAGCTTTGCTGAATGTATGAAACGTAGTTGTATCTGTATTGAAGTATTCAGTACCTATATATGTCCCTAATTGAATTTATTTCCAGTCTACCCCTCTGTGCCAGGCTGCTTCTAAGACAATCTGAGGACAGTCTCTGTCTATTTTGAGTTTCTTGTGGACTCTGGGCTAATGTTGTGTGAAGAGTGTTATCGTGGAGGTTGTGATGAGCTGTGGTTTGGGGTAGAGGTGGAGGGGGGCGGTGAAGGAAGAGGAGAAGGCTGGAGTCCCCCAGGATGCTCCAGACCTCTCTCTGTCTGATTAACTTCAGCCCCGGATTCCCTGCGGACCGGCCGCCCCATCAAGCCTGCTATCTCAGGCTAGGCTGATAACAGGGCCCATTCCCTAGTGTGTCAGTGGATCAGGGGCAGAAAAACAAGCAGAATCCCATGAGTCAAAACCTTCTCACTCCAGCAGTATTGCCGCCTTCTTCTCTTCATTCAGAGCTTCCACACTGTTTGGGTTTTTTTTTGTGGATTAAATGTGAGTGTGCTGCGTGTGTATAATTCTTTTAACTGTAGGCTTTTTTTCTCTGGAACCTTGTGCTCTGTTGATGTGCTGGTGGTCTTGATACAGTTTGGAAATAATCTAAGTTTTTCATGGATGCATGTTCTTCCTTTCATTCACCCCTTTCCTCTCTTTGGTTTGTGCAATAGGCTCCGCAGGTCCTCCAGTTTGGGAAAGATAATGGGATATAATGCGCTAATCCTCAAATCTGGGGAATGGTTCATAGCTAATCTGAGGATTTTTGTGGGATTGGGGCTCTGGCGGGTTCCCAGAACCCGAGGGTCTGGCAACCCTGGCAAAACACCCTCAGCCATTGGTTTAATGTAAGAATGTCAAGTAGAATTACCTAGCATAGCTAACAAAAAGTTTGCTGACATTTTTATTACATCTTAAAGCACATCTGGGCATCGCATCTTGGCGAGCAGCTCGAGGTCCAACATGAAGAGCGTTCACTGAAGGCTTAGCAAGAGAGTAAAGGAGTTTGACTAGTGAAGCGATGCTCTCTTTGTTCTGAACAGCATCCAGGGGTCTCGATGTGAGCATCTGGAGTTTATGTTAATATGACATCTGTACCCGCTGCTCAGTGCAGACACTGGGACACACAAGCTCTCCTTGCTTCAGTGTACTGCCAACCCATTTCAACAAGCCAAAGTATACACACTGGGCATCGTCCGCGAAACCTTCCTAAATTCATGAACAAGTTTGCGTGTTATAAATTATTAAATTTGTTTCCCTACTTGTTGTCTCGGGAATCCTTGAAAATGATGCAACATGGTGATGAGAAGCAGTTCGCTGCATTTCCAAAAACACCTTAGCAGTAGAAAAAGGGAAAACTGTTGCAAATAACCTACAAAGACTCATACAAATAGTTGTATGTTGTATCGTTTCTACAGCTCTGTACAGTATTGTGCAGTCAGAACCATCTTTTTGTTTATTTACTTTCAAGTTGGATTTTGTTCAAAGGCATCATGAATGCAATACAAATTCTAATACATCATGCAACTCACTGAACGTGTTTGTTTAGAAACAAATTCATTTTACAGCAAGATAACAACTGCAAGCACACTGCTGAGACGCACTTATTAAACAAAGTCGCAGCTGATGTTCTCAGAACAATGTGATGTCCACCCACATTAAATGTGTTTTTGATTGCTTGGACCATAAGAGGCAGAAAATACAACCCATCTTCTAAGACTGAACTCTGGAGTTGGAAATTTATACCTGCAGATTTCCTTGAAAAACTGAAAGAAAGTCTCCTGAAAAGAATGGAAGCTGTAATAAAGGTTGAAGAGGGACATGCTAAATGCTGAAAAAATGGTTGTTTATTTAGTTGTTGAAGCTTCAGGGTAATTTTATTGTTAAAAAAAATAACACATCTATCTATCTATCTATCTATCTATCTATCTATCTATCTCTCTCTGTGTGTATGTATGTATATATATATATATATATATATATATATATATATAAAATATATGTGGATGGTCTCTGACTTTTGCACTTTTTCACAGTTGTATATGTCGCAAGAACCTGACCATACTATCAGGTGCTAATACTCTTATGTGAGTTTTGTGTATTGCTACTTGTGTACGGTTTATTTTCAGTAACATGAAAATATGGCATTGGTGAGTCTAGTCTCGTAATGAGAATGCACATCTTAGGACAACCTGTTAAACTTGTAGTGCTGGATTGTGGGAAAATCTACTGCCCCTTTTAGCTCAGCCCCAAATTCCTTTAGGCCAAACTCATTTGACGTCCAGAATACAATCATAACGCAAGCTAAACAAGCAGGCTAGCTTCTCTCACGAGAGGTAATGTTCATTTTTACTGCATGTAATGTGTTTTCCGCACGTGCGACACACATCTACGTATTCAGCTGGGGTTTTTTGGGGGACTTTCCAGCAATGATAAACGTACATTACATCCATGGGCTAACAGCAGGCTCGTTGTTCATCGGACAGTGTTGATGAGTGAACCATCGCGCTCTACTTTGAGCTCTGCCTTCATGTGGCATTTGATTTTTCACTCAGTTTGTTCCCACCCTAATGAGTCTACGGTCCCACCTACATTTAGCCCAAAATTTCTCAAGGTTGTCCCCAGATGTTCTCGTTATGATATCAGATCTGGCCCTGCAAGACTTCCACCAGTCTGGAAGAAGCATAAATTTGCCATACAGAGCCTACTAGTCATATTCATTGCTGACTTTCTTCAAACATATTTCCTGAAGGTTCTCTTGGTACAAAATAGCGAACCTCACTAGAACTCTGCTTCTCCTTATAGCACTTCAGTTGGGGTCTAAATGGGCACGTAAGTAATATCCATTAAAGCTGGCGTGTACGTTCCTTGTTGCCTCAGTGCTATTGACTATACAGAGGACACAGGTGTTCCTTGATGACAAGCTTATGAGGCAGTAAACCTGAAGTGGATGGGAGTGCGACAGATGATTGTGTATTTAGTGGCTTGGTTTGCGGGCTGCGCGCTGGGGAAGGCGGGAGTTTGGTCAACGGAAGAACAGGTGGTTGAACGACTAGAGCGTTTCAGAGTGAAAAGTGAATGAGGTTCACCCATAGTGATTCAATGGTTTTGTTTTTAGTCGTTCCAGGTGGTCTCAGTTTCAAAAGTGGCTTTGAGCACTTTTGGAACACACACACGCTCCAATACACAGCTGTATTCTTTCTTTCCCATCCTCTGCTTTTTTCTGTTTCACCTGCCCGTTTTTCTGCTTCGTGGTGTTTGACATCTTCTCCCACTCCTCTTTCCCTCTATTGCGCTATAACCGCCCTCAGTCTCAAATATGTGCTTTTCTTCTGTACATTCATTTTTTCTTCCTGTCATATATATATATATATATACGCTCTCCCTCCCTTACCCGTTTAGTCCTATGGGTGCTTCATGCATTCTGCTGTGTTTGGTGGTAAAATATGTTTTGTTTGTTTATCTGTGTTTGCGTTGATGTGAGACGTGATTGCAATGCTAGAGTAGCGCCCCTTTGTGGGTATGCTAAATAAAACATGTAATTTGCTTGAAGCTGACTGTTTAATTGTGTGTATAGTAATGCCAAGGTTCGGCAGTGCCAGTACCACATGTGATTTATATGGAGAAAACATTGTATTGTTGTGACTTGCATACCCTACAAATACAAGATTTCTGTGTGCTCTCCTTACGGCAGGTGTGGTAGGTGGGTTTGACGTCAGCGGTGTAAATCTTTAAGCTGACAGTGAATCGATTGGTTTTATTAGTCATTGGTTTTGATTGGATTCAGAGTGATGTTTGTAAATTGAGACTGATTTGATTCAGTTTGATCCACTAAACAGGGATTTGATTTGGTGATTTGATTCAGTGATTCAAGATTCGTAAAGCAATATTATAATGCAATCAAAGAAAAAAGTCAGGCAGTTTTGGGGTTTATTTTGATACACCAAACAGCGATTTGATTTGACGATTCGATACAGTGATTCAAGTTTTGTGAGGAAATATAAAGCAATCAAAGATAAATATCAGGTAATTTTGTATGTCACAATTTGGTTGTTGTGAAAAAAATGTCAAATTTTTTGATGATTATATTTCATAAAATGATTCATTAAACCTTTCCAATCTCCCACGTTAATGGGATGGCAGTGTTGCCTGCTGCTCTGCCTGTGGAAAGCAGACGCTGTTTAGTTGGGATACTGCAGCTCTCAGTTCAGTTGTTGGGTTTTTTGAATTTACGTTGAGTACAGCTTGTGTGCTTTTTATTTTTCCAGATAAAGAGCTTTATTTGGGTTCACTTTAGCATCTCCCGCTTCATGCTTTATCTGTGCAATATCAAGATATTTAGGTGAAAATAGAGAGTGGGCGGTGGGTGAATGGCAGCACAGCACTTAGTTGTATCAGTGAAGTTGCTAACTGGTGGTTGCGCAGCAGCACTTAGCTAAGCAGATAACTTCACCACCTTCTATGTGTTTTGGCACCATGAGATTATAAACTAACTACTCTACAGAAGATGCGCATATGGAACATTGGCTTGTCAAAGTTTGATCAAATTTGATTAAAACCAAAACAGATCAGTATTTTTATAGTTGGCAATTTCAGGGCAGCAGTTTGCAAATCTCTTGCTCTGTGTTTCCTCTGTTATTTATGTACAGGGTCAGCTTATGAGCGCAGCTTGTGCCACTTGCACTAGTAGTTTTTATGTAAAAAGTATTTGTTTAAACGTTTTTTGTTGATACATATAGCCCTATCCAAGGTGCCCAGGGAGCAGCTGGGGGTTAGATGCCTTGCTCAAGGGCACTTCAGTCACGTATTGTCGGCTCTGGGGATCAAACCGGCGACCTTCCAGTCACAGGCTTTGAGTCATATAGGTTCGTGCTTTCGTTCCCAGCTTTGTTGCTCTATTCAATGCCATTTTAATAGCCTCTTGGCTGTAATACAAACAATGTAGCTTTCCTCAGCATGCTGTCTACACATCCATCATGGCTAAGTAACAAATTGCAAAGCCAGACGTGAACATATTGGTTGACTGTGAACTAGAAGCCGTGAACATTTTGCTAATATGACATACCATATTAAAGTGAAATTCCTTAAGTAGTGTTTCTACTCTCGTACACCCAGCCAAAGTGACTAAACGAAAAACTGGTGCCCCGAGTGAGGGAGATTGCATGGCAGAGTGGTGTCAGGTAGTGGGGTCATCAGCTCTGGTTGAGGTGTAACCATGGCCTTGCTATCCTGTTAGAATTCACACAATTACAAGCTCCTTTCACTGATGCTGTTTGATCTGAACTCCCCTGCTGCTTTGAAGTTGGCTGGGCCTCCCTAGTCCTGCCACAAACAGAAATCATTGTGAAAAATCCTGCTGCCTCCAGAAATTGGCATAAATTACTGCCATTACACAAATAGTGCTGCTGCTCTTGCTTTTCAGGCCACTTTCCGCAGGTTATATTCCAGGCATGACTTTTTGTGGCACAATTACTGCACACTTTTGACTGTGGAGAGCGTAGTGGATGTGGCTTGTGATTTTGAAGTATTCAGCTCACCCTGATGTGGGGTAAGACCCCAGACGTCTCCCACCTGTCTGCCTACTGGCAGGTTGAAGAACAGAGGTATAGTACACTGGGAGAAGAAGAACATGATTGTTAGTCGTGAAGACAAGAACGACTCTTGTCCCGAATTATGAGGGAATTCCAGAGGGATCAAACAATGTACCTTTTGTTTGTTCTTTAGGTTCCTTATTGGTTCCTGTGAATAATAAGACTATGAAGACTGCTGTATGGTTTTATCTGACCCTAAACCAAAATGTGAACTTTCCTAGTCTCTCTCGCTCTTTCTCTCGCTCTCTTTCTCTAGTGTGGGCAGCTGTGGTGTGTTGGCAGTGTTACGCTGGCAGGCTGTATGGCTGGCACTCGGTACGTCTGCCGCTGCTAGGCCATTTGCTTCTGCTCTGCCAGAGAGGAGTGTGCTAGGCTGCACTGCAGTGCTCTCAAGAACCAGCTGGGCAATGAAAATAAACCTGCCACTTTCAATATCGGCTGTTAGTGTGGGTGCTCTTTAAAACTCTCATTGGGATCAAGTGTCAACAGGAACGCCCATCCTTTCAATGAGAGTCTGAAAACGTCCTCAACTGAGTTGTCTTTACAGTTGTAAGACACCTTTTATCAGGTTTTAGCCTTTGAAAGTTGAGAGTTAGTACTGTTATTTAGCTGTACTATTCTAACGTAAGCACATAATTCTGTGATTAATTGTATAGTTTCATTAAGGTGTACACGTATGCTGATTTACATTCTGTCAGCTTTGAGTTTGACTTTTTTATGAATGTTCTGATGGAAAGAAAATGATCAAATGTAGTGGATGTTTTTTCTTTCTATAGAATAATAGAATATCTTCTCTTCTACTCGCAAACACAAACGTGGCACAGATTGAACGTTTAGGGTTTACATTTTTGACAGAATTTCTGTTCTTTTTATAATGAGCTTTGGGTGAGAAACATCTTGGTTGCAAATATGTCTCAGTATTTGCTAATGTACTAGCACAGGCTAAAAAAATACAATATTAATGAAAACACAGACTGACTTTGCTCTGCCTTTAGGTTTAGCACAGCTATAGCTGCTCTTTTCGCATCTCCAGCAGGAAACAAAAGTAGAATAGTTTCTTGTAAAATCTCAACATTCGATTTTTTTACATGGCTGGGCGACTCTACTAGCCAGGCGAGATTGTTTTCTGCATTTTAGGGTTAAAGGGTGTATTAGCAGTTCTACATTAACTCCAGCATTTAAGACCATTTAGTCGTAAAACTGTGTTTGAGCTTTATTTTACAGCAAAGGAGGAATATTTTACTTTTACCTAAAAATCGAATTCTGCTGTGGAGCCGCAACAGGGCAGTGAAAGAGAGGCATGCAGCTCTGGAGCTGTGTTGCCAACACCTGCTCTAGTCCATGTAGTACATATATGGAAACTAAGCTGCAATAGCAGCCCGTTTTAAATGTATTGTTTTTTTGATGTCACGAAAACCATCACAATTGCTTATATCTGCCCAATCAGCCAGCAGCAGTTTAGCTCCGCCCACTCACACAGACGTTATAAACAGTGTTTCTGCTGGAGTTTCTTTTTGAATAAGACGCATAAAGGGCAGCTGGTCAGAACAGAGCTCCTTTACATATATACCAGTCTTAAAGGCACAGTAATAAAAGCAGCCTCTTTAATTCTAAAAGATAAAAAAGAGGATCATGTTAAAATGAATTATGACCATGTTTGGTGAACACACACATCATAAGTGGACGTCATGGACAAAAATAAAGTATGATTGTGTGTAGGATTTGGCATTTTAGTATCCAGTTACTCCATCATTACTCCATCATCAACAACTGTGACGTCACAAGTTGGCATTTGCAAACTATATTCATTGATTTATTCAAACGTGATATTCATTTGCTTTTGAAAAGTCTACTTTCTTTATCGTGGCTAAGCTCTGTAGTATTTTGTGCATGTTTCTTTCATTTTACATGTTTTCCCTCTTCAACACATCCCATCCCCCTCCTCACTGCTTTATGGCTACCCAGGGTATATTTACAGACAGTGAATTTAATGCCGAGTAATTATTATTTTTATACCATGTGCTTCCAGAGGCTTTCACTGGAAGGCAAAACAGCTCCCCACAGATCTGCTGATTGCCTCTGAGGCAGTATGTGCACCTGGCTCCCTCTTACCTTGGCATCGCTGTTCACTGTGTCAACCAATGCCTGTGCTTAGCTCATTACAAGGGGCTCCGGATGTCCTCCACGTTTAAATGTCCACACACGAGCACACATTGCTGTCTAGGTTTACTTTCTCTCGTTTTTTTTTTCGCGCACTACTCTTCCTCTTATTGTTTGGGGTTTTTTTCCTCCTTCTTTTGTGTTTTCTTTTTTTCTTTAACGCATTGTTGGATAATGATTAGTATCAAGCAACTTTGAAATTCATCAGTATTGGTGCACTGTACCTGTAAAATGACATTAAATACCTGGTAGCAGTTTTATCAGTATAGTGCTTAGAGATGTGATGCAAATAAGTTAATACTGTTTATTTACAGACGTTAGCTGTTCTGTTTTGCAGTATTGTTTGTCTACAGTACTGTAAATCCCTCATTTTAGAATAATGATTCACATAATGCAGTTGTCCGCTGTAGATGCCCTACCACTGAGAAAAATCTCAGTGAAATACTGCACATTTCAGCTGAATAGCAGGTAAAAAAAGCTATGTAAAGACGACAGGGTGGCCATGTTGTTAAGTACAACAGTGGTAAATGTTTACCAAGCACACTTCATGCAAAAAAAAAAAGTTAACATTTTATTTACATCTCAACAGTTTAAAAAATTGGTGGAATTCCCCTTTATTTTTCAGTAAGGTTTTTATTTTAATTGCTGGTTATGCTCCATTTAAGGTTTCTATACCCTTACTGCTGCATGAACAGCAGCGGGCCAGCACACTTAGAGCGCACAACAACATTGAAACTTCTTTGATGGGAAGATGGAGCCCATGTGTCGAAGTTTTTTCAGTTTTCTATTCTTATTGGCCCGTTTCACACTGAGATGCACTACAGTCCCCAGAAGGCACTGCAACATAGTATGTGTTCTGACCCCCTTCCCCCAACAAAAATCTATGGGTCAGCGGTTACATTAAAAGAAATGATGCCTGGTGTCTAGTTCAAGCAAATAGGCAGTTAAAAATACTTAAAACAATTTAGTTTTTTTAGAACTATTTTTGAATAAATAATCCCTATTTTGCTGCTGCAGTTTTAGTATATTTTGAAAAAACAATACCTTGTTCGGGTCACGGTAAACTGTAAAATATTAATAAAAATTGCCACGATTTCTTTAATTTTGCCCTTTTAGTGTTTGAGTCTGACATTATTGTAAGATTTCCACTGAAAGTTTGGAGGTATTTTTCAGTTGATATTAGTGAAAGCCCCACTGATAAAGCAAGGATTAGTGGCTGACAGCCCTTCAGCCTTCAGCAGTACAAGCTGAACTGGTCAGTTTGAGCACTAAATACCACCATGGTTAATCAACAGAATCCAAAAAAACGGCTTAGATTCCTGTGTAGCTCCGCCCCCTGCCCCAAGACGTTCTAGGAAATTAGCTTTTTAGGAAATGTGGCAGTTCAATCATGAATGTGCCAATCATGTCAGTGAGTGAAGCGTTCTTTAACTAAACCTATTGGAACCTTTAATTCGTGACCATATTAAATTATATCAGCAGATAATCAATATCTGTGGAACAACAGAGCAATGTATCTATGAAACAGTAGGACTGATTTGAGCCGTTGGTCTTAGTGTCACTCGTGTCTCATTAACTCTTGGCCTTCTGAGAGAAAGCACTGCGTTGCAGTAGCTTTGTGGCTCTCATGTATCATTTTAATCATTACCCTCCTCCCTCTCTGTTCTGAAATCTCTGAATCCCCTGCATCTCGTCTGTCCGTGTGCACACGTGCGTCTCTTCTGACATCTGGGGAGTGTTACTGCAAGCGTTTTCTTTGAGGACAGTTCAGTGTTCAATCTCAAACACAGTGACACACATACACATCTCTGTGGGCCACTTTCCTGGACATAGGTTAAGCTCCTCTGGCTGTGTAATTTAGTCCAGAACTAGGCTAAATCTCTTTCTGAATAACCTGTCCAATTTCCTGGGCTGCTGAAAATCCTGTACTCTTGACCCTGCGTTTTTTGGCTCTGTAGTGAGCTTTCGGGAACTAGACTGCTCTCTGCGTTCTGTTATTATGAACAGTTATAAATATAGGTCAGTGAATGAGCTACGAATACACAAATATGTATGGACATATCGGTTTTAATTGGGACTGTCATAACAAAATCTCACATCTCAGAAATGGTCATTTGGTTGGAGAAGGAGCCAGATTTTATTCCAAGTAAATTTAAACTGGTTTCTGCTGGTCCATTCATGACCTGTCTGTCTACAGTGATGTGTATTTTACGCCTGTCTCTGAGCACTTTCAGTCAAATGACATGTACTGTTGATTTTGATAATCAAAATAAGTTAACACATCCTCTACTGTGAACACATAAATATGACATTGTTCTACAAATTGTAGTGCGTAATTTCTATTTATATGTTTAATACATGGAAAAAACTAAAAAACCAATAAAATGTGCCAAAACCTCTGCAAATGCTTACATGATATATACAATATATGGAAAATCAACAAAATACCTGTTTTTACATAATACATGGGTTTATCTATTAGTAGTAAGTTAGTGCTTAGTAAACCTTATAGCCATACAATATTTTTATATTTCTATCTGTCTATCTATCTATCTATCTATCTATCTATCTATCTATCTATCTATCTGTATGTCATATGAGTATGAAGTTTTTATTATATGGACATTGTAGCCCCTGTATTGTCATGTTTTCGAGCTGAACCACATGTAAACGCTGCTCACTGATCTGCTGTCATAACAGAAATCTGAAGCGAGGGAGGAGCTGCTGACCTGTTTTTGGGGGTCTGCAGCAGCCAGGCTGAGGGTGGAGGGGCTGTAATCCCAGGCATGGGTGTCCAGATTAGAGGCCAGTCCATGCTATCAGAGAGGTGGATGCTGCACTAAAAGGCACTGCTAGGGCCTACCCCTTGGGAGGAGGACTTTTCATTTATTCATCTCTCCTGCCAGTTATTTATTCATATATTTATTTATTTACATGCATATTGAATTAGAGCCTGTGACAGAGATCTGTGCTTTGAGATTTTAGTTTTGTCCTGCACTCTCAGAAAAGGTTACTACACTGTCACTGGGGTAGTACCCAGCACATCAGTGGGGTGCGTCTTCAGCACCTTTAGTTAGGGAACTTAACTGTACCAAATTGAATTGAAATGACATAGTTACACTGACTATATGCCTTGTTTATTAATGAGATGGAGAAAATAAGATAAAACATTAATTAAGAAAAGGCATAAACATGCCTCTTTTGTCTGGGAATGTGAATGTAAAACGTAAAACTTTTTTAAAGGTACATTATTGGACCTTAACGTCTTAAACTCCTTGAGACCACCGGTGGTTCCAAAATGCACTTCGTCATATTCTTTATCATTTTCATATTTCATAAGCTACATCCAAAAAGTTGGTGTCGTATGAGGCCGTAACTGTCTGCTTTCCAGTCAAATAGAAGGTAATGTAATTCTAAACCCTTATAATAGAAGCAGCTGAACTCACACAATTTTTGTCTACTGAAATTTGACCCATTTTTCCGCAAATCTGGGCTATAAACTGTAAACAGATGGTGTCTCTTCAGTGATAAACTCTGTAAAAAAAAATTCTAAAATAATACAAAGAAGATTTTTGGATTTTAGCAGTAAATTGTAAGCATATAGCAATATCTGTGATCATAGATCACGTGTTCTGTTAATTTGAAGAGCTTTTGCAAAAAAAAAAAAAAAAACGTAAAAATTTACATTTATTTCATGCAGGTACTGAATACGAATAAGAGGCTAAGAGCCATGCTGTACCTTTAAGGGTATATTTACATCATTCGCACTTTTACATAATTTCTCTCATAACAAAAACTAATTTTTTGACCTAGAGAACCTTTTTCACTGACTGACTGAATCACTGACTGAGTCCATTTATTTAAACGTGCCTGTACGTGCACTAGCTACATTTAAGACTAGCTACTGTCAGCTAGCAAGCATTGTACCACGGACTGTTGCAGAGATGAGAGGAGGGCTTCTAATAAGAAAGAGTAAGTTATCATTAAAGGGTCATAAATGAAAGACTGCCTCCCTGATGTTGAAATGTCATTAACACTTAACTCACAGTATATGTATTTGATGACTGCATTCGATGGCAGTCTAGCAAAAATCAGTCTAGCCTAGTCTTTCCGTTTTTCTCTCGTACACCATTCAAGAACGCCAGCTGCCGTTTACACCGTGCAGAAATTTCATGACGAATAGAAATCAATAGAAATGGTCCAAAATTGCTTTGAATAAAATCAATTAGCATAATGTAATCATACTCTGAGTTGAGAACTTGTATTGTTTCTTCTGTTTCCATTCCCAAAGATATGAGGACAACAGTGACAGTATCTGAATTATCCTAACCACATTCAGCATGATATACAGGGCTGGGTGGAGGTGCTGACTCACAGGTAACAGAGGAAACTGAACTGATCTCTTCCGGCAGTTCATTTTCCTTCCATTTGTGCCATGCTCTTAAACATTTTCCCTCCGTAATTTGTTTGTTAATTTATTGTGAGAGGTTGCGTGCTGGAAGCTGCAGAGTAAATGTTTGTTGGGGACTAAATGGCATCGTGCATAGGAGGTGCCCGCCCAAAGTACAGGGTTTGACTCGGCCGCAAATAGCGTTTAATTGGACTAATTAGTTTGGGCCTGTGACTGCCAAATCTGATTATTCAGAAACTGTATACGCCAGGCTCTGTGTCAAAACATTGGGGTTACTCTGCCTGAAATGCTAAGCGTCCTGGTGGCATTTATTTTGCAAATGATCAATTGTTAAATTGTTGACTTTGCCTATGTTTAATGGAATCAGATTATTTTCGATAATGGCAGTAGAACAGGGAGACAGCAGAATGGACATTTTTGTTTGTGAGTCCAGATTGTACCTGTAGCTTTCAGTGCCATGTTTTTTTTTTTTTTGTGTTTTTTAATGTCAGGATGTATCTGAAAGTGTGTCATGACCTCCAGATGAGTGTGAAATGATTATAACCAAGGTGGTGCCATACTGTGTCATATTCTGCCACAAAAAGCATCACATTTATATCATCCAAAGGGGGAAATTTTGTGTTTTTCATTAGAAAACTAGCCTTTGTCAAGACACAGTGTGGTTTCGAAGCTCAAAAATAATTACAACCATTCAGACAAACCATGAAAAGTATGGACACTCTTGATAAGAAAACAAAAGAAAAATACTGACTTTCACTGTATTTCTGACTTTCTCTCTGTCTTTGCTTTTTCCCGCTCCCCCTCTCCCCTCACCCCGTCTCTTCCGTGCTCCTTGCAAAAATGATTTCCATTTCTGAATTAATGAGATTCTGCTGAGCTGAGAAACAGAAAGCTCCTTCTCTCTCTCTCTCTCTCTCTCTCTCTCTCTCTCTCTCGCTCTCTCTCTCTCCCTTCCTCTCCCTATCACACGCACTCTATATCTCTCTCCCTCTCTATCTCTCTCTGTAACACTCTCTCTCTCTCCCTCTCACACTCTCTATGTCTCCCCCTTCTCTCTAACACTCTCTTTCACTTTCAATCTCCTTCTCTCTCTCTCTCTCTCAGCTCACGTTCGGGCGCAGACACACTCACTAATGTTTCCGTTCTTGGTTAAATTCAGATTTATGTACACACTGCATATCCAAACAAACATGTATCTTTTCAGCTCTTTAAGTGCAAAATGACAAAAACAGCACTTTATATCACACATAAAAGGCTGGAATTGCATCTTTCGGTCATCTAAAATAAACCTTAAATCTTAGCAGTTAACATTTAGAAATCTGTGCTTTTCAAAAATAGTGTTGCCCCCAGTACACCTCAGAAGAGTGGACTCGAATGTAATGCGTCATACATACACACACTGGCTAGATGTGCCTCATGGGTCAGAGCCTAGAATTGGGCCTAGTCACCATGGTAACACTGTGCCGTGTATGCAAAATACAAGAGAGCTTTGGGACTTGGAGGGTGTTACCCCCACCCCCACCGACATGCACACACCTCCCAAAATACAAGTCCATGACACGCATGCACACACACACACACACACACACACACACACACACACACACACACACACACACACACACTGTCTTGACCTTATTCCAAATCTTTTATCTTTTAACTTTGGTTGCTTTTACCTCTAACTGAGAGTCATTACTATTGTTGTGCTGCAATGATTGAATATAATCATGTAATTACATAATAAATTACAGTACTTTGTAAATGTCAGAGACCACTTTTCATTCGTTTAATTTCCAGTCAAACTGGCCCTGAAGTTTCAACCATATTTTGCAACATCAGAAAAAAAACCCAGCAACGTATATTTAATAGAAACCAACAACTAAATACTGTATAAACATTTGTAGTATTTAGTGTGTTGACCTTTGGCCTTTAGTACAGCTTACATTCTTTTCAGATGTCTTTCCACACCTCCGAAGTTCAGTTTTAGAAGTTGGTTTACCATTTTCTGCTTCTCAAAAAGAAAGTAACCCCAACGACATTCAGAGCTGTTTAGGTCTGGACTCATCAGATGCTTTGTTTGATCTGGTCTATTTCCTTTTCTCAGCAAGGGCATCTTGACAGCTACACATCCTTTCAGACTCATAGTGTTGAGTTTTCTTCCCATAATACAATGCCTGTGGATTTTTTCAGATCTGAAGCAAGAAAAGAGCTTGATTTTCTCCTCTGCCTCAAAGATGAGAGCTTAAAATATTAAAGATTAATGGGATGTGACAGTGGCAGGTTTGGTGGTCTACTAGGTCTTGCACAGTTGTTTGGATTCCATTTTTTTCATTGACCTTTTAATGTTTTTTTAATTCTAGTTTTGGACACCCATTTTTCCTTTATTCTCCAATGATGCAGGTAGATTATCTGACATCTGATTTTCTCAGAAAAGTCTTCTGAAAAATGAATAACTTGAATGAATACTGGCTGTTTTCACTGGAAATAAATAAATGGATAAAAGAAAGTTTTCTGACTTTTGCACAGTACTGTACATGGTTATTACTCACTGAATTTCGTTTACATTCTGTATTGACAGGTTCAGGTCTGCACTCCTGACTTCTGACCTGTTTGTTTCACGACAACACAACATAAATATAAATGAAAAATAACACATTTTCACCCAATTCAAATCATAGAAAACGATATATCCTTCTGTTAACAGATACAGTTGTGGTTTCTATTGAAAGCTTAGCTTCTACAATTTCCACAGAATTCCTCAGCTTCTTGAATGAAGTGCAAGTGAGAAATAACTGACATAGAATTGCACCATATTTTTTGTATTGCTGTCAGAAACTGCAGCTTCTGAGGGTTTATAATCTGTAGTGATCTCTTGCTCTGTCTATAAAAGAGGCACAAACATGTATTCATTTAAGCTGTATGCAATCACACCATTCTGAATGAACCACTGGAGCACTGTCAACTAAATTAAATCCTGTCCTCTTACCGTCATTGTGTCTGCGCAAATTCTGTTTGGAATTTTGACGTCTAAAGAAGCCGCGGTTGCTCAATAACGTGTTAAGCAGCATTGATTAGCAGTGTTAAGTTCCCTTGGCCTGTTACTTTGGTTCTAAAATGGATCAATAATGTTGAACGGGGGTCTCAGTGATCAGGGGCTACGTGCTGCGCGCTCAGTTCGCTCTTATCATTTGTCTTTGTTTGCCGTGCAGTTAGATGCTGTAATGGTCTCCATCAGAGAGAAGGGATGTGTGTTGTAGGTCAAAGCACTCTTCAGCATCTCAGTCTTATGCAACAGCTACGCTGGGGTTGGTTTTGATTTTGAATACAATTGTTCGAATTAAAGTGTGGTCACAGTTGAAGTTTAAGTTAATGTATAATGGGAACCCAGGAACCCAGAGAGGTTCATTTTAGGCCTGGCTGGCACCTGAGACTGTTTTTTGTTTTTTTTTTCAAAGCCAAAATGTTCATTTAAGATTTCTGATAAACATGACTGAGCAAAACACCTGCTCCTTAGAAGTGGCCTCATTTCTACATGTGATTTTATCTCTAGTCTGCTTTGCTACTTTGCTGCTGATTAGCTCATGAGTTCTAGAATCATTTAAACCTAGTAAATATTACTGAGGTGGTAATTCCAGTTTTACTTGTCTACTAAGGATCTCAATAATTTAGTAATAATCCAGTATGATCGGTATGCTTTTGCTCTGTAAGAGGCTGTGTTTGTTATTATTGTGGCTAGGAATGTCTGTGAAAACTGCTGAGATTTGCACACTCAGCTCACTCCTATAGAGCATAACTGCAGAGGAATCTCACATTTACAGAATTGTAAGGTGACACGTCTCTAGGTATTGCTGAATACCTTTAAGTAATTTTTCAAATTAAAACCCTTTTAGATGCTTAAGTAAACCTATTTTTTCGGGTTAACAGTGGCTTATTATTCAGAGAAGTCCCTACATGTTTGATAAGAACCATTTTTAACAACTGAAGTAAATCAGAAATATTTTTATGTTGCAAAACATCAGAAACAGAACTGTATATGTAAATTAACCAGTGACACATGTGGTTAAGGGCCTGGCAAAAATGCTGCTAAGTGTTGTTTCACATCTGAATTTCTCAAAGTTTCTTATCTCAAAAGTACATCCCGTACATTATGAGTAGCAACTGGCCTTTGCTTTGTTGTGACGTGGCATATTCTGTTGTAGCTGACCAAGTGAGTCAGTGCAGGTGGTGCAAGAGGTGGGGCAACCTGTAGGCTTCTCAGACTCAGTCATTCAGCCACACTGGCTAATGTTTTGCACGTTGCACATTACATATCTGTGTTAACTGGTATATGGCAATACATAGCTAATCCTGAATTGTTTCTGTACTTTTGCTTATTTTTATAGAAAACAGAATGCCATAAAGAGCTTGTTTACACCTTGCATTAACACATGTTTTGTGTCTTGATTATATCTGGATAAACTTTGGCCAGTTTCCGTTTACTCTTTACAAAAATGTGTCCCAAGTGTGACCAGATGACACCCAATTATACTTTTCCCGACTGAAAATCATGTCAGTGTATAAATAGTTTCCATTTTACTTTTATTTACTCTTTTCTGTGTTATGATACAAGATGACAAGCTTGGCTTAGTCACTGTCAGTTGTCCAGAGTGCATGACATCACTTGGTTTGGGGCTAACTTCAGCCTATCCTCCATCTTTAGTTTCATTGTTTATTATCTCAACTGCTAGTCAGTGCTTGGCGGACACATTTCTCCTCATGTAATTGTGTACGGATAATGAAGAACACATTTCGTTTACATTTGAGTTAGATATGGTCAAGATCCATCTCTGACCACCTGTAAATGTGGTTTGGGTGATCCGATCATAATCTGCTCACAATGCATCTAGGGGGTGTTACCATGCAGTCAAGTGAAATCCAATCAAGGTCACCAAAAATGCATGTCAATGCAGGATGTGAACAGGCCCAGAGTGACAGAAACCACACAAGTAAATTTGCTTGAGATCACTTCAGAACTCAGTGAGTGATGATTTACAGATGCAGTTGGCACAATGTAAGTTGGTGGACACAAGTTGCGGGTATCGTTAGCCACATTAGCCTTGTGCAAAAATAAAGAGGCAAACTTCTAAAACCAAACATGTCTTTTTTCCAATAAATTATCACTCTAAACTCTCCATTAGTTAAAGTATGAAATGAATGAACTGCCATTTTTTTGTAAATGTAAACCATTCAAGTGCTAAAAAGACTGAAAACAGTAGGGAAGAAATTCCTGACAGAGTAAAAGTGCCTTTGCTCTTCACACAGACTAACAGTGCACCATTGTCTTATAGCATAGTCTGGCCTTCATCAGGGAGCAGTGCACAAGGTGGAACAAAGACATAAATATTCCCCACCATCAGGTAAAACAGACCGTCTGTTTAAGTGCCATTGACAAACCTGGATGCTTGTGCTCACGGTCTCCACAGAGTTTGCTGTCAGCCTGTGCGCAAGCTTTGTTTTTTCTGTATTGTCTACATTTCACTGAATAATCATGAGGTTTTTTTTAACCCCTGGAAAGCTGTAATGTCAAAGATTGTCAAAATGGCATCAATCCCATGAATACACTGAAACAGAGGTGCCTGTGGCAAAATGTTTTTTTGCGGTTCCTGTCAGCAATCGGCAACTGAAGTGGATTCAACAAGTAGCTGTTGAGCGGTTTGGTGCTTTTGCTTGCCGCGGAAGGATGATAATGATTCACTGGCTATTAGGAAGGTGAGAGGCAGTTTATGGTTGCATCTGCTTTAATCTTTAGAGTTCTTGACACCACCACTTAGCTTTGTTGCCTCATAGCAAGCTCAAGCTAGCCTGGATTGAATTTACAAGAACACAAAGAAAGAGAAGCAGCATGGAGAGAAGAGGCATGATGATGTCCATTGTACATAACAGTGCTTAAAGAGCAGGCCTAGACTTCCTTTGGAGGACAGCTCATCAGTCTGTGTGGTGGAGTGGATGGAGGTGACGGTTGTAGCACAGGACTTGTGGAAGTGTGTTTAGAAATTGTGAGCACCTGTGAAGGTTTTTGTAGATGTTTTAGATGTGGTGGTTGTTGGGAACATCTCCATTTGAAGGAAAAGTTGTGTCCAGAATGCTAACATTGCTAACAGTAAACGAATGAAACCAAATAGCCACCAGTTAGAATTATGCTCTTAGTTGTTAGCCATATTAAATGCTAGTCTAGCTATTCCTTTAAAGAAGTACATTTTGTCAGTTTTATAACCTGTCATTTCTTTTTTTTTAGTTTAGTTTTCTTTTTACACCATTTGAGAATCTGTCCAGCTGTGTGCATTAGACCAGCAGAAATTTTGGAAAGCCAGTATTTTTTACCTACTTCCAATTCTGATTTCTTTAGCTGATGAATGATTTTTAAGCTGTTTCTTTTTTTTTTTAGATACGCAAAGCAAAGCTACTGTGTAGGCCAAATGAACATGAGACGCCCTAGTACCTGTCCTTTTTTTTAGGCCAAAATTGAAACAGAAATAACATTATTTGTTCTTTATTGGGCCAAACTGGCATTAAAATCCTGAACAAAAACATATATCTATATACATATCCTATATAAATAAGATGAAGTCAAATGTGCTACCTTGACAGTAACAGGCATCTGATTTTGGTGTATGTGTACTTGCATTTAGCTGTAGATGGACGTCTCTCGCTCAGATAAAAGTGCAAAAAAGACCAGCCAAAATCAAAGTAATAAATTGTCTGACTGCTTTTTGAAGTGAACCGTCTGTACAGCCGACTGTACAGCCTTAATTACATTGACATTACATTGAATGTTGTCGTGTAAAACTGCAGCACTGCTGAACCTCAGAAAGAGGGTCCCCTACACTGCCGCTAAGTGATTCTTTGGCAGTGCAGATCTGTGCTGAATGTGACACATGATTTTTTTTGGGTCATATGAACGAGGTCTTCCAGACACTCCTGCTGGTCTTTCTCCTCTTGAACACACACTGCTTCATCTACCCCTTTGTTCTTTTCAATACCCCCCAGGTTCATAACCCCTCAGGGTATCGTTGGTGTTATGAGGAGTCCATCACCTCCTTTTTCACGTGCCCCCGTCGTATATCAGTGTCTTTTCTCACAGGATGTCCTCCCACTTCCTGCAGGCTGCTCTGAGGGATCACTCAGTGTGCTGGGATTGAGGAGGCTCTACCTGTTAACTCCATTTCTTCTGTCACGCTTAAGCACACATCCAGACAGCCTAAGCAAGTGTTCACATGTGATATGATAACTGTTTGTGTGTGCATGCGTGTGTGTGTGTGTGTGTGTGAGAGTTACATGAGCTGGTTGTGGTCAGGAGAGAAAAAAGGCTGTAAATATTGGGAAAAAAATGCATATTTTTTTCAAAAGTACCTGAATCTTTGTTTTGTAAGGTGTGTGAACATCATGCAAAGTGTATAAATCGTTTGTATTCCTTTTTATCCTAAAACTAGTTGAGAAGCTTGTTTATGTTTACCATTTAGAGACATTTCTACTCCAGTCTACATATACGGACACTGTCACTGCTATCAAAGAGCTTTTTAAAGGTAAATGGTGAGAAAGTGTTCATAAGATATTTATTCAATGTAAAACAATATGTAGTTCTTTTACAGGTAACATTACAGTCTTGTAGATTGTAGAGGCACATCTGCAATGCCTGGTTGGTCCTGGAGGCATGGCACCCACTGAAGCTCTGTTATGGGTCTAAACCTGTCAGCGATGCATTGTTTCAGTGCCGCCACATGCACAGGTCGTTTCTGTTGTTTGCCCTGTTGTTATCTACAGCTCCTGACCTAACGCTTGATTGAGCCTTGTGACCATTTTTTAAAGTAAACTTTAAATGCTGTTTAGTTTTTGAGCATAAAAATTGTAAGTGGTGATGATCATATCGGTCAGGCCCCAGTTCAAACCGCTGCCATCGTTCATTCATCCACTTTATTGTCCCCATTATGTCTGTAACAGCTCTCTTGATCTAATTCAGTCCAAAGTTGTAATGTTTTGGCTAATTTTGTACCTCTTTGCACACCCTTACAGTCTTTGTTTTTTGCCCTTGTTATTTGCCTCACAGCCCTTTCCTTCCTCCTCATCTCCTTCTCTCTCTCTCTCTCTCCCTCTTACTCTCTCTTTCTTTCTCTCTTTCTCTCTCTCTCTTTTATGTACCCCCTCCCTCCTCTGTTGAGGACAAGGAGGTGAAAGCCAAGCGGATTACAGTGGCAGTTTAATCTGGCCAACCCACCAAGGGATTTTTCTGCGCTTTCCTGCAAGTCTGTTGGGCTGGGTGGGGGATGGGCTGAGTTTGGATTCAGAGTATTGTTCTTGTTTGGTTGATGCTCTAGCTGTGGCCGGTACCCAGATCACTGCCAGGAGGAGGGGGGTTAGGGTGTGTGTGTGTGTGGGGGGTGGCGGATAGGTGGTGAACAGGGGGGATGCTGATGCTACTTTGCTACTAATTTGTTTCCATCTGTCCAGTCATATTGTGTCTGTAGCTGCACTTCCCCAGAGTGCAAAGCAGTGTTATGATAGGCAAATAACCAGCAGAAAGAAGTTGATCATTTTATTCAAATGTGGAAGACAGGAAGGACATGTCCAATGGAAAGTACAAAGAAAAAGTTTTATTTGGTAACAAAGATGCCAATTTAAATTCACGTAAGCTCTCAATCATAGTGTACTTCCATCACCTCATTTTCCCATCTTTGTTCAACAAAGTACGTCCCGGAGTTAAACACCACCCAGACGTTAATATGGCTAACCCCCTGAAAATGGCTTAGCGTCCTCCATCCATCCTGGGCCATCCTGTTTGTTTTAAGAGATGGCAGTGAACAGCATTTTACTCTAATCATTGCATTAACACCTACACTTTGACTGGGAATATTATGAAGAATTTATGGGATTTGAGCGGCAGGTTATTTTTATGGATGGCCGTAATGAGTGGAACCTTATTGTCCTATTGACTAATCTAACGGGCTTATTGTGCCGCTGCTAACGCGATGGCTGCTAAACAAAGCGCCTGCGCTTGCCTCATTTCACTCAGCCTTTCATGAGGTTCATATCGCAGGCGCTTTCATCATCCCTCCCCTGCTGTGCAAATTTAGATGGAAAGGGTCTCATCGCCAATGGGATTAGTTTCAAACTGGTACTTGTCCAGTGGTGTTGAGATTTTTGAAAAGGGCTTACCTAACCTCCACACTCAGGAGACTCCTGGGGGTTAATGTGGGCTCTCAAATTGTTTGACTTACAATTAACATGCTGGATAGCCTTGTGAGAAAAAAGTCAAGTACCCACAATAAGTAGGAGACTACGCTTCATCCAGGCACTCCAGATGCTTTTGGTTGTAATGGGCATCTTCAATGCAGAAAATGATTGAGTGAACATCCTGGCTGTTTTTCTGTGTGTTTTTATAGGGAGAAAGAAAGACGCTGGACTCCTTATGTGCGATGTTTTTACCAAAATACACAGATGTGTTGTTTTTTGTTCGACATCAGTCAGACAGAAGATGTGCGCTGGTGCTGAGAAATTCACCAGAGTTTTGACAGCTTGTGCAACAGTTTGATGTTGATAAATCTGCAAGATCACACTCCATGGAAAACATTCTGATTTTTGGGAAACAGCTGTGTTTCTCAAGCTGGTTCTCAGTGAATTTTGGCAGTGCTTTGCCATCAATTGTCAGAAGTGCTCACAAAATACCCAGAAGCAGGACAAGACACTGGATATTTTGCTGTCATTCGGTCTGTCTCTATAGCTTTCAGTCTTACCTTGGTCAGCTCAACCAGCGCAGTAGCCACGTTTACATGCTTATAACCTGTCCGGCACTCATCTCATCGCTCCAATGCAGGGGCATCCTGGCTTGTTCGAGGCTCCATATATTGAGGAGCACATTGAACGTTGTTTCGTTCAGATTGCTTCATCCTATCGAGAGTTACTACAGAATATTTGGGGCCTCTTTCGAGTGAATCTCCTTGTATAATTGAAATGTATTAAATCAGATTGACAAAAATCTTTGCATGTAAACGCAGCCAGTGTCACTGTTCAAACAAACAGCAGGCATGTCCAAAATGGTAACTTTCAAGAGAGGTCAAATATGTTCTTTTAGAGCAAGTTAATACTTTTTAATCAGCAGGTTTGGGGCAATGTAAAGGGCAGCTGCTGTAGGAAAATGAGAATTAAAAAATAGTTTTGGACAGGGATGATGAACTACATTCACATTCTTACTCAAGTCTGACTTTTTCCTCATATTTAATCTTTTTGCTTTGACTGTTAGAATTCATATTCCAGCAAGTGAGCCATATCTGTCATTAGTGTGACCACACATCTGTCAGTAGGGTGACTACATCTGTTGACGTGCTGCCTGCGCTGTTATTCAGCGAATTAACACACACAAATAAACCTGTGAATTCTGACTGAATCTGATTGTGAATCTGACTGTTCTCATTACATGGGCGTGTCCATGTGCTGAGTTTGTATTGTATGCCAAAAATCTGACTGAAAGCAGTTTAAACAATGTGTGGTAGCCTTCAAAGTGCTGCCCGGTGTCCTGTAGAAAATAGAAAAAAGTGCGACTGAAGTGTATAGGAAGCATCAAAGTGAGAGCAGACATTCTGTGTGTAAGTTCGCTTGAAGCACTGTACAAAAGTCAGAGACCCTTCTTAATTTATTTCATTTCCAGCCAGAAACAGCCATTAAGTACAAGTTAATCTTTTCTCAGAAAAGCAGACATATTTTAACAGAAAATTATACAATATTTAGTGTGTCCACTCTTTGCCTTTATTGCAGCTTCTGTTCTTTTCAGGAGACTTGCTTTCTAGTTTTTCAGAGAAATAGGCAGGGATGTTTTTCCACACCTCTAAAGTTCAGTCTTGGAGGTCGGTTGCATTTTCTCCTTCTCACAATCAAAGTAATCCCAAACACATTCAGTGATGTTGAGGTCTGGACCCTGGGGTGGTCAGTGCATTGTTCATTGTCTATTTCATTTTCTCTGTGAAGCTTCTTTACAGCTACACGTCCTTTCAGACCCGTAGTGTTGAGTTGTCTTTTCACAGTGGAAGGATGGTGGGAGCAGGGCTGAAGCATGCATGAAGAGAAACTGATGGAAACAGAATTTTTTGTTTTGGTCCGTTCTTCATGAAATTTACACACAATGTAAAGGTCAACAGATATTTTCAGACTAGAGATCAGTGCGATGTATATATTTATATAATGATAACTTCAAGGTACATGTCATCTGTGGTTTTGTTTAGAGTGCTTTCTCATTTTTGGACTTGGTCATCTATCCATTGTGTCCAGTTTGTAGTAGCTACTACCCCTTTGGCAATCTGACCAGGTCTTTCTCAAATCTGTCTCATACAAAAACTGGGCATACTGGCCGGTGCTCCCCGGACCCCTATTTTTGCCCACACCAGGTGCAGGATGTTTTGGGCTTGTTACATGATCCAGAGCAAATGCGAGCAAGGATCTGCCAGTGACCCTGAGTTGGGAAAGCAGGTTGCTGTGAGCCAGTGGAGGGTGTCTGAAAGGTCAGGGGTGAGGTGGGGGTGCCAGGAATAGGGGTGTGAGATGCCTGCTCCGTCTGCTAGCCCACAGCGGCTAAACGCGCTGTCAGTCAGCCTTCCTCGACCCTGACCTTTCCACCCTGTGTCAGCAGAACAATAGCTGGTCAACGTGGGGCAGTGTTTTATTCTCTCTCTCTCCCTCTATCTCTCCCACTCCTTTTTTCTCCCTCAATGCTCATGCTCAGTATTCTCTCCCAAGCCAAGCTCTGTATCTTTCTCTCTCTCATGCCCTTTCTTATGTGTTTTCTCTCCATCTCTTTCCTTTATGGTTCTCCACCTCCTCCTGCTCTCTCTCGCTCTTTATCTCTTTTCTCCCTCCCCTTCTCTGCACATGTACTCCTTTTTTCTTTTTTTCTGTCTGCCTTGCTCTCTGTCTCTCTCTTTGCCGCTCTCTCACTTTTCTCTCCTTTTCTCTCTCTCTGACTCTCTCTCTGTCTCTCTCTCTCTCTGTTTTTCTCTCTCTCTCTCTCTCTCTCTCTCTCACTCTCTCTCTCTCAAAATCACGATGCTTTCTGGATCTGGGATGCCTGAGGGACGGAGCACAGACAGGACCTGTCACCATGACAACGGCCTCTGTGAGCTGCCTGACACCTAGACTCTATTGGCTGAGGGGTGTGGGAGGTGGGGGCTGAGGGGTGTGGGAGGTGGGGGGACAGAGAGAGAGAGACAGAAAGCAAGAGAGACAGACAGGGAGAGAGAGAGAGAGAGAGAGAGAGAGAGAGACGGAGAAAGAGTGGAGGCAGACGACCCTATTTGTCCTCTAGGGACTCTGCAGCTTGCTGGTGTTCACATGCAGAATTAGCATAAAGAGAGAGAAGTGAATGAGCGAGCACTAAAGACACAGAGAGAGAAAGAGAGAGAAAGAGGCTAAAGCAGCATGGGTGTGACGTGGTTTGCGGGACGTCCCCTGGGTCATAACGTTCCACTGTTCAGGATCAGCATCATGTCCAGATATGTCTTGTGTGTTAATATTATGACACCAATGGGCAATTTTCAATTTCATGGCAAAAAGATGTTAACCATGAAGCTCTATATAGTGCTTTGAATAACTACAGACTCTTTGTAACCGAGCAAAAACTGAATCCCAGCTATTGCCTGTTGTAGACTGTTATTTGTCTTTAATGCACAAAGTTAGGGTTTAGTTTTGTTTGGTTATCTGGCCTTGAATCAGTAGTAAAATCTGGCTGCTTATAGCAGAAGACGCTGTAAACTGTTGCAGAGCTCATTTAGGTGTAGTTCTAAGTTCCACGTCAGTCCAATAGAATGTGTGGGCAAAGCACATGCAGCACCAAAGGAAAATGTCAAGACAGATGACCAGACCTTGGAGATACATAAATGGGGATATTATAGTCGATAATGCAGCTGAGCGCCACTGGAATGGTCTGGCATCTTTGAGTGAATAAAGGAAAATGAGCTCTGCTGAGAGGTGGAGGCAGGTTAGAGTAAAGCTTTAAAAGGGCATGAAACCCAAATGCTGTCTGACAGAATTCTGCCCCAACCCAACCTGATCCACAGTGCCAATTTTTGAATCCAACCCTCAAACCTGTCAAAATCTTGTCTGAACTTGACCTAAACGCAACCATGAAAGACAATAATCAAATGAATGTCCAGAGTAAAGTGTAAATACCAATTTTCTACAAATGTATTCATTATAAAATGCCTTCAGACAATGTTTTCGGTCTAAACTTACTTGTGTTGTACTCATGGTGGGTCTTGGTGCCAACAGCATTAAAAAGTGTCCCAATTTGGATTGGATTGGTTAATCAGGATATTGTCTATAAGGCATTTTTTACGAGTCCTCAGTGATAAAACTCTAGCATTCGGAGCAAGTTCTGCAGTTCAAGCATTTGCAAGTTTCTAGTGGGTTGTATTTTCTACAAACCTGGGTATTTACATCACATGTGGTCATATGATAGTGGTCAATATTTCTAGATAACTAGGAGTTGATGATGCTGTGCAGATGTGATTATATAATAAAGCTGTAGCTGCTATTACTGTCAGCGTGCAGGATCTCACCTTTCTGATGGACAGAGAATAGATGAAGGAGACCAAGTTCAACCATCCAGACCAAGTAAATGTATGCAAGGTTTTTCTAAATAATCTGTTGCTTGACAGTACAGGAAGTGCTTGATATGGACACAGAGAGAGTAAATATGGCAAGAAGCAAACAATCAGAGCACCACTGAGTGTAGTCATTCGGCCTGTTATTTTCTCATGGGAGAAGCGAGAAAAACACTGACATGGCCGATTCGGACAGAAATAAAATCACCTATAAAACAGCAAATTAGCCCAGGACACCATGTAAGTTCAGTCCTGTCCGTCTGGGGTTGGAGAAGAGTAAAGCAGGGAGAAAAACTAAGGCAGGAGTTAATGCAGTGTGATATCCTGTGCTTTCTGATCCGAGCCCAGCAAATACTTTAAGAGGAAGCAGACAAAACAGAAGATAAACAAAGCAGTTCTAATCAGGTGAAAGAGGTAGGGGCCATGAGTGAAGTCAAGAGACTTTGTAACAAATGCCTAACTGTTTCTTTTCAGGTAAAGATCTCAGCCTTTTATGAAATCAAAGAAGAGTGATTTTTTGTGTTCTCACAAAGATGGAGATGAAAATGCTTGCTGTCCTGTCCTGGGCCAGGAGATTGGGGCTGGGGGTGGGTGGTTGAGATATTTCTGTCAGTCCATGTTTACTTATTGATGGAAATGCTAGCATGGGTTAGCGTGACATGCACACTGCTGCTAGGACAAAGAAGGCTGTTCTCCCAAAACCCCGCTTATTATTTTCATTCTCCGTACTACTATTGTGATTTGGACCTGGAAGAGGTCAGCATAGTCTGAGTTATTGTTCTGTAGGGGAAGACTTCAGAAACGAAAGATCGGCCCACTTGGAAGTGATAACATTACTGCATTTTTCACATTTAAAGGAGCGTTACGGTTCCGCATAGTGGGAAACCATCGCAGGCTGGGCTCATGTTGTTCATGAGATGGCAGACAGACTGACAGCTGAGTGGGCTGAACGCTGGTGACCACAGTTAGTTAAGGGTTGGGTGACTCAGTTTCAGTGGTTTCACTCATGATCTACATGGAGGGATTGTGGGTTTGGATCAAGTCATTTTACTCCGTGCTGAAACTTGGTGGGGTCTGAGCCAAGATATGCTCAGAAAGTTGAGCGTCTCATTCAGAACTCATTCAGTTTTTCCTCTCAGAACATTTTAAAATACTTTTCTTGGCTAATGGGGCTGATGTTCTGAGTGCTGGCAGAGTTTTTCTAGCAGGTGCTCTGGTCAGCTTTAATCTTGCTTTTCTTTTAACCTCTTTCTGTTGCCTTCCATTGTTCTGTTATATGCTGATTCTTGTCTCCATTTGTCTTCATACCTTTGACTCTTTCAAGAACCATTTTTAGCTCTTCTTGTTGAGACTTCCCATCCTGTCTGCTCATGTGTTCCCCCAGACCACTAGACTCCCCATGGTTTGTCAGCAGTTGAGTTTAAAGTGATCCACCAAAGTGTGTAAAGTATAGTTTGCTGCTTAATCAAGGTTGCCCAGTTTCCCCCTACATATATTTGTAGTTGATCCGACTGGTTTGGTATATGAAGTTTGCTTTTTTAATAGTTGCAGGTAAGAGGCTAATGTAGTTAACATGTAATGGAACCTTATATTCCATCAATTGACTGTCCCAGCTCCCTTAGTTATTGTTATTTTGTCAGTCACACTTTCACTTTAGGCCCCTGGCATCCATAACACCTGTGCCAAAAGACAAAAACACTAAGTAGCACAATTGAAACCATGTTTACATTAATTAAACCAGGGGATCTTTTAGAGGGACGGCACGGTGGCGTGGTGGGTAGCGCTGTTGCCTCACAGCAAGGAGGGCCTGGGTTCGATTCCCTGGCCGGGTCACCGGGGTCCTCTCTGTGTGGAGTTTGCATGTTCTCCCCCTGTCTGCGTGGATTTCCTCCGGGTTCTCCGGTTTCCTCCCACAGTCCAAAGACATGCAGTCAGGCCAATTGGACATGCTAAATTGCCCCTGGGTGTGAGTGACTGTCTGTGTCTGTCTGTCTGCCCTGCGATGGACTGGCGACCTGTCTAGGGTGTATCCTGCCTTTCGCCCGAAGACTGCTGGGATAGGCTCCAGCACCCCCCCGCGACCCTGACGGAGAAGTGGCTTAGAAAATGGATGGATGGATGGATCTTTTAGGTGCTGGACATTAAAGCGGCAAGTTTTACTAAGGAGGGGATTTGAGCTAAGAAAGCTGCCACTTCAGATGAGCTAATAGAATGTTTTAATTTCAAATGAAAGCAATGTAAAGTACTGTTTAATCTGACTTTCAGCTGCTACGTTAAGCTTAGCAACATAAAAGCTAAGCTGAATGATGGTTCTGCAACATTATTTGTTGTAAGTTTTCATATTAGCACAGATAAAGTTTTCCTCAGTCTGTGAGAAGTTTTACAATGTCACATAGTTTAATCCAAAAACATTCTATCTTCAGTAATTAAATAAAACTATAGATTCTTGCTGTACGGTTGTCGCGATGCTTTGAAGAGTTGATGGAAGAAGTAGTATTTGCAATTCTGAATGGCCTAAAAGTGTGTCAGTTAATAACTTGCAAACAGTAAATTAGCATTCTGCCACGTTGAGTTATGCAATGCTATGTAATCTCAAAAGTCTCAGTCTTGTGTGGTTTCTGTCACTGTGTGTATTTACAAAAAAATATGTCACACAGCTAAAAACAGTAGTAGCAGTCATCTTGAGGCCTGAATGTTGTCAATATTTTGGTCCATTTTTTAGATAACCATGTATCATACAGGGTGACGAACTTGTGACTTGTTTACATTTGGAGTGTACACTTAAATTTGTTTTTATTTACAAGAAACTCTGGACTCAATATTATTCTGTAAGGCAGGAGAGAACGTAGTGGAGTGGGCCTCAGACTGCTTGAAGGGAAACTCCCCTTCCAGCGCGGACCTCTAACTCCAAACGATTCCTATGGGACTGCCCTTCCTGCCAACCATTCTTACAGCAGACAGAGTGTAATGTGAGCACCTTACCATGCTCCAGATCAAAAATAGAATGGCCAGACTGGCCTCAAGACTACTAGGAGTTCAGCTTCCCGCTTTATTCCCTACTTAGTGCCTCACTACAGTGTAGACCCTTCTAAACATGTCAACGAGATGCTGTCTCATCAGCCTTATCTTTTCTTGGGCAGCACTTTATGCAGGACACAGGTTGTTGGAGCACATACCCCAAGCCTCGAAAATATACACACCCCAAGTCCCAAAAATAACCGCTACACGCAAAGCCATACACCTGCCTCCTCACCAGTGAACTCAAACCACAGATTTAGGGCTCAGGCTACTCTCCACTTGTGTGAAGTAAGGTGTGTTTGCACTGTTCGCACATTAGACCGAGCAGTCTGCGCTCATTTCTCCGTTGTTTAAAGGTGCAAATTCCACATTTAAACATTTTAAAAGCTTGTCGTGTTGCCTACAGCATTTTTGATAATATATTCCCTCCTCCTCTTGTTCTCTTCCTCACCCTGTCTTTCCTTTATATCTTGCTTCCAAAACTTCTTTAGTTTGAGTCCCTCCCTTCGCTAAACCTCTCCCTTTTTCCCTCTGGCTTTCCATGCTCACAAAATAAAACCCAGTTGTGTGAAATGGAGAAAGAAGGGAGGGTGATATTGGGGCAGCCCAAACCTCTTTTCATTTTTAATAAGTCCTGTAGGAGGCCCTGCCCATAAACTGCGCACTGATATATAACTCGCCTCAGCAAAGCTGAAGTACTGGCCTAGCAGTGATTTCGCTGTCTGCACTGGTGCTCTGTCTTGAGTTGAAGTTGCCCAGAAGTGCTGACCTTAAGCATGGTAATGGAGCATGGCGAATGTGACCCCAAAACAGCAGCTAAAGGCTATTGGTATCTGCACTTGGTTTACAGGGCCAGTTAGACTGAGAATTGCCTTTCCAGTTAGATCTACACTCTCAAATAAGTGGCAATACTGTGCTTCTCTTCGTGGGTACTTTTAGAGGAAAGGTGTGAGCAGTGTAATAGGACGGTGTGTTTATTGGGGGTTGAGGTGTTTATTGGATGTTTTTGTGTGGAGCCTCATAAACACTAGGAAGGTGCACCATATTTGCTTAAATTATGAGGTTCGGCCTCTGAACACAGGCTGCATTCACATTCCAGGGATGAAGTGGCACAAATCGGATCTTTGGCCTAAATGATACAGATCAGATTTTTCACCAGGGATGTGTGAACCTGGAAATGGGATCTTTGAACATAGCTTCCAGCCACTTTCATATGTGGTCCTAGATGGATATCAGATACATGGCCCTCCGATAGCATCCAGCTTTGTCAGTGTATGTAAAGTGTGCTGAATTTCATTTTGATGCATCACTAGCATTTAATCAGTTACAGATTTTAAGGCCAAGAAAAGGCACAAGTTTTGACATCTGTTTCAATTGCAGCCGTTTTAGACAAAAACACTGGTTAAAATTGTAATTTTGAGAATGACTATTCAAATACTCAGGTTTGTAAAATACCAGCAGGTATTTGAAGCTTATAAAATGCAGTCTGGGCCCTAATAAAATGTGCATTTGGCTCTTTTCAGGGCAGAAGTGTGTTAACACTAATGAGCGATAAAGTTTGGATTTAGCCATAAAGTACTAGTGGCGATGTGACATTCTGTCACAATTCTCAAATCAACTGGGCTCTCTAAATCATCCGTGCATGTGTGAATGTCCCCCTACCTGCATTTATCCATGTGTAATTAGAGAGAGTGTGTCACTGTACATGAGTATGTGTCTGTTTCTGTATGTGAATGTGAGAAGGGTCATCGAGAACAAAGTGAGCCACCCGAGGTAACAGGCCACTCAAGCCGACAGCTATTAACATCTGACACAGTCAATAAGGGCAGTGAGTGAGCGCAGTCGGGCCAAGGCTGCCTCCAGCTCGCAGCATGTGACTTCCAGGCCCTGCACTGGCCTCGCAGTGTCACTCCAATTTACAGCGAAATTAAGTGTACCTGGGCTGAGTTTAGGCCGGAGGAGCTCCTGTATTGTTTGGATCTCTGTGATCTCTGTGCTTGAGGTGGCCAGTTGCTGAATGCACTAGATTTTGGTCTTTTTGTGGCAAACATCTTAAAGCAGTCTCATTTTACATCAGTCATAGTGGGTCAAGTAGAACATCCAAAGTTTTCTTCTTTAGTTGTGTGCTAGTGCGCTGAAGAGTATGTAGCTAACAAGCAATGGGAGCTTATCCCAAGCTGGATCCCTACCTCTTTACAGATATGCCTCAAATCAGGTTTGAGAAGTGAAGTAATCTCAATGGTGCTTGGCAGCTTCTGTTACTTGTTAGCTACTTCTGCCTCGTAGCTCCAGTAAAATAGTAAAGAAGTGAACATTGGACAGCTCTTAATGCTTTTATCTTTGAGAGAGAGGAGAAAACCCTGCTCTACTCTTGCTTCAGATCTAAAAAAATCCACAGATGTTTCTGTCTGTCTTTCCACTGAATTTAACCCTTGTGTGGTGTCTATGGTTTTGTTGCTCAGTGGTCTTGTGGTCCCACCACATTATAGTTTTTTTTAAATTAACACAGCTATAACAATTTATGTAAAAATACCAGATGCTTAAAATATCACAAGTGGCCAGTGTAGGCTTCTCCTTTAGCAGCTGTAGCCAGTCAGCAGCCTGTCCATGTTGTCCACTCTCACACACACACACACATGCACACACATATACAAACACATACACACACACTAACACTAAGGCCTTGTAGGTGGAGAACAGAGTGAAGGGACAAAGCAACGCCACACTTTTATTGCCTACAGGTTCAGCCCAACACTGCATATGAAATATATATGACACTGAAAACGTGTTGTTTTATATGTTCTTTATACAAAACGAACAACGGCAGAGGAATCTGGGGTTAAAATAATAATAAATCACATTATTTTTTCTTTTGGTAAACATTGAAAATGGGTCCCACAGACTCCAACACCACACAAGGGTAAAAATTAGGTTTACTTGGATAATAAGAAGCAGAACAATGGACTGACCACCCCAGAGTCCAGTCCACAACATCACAATGTATTTGTGGAATTGTGAGAAGCAGAAAATACAACCAACATTCAAGGCTGAGCTTTTGAGGTGTGGAAAAATATCCCTGACAAAAAAAACATCTTGTACTTCATGGTCATCTCTGACTTTTGCCCAGTACTGTATTATATTGCCCATCCCCTAGTCCAGTCTTGGCTGAGTGGCTACAATTGGCGTGGGGGAAATTTGTGTAAATTAAGATGTTTTGCAAAATCAACACTGTAAAACTCTTAAAACAGTGAGGCTTGATGACATTAGTGTAGTTTACTAACTGCTACGCATATTGATGTAGTAAAGGTTGAACTACTTTTGCAAAATGCCATTGTGTTTTAAAGCTAATGACTGGCTGGGGGAAATTGTGTTCCTAGGAGTTTTATAGTACAACATGTTGATAGCCATGTTTTACCTCCGAAGTGGTTATTATTTTGGTGGTGAAGGCTTTCATTATCTCAGCCTTTAAGACTCTAATTTTGTTCTCTGCCGCCACATTCTTACACCGTTACCTGTCAGATTGAGTTTCACCTGCGTGTTTGATTATTAGCCTGCATGCAGCCTGTAGTCGCACTGATAGCGGCCATCGGTGGATGAAGAGTCTCAGGACTGTGTGTTGTGCACATGTGCATGAGGTTACAGTCAGACTGTTTTGACATTTTAGCAGGTGCTGTGGGAAGACTGTGTCTGCCCAGTATCTATGCACACACACACACACACACACACAAACACACACACACGCACGGACACACACACACACAGACACGTGCTCTGTAACCCTTTACACTTGGTGGGGATGGGGGGCTCCCTGTAGGCTTTCATGTAGGCTTCTGAGATAGAGCAAGGTTTGGGAATTCATGTGTTTGGGGGGACAGTTTACATGTGGGCTTTCCCCAGCAGATTTGTTTGCTGGTAATTAATTCACCTGATTGACACAACAGCTGTAGGAGCCATGGGAGGGAGAGAAAGAGAGTGAGAGAGAAAGAGAGAGCGATGTATCCTGTAGTGGTGGAAGGGTTTCCCCATGTCGCAGTGCGTATAGTGTAGCACCAGCGCACCACTGATTAAAAGCCACATCTGTCATGCAGCAGCGCTGATTATGGCCCCGGCTCCACACAGCCTAATCTTTATGGAGTCAGCAGCACAGAGACAGAGGGAGAGAGACTGGGAGTGGCTGGAAGAGAAGACTGAGGAGGGCAGGAGGGATGGAAGGAGCTGATGGTGCTCATGGAGCAATGAAGGAAACTTATAGAGGGATGGAGGGAGAGGAAGAGGCTTGGACTGTGAGAGGCAGGAGGTACAGCCAACTTCTAAAACTGAACTTTGGAAGTTTTCCAGATGTCGAGAAAAATAAGTCAACACATTCTTTACAGTGAATGCACTTCTGTAAATGTATGTGCGGTTGTTTTGCTGAAGTCGGGCCGGGGATGGGGGTTGTATGCAGCCTGTATGCAAGAGTTATGGTACATTTTATATTTTATTATTTAAAAAAAAAATAGAAATTATGAACTAACATTTGCAGAACAGTGTCAGATTTAAGGGTGTGTTCTGTAGAGGATGCGTTAACTTTTGTGTTTCACCTTATACTTCAGCAGTTACTCTTCTCAAAAACTCACTCTCCAAAATTATATAGCATATATTGTATCAAATATCAGATATATATCATTTTGGAATGGAACTTCTTAGATGTATATATCGTATCTATCTATTTGCCAGTCTGTCTGTCTGTCTGTCCATCCATCCATCAGTCTGTCTGTATTGTTGTTTTTGGGACAAAACTCATATCTCCAGAATGGTAACTTTACAGGAAAAGTATAAAACATAATTTACTTTTAATGTAAGTCAGTGGGACCAGACTAGTCTGTTCATCATGAAATTTACACACAATGTAAAGAGCAAAGGGCATTTTCAAATTATGTCAAAAACTGAGAATGAATGGATGTACAAGGTTTTGCTCCGACAGCAGTGATATATACATCCACTTACTGCACTTACTGTAGAGTTGCACTGTGTAGCTCTACAACTATAGACTGTAGTTTATTTGTTTCTCTGCATACTTTGTTAGCTCCCTGTTCTTCAGTGGTCAGGACCCCCATGGCCCTCACAAAGCATGTACTATTTGGGTGGTGGATCATTCTCAGCACTGCAGTCACACTGACGTGGTGGTGTGTTAGTGTGTGTTGTGCTGGTCTGAGTGGATCAGACACAGCAGTGCTGCTGGAGTTCTCACTATCACTGCTGGATTGAGAATAGTCCGCCAACCAAAAATATCCAGTCAACAGCGTCCTAATAGCACCGTCCTGTGACCACTGATGAAAGACCAGAGGATGATTAGCTCATACTGTACAGCAAGAGATGAGCTATCTTCTCTGGCTTTACATCTACAGTGTGGAACAACAACGCAGTTGCGTCTAATAGAGTAGACAGTGAGTGGACACAGTGTTTAAAAACTCCACCAGGAGTGCTGTGTCTGATCCACACGTACCAGCACAACCCACCCTAGCACAACGCCACCACGTCAGTGTTACTGCAGTGCTGACATTGATGATATATGGTATTACATTTTATTACATTAAATTAATATTTATATGTTTAACTCATATTACATGTAAGTAGTTAGATATGATGCAAGGGGAAATATGTATGCAGTATAAAAACAAATGTGTCTGTATGAGTATGTATGAGTGTGGGTGTATATCTTTTAGTAACTCCACCAGCTGTTGTTGAACTCATAATCAGTGGGTTTGTTAGTATGTGTAAGTGAGTAACTCCACCTTGGCCGGCATTACCGTGTGTGTGTGTGTGTGTGTGTGTTACCTAGCAGGTGATCAGTGTTCCGCTGCTTGTCTGGGGGTAGATAAGGCAGGATCCATTCCTCGCCTGGATCTTGGGTCTAGATCGATGCTCAGATTGAGCTGTTCTCTACCTGTCTCCTGCCCAGCTGAGTTTCACAATTGATACTGATAATTAAAACAGCAGTAGCTAATTACTTCAGAGGGTTCAGTTGTCATGTGTGTGTGTGTGTGTGTGTGTAGACGTAGAATGTGTAAAGGGTAAAACCTTTGGAAAGATCTGCTCATGTATTATTGATGGCCATGCTTTAAAGGAGGAGGCTGGAATAAGCGTGCTGGCTCAAGAAGGGTTAAATGGAGCTGGGATATTGTGTGTCTGTTTATGTGTTTGCACACCAGAGAGGGATAGAGAGAGAGAGAGAGAGAGAGAGAGAGGGAGAGGGAGAGAGAGAGAAAGCGAGATAGCAGTAGCAAACAGACAAGGCTATCAAAAGCCACAGGCTCCTTTAAACTCCATCTTCATTCCTCTTTCTGTCTCTCTCTCTCTTTCTCTCCCTCTCTTTTTCCCATGCTCTTCGTCCTTCTATCTCACTTTCTTTCTATTTTCTTTTTCTTTCTCTCTTTCCTGCTCTCCCCTTTCTCTTTCTCCCTTTCCTTCTCTCTCTTCTCTCTCTTTTCTCTGTCTTCCTTTTCTACTCTCTCCCTCTCTCTCTCTCTCTCTCTCTTTCTCCGGGCAGGCGGGTGATTGACGGCCTGAGGGTTTTAATGGGCACTGGAGAGCGGGAGAGCCGAGGTCTGGGTTGTCATGGCAACAAGGCGAGCGGACTTTTTGCTGCTCTACCTGAGAGCAGTGGAGTCGCGCTGGCTGTATGTGCGTGTGTGTGTGCGTGTGTGTTCACAACAACTGCTGTTCCCATCATTCTTTGCTGCCTACTGCCACCGGTCATTCCTGCCTCGCTTCTTGTGCGGCATTTGGCGCTTTATGATCGACCATCTCTGCAGCACTCGTTTATAAGCATGAATCTCTTGGGCCACACACACACACACACACACACACACACACACACACACACACACACACACACACACACTTTCCCTTTAACAGACACACTCCATTCTGGCTCCAAGCCAGCCAAGAAACTGACCGCTTAACTTCTTTACTCCACATTGTTATACCTGGTTGCATGGAACAGTGTTGCCTGAGTATAGGACAAAAATGGGGCTAAAATTCTATGTTAAGTTTATTCTCAACCCATTAACTTTTAGAAGTTGACAGTTTCTGTGTTTGTTTTGTTATAGAACATATTTATTGTTATTATGATAAATGACATTACGTTACAATTACAGCATGCTTTTCCAATTATATCATGGATATCGTCAGTGCCTAAAGAACACTGAGCACTGAACAACTGGTTGATGGTTAACAAAATTAGTTGTAGTTTTTGATTTTCTATTTTAAATGTGGCACTATTGGTTTATTGTTTCAGTTCCAACTTATCAAACCTCATAAAAGCTAAATACCTTGATGTGTATTATATATCACTAAAACAGCTAGATGTATTTGCACCATATTGCCCACCACTCAAACATATATATACATATGTGTGTGTCTGTGTGTGTGTGGTTCTTCTAAGGTTCACACATAGGGCCCTGTTCAGCACCCTTATTTTTAGTATTCAATGAATCTGCACCAATATGAGGACTGTGGACTGTGATATTGTTTCATGTACATATTAGCTGACCTGGATTAGCATCACAGAGGAAATGAAAGTGAAAGTAAGTGAACACATCCTCTACAGAGAACAAAGTTCTGCACATTTTAACGCACAATTACTGTTTATATGAAAATATTGGTGTGTTCTCTGTAGATGTGTTGACTTATTTTCACTTAGAAAACCAATAAAGTGTCATTTTTCCAGGGATATTCATACTTTTCTCACAAAGTTATAAATGCCGGAAAATGAATCATTCACGGATATTTTTGTGCCGCGTAAATGTTCTGTTCTTTCAGATTAGCTACGTGTAAACATTTCTCCGATGCCAGTAATTGTGTTTTAAGTAATTATCTGCTGATGGATACAGATATGATTGTGAAATCATGATCATGCATCCCTAATACAGGTTACTCAGTCATGAGAGTGAGGAAAAGAAATGGAGTTTGGGGGTTAAGGCCAGTTTGCGGACTTTTGTGAATGGTGGAGAGTGTGTGAGAAGAAAGAGTGTGTGAGTCTTGGATGCTCCCTGAGGGGATTGTGGTCTCCTTTTCTGGTGATCTTTTTGCACCTGCAGGCCTCATCTCTTCACACCCTCGCAGCAGCAGCAGCAGTTTGGGGGACAGGAGTCTGCTCAGTGTGCTTGGAGGAGGGCTCTGTGTGTGTGTGTATGTGTGTGTGTGTGTGTAACCCTGACCTGTGGCCTCTCGGGGTCAGCAGTGTGTGTCTGGACTGTGAGGGTTAGCCATGCTGGGGCTGTTTGCTCACCCTGAACCCGGGCAAGAGAGAGAGGGAGAGAGAAGGAGAGAGAGAGAGAGAGAAAGAGAGGGATCTGATTACTGAAGGGAGGAGAGGGCCCGGGGCCTCAGCTAATCGGCCCTGCCTCTGCCAACCTGGGAGACACACAGACTGGGTGTGGGGGAGGGGACCACGGCTTCAGAACGTCTCTGAAATGACATTCTTCCAGCAGTCTGTATTTCCCCATCATTAAAACAGTCTTAAAGCAGTAGTTCAGTGAAACCTCTTCACTATTTCATTTTCTCCTTATCTCAAATGTATTGGATCAGGCAAGACATGTTTGATGTCTAAAGTTTGCTTCTGTAGTTTTGGACCTGAGCTATGAGATTAAAGTTGCTAACAAGTAATGGAAGCCTATAGCCCTTCAGTTAGCATCATGCAAAAACATACCTAACGCTGATGTTAACATATTTCAATCACTGATGTTGACTTCAAGTGACAATCAGAAGTCTTTGTTTTTTTTTTTTTGAAGTTTTAATTTGAAAGTACCTGTTTTTCTTTACATTGTCTCTAAATTGTTATGATGGATGGAGGAAAGAAATGGTCCAAAATGACATGGAAAAAGTCTAGTTCCAATGACTTCCATTAAAAGTAAAGTATGCTTTTTTCTTCTCCTGTAAAGCTACTATTTTGGAGATGCGAGGGGGATACAGTTATGTCCGTCACCTCACCAGACCAATATAAATGCAGCAGAAATATTCACTCACTTGCCTTGATCTGCAGACAGATCAAGTAATTTCAAGCAGACTGATGTGGTTTTTGATGCTGTATGACCTACAGTTTTCATAAAACTGGACAAAAGTATGTTAAAAGTTAAAAGCAGTAGCTACAGACATCGTGCATGATGAACTTTTCCTTTGCTTATGACCATTTTTTTCAAACAATCCCTGATACAGTATGTAATACAGTGTCAGAAACAACTTAAGTTTGTTTAAGATTTCGAGAAAGTTTGAAGCTGGTGTGTTAGGATTGTCCAGTTCGCGGCAGCCAGTGATGTTGCGTAGTAGTAGGTAATGTTGCTGCTCTCCACATGGCAAACTGGGGTTCATAGCCCAGAGTCCTTGGGTTAGACTTCTAACACTGCTGCAACATGATAAAATTCTAAGTCACTTTAGAAAAGTGACCTCCAAATGCATAGATGTGAATGTTTGCATGATGCTAATTGGTAATTATAAGCTTCTATTGCTTGTAAGCTACAGAATTAGCTAGCAAGAATAGCCATGTTCAGTATTTGTACCAACCCCAGTGTTATGTCTGTTAGTCTTTTTCCTCTAGCCTTTGTTTGGATGGGAAGATTAGGGATTTGTTAATTAGTCCAGTTGATTGACCAGTGTGGTGGTGTTTGTTTTTGTCTTTCAGAGTGCAGCAGCAGCCCCCAGTCCTGTAATGGGCAATATGCCTCCTAATGATGGCATGCCAGGCGGGCCCATGCCTCCCGGCTTCTTTCAAGTAAGTGCAGCGTCCTTCCTCAGAACTTGCTGTGTCCAGTTCTTTTTCTGCCTCTTTTTCTTTCTTCTACTCTCCTCCTTTTTTTCAGAGCCCCTTTATTTTCTGTAATCTCTGTCCAGATGTTTTTCTCTTGGTTTCTTTTTTTGTCTGTCTATCCCCGTTCTGTGTTTGAATCAGCCCTAGCTGTCATGACAGTCTCAGATGAGTAAGAGTGCCCATTGGCTGGGTGCTGCTGCCGGCTCTCTGAGCATTAACTGAAGACGGCTGAGACTGAGCTTCACATTGACAGATGTTTTGGTGTCCATAGTAGGGCTGTAGTCAGGACCACCTTTGCTAAGTGCAAAAGTCCAAGTCCAAGACTGAGTCTAAAGGGGACCGATATCTTTTTTTGTTATGATGGAGTAATTTAAAAGTGAACTACTCCCCTGCAGATTCACTTGAGACAACAGAATTAACGCTTACAATTCTAGAGTTATTTATTTAATTTTTCCATACTGTGGGGGGGGGGGATTTTTGCCCAATTTTCTCCCCAATTTAGTCGTCTCCAATTCAACCCACTAGTTAGGACTCCCCCAATCACATGATACTACCAACGCTAGGACGGTGAAGGCTAGCACAGTCTTCCTCTGAGACCTGTGAAGTGGCGCATCTTTTCGAACTGCCGCTCATGCAACATCACAGCTGAATGCACTCGAAGGATAGCATCAAACGCCAGATCTGTTACATCAGCTAATAGATGCCTGCGCTGACTAGCGTTGTTTTGAGTGATGGGGGGAAAAGAGAGGCCATCCTACCCACCCAGAGAGAGCGAGGCCAATTGTGCTCTCTTGGACTCCCAGCCACAGAAGGCTGTAGCATCACCAGGGATTGTTTCCATACTTTTTAAACTAACTTATATAATTACATATTGTCATATGCATATCCATAAAAGTTGGTCAGATTGTATGTTTTCTAGAAGTGAAGCGACATTAACAGTTTCTCTACAGAGAACAAACAATAATATGGAATTTTCCATCAATTTTTTGGGCATAATTAGTATTTGCTGAGTTTGCACAGGCCACAATTTTATGTTTTTTTTTTCCCAATAAGAGTTTGGGAAGAACAGTGACTCAAATTTCTGAGTTTGTATGAGTTCTAGCTACTGAATGTACCATTGGATTCAGTTAGTTGATAACATAGGAACAGTAATCACCTCTCCAGGTATAATAATTCAGTCAGCTGATCAGGCTGATCTGAGGTCAGTTTACTCTATTTGAATGAATGTAAATGTGTGGCGTAATTAAATTAAGTCACTCTTCGTGAGTGTAAGGGTCGATGGCCTTTAAGGGCAGCCTCTGTCTGCCCCTCTATCTGCTGTCTGACTCAAAGTAAGTGTTGTGCAGGTGCAGGAGGTGCAGCGTGCGAGTGGAAAGATCAGATAGAGAGGCAGCATCTTCTGTGAGCCGAGGAGGAGAGCGTTAATGTTGCATGAGCTGTGATCAGAGGGGAGAGTATCTGCCTGTGTTGCGTGAGTGACATTGCTTTCCATAAATAGAGCCTGTGTGCATTAGAGAGAGAGAGGGAGAGAGAAGGAGAGAGAGGGAGAGAGAAGCAGAGAGGAAGAGAGAAGGAGAGAGAGCGAGAGAGAGAGGAAGAGAGAAGGAGAGAGAGAGAGCGAGGAGGGGGGTTAAGAAAATGTGGAAAGTCTTTCACTGTTCTCCACTGCAGCAGTTTCCTTCTATCCTTTGTGTCTTGGTGGCTACCCAAGAGAGAGAGAGAGAAAGTGAAAGAGAGAGTGAGAGGGAAAGAGAGAAAGATGATGAGATGATGAATAAAGCAGAGAGACAGAGATAACAAGACGTGCATGTTTATCAGAGAGAGAGAGAGAGAGAGAGAGAGAGAGAGAGAGAGTGAATGAGCAAAACAAGAGGGAGAAAAACAGCATATGTTTATATGGAGTTTATGAAAGAAGGAATAAAGCAAGAGAATGACTGAGAAAGAATCCGATAGCAAGTAAGGAAGAGAAGAAGAGTAAAAGCAGAGAGTATGAGAGAGAGAAAATAAGAGTGAGAGAGTCAAGCAGGAAAGTGGGAAAGAGAGGAAAAGAGTAAAGTGTGAGAAGTGAAAGAATCAAGTGGGAGAGTAGGACACAGATAAGAAGAGAGAGTAAAGCAGGAGTGAGTGAGAAAGAGTAAAGTAGAAGAGTGAGAAAGAAAGTAAAGTAGAAGAGCGAGTGAGAAAGAAAGACTAAAGTAGAAGAGTGTGAGAAAGAAAGCAAAGTAGAAGAGTGAGTGAGAAAGAAAGAGTAAAGTAGAAGAGTGAGAAAGAAAGAGTAAAGTAGAAGAGCCAGTGAGAAAGAAAAATTAAAGTAGAAGAGTGTGAGAAAGAAAGAATAAAGTAGAAGAGTGTGAGAAAGTAAAGTAGAAGAGTGAGCGAGAAAGAAAGTAGAGTAGAGTGAGTGAGAAAGAAAGTGAGTGAGAAAGAAAGAGTAAAGTAGAAGAGTGAGTGAGAAAGAAAGTAAAGTAGGGTGTGAGAAAGAAAGTAAAGTAAAAGAGGGTGAGAAAGTAAAGTAGAAGAGTGAGTGAGAAAGAGTAAGGTAGAAAAGTGTGTGAGAAAGAAAGTAAAGTAGAAGAGTGAGAAAGAAAGTAAAGTAGAAGAGTGAGAAAGAGAGTAAAGTAGAAAAGTATGAGAAAGAAAGTAAAGTAGAAGAGTGTCAGAAAGAAAGAGTAAAGAAGAATATGTGAGAAAGCAAAGTAGAAGAGTGAGTGAGAAACAAAGAGTAAAGTAGAAGAGTGTCAGAACGAAAGAGTAAAGTAGAATATGTGAGAAAGAAAGCAAAATAGAGGAGTGGATGAGAAAGAAAGTAAAGTAGAAGAGTGAGTGAGAAAGAAAGTAGAGTGAGTGAGAAAGAAAGTAAAGTAGAGGAGTGGGTGAGAAAGATAGTAAAGTAGAGAAGTAGAGAAGTGAGTCAGAAAGAAAGTAAAGTAGAGGAGTGGGTGAGAAAGAAAGTAAAGTAGAGGAGTGTGTGAGAAAGAAAGTAAAGTAGAGGAGTGAGTGAGAAAGAAAGTAAAGTAGAAAAGTGAGTGCGAAAGAAAGAGTAAAGTAGAAGAGTGTGTGAGAAAGAAAGTAAAGTAGAGGAGTGAGTGAGAAAGAAAGTAAAGTAGAGGAGTGAGAAAGAAAGTAAAGTAGAGGAGTGGGTGAGAAAGAAAGTAAAGTAGAAGAGTGAGTGAGAAAGAAAGTAAAGTAGAGGAGTGAGTGAGAAAGAAAGTAAAGTAGAAAAGTGAGTGCGAAAGAAAGAGTAAAGTAGAAGAGTGTGTGAGAAAGAAAGTAAAGTAGAGGAGTGAGTGAGAAAGAAAGTAAAGTAGAGGAGTGGGTGAGAAAGAAAGTAAAGTAGAGGAGTGTGTGAGAAAGAAAGTAAAGTAGAGGAGTGAGTGAGAAAGAAAGTAAAGTAGAGGAGTGAGTGAGAAAGAGTAAAGTAGAAGAGTGAGTGAGAAAGATAGTAAAGTAGAGAAGTAGAGAAGTGAGTCAGAAAGAAAGTAA